>NC_084793.1:253084958-253709958 GCF_963169125.1 Humulus lupulus
TGGATTTCCAATCAAAGAAGGTGTTGCATCAAGGTACCTTGTTCAAGGTCTTTACACTCTTCAAGCAGCCAACTCTCTCAAAGTGTCAACCACTCCTCATGCCTCCAAGTAAGCCTTTCACACGACTGCTCTTCGACCCACTTCTTGTTTTGCTTTTCATGTTCAATTTCATGCTGTAACTCGTCAGCCTGTAACAATTTGGCATGCAAGGTTGGGTAATGTGTAAACAATGTCCTCCAGCAATGTAATTCTTCTCTTTCATATAATAAGATAAAAATATTGTTTGTTCAGCTTGTCAATGTGCCAAAAGTCACAGGCTCCCCATTTTCCTATTTGATACACATGCCACACGACCCTTGCAGCTCATTCATACAAACCTTTGGGGTCCTTCACCTACTCCTGCAACAGATGGGTCACATTACTTTATCTTGTTTTAGATGAATTTTCTAGATTTTGTTGGCTTTACTGTAACGCCCTAGTTAGCCAAGACAGTTACACTGTGTATTTTAAATAGTGCTTAACCCGCTAAACGAGTCATTAGGCCATAAACATGCATATAAATGTGATTAATGGTCCAAGGTTAAAAATTTCGGTCAAAAGGAATGGATATTTCATTAAAACATTAAACTGTACATGGGATCCCATAATAAACGTTTACAAAGTTGTTTATAGTTCCAAAATGGTCATTACAATTCAAAAGTTACAATCTGCCGACCTAAGTGGCAAAAGTAGGGTTTAACTCTAGTTCCTCTGAGAAACCTTGTCGTGGTGGTCAAGCGATCGCATATGTACACGTCGCCACCTAAGCTCTCTAACTCATGGCTGGTCCAGCTTTTCTTTCCCTTTACCTGCACCACGTAGCACCTGTGAGCCAAAGCCCAACAAGAAAACTTAAACATGCTCATAAGCACTGAATAACACATTTCCATAACATAATAGACATGCCAGTAGTAATAACCCTACCCATGCACGCATATCATTCATATAAATGACTACAACGTCATATGGGACCAAGTGCCCTAATAATTGATTAACAGAATCGTATCGCAGCCCGTTGCCCAAGTACGTGACTAATAAATCATACTGGGGCTCAGCGCCCTAGGATCTGGGACTAATAAGTCACCCTGGGGCCCATGGCCCTATCCTATGTATAACCAGCTTTGGAGCTGGCCCAGTGTACCTGATGCTTTAGTTTTCTACGACCATTGGGTTGGTCAAGTGTATAAGGCGCTCCTGATTAGGTCTAATCATATCGACCAGCTCTCAGCGCGCTATTGCCGCCATTGACTCATAATTCAATGCTTTACGACCAGCACTCAACGCTATTGTCGTCCTTGACTGATAAGTCAATGCTTTACGACTAGCGCTCAACGCTATTTCCATCCTTGACTAATAGGTCAATGCTTTTCTCAAGTATATAATGCTAACAGACATTCATCATATAACAAACATCCATATACAAAGCATTCAACATGCTTTAATCAATCATTCATAGGCATAATAATAATCATGCGCATTTACAGGGGCCAATGCCCAATCAAAAATATATTCAGCATTTGAGCCAAGCCCTAATCATGTATGTCACATAATAGGTGCATTTTTCTTACCTCATGTACGAGTGTAATATAAAATAAGAACGACCCCCGAGCACGATCCTGATCCTGAGCCCCTCGCGGTAACCTAGTCATAATCAAATATAAGATCCCGTCTGGTATCCCTGTTTTCCGCCTGTAACACGTGGCATGACCCAATGGTTCCGTGGGCCCTCTTAAAGAGGTCCAGGCCCATCCTGAGCCCAATGAGCGGGGAAGGAAGAAATCCTGATAGCCCAATCATCATCAAGCCCAATAACGTTCGATGGGCGCGGGCATAACGAAGGAACCAAGACTAAGATGCAAGCCCGACTCATCTTCCTGGTCCCAACTTACCTATATCCTCCGGGATGCCAATGAGGTGGTAGAATAACTATTTGATGGAGATAGACCTTATCAAGAGTCTAGGGGAGATATTCAGTGTCACAATGTCCGTCTTGGAAAATGAATCTGAGTCCTGGTGAACGAACCAGGACCCTGGTAAGTAAATTGGGACATTATTAAACAAACTCGGACCATACGTTTGGATAGGGCAAACCTGATCTTCCCTGATGCTAACATGTCCCCAAGAAATCTGGAAGTTGGTCTCCTCAACTAACCTGCAGAAGAGGGTACGCACGTAACGTACACTGTTCCTAGGAAACAGTACTGCCACTACTCTGATAGATCCTGTCCCCAAGATCTCCTTAGAAGCCCACGCGGACCAGTCCAAGCTAACGTACAATGTGCAACTGTAAGGCTTGGCCATGCTTGAGCCGGCCCAATGGGCCCAAATTAACTACATTTTATTATGTAATATTCTTTGTATTATGGCTCCATTAGCGAGCAAATCATGATTGCATCCCTATTGGGCCCGGATTAGCTCGGCCCAAGCCCACTGCACTTGACTGCCTATAAATAGGGCCAGTTGTGCACTGTAGCGAGGATCCCAGATTTTTTCTTGTAAGCAATTAGTATGCAAAAACTTGTAGAAAAATCCATTGTTAAAAGCTCTCTAATGCTTAATACAAATGACTTGTGGACTAAGTCTCATTAACGCCCCAACCACATAAAAACCTTGAATGTTCATCTCTAATTCTTTCATTTCAGCCCTCACTTCTAAAGATATTTCTAGTTTCCGAAAAACTCGGTAAATATTTTGGTGCTTTCATTGAGAGCTGAAGGAAGTTTGAATCGATCTCGATCATCTGTAAATATGGTGAACACCAGGCACATCGTATTTGATCCTGCTAACCAGCAACAACAAGACAATGGAGAACCATTGCCCAACCAAACATTTCCTCAAGACCAACCCGAGGCTACGCTATATCAGGGGCCTCTGCCCGAAGATTCCTAGAACTTCGGGGATGAGGGTGACTACGAAGAAGGCTATTACAAGGAAGATGAAGAGGAATATGAGGATCACGAGGATGGAAGCCTCGTTGATCCTGACGAGAAGGACATGATTCCTAAGCAGGAGGACCCAGAAAATTCGGAGGTAACCTGCCTGAGACAACAGGTCCTGGATCAGGAAGCCAAGATAGCTGAACAAAAAGAGGCTACCCGCAAAATGCAAGAGTCCCTCCAAGTTCTTCAGGCCTTCATTGCTGCCCAAGGATTGGCAGCCAATTCTTCAGCCGTTCCACCTCCAGGAACGCAGTCGCCTATCCCACCTATCAGGATTGGTGTAACCAACAACGCTAGCCCCATTCCTCCTCCGGAACCACATCCCGAAGCCGTCCCGTCAAATCCTGCTCATGAGAAAGGAAAAGCCAAAATGGTCGATCTTGTGGGAAAAACAAACCCCCAGAAGAAAGCTCATCTCTTTCCAAAAATAGGGGCTAACCCAAGGAAATTCCCTAGGAAAGAACGGATGAATCCTGTCCCAGGACGGGATCATCCGAAAAATCTGTAGGGGAAGCACTCACAGGGTATTAAGCCCCAAAATGTCCTGATACAGGACGAATGGGAATGACGCTTTTATCCCAGCGCCTTCGTGAACAAGGGTCACGGAGGGCACAAACGTGAAGAAGAACCAGAAGATGTCAGTTCGGGGGACAATACTTCCCGAGTAGACTTTCATGATGGCCCTAACATTCGAAAGGAACAGGCCCGCAAGGAGAAGATTCACCCCCAAGGAGGCGACTTGAGGAATAACCTCAATGACAGAAGGAATGAGAGAGTCCCCCTGGACGATGGAATGGCCAGACAGTTCATGGAATAGCTGGCCGCTCATAAGAAAGTCACGGACCGCTTGGTCCAGAAGCAAAAAGGCAGAGGTTCCGATTCTAAAAAAGAAGAAAAGGAGCCATGCGCCAAGCACATACTGGATGATCGTAGCTCATACCGGAAACGCGGACCCCAGAGATCACCTGTCCTGCTACAATTGTCTGATGATCGTAGCTCGCGTCTACGACAATGACAAGTGCCTATGTTTGTCGATCACTCTGGATGGACCCGCAGAAGAATGGTGGAAGAGACTTAAGCTGGGATCAATCCAATCTTGGTTTGGATTGCAGTCAACATTCCGTAAGCAGTTCGTAGCCACCATGAATCTGGACATGCAAGTCAATGCGCTAGCTAATGTCAAACAACATCCCACGAAAACCCTCAGGGCTTACATCTAGCGCTTCACAGAGGAAGCCTAAAAAACTAAGGTGGACGACGGACAGTGCCTGTGGCTCTCGAATCCGGAATCAAAGATGGATCCCCTCTCTGGGTTGACATGCAGCGCAGCAAGGCGGCCACCCTTGAAGAGTTCATCAGAAGGGCACAAGGTTTCATCAACTGGGAGGAGGCCCGAATCCAAGCCTTTGGGTGGCAGCTAGCAACCCAGCCAACCGCCCAAACCTTCCCCGGATACAGAGTGCAGTATCTGACAACTATCTATCTGGCACCCCAATGGCGTCCGGATTCGCTGGGACCCTTGTGATGCCATTCATGACCCCGACGGTCTATGGGCCCACTTCAACAAGGTACGCTCCGGCTTCGTCAACCCCATTTTTCGGGTACGGAGTTGCACCCATCGGGTACAGTTCTGCTCCCGGCATTGCCCAACCGCCTCAAGCCAGAGGAGTTGAGGCAAGCATAAACTCCTCCCGGGGAAAAATATCGGGCAAGAGCCAGAACCGATCCAAGCCATCAAAGAAGGGAATAAAGGGTTATGAGCCTCAATACATAGAATATACCAACCTGGCGGACACCCGGGAAAATATCTACCTGGAGACGAGCAACATAGTCCATTATCGGAAGTCAGCCCCCATGTTTAAAGGGGGAAAGAATTCGAGGGACATCAACAAAAGGTGCACTTACCACAAGGACGTGGGTCACACGACCGAAGAGTGTCGTCAGCTGAAGGATGAGATCATCAACTGGGACATCTCCAGCAATGGGTCAGGATGCCAACAGAGGTTCTGGGACTGCCAGCAATTCCCGAGCAACCTATGGCCCCAGGTGAACCTGGATCGTACCGAACTCCTCATGGAGGGTACGCTACATGCCTCTCAGGGGGCCCAATAGTGCAAGCACCTGGACCCGGAATGCCATATCCTCCCGGAACCGCGCCTCCACGAGTAGACGATCACATGGCCACCGTATCAGGAGGCCCTCATCTAGGAGGGCCATCCCGGAATGATCAGAAATGATACCTCAACGAAATCGAGCATGACCATGAGGTATGCGCCTTGGTCCAAACTCCGGTCTAGCGCCCGAAGTTAATGAACCTACCCATCACGTTCACAGAAGAGGATGCCTGGAACATTCATTTCCCGCACCCTTTGGTCATTGATGCCTAAATCACCAACAAAAGGGTATCCCAAGTGTTGGTAGATGACGGGAGCTCCGTCAACATACTGTTAAAGCCAACATTCACAACAATCAGATTGACAGAGGCAGATCTGGCCTCATGCCCAACACAGATCTACAACTTCAATGGGGATTCATTGCTCCCGATGGGTAAGATCCAACTACCTCTGACGTTGGGGAACAAGGTTCAGGGTTCGTTCAAATATTGCACTTTCGTAGTGGTAGACTGCCTCACTGTGCACAACATAATTTTTTGTCGTCCCGCTTTAGTCAATTTTGGCGCCATCACGTCCGTCCGTCGTCTCTACATGAAGTTCCCAGGCGATAGTAGAGGAGTGGGAAATATGCGGGTAGATCAAAACAGCGCCTGAAAGTGCTATCACATCTCCTCCCGAACAGTCTACATGGTCTGCGAAGAGCCTCTTGAAGAGGAAAACGCTGATCCAATCCCACTACCACAACCAGCATGGAGGGTGGTCCAGGAGGAGGATGAATTGAACCCGCAGATAGAAGTGGATAAGGAATTAGAATCCTTGGACGAGGTGTGCATCTATGACAGCGGCCCGACCAAAGTAATCCGAGTAAGATGAAACCTGAACTCGGAGGTCAAGGCTGCCATAATTGCTCGGGTGAAGGAGAATTGGGATGTCCTGGCCTGGTCTCATTCGGATATGACCGGGAGTGACTGAAACATCATATGTCATGCCATGAACATTGAAGTAAATGTAACTCCCGTCTGGCAGAAGTGAAGTCCCCTAGGGGCGGAGAGGGTAGAATCCCTCAAGTTAGAAGTCGAGAAGTTGTCCTCGGTCAACTTCATTCGGGAGGCCCTGTATCTCGTTTGGCTGGCCAATCTGGTGTTGGTACCAAAGCTGAATGGGACGTGGAGGACTTGCATCGACTTCACCAATCTTAACAAGGCCTCACCAAAAAATTGCTTCCCACTGCCCCCGATTGACCAAATGGGGGATGCTACTTTCGAATATGAGTTGTTGAGTTTCATTGATGCCTACTCTGGCTACAAACAGATCTCAATGCATGTAGCAGACCAGGAACACACCAACTTCCAGAGGAACAAAGGTGTATACTTCTACATCGTCATGCCCTTCGGGCTTAAGAACGCTGGGGCCACCTATCAGAGGCTGGTCAATAGGATATTCTGGAACCAACTGGGGAAGAACATGGAAGTCTACATAGACGACATGTTGGTCAAATCCAAGACCTCAGTCGAACACGCAAATGATCTGGTAGAAACATTTGCCATCATGCGGAAATATGGGATGAAGGTGAACCCCAAAAAGTGAACCTTTTGTGTGGCATCTGGGAAGTTTCTGGGCTTCATAGTAAGCTCAAGAGGAATAGAAGCCAACCCGGACAAGATCAGAGCACTAATCGAGATGCCTTCGCCACGAAAGCACAAAGACGTTCAAAGCTTGACAGAAAGAATAACATTATTGAGTCGCTTCGTCTCGAAGTCCACGGACATGTGCATCCCGTTCTTCAATATACTTCGCAAAAGCTAGAGGTTTGAATGGACGACCGAGTGTGAAAAGGATTTCCAGAAATTAAAGGAGCATTTGGCCCAAGCACCATTCGTGTCGAAACTAGTGGACGAGGAGCCATTGTACCTATATTTGGCAATGTCGAAACACGCCATCAGCGCTGCTTTAGTGCGAGAAGAGGGAAAGGTCCAGCTCCCGGTCTATTACGTAAGTAAAAGGTTGCTGGGCGTGGAGTCAAGATACCCATTAGTTGAGAAGCTTACATTTTTCTTACTGGCCGCCTCCAGGAAGCTTAGACCTTACTTTCAGGCCTACACCATTAAGGTACTGACAAACCATCCCCTACGACAAGTACAATAGAAACCCGAATCATCAGGGAGACTCTTAAAGTTGGCCATGGAGCTAAACCAGTTTGACATAGCATATGTCCGCAGGATTTCTATCAAGGGATAGGCCCTGGTCGACTTCATCTTATAATGCACTGGGATAACCAAAGATGAAGAGCCCATCGACCCCATACTCCCCCTGTGGAAAATATTCATAGATGGAGCTTCAAATGAAAATGGGACCGGGATCATCTTGATATCCCCGCAAGGTCACCACTTGCAAAGCAGCCTACGCTTCCAGTTTGAAGTGTCAAACAACGAGGCTGAGCATGAGGCCATGTTGGCCGAACTACGCCTGGCCCGGGAGGTAGGAGCAGCAAATATAGAAGTCCACAGCGACTCCCAACTGGTGGCCAGGTAGATTTCAGGAGAGAACCAAACGAAGGGGGAAAAGATGGCCGCCTAAGTGACACAAACCTGGGAGTTACTCGAATCTTTCAAGAAATACTTCATCCGCCAGATCCCTAGGGAACAGAATGTGTTTGCAGACACATTGGAAAAATTGGCCACAGATGTTGAAGCATAACTTTCTGGGGTTGTCCCGATCGTCCATCTTCCAGCGCCTAGTATTCAATCCCTCGTAATCATCAATGCCATCAATTAATCTACATCCTGGATGGGCCCTCTCATTCAGCACTTAACCATTGGGAAATTGCCCGCGGATAGGGCAGCTGCCAGGAAACTTTAGTACCAGGCTCCCAGATACGTCATGATGGATGGAAAACTCTATCACAGGGGGTTGTCCATGCTTTAACTTTGATGCGTATCCGGGACAAAAATGTGTGCAATCATGCACGAAGTGCACGAAGGTTTTTGTAGAGATCACACAGCAGGACTCAGCTTGTCCAAGAAAATCCTAAGGCAAGGATATTTCTGGCCAACGATGTAAAATTATTGTGTTGATTATGTCCGCAAATGTGAACAATGCCAAAGGTATGCAAAGATCCTGCGAGCCCCTCCGACGGAAATAACCTTAATGACTAGTCCCTGGACTTTTGCAGTATGGGGAATCGATTTAGTAGGATTGCTCCCGACCGGGAAGAGTAGAGTAAAATACGCCATTGTAGTCGTTGACTATTACACGAAGTGGGTATAAGTAGAACCAATGAGCACCATCACCTCCAAAAAGGCCCTGGACTTTTTCATCAACAACATTGTTTGCCGATACAACCTCCCTCACAAAATTGTGTCCGACAACGGGAAGCAATTTGATAGCGTCCATTTCACTAACTTCTGTGAAAGGCATGACATCATCAAAAGTTTCTCCGCAGTTGCAAGGCCTTAAGCAAATAGGAAAACGAAGGCCGTGAGCAAGATTTTGAAGGGGACATTAAAGAAAAAGCTACAAGCCCACAAGAGCAAGTGGCCGAAAGAGTTGCCCTGTGTCTATGGGCTTACCGGACCATAGAAAGAACATCAACCGGACATACTCCCTATGCAATGGTGTACGGATGTGAAGCGGTCATCCCAGTTGAAACGACGATCCCGTCTCACAGACGAGACACATATGATCCCATACAGAACCACACCTTACTTCAAGAATCTGTAGATCTCATTGAAGAGATCCAGGAAGAATCACAGGTGCAGCTGAAGATGTATCGGGGAAAGATCGCCAGACACTTTAAGTTAAGAGTCGGAGGTTCAAAACTGGTGATCTAGTCCTTAGAAGAGTCTTCCCTGAAACTCAAGATCCAAGAGTGGGGGTTCTAGTACCAAACTGGGAAGGACCCTATGAAATCTAAAACGAAATATGTTCGGGAACGTATCGCTTAAGGCGACTAGACGGAATGGAGGTCCCAAGGGCTTGGAACGTAGAACACCTCCGCCAGTACTATCAGTAGTCGGGAGGATCTAATTATTTTCCTTTCTAAATTTTTTTTGTTATTATTTCTAGTAATGTACGCCCCATGGAGATTTCTTGTTTAATGAAAAAGGTGTATCCAAAACATCATAAGAAATGTTGTAAGGAAAGAAAAAGTTCACGTCTGTCTTCATTTTTTACACAAACAAGTGACCTAAGACTACACTCTTCGGTCACTTGGGGGGTATGGCCATCTATACAAGTCCAGGATTAAAAAAAAAAGAGGATGCAAAGCTCAGGGTTTAGTCTGGATCCAGATTCGTATAGACTGAGGGTTCAAAACCTAAAAGGATGCAAGGCTGAAAGCTCAGTCCTATCTGGACCCACATCCTCCGAGGGGTTAAAAACCTAACTCCCAACAAAAATGATGCAAGGATAAAAACCCAGTCCTAACCTGGACCCACATCGTCCGGGGGGTTCAAAACCTAAAAGGATGCAAGGCTGAAAGTCCAGTCTTAACCCGGACCCACATTGTTCGGGGGGTTCAAAACCTAAAAAGGATACAAGGCTCAAAGCCCAATCCTAACCCGGACCGATATGGTCCGGGGGTTCGAAACCCATCTCCTAAAAATTGATCCAGACCTAACGTGGTCCAGGATAACCCAATCCCTATTCATGTTTTCCTTAGAATGGCCTAGAATCGTTGAAACATGAATCTTAGGTGTAAAATGGTTAAAATTAGTCTTATAAATGACCCAATCCGTTGGAACCTGAACCTCAGGTTCGAAATAAGATAGTCAACTAATCTTTGATGGTCCAGACCATTGGAACCTGGACACTAGAGTCAAGACAAATAAATCAAACGACAATTATTGACTCTTAAACGGTCCAGGCCGTTGGAACCTGAACCTTGGGTTTAGAACGAGTTAACTAATTAAATCATATTTAAAAAAAATCTCTAACGGTCTAGGCCGTTGGAGCCTGAACCATAGAGTCGGGGTAAATCAATTAAGTTATATTGATAAGTCCAAAACGGTCCAGGTCGTCAAGACCCGAACGTAGGTCTTAGGACAAGCTAAATACCTTCTACATTATTTCCCCTAATGGTACTGAGTGTTGGAACCAGGACCCAACATTCGACCTAGATTCATGCAGATTGATAAAAAACTTAGGGAATTTTAAGGAAAAACAGATGAATGTAAAATGGAAATCATTGTGCAGAAAATAAAATCAATATAACAAAACAGATAAATAAAAATTGTCTTAGACGCATCTGCGTCCATAAATATGATTATTACAAAAATATAAAAGAGAAGAGAAAAGAAGCCATAATCAAAGTACAAAGGCTCAGGCTTGAGCTTCTTGTTGATTCGGGGCATTTGGAGCGTTCTCGTCCTGTTGATCCCCAGTTGGTAGCACCACATTAGCCTTTTCTTTGGCTTCAAACTCAGCCCCCTTCGCAGCTGGATCCAGAAAGAGGAGGAGGTTCATGTCTTTGTCTTTGAGCCAAGCCATATAAATGGCCTCGTTGAAAGTGATCGCCAACATTTTGTCGGCTTGCTCCTTCTCCAAACGAGCCTCCTCGCTCCGCTTCATCTCCAACTGTACCATGGCCTCCAAAGCCTGGTTCCGGGAACCAAGGTTTGCCACCTTTTCCCGCTCCTAGCAAAGTTGGGACTCAGTCGCCTCCAGAAGAGCTTTGGTCAAAGCCTTCGAACTGCGAACATGAGATAGATCCGCCTCTAGATCATTCGCCAACTTCTTATGTTCGACTCTTTCTTGGACATCGCTTCCTCGTGCTGAGCCCGAACCCTGGGAGCCTCCTCACACTCAGTCGTAATCTGGGCAAACACCTTGGCCAGGGCCTCCCGGGTAGCTTCCTGCTGGTTAACGACCCCTTCCAGCTCCATCTGAGCTGTCTCTAGCTTCACCGCCATTTCTAGCACCAGATCCGCGTTCCTATGGGCCAACAAGGCATCCTGGAATAAATAAAAGTTAGAAAATCCTCAAGAAATAACGGTGATGGAAGACAAGACAAAACATATATGTGATTTACCACGGTGGCCTGATGACGAATGACTTGAGAGACGAATAGGGCATCTTGGCTGGCCAAGGTAGCGTACCGCTTCAGCTTGAGGGTGGGCATGGTAGTCCCCACCTGGGCCAGCGAATTCGCAGCCAACGGAGCTGTGTCCTGACCCAGTTTAGGCTGAAACCCGATCTCTGCTACCAATCAGTCCACGATGGGTTGGGGAGCATTGAAGGCCACTAAATGATTGGAAAACTCTACCTTCTGTCAGATGAGTAAAGCCTGGGCCACTTCATCCCGTTGGTCCCGAACTTCGTCCCAAGCCCGAGACACCACCTTCATCCTCTCTTCCCAAAGGATCAAGTCCTCTTCCTCGGGAAGGTTGGGTTGAAGGGAAGCCCGGGCGCATCCGGAAGCTGCTGTATGACGATCAGGCTCTCCCCAGAGAAATGCTCCTCAGCCAAGGCAAGATCCTTGGTCCTGGACCTATTGGCCCTCTTCGGGGACTCTGCAATGACCGAGTTCCCTGCCCTCTTCTCCGCCCTTCCACCTTTAGAGGGCTCCTGTTCCAAGTTAATAACCTGGAGAGGAGCAGATTGGTGCAGGCTTGGTTCGATAGGTGCCATCGGAAAGGAGCCCACAGTCGGAACTCTCTCAGGATCCTTTGCGAATGGCTCTAAGTCCCCGAGGACCAGCTCTATAATCTTCTTTTGGGATGGCCCCTCGGCAGCCTTCTTCGCCAAAGCCTTGGTTGCGGCCGCCCTGGCCGCGATCATCTCCTTCATATTGGCCACTATAATGGACATCTCTGAATCACCTAAAATGAGAATAAACACAACCGATCAGTGGTGCAAAGGAATAGGGACCATAAACTAATATAGAAAAAATAAGCAAGTCTAAGTCCTCTGGAACAACCCTTATTTATAGACTGGGCCTGACTTAACTCCCCTAGTGCGAAAGCATGAATTCGATCCCCTATGTCATCCAGGTCTAAAAAAATATCATACTGAAGGAACCAGGATTAATGCATGAGGGACAATAGATCCACGACAATGGGGCAAGGAAGCCCCACATTGCTAATGGTCTCGAACACATAATGATGGTACAGTTGCATATTCCTAGCTAAGCCTTCAAGATGAGGGGCATAAGTAAAAATCAAAGGCGTTTTACCTTGCCCTTGGGAGTTCCACTATTTGGTTGCCTCCCCTCAAGAAGGGCGTCCAGTTCTTCGGATGCGACCTTCTCCACTTGATGGGCCTGCTCTTTCTTCTTCTTCTTCTTCTCGCTTGACTGGGCCACGACCTCCACTGCCTCGATGTGAATGAGGGCCAGCTTCTCCCTTAAAGCCATATCCCTTTCACATTGTAGCCCCCAGAAACTGGGGGCGTCTATCGATTGGTGGGTGGCAATCAACTTGACCAAACAAAGGTTATCTGTGGTCACGAAGCCCCCCATGTCCAGTTCCTCGGCGCTGAGAGTGGCATAGAATTTCTTGCGGTCCAGGATGGATTTGGTGAGCTGAGTTTGGGCGTACGAACCTGTTTTCTAGGAACATGAGTGTGCAGTAAACAAAACTAAGGAGCTAGGTGAACCAGGAAGAAAAGTGACTTACCCACGCGCTGAAAGTCCAGCACCAATGTGGGGTTCTTCTCCAGGAGAACCCGGATGTCATAAACCAATAATGTCTGGTATCCGGGGGTGCTTCCAAGTGCTGAATGGAACCGAACTAACACCATGGGATTTCAGTCTGTAAAACTCGTCCTGCGTCTTATCCTTAGAATTAAGTTGCGGCTCCAGCTTGTAAGAATACAAAACCTCCGCGGGGGTAGGCGCTAGGATCTCCTTTGATGTGCAGAATATGCACCATCCCGTGAGCAACTTGTACACTTGAGGCAGAAGCTAGAAAGGCGCGGTCCCCATGAATTTAAGGAATTGCACAAAGCAATCATGGAGCGGATGAGTGGATCACGCACTGATGTGGCCTATGATCCAGGCCTTGAAATCGTCCACACTGGTATGGGCCTTCTCCTCCTTTCGGGCCAGTCGGTTGTAAAAAAGCCCTGGACTCGACTCCACTCCTAGGTGTTTTGAAACTACAGAGCTTTAATTGGCCTAGTCGAACACTAAATTGTGGATTCATCAATCCACGATCTGCACCTACCTCACCCAACGGTCCATGTTGAGAATCTCAAGGTTATCCCCATCCAACGGTTCCAGATGGTGCAAAAGAAATAAACAACCCACTCGAGTACCCAATAAACTTTTATCGTACATACGGGACGTCTCGAGAATTGCACTAACACCCATCAGTCACCTGAACAATCAAGAGATTCTTTCCAGATCTTAAGGGCTCGAGTTGCACAGACGCACCATCAACATGGAGACATGTGTCTGAGACATTGAGAATTTGAAAGGATGAGGATACCCAAATGGCCCTCGAGTAAATGAACCCGACTTCTGGTAAACGAACCATGATATTTGAGATTGATCCAGGAGAGTAAGGCAAGTCTCCACCATGCAAACATGGATGAAGACTTGGGGGGTAAATGTTATCCCCGTTTTCCACCCGTAACACGTGGCATGACCCAATGGGTCTGTGGGCCATCCTAAAGAGGTCCGAGCCCATCCTGAGCCCAATGAGCAAGGAAGGAAGAAATCATGATAGCCCAATCATCATCGAGCCCAACAACATTCGATGGGCACGATCATAACTAACGAACCGAGGCTAAGATGCAGGCCCTCTCATCTTCCCAGTCCTGACCTACCTGTATCATCTGGGATGCCAATGAGGTGGCAGAATAACTAGTTGATGGAGATAGGCCTTATCAAGAGTCTAGGGGAGATATTCAGTGTCACAATTTTCGTCTTGGCAAATGAACCCAAGTCCTCATGAATGAACCAGGACCCTGGTAAGTAAACCGGGACATTATTAAACGAACCCGGACCATACATCCGGATAGGGCAAACCCGATCTTCCCTAATGCTGACATGTCCCCGAGAAATCTGGAAGTTCGTCTCCTCAACTAACCTGCAGAAGAGGGTACGCACAGAACGTACACTATTCCTAGGAAACAATACTGCCACTACTATGACAGATCCTATCCCCACGATCTCCTTAGAAGCCCACGTAGACCAGTCTGAGCTAATGTACAATGGGCAGCTGTAAGGCTTGGCCATGCTTGAGCCTGCCCAATGGGCACAGATTAACAACATTTTATTATGTAATATTCTTCGTATTATGGCTCCATTAGCGAGAAAATTGTGATTACATCCCTATTGGCACTGGATTAGCCCAGCTCAAGCCCACTGCACTTGACTGACTATAAATAGGGCCAGTTGTGCACTGTAGTGAGGATCCCAGATTTTCTCTTGTAAGCAATTACTGTGCAAAAACTTGTAGAAAACTCCATTGTCAAAAACTCTCTAAGGCTTAATATAATTGACTTGTGGACTAAGGCTCATAAACGCCCCAACCACGTAAAAACCCTCATTGTTCATCTCTAATTCTTTCTTTTCATCCATCACTTCTTAAGATATTTCTAGTTTCTAAAAAACTTGGTAAACACCGTCAATAACGAGCAAATAAAGGTCTTCCGGACCAAGTCCTAGCCTCCTGAACCTTGAATTCTACCAAACCGAGAAGTAAAATCGATCCCGAGCCTTTAGGTTTGAAATATCGTCAATAAAACCTAAGGTCGCACAAAATGACCAGGCGGGTCGTGACTTTCCCTTAAGGGTCGCGACGTGCCTTCCAGACGAAAAGCCCCCATGTTTGGGTCCAGGGCATGGGTCGCGACATGCCCTTGAGGGTCGTAGCGCGCCACCAAGATAGAGCCCCCACCTAGGCCATGGGGTTTGCACGGGCCACGACACACCCCTACGAACCCAAAAATCTCTGTTTTTCCTCAGCCCAAAACTCATCAAAAATCACTACCAAATAACCCAAACATTACATCTCAATCCAAACAGCAAAACCCAGCTTAACCACATACAAAACACTACCAAAAACTCATACCAAAATCTTTAACTTACAAGCTTAAGAGCAACTATAACCACAAAAAAATACCAACTAAAACAGAGTTCATAATCTTTACCTTAGCTGTGAATCACACTCCCTTAGCTGCAGCTAATCACCTAACCTCAAGCTTTGAATCTTCAAGATTTGAATTCCAAACCTTAGCCTCAAAATCCCAAACCCAATTGAGAGAGAAACCATGAGAGAGAAGAGCACAATCGAGAGGGAAAAAAGAAGGCTAAAGTGTTATGTTTGTTTCCTTCAGCCAAGGGAGAAGGTGACTTATCACTAATTTTGCCCCCAAAATGACACATATGCTCCTTACCCTTTTGTCTTGCCTTCCTATGCCACGAGGGAAAACTTTTCATTAGCCAATTGTCCCGTTAATCATAATTAACATCTCAAAATTCCCGTTACTCTCAATATCCTCAAATAATTTCCCATTACATGCTCAATCCCGATAATGTACTAAATACCAATTACTCCTAGGCTCACCCCGAGCCCGATATTTGACCCCGTTAGGACCTAACCGCTAACTTGCCTCGTAAGATCACCTAGTGTCAAGTAACCCAAAAATATCCACATAATAATGTGGTTTCACACATATATAACATATATGAACACAAATATACAAATATGCCCTCAACGACCCAAAATTACAAAAATGTCCTGCTAATAAGAAACGAGCCCACATGCATGCAAATACAGCCATATAATAATACAACTCACAAGATCATGCATATAATCACATAATAACACAATAAACCAATTATTTCCCTCCTGCCCCCCTAATCAAGGCACTAAGCCACATTAGGGAAATTGGGAAGTTACAACTATCACATACCTTAACAGCTCGGGATACTGACTCTGCATATCTGACTCCAGCTCTCAGGACGCTTCCTCGACCTTGTTGTTCTTCCATAATACCTTAACCAAAGGTATAGTCTTGTTTCTCAGGACCTTGTCATTTCTGTCTAGTATCTAGACTGGTTGTTCCTCATAAGAGAGATCTGCCCCTAGCTCTAGATCCTAGTAACTCAACACATGAGTCACGTCTGACACATATTTCCAAAGGGTCGAAATATGAAATAAATTATATACGACTGACAGTGCTAGAGGTAAGGCCAACCTATAGGCCACCAGACCAATCCTCTCCAAGATCTCAAATGGTCCTACAAATCTAGGGCTCAGCTTGCCCTTCTTCCCAAATCTCCTCACCCTTTCCATGGTGAGACTCAAAGGAAGACATAGTCTCCCACTTGGAACTCCACATTCCTACATTTGGGATCAACATAACTTTTCTGCCTACTTTAAGAAGCGAGCATCCGAGCTCTGATTTTCTCAATAGCCTCATTGGTCCTCTGAACTGCCTCAGGACCCAAGTATCTCCTTTCTCCTGTCTCATCCTAATGAATGGGAGATCTACATTTCCTACCATACAACATCTCATAAGGAGCCACCCCAATGGTCGACTGATAGTTGTTATTGTAGGAAAACTCTATCAAAGGCAGATACTTACCCCAGGACCCATCAAAGTCCAGAACACATGCTCACACCATGAGGATGATAAGTAGTACTAAACTTCAATTGTGTACCCATGGCCCTCTGTAAACTTCCCCAAAACTTGGAAGTAAATGTGGGGTCTCGATCTAACACGATCGACCTCGGAGCCCCATTAAGGCGCACTATCTCTTTCACATAGAGATTTGCATTCTGGTCAACTGTATAAGTTGTCCTCACTAGTAAGAAGTGAGCTAACTTGGTGTATCGATCCATAATAACCTACACCGAATCATGTTGACCCACTGTCCTGGGTAACCCCCCTCACGAAATCCATCGTGATGTCCTCCCATTTCCATTCTAGGATGTCTAGAGGCTGTAATAGCCCTACTGGTCTCTGATGCTTAGCCTTGACCTATTGACATGTCAAGCACTTAGCCACATATTCTTTCACATCCCTCTTCATCCCAGGCCACCAACACAACGATCTCACATCTGGATACATCTTCGTGGTGCCTGGATGCAAATAGTAAGGGGTAGTATGAGATTCATCCAGAATCTCCCGTCTGATAACAATGTCCATCATAACACATATCCGACCTTTGTATCTCAACAAGCCCATTTCTGACATTGTGTAGTCCCTAGACAATCCAGCTAGGACGTCCTCTCTGATCTTTGTTAGTTGTGGATCGCCCAACTGACCTTCCTTTATTCTTTCTAATAGCGTAGACTGTAGCATAATGTTGGCCAACTGGCCCACCAGCAACTCTATACCAACTCTGGTCATATCCTCTGCCAACTCTCTAAATATCTGTCTCACACTGTATATCTGTCCCGAACCCTTATGGCTTAAAGCATATGCCACCACGTTGGCCTTCCCTGGTTGATATAAGATTTCACAATCATTATCCTTCACGAACTCTAGCCAACACCTCTGTCTCATGTTCAGATCTTTCTACGTGAAAAAGTACTTCAGGCTCTTGTGGTCAGTGTATATCTCACACTTCTCCCCATAAACGTAATGCCTTCATACATTTAATACAAAGACCACTCCTGCCAACTCAAGATCATGAGTGGGGTATCTCTGTTCATACTATTTCAATTGGCTTGATGCATAGACAATTACCTTCCCTGACTGCATAAGAACACAACCCAAACCCTGATGTGAGGCATCACAGTACATCACATACTTCACCTGATCTATTGGAAGACTCAGAACTAGAGTTGTAATCAATGACTACTTTAACTCTTGGAAGTTGTTCTCACACTTATCTGACCACGCAAACTTTTGATTCTTGCATGTCAGCTCATCCAATGAAGTGGCAATCCTTGAGAAACCTTCCACAAAACGCCTGTAATAACCTGCCAACCCAAGGTAGCTCCTAATCTTTGAGGCAGTCCTTGGCCTTGGCTAATCTCTGACTACCTTAATCTTGGCTAGGACTACCTTGATCCCATACCTACTGATAATATGACCAAGGAAAGTTACTTGAGGTAACTAGAACTCACATTTCTTGAATTTTGCAAATAGTCTATGTTCCCTTAGTCTATGTAGAACCAACCTCAGATGTTGCTCATGTTCTGACTCTGACTGAGAATAAGCCAGAATATCATTGATGAAGACGTTCATAAACCGGTCCAAGTAATCTTTGAACACCCTGTTCATTAGATCCATAAAAGTAGCTGGGGTATTAGTCAACCCAAAGGACATGACTAAGAACTCATAATGCACATACCTGGTACAAAAGGACGTTTTAGGTATAACTCCCTCCTTGATCGTCAACTGATGATAACAAGATCGAAGATCTATCTTTGAGAATATCATCTTACCCTGCAACTGATCAAACAAATAATCTATCCTGGGCAGAGGATACTTGTTCTTGATTGTTAACTTATTCAGTTCCTTGTAGTCAATGCACATCCTCAGAGAACCATCTTTCTTCTTTACAAAAAAGATTGGTGCACCCCACAGTGAGAAACTGGGTCTAATAAAACCCAAGTCCAACAACACTTTCAGCTGTACCTTTAGTTCTTTAAACTTTGCTGGGGCCATTCTGTAAGGTGCCCTAGACACTAGCTCCGCCCCTTGTGCCAATTCAATAACAAATTCAATCTCTCTGTGTGGCGGCAACCCTGTAAAATCTTATGGAAATACGTCCACAAATTCACAGACTAATCTAGTCTCCTCTGGTCCCACTGGCACGATCTGAGTGGTATCTACCACACTGGCTAAGATTCCTATGCAACCACCTTGCACTAGATCTCTAGCCCTCAATACAGATATCATAGGTACATGGGGTCCATGTACAGTGCCAACAAATACAAAAGGATCCTCACCTTCAGGCTCAAAGGTTACCATTTTCCTTCTGCAATCTATGGTTGCCACATACTTCACTAACCAGTCCATACCCATAATCATATCGAAGTCGGTCATAACCAACTCTATCAAATCAATTGATAACTCTCTTCCTTCCATTGTTACTGGAAATGATCTGACCCATCTTCTGGATAATAATCACTTGGTCTACACAGTCTATCAATAATTCTACTAGCAACAAAAGAATGTGTAGCACCAGAATCAATCAAAATAGTATAAGGTGTTCCAGCACTAAAAAGCTGACCTGTGACTACTGAGGGACAAGCCTCAGCTTCTGCCTATGTTAACGTGAACACTCGAGCTAGGGTCGAGCTGTCTGCCTTTCGTAGTTCTTCCTTTCTTGCCTTCGGGCAATCTTTCTTGAAGTGTCCCATTATCCTGCATACAAAGCAGGATTTTTCCCAACACTCCCATATATGGTGCCTCTTGCATCTGGCGCACTCTAGAAAAGTCCTCCAATCCTCATTGCCCCCCTGGCGGCCTAATGTAATACCACGTGGTCTCCTGTCAGGGTCTGGAGCTGGAAATGCATCATGAGCCTTCCTTTTCTGATCAATGGGGCCCCCGCCCCTACCTGAACTCATAAATGGAGGTCCCACCCTCCTAGTGTCTCTTCTGGCTGCGTTCTCGCGCCAGATTTTGTTCTCTGCGCTCTCAGCTGTGAGCGTCTTCTAAGCAACATGTGCATAAGTAGTCACTCCTGGCACAGTGGTAATGCGAGCATTCTGGGAAATCATAGGATGTAGCCCCTGGAGAAACCTCCCCCTTCTGGTCAAATTTCAGGGCATATTCAGTCATTGATGAGTTGTCCTAAAGTAATCTACTAAACTCTTCAGCCTTTGCCGCCCTGATGGCATCATTATAGTACTTTTCATTAAACAAAGTCTGAAACTCTTCCCAATCTAGGGCATTAACATTTTTTGTCTAGGATATCACTTCCCACCAGATTTGGGCATCCCCCCCAAAACATATACGTGGCACAGGCCACCCTCACATTACCAGCCACCGTCATAAAGTCTAGGATGGTGGTAACCATACTCATCCATTGTTTGGCCTTGGCCGAATCTTCACTACTCTCAAAGACTGGAGGGTGTTGTTTCCTAAACATTTCATAAATAGGTTCCCATTTATTCACAGCCTCTGGCGGCTGCTCAACTGTTGGCACCATCACAGTTGGTGCCTCTAGTAAAATGTTCCCTGCAGGAACCTGTTCTTGTCTCAGGAGGCGGATCTCTTCTTCCTACCTCATTACCCTGGCTTTCAAATTAGCAAGCACTTGCTGCCAATTCTTAGGAGCTGGCAGTGGGGTCTGACCCTAGTCATTATCCTGACCCTGTCTAGCATTTTGGCCTGATCCGCCTGATCAGCTGATGATTCAATCTGCCTTGGAAGCATACTTCCAAGCTTATACCTTGCTGCAATAATCAATTCAGCCATTTAAGTAGTAATAACTAAACCTCTTACCGCCTCACAATCCAAGATCAAGTATATAATAATTCACATTCAACAGTCATGCTAATAATCATGTCGATTCATATTCATATTCAAGTCTGGCGCTAATAAGCATGTCTTGATATCCATAACAACCCACAATGCTAATAAGCATCTTCTGGCATACATGTATCTATGACAGCGCACATGAGCGTGTCCTGGCCTACATGTCCATATTACAATGCTAATAAGCAGTTTCTTTTCATTCACAAGCAATATCAGTGCTAATAAGCACATTCTGTTTAAACATGCACCATGTACCATGTAGCACCTGTGAGTCAAGGCCCATCAAGAAAACTTAAACATGCTCATAAGCAATGAATAACACATTTCCATAACAAAATAGACATGCCAGCAGTAATAACCATACCCATGCATGCATACCATTCATATAAATGACTACAGGGTCATATGGGACAAAGTTCCCTAATAATTGATTAACATAATCGTATCGGGCTCGTTGCCCAAGTACATGACTAATAAATCATACTGAGGCTCAACGCCCTAGGATTTGGGACTAATAAGTCACCATGGGCCCCATGGCCCTATCCTCTGTATAACTAGCCTTGGAGGTGGCCCACCATACCCGGCGCTTTAGTTTTCTACGACCATTGGGTCAGTCAAGCGTATAAGGCGCTCCTGATTAGGTCTAATCATATCGACCAGCGCTCAACGCGCTATTGCCGCCCTTGACTCATAAGTCAATGCTTTACGACTAGCGCTCAACGCTATTGCCATCCTTGACTGATAAGTCAATGTTTTACGACCAACGCTCAGCGCTATTGCCATCCTTGACTAATAAGTTAATGCTTTTCTCAAGAATATAATGCTAACAGACATTCATCATATAACAAACTTCCATATAAAAGGCATTTAACATGCTTTAATCAATCATTCACAGGCATAATCATAATCATGCACATTTACAGGGGCCAATGCCCAATCAAAACTATATTCAGCATTCGGGCCAAGCTCTAATCATGTATGTCATATAATAGGTGTAGTTTTTATACCTCAGGTCGGAGTGTATTATAAAATAAGAACGACCCCCGAGCACGATCCTGATCCTGAGCCCCTAGCGGTGACCTAGTGATAACTAAATATAAGATCTCGTCAATAACGAATAAAGGCCTTCCGGACCAAGTCCTAGCCTCTGGGACCTCGAATTCTACAAAAACTGAGTAGTAGATTCGATCCCGAGCCTTTAGGTTTAAAATCTCATCAATAAAACCTAAGGTTGCAAAAAATGACCAGGCGGGCCATGACTTGCCCCTAAGGTCCTCGGCGCACCTCCTAGACAGAAAGCCCCCCTGTATGGGTCTAGGGCACGGACCGCGACATGCCCTTGAGGGCCGTGATGCTCCACCAAGACAGAGCCCCCACCTAGGCCCTGAGGTTCACACGGACCGCTAGGGCCGTGACGCGGCCTTGCGAACCCAACAATATTTTTTTTCCTCATCCCAAAACTCATAAAAAATCACTACTAAACAATCTCAAACATTACATCTCAATCTCAACATCAAAACCCAACTTAACCACATACAAAACACTACCAAAAACTCATCCCAAAACCTTTAACTTACAAGCTCAAGAGCAACGAAAACCACAACAAAATACCAACTAAAACAAAGTTTATAATCTTTACCAAGCTATGAATCTCACTCCCTTAGCTGCAGCTAATCACCTAACCTCAAGCTTTGAATTCCAAACCTTAGCCTCAAAATCCCAAACCCAATTGAGAGAGAATCCGTGAGAGAGAAGAGTACAATCGAGAGGGAAAAAGAAGAGGCTAGAGCGTTCTGTTTGTTTCCTTCAGCCAAGGGAGAAGGTGACTAATCACTGGTTTTTCCCCCAAAATGACACATAGGCCCCTTACCCTTTTGTCTTGCCTTCCTATGCCACAAGGGAAAACTTGTCATTAGCCCATTGTCCCATTAATCACAATTAACGTCTCACGATTCCCATTACTCCCAATATCATCAAATAATTATCAAATAATTTCCCATTACCCGCTCAATCCCAATAATGTACTAAATACCAAATTACTCCTAGCATCACCCGAGCTCGGTATTTGACCTCGTTATGAGCTAACTGCTAACTTGCCTCCTAGGATTGCCTTGTGCTGAGTAACCCAAAAATATCCACATAATAATGTGGTCTTACACTTATGTCACATATATGCACACAAATATACAAATATGCCATCAATGGGAAAAAATTACGAAAATGCCATTTTAATAAGAAACAGGCCCACATGCATGCAAATACAACCATATAATAATACAACTCACATGATCATGCATATAATCACATAATAAAACAATAAACCAATTATTTCCCTCCCGACCCCCTAATCAAGGCACTAAGCCACATTAGAGAATTTGAGACATTACATCTACCCTCTTCATAAAAAAGATCAAGCTCTCCATGCCTTCAAGCAATTCAAATTTCTCACTGAAAACATATTTGACACCACTATTAAGGAGATTCAATATGATAATGGTGGTGAGTTCAAATGCTTTCTTCCCTACCTCAACTCTTGTGGCATATCCCATAGATTCTCTTGTCCCTACACCTCTGCTCAAAATGGGCATGTAGAACGTAAGCATTGACATATTATTGAAACATTCTTAGTCCTCCTTGCTCATGCTTCTCTTCCACTCCAATATTGGCTTTATGCCTTTCGAGTTGCTGTCTGCACAATCAATAGACTTCCCACAAAGGTCTTAAAAGCTTAAATCTCATTTTCAATGCCTTTATAACAAAACACCAGATTATTTTATACTTAGGACATTTGGCTGCCTTTGTTTTCCTTGTCTCCGTCCTTATAATGCTTATAAACTACAATAAAGATCTGCCTGTTGCACATTTCTTGGTTATAGCACAAATCATAAGGGTTATTTATGCTTATAAAGAATTACTCATAGGATATATATTTCAAGGCTTTTTTTTATGAAAATTACTTTCCTATATTCTCAAATGTCTCTCATAATACTCCACCATCCCAATCTTACACTCCCATAACTCCAGCACTCCTTCCCTTCTCATTTGCACCACCAGCACCCCATTCTCCTTCCCTCCCTTCCTCTCGGTGTACCTCATCATCATTGTCTCCCAATGCATCTTCTCATGCTTCTCTTCCCTCACTCTCCTCCTCCTCCTCCCTTATCATCATCTTTCTCACTATCTCCTCCTCCCTTATCTTCATCTTTCTCACTATCTCCTTCTCCCTCACCTTCTACATCTATCAATTATCCACTCCACTCGGTCCCTTCTTCCTCTAATGTTGAGCATACTAATATTACTAATCAGCTACCTGTGGAGGTTATTTCTCATGGCAATACTCATCCAATGATTACTAAGGGGAAGTGTAGAATTCCCAAGCCAAGGGCCTATGTTGCTCACCAACACCATAACATCAATTTGCCTCCAAAATCATACAAGCAGGCCCTCACCATTCCGCATTGGAAACTTGCTATGGAATCTGAGTTAAAGGCTATTCAGCGCAATTGCACATGGACCCTTGTCCCACCACCGAGTGGTTATAATGTCATAGATTGTAAATGTTTGTTTAAGCTCAAGTACAAACCATATGTGACAATTGATTGACACAAAGCAAGACTAGTCACCCATGGCTTCACCCAAACTCAAGGGGTAGACTACTTTGACACTTTCTCCCCTATTGTAAAATAAGGTACAATCCGAGTGGTTCTTGTTGGAAAAACATTTAGAGTGCACAGTGAAATTGAATGGTAGGCCCATTGATAAACAACAAAAAAATTTCCACCTCTCATATAAACAGTTTACATGTTCAAGAATACACACAGAAACCGTTAATATGCAATATCATTAATCATGCAACATATACACACACATCCATACATGTATATATATACATAGATATACACGCATACATATATATACATACAAACACTTATATATTATACACACACATATACAAATATTTAATGATAGAAATATTTACCTTTTGAAACCTATTAAGTGTCATTAAGTATTTTTGTATAAATAACGATCTTCCTATCCAACGCTTTGGGTACTCAGACCACGATATTTCTAAGTGTTCTCTACACCTCAAGATATGGGTGGACACATAGAGAACAAAAGTTTGTAATTTAGAAATAAGAAGTTTATCTCAACACATGAGTACTTGGATTATGGCTTGGGAAATGTTGGAATAATAAGAGAAGAAGACGAAGAATTTATTGTCTGACTCACCATTGTTTTTCTCTTATTATCACATAATATATATAGATTATATATTACATTATTATTCAAAATAATAATAATAATAATAATAATAATAATAATAATAATAATAATAATAATAATAATAATAATACAATCATAATCATGATAGGAATTGATTTAGGTAATATCTAACTTATCAAATTTGAAAAAAAAATCTATTTTCAAATTATTAATTAAATAATTAATAAAATAAAAACAATACTAATACTTTATCATTATCATATACACGCATGGCACAGTCCTTGGACTGTGTCATGCGTGTAGCATTATTCCCTTTCAGGAAATATTGCATTTTTCCTATTTTCTTTTATTTATTTAAATAAATTCTTCCTACAAAATATGGTATCATCTTTTTAAGGAAAAGATCATAACCACATTTCATATTTAAATTTTAAATTTTAAATTCAAAATTCAAATTAATAATCATCATTCTATCATCCTTTTGAAAATCAATAAATCAAAATGTATTTTGACTTACAATTTTTATTTTCTCCCACTTAAATAAAATAATTAATTTCAAAAATTAATTTATTTATTATATATATTTCGAAAATTATATATTTAAATAAATAAATATATTTTCAAAATTTAATAATTAATTCCAAATTAATTATTCAACCTCAATTATTATATAAGTGTATATTTGACCCAAAGAATAAAATTCTTCTCAAATTTCTAAATTACAGTTTTACCCTTGTATCAATTCTTACCTTGATATGGTGTTGTTAGAGCCACCATGAGGACCTATGGACCTATAATTTCAAGCTCCAATAAATATTAGATTATTAATCAAAGCTCTTTGATTAAGTAATTATATTTATTAATCTCATGATTATTCCACTATATGAGATTGAACTCTTGATAATTATAGACATATATTTACTGAGTACTTCATCAAAGAATAAAGTGTCCACTGATATAATCATCACATACAATGTTAATCCTCTATTAATGGTTCATAATTAAAAGGGAATAAAATTATCATTTTACCCTTTAATCTATATCTAGCTCCTAGTATACCATTGACTTTACTAGAGAAGGTTGTGTCACGACAAGTTTTTGACGTGAGCGCTCATAACCTTTTCAGTTCCAAAATTCAACCCAATGGGGAACCATTATTCAATATATAAGAAGGTATAGATTCCATATCTGTTAAACTATGCCCCCAGCCATATATATCATTGAGTCTCCAAAACAATTGTTCTCAGCCTGATCATTTTGACAAACCTTAACGCATGAATCAAAGGATCAGACGACATATATATGAGTTCATAGTAACCTCAGCATTAAGATCATCGTGTATATGATCATCGTTTGATGTGTTTGATTAATACTATGAAACATTGTTTAAACAAGTATTAACAAATCACATCTGATCTAGTTCTATGTATCACTATATATAAAGTACCTTCACTAAAGTGTCCTACTACACTAGTGACCCGGATTTAGGTCACTTGTATTCATAATACTAGTGAACCATACTAGCACTGATTAATCTAAAGATTCCATAACTTTATTTTACTGCGAACTATTTTAAGTGTGTTGTACCCTAATTTCAGCCCGAGTTCATTCACTCAGCTCGGGTACAGCTGGCAAATAAATATACAGAGAAATAACATAGGAATGATATATGCTTATTATCCAGGTGGACAGCTCAAGTTTCGTGTGGTCACACGTGGTGTTAGGCGTCCTGGGTCTAACCCGAGCAAGGGATACGAAGGCTGTTAAGCGCGAGATCAGAATATTAAAATAGCTGTCGAAGCACGAGCTTGAACGAGATATCCAGCTCGTGGTAATTCTAGTATATTGCATACCCGCGGATCCCGAGAGACTCGGGGTCCTTTTATACGTTTATTTATGACCAGATTGTCATATTTAATATCCCAAATATTAGGAGAACATTTAGTTTGTGACCAAATCATGTCCCAATATAAGTGGGAGATATATGTATGAAATGTATTAATTATGTAAATGCGTAATTGAATCATGCGGCTACCAAAACCTATCCATGGAATTCCCTTAGATATACTGGAAATATTGGACAGAGAGGGGGACCATTATTCTATAATACCAAAACTCTGCCAAAATAGAGAGAAAAACAACAATAATATAGACTCATGGACTAGGTGGATTTTAACCACTGAACCACGTAAAAGTTCTGTGTTCTTGAGTGAAATCATTTATTTTTCATTACGGTTTATTAAGCATTAATCTACCTTATTATTTCTTAATACACTGTTGGAGAAAAACCGCGTCAACAGTTTGGTGCTTTCATTGAGTGGAAAATTTTCTTCATAAAGATCCCAATCGAATCTCATCATGGTGCTCATTCGCTCAATGCACGATAATGAGATAGAACAACCTGGTGGGCAGGAGGCCCATCATACCGCTGTTTTGAACGAGCGGGGCCCTGAAATCCAGTAGCGTCCGAGGAAGCAACCGGCGAGTCACAGCGACATTGGGAGTTTGGCGTCATTGCCACCGAATCCAAATCTAGACTACATAACCATCGTCGAGATGGAAAACATGCAATTAAGAAGCCATCTCGCTAAGGCAAACATGCAAATTGAGGAGGTTTTGGCTCGGTTACCCCCTCTTGCAACCGACGTTAATGTCGGAAAGAGGCAAAGTGGGTCTCACAAGTCCCATAGGAATAACCAATCCAAACCAAGTTGATCAGTCAGAACTGCCACCCCAAGTTCTGTGCCTACAGGTCAAGATCGCCCGAATGCTCGACGCAGTGGCCTTCATAGGGGTCATTAGCATGTTAGTCGATCGGTTAGAATCGCAACCCCAAGTTCAATGCCTCCTTCACAGAAACCAAGGAATGCCCATGGTAATCCACGAGGAGGGGTTGGGACAGACCCAGAGAGAAAAAATATTTCATCAAACCCTCCTACATCACGATCGGATCGTTAGGCGCATAGAGCTAGAAACAATAGAGTAGAGTAGAGGCGGGCTAATCTAGTTTGCCCTGATGGGACAAGGATTGCCTCACCAATAAGGCATCCCCCATCACCTATAAGACATCTGACGCCACCTCGTCCTGTACGAGACATTCCAGCTTATGGAGACAGTAGGAGAAATCCTCATCCATCTGCCAATACCTACGTCCCACAGATACGTGTTGAAAATCCAGATCCTCGACCCCAACCGCGAGCTGTAAGCTTCACAAATGGGAGTTATTGGACTGAAAGTCGTCTTAGTGGTAGGTCCGAGGGCGATCTAAGAAATTAGTTGAGTTCAGAACAAAGCCCTTGGTACGATCCACAACTCGATCTACGCGATCGTCTGAATTTGCAGAGAAGGAATCCAGCTCGAAATGAAGATGTTAGTTATATTCGACAAGAGGGAGGTCCATCCATAGTACGTGATAATGGGAATTCCCCCACAAAACTAAGCTCGAGCTTGGAGGGAAAATAACTCATCAAACGCATACAATAGGATGGGAATTGTTGAACAACTCCCAGGTAACCTAGGGACCAGAGACCAAACCCTCAAGAGGCTAGCTTTGATGGAAGAGCAAGTGAAGAGGATTTTATCTGGAAAAGATAAAGATGATTGTGACTCAGAGGATGAGCTCGAGCCTTTCGCTCCAAATATTGCGGGACCACATATCTGGTAGGTTTCATAATACCACACTTGTTAAAATTTGATGGAGATGGAGATTCGTCAGACCACCTCGAAATGTTTAACACCATGATGATGGCCCACAATGTCAGACTCAATCTAAGGTGTATTTTATTCCCTGAAACTCTGGTCGGGCCAGCCAGGCAGTGGTTTAAGTAATACAAGAGACATTCTATAAGCTCATGGAAGAAGTTTTCTTCTGAGATCAAAAAGGCATTCCGAGCTTCTCAGGCAGCTCGAGTTATGGCTGATTCATTATCTAATGTAAAGCAGCAACCTGGCGAAACATTGAAGGCATATCTAAGTAGATTTTCTAGTGTCGCTGCACGAGCTAGGGATGCCAATGACAGCTTCAAGCTCATGGAAATGAGGACGAGAATTCTTGTTCGGGGCGAATTGTGGTAAGAATTACAGAGAAAGGGAGTTAATAGTGTGGACGAATTCTTTGCCCGAGCTCAAGAGTGGATTAACCTAGAGGAGGCGCGATCTTCTGTCGCAGGAACCAACCAGACCCTTGTCTAGCCTGTTGGAGCGGTAACAGATGTTGCAGCTACGGCTCAAACCGTTACCCAGAATAACCAAGGGGGAAATAACAAGAGGAAGGGAAATGGTGAGGGAGACCAGAGCGGGACAAAGAAAAATAAGTCTGGGGGGAAATTCAAGCCTGTTTACGCCACTTTCACCAACCTAACGAATACTAGGGAGTGCACCTTCCTAGAAAATTCTACTCGCCTTCCATGGAAGAAGCCAGAGTCGTTGAAGAACCAGAGGGCGAAGAGAGATTCTTCGAAGTTCTGCCGATTCCATAATGATATCGGTCATAACACTGATGATTATCGAAAACTAAAGGATGAAATCGAAACTCTCATCAGAGCGGGACCTTTGGCCTAGTACGCTCAAAATCGGGTGGTTCCTAATCAACCTGCTAGAACAAACCATCAATCAGTCTCCGAGGCTCCAATAAGTCAAACCTGAGCTCAAGCAAGTCAGGTCGACCCCCATCCAATATTAGGAGGAGGTATAACCACCATATCTAGAGGACCTCATCTGGCAGGCACGAGCAGTGGGGCGCAGAAGAGGTACATTAATGAACTAAAGTCCCATAACAGAGTGGAGTTTGTCCCGGAACAGCGATTATCGAAACAACATCGATCTGAAAAGCAACCAATCATTTTCATAGAAGAAGATGCTAGTCACGTCCAATTCTCACATAACGATCCCTTGGTCATAACCGTTCAGCTCGCCAACCAGAGGGTCCGGAGGACACTAGTTGATAATGGAAGTTCTGTGAATCTACTTTTCTGGTCCACCTTGGAAAACATGGGGTTGTCTGTAACTAATTTGAAGGCGACCTCAATGACTCTGTACGATTTTTCTGGTGAGGGGTCAGCAGCCATCGAGACGATCAGATTAGTGGTAACATTGGGAGAAGACTCACAAACTGTTTCCAAGTTACTTGAGTTCATGGTAATCGATTGTCCAGCCGCATAAAATGCAATTTTGGGCCGACCTGCGCTGATGGTGTTTGAAGCCATAACCTCTATCTGCCACCTTTCAATAAAATTCCCCTCAGCTGTGTGAATATGAACCATCAGAGGTGATCAATTCGCTGCCAGAGAATGCTATAGCATTTCTATGAAGGGAAATTCACAACCCAGGCAGCAAGCTATGGTCATAAATGACGGAGGTGAGGAGTCCCAGGAAGTAGAAGATACTTGTGGGATGGAAGAACCTCAACAAGCAGAGGATAGCGACGTCGCCCCACGTGAAGACATTGACCCACGAATGGGCAAAGATAAGTCAGAACTCCAAGCTATAGAGAAGCTCTAGGAAGTAAACATTGACCCTAAAGAAGCTTCAAGATTCATAAAGGTTGGGGAGAATCTGGATGATAAAAGGAAGAAGGAGCTGGTCAATTTCTTACAAGAGAATCTGGACGTTTTCGCCTGGTCACATGAAGATATGGTGGGAATAAGCCCGAGTGTAATCATTCACACTTTAAATTTGGACAAGAACGTGCCTGTAAAATCTAAAAAACGGAGACACTTGGGACCAGTCCGAGCTGAAGCTCTTGAGGAAGAAGTAAAGTGTGGGTTTATCCATGAAGCAAAATAACCGATCTGGGTCGCAAATCTCGTGCTAGTCCCAAAGCCAAATGGGAAATGGAGGACCTACATCGACTTCTCTGCTTTGAATAAAGCTCGTCCCAAAGATTGGTTCCCACTGCCAAGAATTGATCAGTTGGTAGATGCCACGGTAGGTCACGAGCTCAATTCTTTCATGGATGCATATTATGGATATAACCAGATTGCAATGAATCCTGCAAAATAGGAATATACTAGCTTCATGACCCCAAATAATGTATATTGTTATAAAGTTATGCCCTTCGGGCTAAAGAATGCCGGAGCTACATATCAACGCTTGGTCAACAAGATGTTCGCCAATATAATCGATGATATGCTTGTTAAATCAAAGACTTCCGATAACCATGTGTCCGATCTAGAAGAATGTTTTGGGATATTGAGGAGGTATGACATGAAGCTGAATCCTCAGAAGTGCACTTTCGGAGTGGCATCTGGAAAATTTCTGGGATTCATAGTCAACACAAGGGGGATAGAGGCGAATCTTGATAAAATCAGATCGTTTTAGAAATACCCTCGCCTAGGTCGCGTAAAGAAGTTCAAAGCCTGACTGGAAAGGTGGCAGCTTTAAATTGTTTCATTTCAAAATCAACTGGCAAGTGCTTGCCATTCTACAACTTCCTTAGAGGAAACAAAAAATTTGAATGGACTGAGGAGTGTGAATATACCTTCCTCGACCTAAAAACGCACCTGGCCGAGGACCAGCGTTATCTAAACCTATGTCTGGAGAACTTCTGTTCCTTTATTTGGTCGTGGAAGAAAATGCAGTCATTGCCGTGTCAGTTCTAGAAGAAAATCGTACTAAAAAACCAATATATTATATAAGCAAGAGAATTCTCGGAGCTGAGTCACGATACCCACTGATAGAGAAACTAGCATTCTGTCTGACATTGGCTTCTAGAAAGCTCCGACCATATTTTCAGTCCCATTCAGTCAACGTCATGACCGACCAACCTTTAAGGCAAGTGTTGCAAAAACCTGAAACGTCGAGATGTCTATTAAAATGGGCTATCAAACTTAGCCAGTTCGAGATATTGTACGTGTAGGACCTTAATCAAAAGTCAGCCCTTGCTGATTTTATGGCTGAATGCACCGAATTTCAAGAGGAGCTCTTGAAGGAACCGGTCCAGGAGTTATGGAAAATCTTCATGGGTGGATCGTCAAACAAGAACGGATCGGGAGCAGGGACCATTTTAATCTCCCTAAAAGGGCATCGATTTCATACAGCTCTGAGATTCGATTTCGAACCGTCCAACAATGAAGCTGAATATGAGGCTTTACTAATTGGGCTAAGAGTGGCAAGGGAGCTCAAAGCGAAAGCCATCCAATGCTACAGTGATTCTCAGCTCGAGGTACCAAGATGGCGACCTACCTAGCTAAAGTGAAGGGAGAACTGTCAGGGGGTGTTTGATATGGGGGTTTGGTTTGGTGGGAATGGGAATGTCAAATCTAACCCATGTTTGGTAAATTTAATTTTAATGGCTTGGGGGTTTGTGTTTCCAAGTGGGTCCCATTTTTTAGCTTGATTTTAGGGTAATCTTAACCCCTTTAAACACTTGAGTTTCACATTCCCTTAATCTAAACCCCCTCTAACTCTACTCCCTCAAACCCAAACCGCATACCAAACACCCCCTCAGATTTTGAGTACAGTACTGTTGAACAAATACCCTCCGAGCATAACTCTAATGCTGACGCTTTGGCGCTGCTTGCCACCACCAAAGAAGCTGAGACATTGAATGTAGTGCCCGTGGAGTTCTTGGAAAGTCCAAGTGTAACAGAAGAAATGATAGTGGTCGAAATGATTGACACGAGATCGACCTGGATGACTCCCATAATGGAATACCTCACAATAGGAAGGCTACCTGACGAGAGAAAGGAAGCAAGAAAATACTTTATCAAGCTCTGCAGTATGTAATAGTGGATGGGACCTTGTACCAACGTGGTCACTCGTTGCCTGACCTACGATGTGTTCTGCCCGAGGAAGCCAAAACCTTTTTACTAGAAGTGCATGAAGGCTTTTAAGGATATCATGCTGGGGGACAAAACCTAGCACTAAAAATACTGAGGCAGGGCTATTTTTGGCCCACTTTAACAAAAGACTCAATCTCGTATGTTCAAAAGTGCGACAAATGTCAGCGTTTCTCCATAGTTTCTCGAGCTGCTCCAGTCGAGCTAACGATGATCTTATCCCTATGGCCATTTGCAGTATGGGGAATCGACCTAATAGGTTCCTTACCTATGGGAAAGGGAGGAGTTCGTTACGCGGTGGTGGCGATCGACTATTTCATGAAGTGGGTAGAAGCTGAACCCCTGGCAACCATCACTTCAAAAAGATTCTTAGACTTTGTGTGAAGAGTATTATATGTAGATTTGGGCTTCCTAAAAAGATCGTGTCAGACAATGGGACATAGTTCGACAACGATCTCTTCACTGACTTCTGTGAAAAGTATGACAACATTAAGAGTTTCTCCTCAGTAGCGTATCCACAGGCCAATGGGAAGGTCGAGGCAGTGAACAAAACCCTAAAGGCGAGCCTGAAGAAGAGGTTAGACGAAGCCAAAGGATTATGGCCCGAACAGCTCCACCAAGTACTTTGGGCCTACCGAACTTCTCACAGAACCGCCACGGGAGATACTCCTTTCTCCTTAACTTTTGGAAGCGAGGTCGTGCTCCCAGTCAAAGCCATGGTAGCCACTCATAGGCAAAGGACATTCAAACAAGAACAGAATGATGAACTGCTTAAAGCATCTCTTGACTTGATCGGAGAAAAACAAGAAGAATCGCAGTTGCAGCTCTCCCATTATCAACAAAAAAGCACTCTCTATTTTAATTCTAAAGTTAAGAGGCATAGATTTGGACTGGGCGACCTGGTTCTCCGAAGGGTCTTTTTGGCGAATAAGGATCCTAAGGACGGTGTATCAGGTCCGAACTGGGAGGGTCCATATCAAGTCGTTGAGGTTTTGTGTGAAGGAACTTTCAAGATAGCTTGACTAAATGGGAAAGTAGTCCCACGGACGTGGAACACCCTACATTTTAAAAAGTATTATCAGTAGTACCACCATCAATTTAAGGCTTATTTATGAAAGCCATTTGATTAAATAATAAATGGATTATTAAATAATTTTTTTTTGTTAAGATTGTTCTAGTTCGTGTTCTAATGTTTGTAAAAGCAACCAAGAAAGTTTCTACATTCTGGTTACTTGAGGGGCATATAACCCAAAATTGGCAAAAATAAGCTTGCTTGATATGATTAACAAACTTAGAGCTTGGAACAATTTATTATTCAACAGCTTTTTAAGAGCTCGAGTTTACAATAAACCTAGCGCGAACTAAGTTTAAATCATTTAAAACCCTGGATTCAACCAGGTCCGAAACTTAGAAGCTTGGAAAAATTGATTATTCAACGACTTTTTAAGAGCTCGAGTTTTCAATAAACCTGGCGCAAACTAAGTTTAAATCATTTAAAACCCATGACGTAATTAGCTCAAAAGCTTGGAAAGTTGGGAAAATGGTTTAATACCAAGGGCTTGTTAAAGCTCGAGTTATCAATAAACCTAGCATGAAATAAGTTTAAATTATTAAAAACCCCAGATATAACAGGGTTCAAGGCTTGATTCTTAACATGTATGATACAAATCAACACACAAAACTTGGATATAACCAAGCTCGATAAATTCTATCCCAATCTAAAAATTGATTCCTAAAATCTCGAATGTACAAGTCTAAGGATTCATAAACATGAGAGATAGTAAAGGAAAGATAAATGGATCAAAAAGTTAGATGCATATTGAAATAAAGCAAGCAAATTATCCCGAGGAGAAAAAACCTCGAACTGAGCCTGAAGGCAATTGTTTAATAAAAAAAAATGTTAAACAATTACAAACAAAAAAAAAACAAACACAAAAGAGGTATCATTGAGCTCCATCAAATCGCCCCGAAGATGTGACCTCCTCGCCATCCCCTTCAGCTACTCCAGAAGCCTCCCAGTCTCTGACGATTCTTGCAATAGTTGAGCCTTGAATTTTGCAAGGTACGGATCCCACAGCCCGAGTTCCATGAAAGAGAAGTTCCCATCCAGGTTGAAGGCCCAACAATGGTACAATAGCTCCTCCATGGCCGATGAGGACGCCACCTTTTCTTCTTTGGCTGTGGCCTCGGCCTCGAGCAGTTTTGCTTTGGCCTCATCAACCTCGGCCTGAAGTTGTGCAGTTTGATCTGGGAAGGCAGACAATGCAGTCTTTGTAGCCTGCTCGCTTTCTTTGGATGAGGTGAGAGCAGCCTTGGCATCATGCTCATTTTTCTGAGCAGCTTTGGAGGCCTGCTCGCCTTCTTGAGCAGCAGTCAGGGCGGTGTTGGCAGTGTTCAATTCGGCCTAGAGCTCATCGTTTCTAGCCCTAGCACGGGCTATGCTGCAATACTGGGCCAGGGCAGACTGCAAGATAACAAAACAAGTAAGAGATATACCCTTGGTCACAATAAAAAGAAATTTTTCACCAAGGAAAGACAACTTACAGTGAGGTTCATCCCCATAGCTGATTCCATGACATTCTCCGGGCTGCGTTCCTCGATGGTCCTCAGATCCCTCGAACTGGCCTTATAGGCTTGCCCCACCATATGGCTCGCAGTCTCATAAATGATACCCCAAAAGGCTTCAGGGATCTTCTCCAGGTCCTGGGGATTTACTGGTATTTGGGTGGTGGGGGCTGGAGGCTCAGTATGTATCACTTGAGGCTGAGAAGGCATGAATCGAGGTGGAACCCTCCTAGCGGTAACAGAAGTCACCAGAGCTGTTTCCTGAGCTGAGCTCGTGTCTTTCCCCTTAGCAGGGGATTTTGAGGTGTTTCCCGCTGCAGGGGGTCTTCTTTGTAATCCTGGGCCTCTTCACAATGGGGCCTGAGCTGGCCTTCCTAGCTTGGAAAATAGTTTGGAGGTTAGGAGCTCCAGGTTGTTCCATCTCTTCGCCTGAAAAGAACAAAAAGGAATTAGTTCATAAATAAAGTTGTCAAAAACATATATAGAGAAAGAAAATAAACAAAGATCCTACCCTCCGGGTTGGGGAAGGAGTCTATTATCACAACCTCCGGCCTTGGAACCAATGGAGGAGAGGGGGAATCTACAGTTAATATTTCTGAGATCCTAAGGGGTTCAGGTTCAGGTCCTTCCTCAGGGCTGGATTCCTCTACATATTGTCTAAATCCAAGGGCAAATGCACCCTGGAGCAAAGAAGGCCAGGTCCTACAATTGGTCCCATACTCGTCAAAAATGGCGGATCTAAAGTTTAAAGTGTTATCTACTACGACTGTGCCCTTAGGATAAATGTTGTCATGGCAGACCACTAGTTGGTCTACGCACTGGAGCAGGGTTATATTTTGATCCGGGTTATAAGGATGGCGGTGGATGAGCTGATTTGGATTAAAATGAAAAAACCTAAAATTGGCAACAGCCCTATCTAAGTCCCTAAAGAGGTATGGGTTACCTTGGCCGAAGGGACCAACTACTGCCCCTGATGCAACTCGCTCTAGGTCGAGTTCCCGGACAGCCTCGGGAGCCCGCCTTTTTTGCACTAAAGGCACCTCGTCCTCTTCATCCTCCTCTTCCTCAATGGTTGGCAAGGCCTCTTGAGAGGATGGGAGCTCGGGGATCGCCGGAAGGGTAGCCTGGGTCCTCAAGGCCAGTGTTTGGCCTTCGCTAATCATCTGGAAGGCCAGCATTGTGACGTCATTCACGACCTGGCGGTAGTCCTTCTGATTGGGGGGGAAGCCTAGATAGCTTCTTATATTGAACCCCTAGGGTCACGAAATTTATATGGCTGCATGAGAAACAAATTCAGTTAAGACAAAAAAAATATATATCTTAAGAGGAAAAGAAATTCACGAGCTGAATTCGCAAGGATGGAAGACTTACGAGGTCGTTTGGATGGCTAGGAAGCTCGATGACGAAGGTCGCGTTAGGGAATCATGTGAGGTAGTAGAATCTTTCACCGCGTCCCCTCTGGTCGGGACTTGCCTTGAGGCAGAAGAAATAAAGAATGTATGCCAGAGTGGGGACCTCCCACTCATGTTTCAGAAACAAATACTTCAGCCTCGCCAAAAGTCTATATGAATTTGGGGGGAGCTGAAATGGAGCCAGCTTCACGTAATTTAAAAAATCCGTGAAGTACTGGTCCAGAGGGAGGAAGGCCCCAACCTTCAAATGCTCATCACTCCAAGCCGTGAAGTCGTCTTAGAGAGGGGAACAACTCCGTTCCCCTTCAAACGTAGGTTGGACTAAGAGAGTTCCAGTTCCGACATCTATATTGTGGCTCAAGATAATTTTATTTACCCTCCCCTGAGTCGTAATCTTTGAGATGATACGCTCGACCTCGAAATATGCGTTGGGGTCGACCACAAGCTCCTTCTCCACCGCCGGACCAAAGTGCGGGATGAGAGATTTTGGGGCAATCTACTTCCCCTTCTTCTTCTGTTGAGAGGACGAGCTTGAAGCATTCTTCTTTGGGGTGTTCTTATTTTGAAGATCCATCGGATCGCCTAACGACAGAATGACCTAGTTAGTAGGCGACCTAAGATGATCTAAAACTGTGACGCGAGAGTACGAAGAGGGAAACAATTTACTTTTGTTATACGAGCTAAGGTTAGCCTCTGCCCCATCGCGTGATGCCACGCGATATCCTAAGCTACACGCCTCAGTTTCCTAACAGACCCCTGATATTAGGATGCCAGACCACTACTTTCTCTGGGAGGCAGTTTAGTGCAAAACCACCCAAGAAACGTAACCTCTAAGCTATCTGGTTCTAAACCTAAAAACCCTCCATTTCCTTTATCCCGAATGGGTATTCTTTAAATTAATGCACCATTAGGATTACCCAGATTTACCCAAATTTACCTAGAAATTTCCCAGTTTATGAACATTTTATTTCTAAAACATTTTTGGATTCACCCATCGAACCTAAGTCAAAACCTATTCCCTAAGAACATTTAGAAGTAGCCTAACAATAACCCCAATGAATTTTGCAGATGAACATGGTGAAGAACAAAAGTTCCATTGGATAAAAAAAGAGGAAAAAAGTCTTCAAACCAAAGAATGAGATACTTACAGTGTGTTCTTCGACAGTAAGATGTAGACTCGGTGATGGGAAGCTCCTGGAAAGCTTCTGAGTGGCTAGGTACGATAAACGGTTTTTGGGATTTATAGGAAAGAAGAGAGGCTTGGAAGTATAGAAAAGGAATTTTTTTAAATGAAAGGTGGTGAAGTTTGAACTTTGGCCATCCTATTTATACGTAAATTGTGTAGATTAATCTGGGCCATCCAATTGGGTTAGTTCAAGATCCAAGGGCCAAGGTTAAATAGACCAAACGACGTCAAAAAGGTGACAAGACAATTATTGCAGTCATCGAAACCCAAATAGACGCCAATTGCGGTATACCACGTGTCTAGTACTCAAGTAGTGGGCAGGCGTGGTTTTATGCAACAAAAGTCTTAAAGCCCCTACTATGTAGGTCAAAAAGTGTCGACGTCATACACGAGCAGGAGCTTGGGGGGAAAATGTTGTACCCTAATTTCAGCCTGAGTTCATTCACTTAGCTTGGGTACAACTGACAAATAAATATATGGAGAAATAACCTGGGAATGATATATGCTTATTATCCAGGTGGACAACTCGAGTTTTATGTGGTCACACTTGGTGTTAGGCGTCCTGGGTCTAACCCGAGCAAGGGATACAAAGGCTATGAAGTGCGAGCTCAGAATATCAAAATAGATGTCGAAGCATGAGCTTGAAGGAGATATTCAGCTCGTGGAAATTCTAGTATATTGCATATCCATGGATCCCTAGAGACTCGGGGTCTTTTTATACGTTTATTTATGACCACACTATCATATTTAATATCCCAGATATTAGGAGAACATTTACTTTGTGACCAAATCATATCCCAATGTAAATGGGAAATATATGTATTAAATGTAATAATTATTTAAATGTGTGATTGACTCACGCAGTTACCCAAACCTGTCCATGGAATTCCCTTATAAATACTGGGAATATTGGACAGGGAGGGGGACCATTATTCTGTAATACCAAAACTCCGCCAAAATAGAGAGAAAACAACAATAATATAGACTCGTGGACTAGGTGGATTTTAACCACTGAACCACGTAAAAGTTCTATGTTCTTGAGTGAAATCATTTATTTTGCATTACGGTTTATTAAGCACTAATCTACCTTATTATTTCTTAATACACTGTTGGCGAAAAATCGTGTCAACAAAGTTCATTATCTCAATCTCGATCCTCTCATACCAATATGAGATTAAGACCACATAGATGAACTTTGGAATTTTCTGGTATTTACTTAATATTATCAACATAATATCAGACATAATCTATATATATATAATAATTCAATTAAATTATTTAGTTCATTTAAAACATTTGTCAACTACAATTGCTTTAAGGGCAATATTCCCAACAATCTCCCACTTGCCCTAAAGCAAATTGAGGCATCTCTCTCAATGTGTCACTCACATTATCCTGAACGAATTTGTTTAACAAAATCTTCGTAAACAATTTTGTAAGAAACTGTTTTGAAGCTATCTTCAAGATCATTACATCAATTATGTAAAATTGTCTCGAATTAAATGATACTTCATTTCATGTGCTTTTCCCTTCTCATGATTTCTCAGTTCTTCTAGAATAGTTATATCTCCAATGCTTTCGCAATAAGGTACTAGTAGCATATCCAAGTTTGAAACCCTTTCTAGAATGGTAAAGAACTCATCTAAATCAAACAACCTATTTAACTGCTCAGTATGTGTTACATTTTGGCTTCTATGGTAGAATATACAATTCTGAAATGTCCAACACTTTTCCAGATTAATGGGTTTTCTCCATAGTTATAGAAACTGGTTCTGATATCATTCTTTGAAGATTTCTATCTGATTGAAAATCAGTTAATCCTTTGGGATTTTAGGTCACTGCCTAAATACACAAACATATAATCTCTATTATATTCAAGATACTCAGAAAATTAAATCCTTATATTTATTCAATGATTCAATCCAACATTGGATTGACAACTGCTGACTATTCTCACAGTTTAACAAATGTCAATTTGAACACATAACATTTGATACATAAAACAGTCCATCACTGAGTTGTAGGAATACTGTCGCATGTCCTTCTTTTCTTGTAAAAGAATAAATGGTCATTATTATTTAGATAATAAATCCTCTTGACCAGGAAGGAAAAAAGTCTTTCTTGCACTTTTGTAACTAAGGTATTTAAGCTTCATATCTATATAACTCGCGTGAGACAGTGCCAAAATATTGTTCTTTCAATCTCTAAAGATTTGAATGTATAGAACATATTTGGCTTTTCCAAATCTAATATTTAGAAATGTTCAACTAACCATTTCTTTACTATTGATAATTTCTCTACATCATTCTCAATGATCAAAATGTTATCAACATGAAGAATAAGAATCACAATAGAATCTTTGATTAAATCAAAGATATTTAAGATCTGATGACTCGTTAAAATCCAAAAGTGGATTTAAGAAGCCTTGCAAAAAACTTTGCTTTTGATCTTTTATTTCGAATCTTTCTTGTCGAGATCTTCAAACGGTTTTGTCATGTCAACCATTCAGAAAAGACTATTTAGACATCCATTTTAATAAATCTCATAATCCATACAAAAATCAATGGATAAGAGTATGTACACAGATTTAAGCTTGGTTACATCGAGTAATAAATTTCTTCTTTCTGTTTATAACATTAGGCTATCAACCTTACTTTGAACAGTCTATACTTTCCTCTATTCTCCTCTTCATCTTGAATATCCTTTTGCAAACTAAAGTTTAATGAACTTTAGTTGGATGTTCAAGAATCCAGATGTCATAGGAATTCCAAATTCCATTTCTAGATTCATGGTGTTTTAACCATTGTTTTATGTTAAAATCTTTCATTACATACTAGTATGTGAATGAAATATAGTTAGATTGTGTTACACACAACCAACTAAACTTTATGTTTGTAACAGAGTAGTTACTAACTAACGCTCCTACTATAATAAAGCTTTTCAAAATCTGTGATATTCTTTAGTTTTATCATTGTTAATTATCAGTAACTCGCTTACTTGACTTATAGTCATTATTTTTATTACTAGTTAACTAGAAATATAGTGATTGTAATAATGATGCTTCATTAAAGTATCATATAAAAGATACAAACACTTTTGTAATCTCTTTATAATTATTAAATTGTTTCACTAAATGACTTCGTGGAAAACTTTCAATTTATTCACATAACTACTTGTGAATCCCGACCTTTAAGTCTTTGATGATGTACAATCAAACATATACAAAGTATAATAAGTGTCAAAATTATAGAAATAATAAAGACGAAAATGATCAATTATCATTTATTTAATCTTATCTAATATGATTATATTCCATTTCAAAATACTAATGTTGCTTAGCATTTCAATTGTATGTGAGTTGGGTTTGAATTCCAAGTTGACATGCAAATTACTTGAATTCCAAATGCGAGTTTATACTTCCTTTTGATCAGATCAAACATGTCTTAAGTGACTTTACTTTCAACGATGCACGGAAATTTCTAGAAATTTCTTTTTCATTCAACAAAGGTAAACATATCTTAAATAAATGTCAATCAATATTGACTTAATATTCATTATCTCTTTTAGCTTTGAACATTAAAAGGTTCAACATACATCTCTATGTATTAGCTAAACGATTATGTGATTTTTGAGCCTTTATAAGAGAAAGGTCTTTTGGTTAACTTTAATAAATAGACTATATAAACAGGGAGAGAACCAATGAATGGTTCTAATAAAAGATTGTCTTTTATTTGTTTTATGTGTCTATTTAATTATAAACCAATCTCAACAAATAATTCGCATTTATGTTTCACTTAATTGTTGTTGGAATAATATGTCTTCTTTATTAAATCTATGTTTTGCACAATAACGAATAATTCATAATTATCATTTATACTCATTGATGAAATAAGTAGAACAAATATATTTCAAAAATAACAACTGAATTTATTATTTAAAATAAATATTAAATTGTTCACTCATCAATAAAGGAGTCTAAAATATTGTTTCTTGGTCTACCAATCTGCAATCCTCTTCTTGTTTCTTTTCCGCATTTCTATCTTTTCTTGAATAATGCATTCCTGAAAACAAGATGAAAAAATATGGTTTGTGGCATAAAATTTAAATCAACTATTCAAATATATTAAAAGGAGATGAGTAAATCATATTTACCCTTTCTTCTTGCAAACTTCTCAAGTGATCAATAGAGTCTCTTTTGATATTTTCCCATATCCAGTATATGGAATTGAGGTTTACATATCTCAATTTAATATCGTCAGGCATAGTCTTTAGTATGAAGTGACGAGCCAGATAATTAGATCTCATCCAATCCGCATATTTTTTATGATCATCATAATCAGATAAAGTTGATGGCTCATTTGGAGGCACATCAATGATTACATCATACACTTTTAGTTTACTCAAAACTATATGTATGCCTCTGTACCAATCATCAAGATAAGTCTAAATGAAAAGTACTTAGGTAGTCTTTATAAGGATTCACTGGTTCTTTCACATTTTGAGATCCTTGATTAGGATTAAGAGAATTAACCATTGTTGCTGGAAATAAATAAATAAAATATAATGAATCAAAACATATAATAAATACCAGATATTATTTGGAAAAGTAAACATGATGCATGAATGAAACATTTAAAAACACATAAAAAAAATTAAATACTAATCCACAATAAATTAATTTGAAAATTAATGGACCAGCCTTGGGGTAGGTCAGAATAACTCCAAATTAATTTTGAGACAAATCTATATTTCATAAGTGAAAACTTAAAAACGCATTTTTCTCTTTTGACATATGAACTAACGCTAGTTTGGTCAAGATGTACTAGTCGAGCTTGAAAGCCTAGATACACCTTCGGAGTGTAACCCATTATTTTCGATTAATGACTTAACTCAAGAGTGTGTCTTAGGGCCAGTATAATTTGAAATACATCATTAATTTTATTCTCAAAAGAGAAGTCAACCGTGAGATAAAATAAACATATTAAGAAGTCTTTCCTTAGGGAGGCCGCAAACGGAGGCGACACGAGACCCTTCCTATGCCTCTCGGTGTTCAACCAATAATGGATACCATGTGACTAATTGTCATAACTCCCTCTCCCACTCACTATTTTGGAAAAGTATGTTTTTCACAAAATAAATATTTTCAATTTAGTTGTAAAAATAAATTTAATTATTTTCACCAAATGATATTCTAATAATTACTAATCCAATTAAGCAAAAAATAAATGAATAAATTGTGCCTTTGATTCTAATTTTAATTTTGCTTTAAAAGAATGTCATTTTTATTTTAATAAAAAAAATTCATTAAAATAATAAATTAAACAATTTTAATTTACCATCTTAACTAATTAAGACTAAATTTATTATTATATGAGTTATTGTTAGAGAATATATATTATTGCTCAATGGAATTATGGAAAAAACCAAATACAACTCTATGCAAAAAATACAATGGACAAGATAATATTGATTAAATAAATATTACAACTCAATTACTCAAAATACAAGTAAATAGAAAGATGTAGAAGAAGAAGATTACAAACTCAATACTATAACCATACAAGTAAATAAGGAGAACAAAAGAATGAAAACACAAACAAACTCTCACACTCAACCAAAGTGTAGAGTAGTGGGGATCACCAACTTGAACAAGGTTCAAGACCTTTGTCCAAAAGCTTATTTCCCCCTATTCTCTAAGCACTAAGGGATCTCTCAAGGAAATAGCTCTCTAGAATTATCAAGCCTTTTGGTGTATTTTTCAGCCAAGTGCTTTGTGGATGAAAAATGGTGTGTCTTACAAGTGAGCATTAGGCTCCTATTTATAGAGTTTGAGATACCCCTTTGAATTTCAAATTCCACCAACCCCCATGGCTGTTACCAATGTTTAATTGGATGTTTATGATATTAAAATGGAGATTTGGGAGTTATTTAGGATGTTAGAACCGTTCAATTTGGAAAAAACTGAAAATTTACATAGACTGTCAGCCTCACTGGCCGCGGCCACGACTTTTCAGTGGCCGCGGCCACTAGCTTCTGTCCCCCAGGCCGCGGCCACAGGCCATTTTCAGCACAAAAAAGTCATTTTTCCAAAACGTTCCAAAACGTCCCAAATCCTTTCCCACATGATTTTGTAACCTCCAAACACCTATTGAGAGTTAAAAACATATCTCCAACAGTCATATATCATCATGACTTTATGAAATCCAATCTCAAATGTGTAACATATAATATACACATTATTGGGTAATATTTGGGAGTTACAAATTTGTAACTGATTTTGTAACTCCAAAATATGTCACATTTGGGCACACACATTAGTCCAATTTTGTGACTCTCAATAATATGTTACAAGGTGTGACAAATCATATTTTGTCACATTATTTAATCTAATATTATATTATATGAAATAATATAACATTCCCCCACTAGATTAAATAATCACTTTTTGTAACACTTATTTAATCAATCAAACATTATATTAAAATATAATAGTTATCATATATAAACATATAATAAATTATAGGACGTTCCTAATAGCATGTTGCTACATGAATGTAATGCATGTTAATTGCGTACTGTGTGGGTATATGAATGACATGTTATAATGCATGACAAAACATTAAACACTTTAATCTTATTCAAACATCTATAACAAATAAATGAATGAAGTTTGGTAACTTTTGGGTATTTCTAGAAAAAATTACAACACTTGCAAAATATACATGAAAACGTAACCTAGACTAGCTAAGGCCTGATGAAGACCGCCTTGATCTCGAGCCTAGAGATGTAGTCTTGTTGAGCCAATGCCACCATTTTCCATATCCATTTTGAATTATATAAATTTTAATTATTTTAAACAACCTTTTAAAATAATTAAACTTTTGGTATTAACACCCAAATAGTTTATAAAGCCCAATTTGAATTTGGGTTATTAAATTCAAAAAATAAAATCAAATTAAACAATTTAATTTTAATAAATTAAAATTAAAAATTATTTTAATAAATTAAAATTAAAAATTATTTTAATTTTGGATATTTTAATTAAAACAATTGTAATTATGGAAGAGAATAATTAAAATATTTTTAATTAAGAAAAATAATAAAAACTATTTTAATTATAGAAATGATCAAATTAAACCCATTTTAATTCAATTTCAAAATTTTTAATTAAATAAATAATTAAAATATTTTAGGTAACAACACATTAGAGTTTGCATGACACAAACCTTAGGTGTGTCATCAAGAAAGGGCGACGATAAGGAGGTGTTCGGCCGACCACGGTTGTGGCGAGCACACGAGCGGTGACGTCGGCAGCAGGGCGGAGCCGTACGATACATCGACAGGGGGGCACCTAGGGGTGCGTGCCACAGTGGTCACCGGAGGTGGTGATGTCGTATCGATTTTTGTGCCCAAAAATGACTTACATTTTTCACCTTAAAATTTTAAGAACAATTCCTAAACCCAAAAGCACCATTATAAACAACCCTTAAAAATCTATCATCATCAATATAAACATCAATCCATTCAAATATATATCACATATGATATAAAAAAGAACATAGTCTCACATAGTAATTAACAATATGCAAGGATTAATGATGCTCTTGATACCAATTGTTGGAAAAACATTTCGAGTGCGTAGTGAAATTGCATGGTGGGCCCGTTGATAAACAAATTTTTTTTTTCCACTTCTCATATTAACAGTTTATATGTTCAAGAATACATACAGGAACCATTAATATGCAATATCATTAATCATGAAACATATATATACACGCCCATACATGTATATATATATACATAGATATACACGCATACAAATACATATACACACACTTATATATTATATGCACATGTATACAAATATTTAAGGACATAAATATTTACTTCTTGAAGTCTATCAAGTGTCCTTGAGTCTTTTTGTATAAATAACGATCTTCCTATCCAACACTTTGAGTACTTAGACCACGATCTTCTGAAGTGTTCTCTACACCTCAAGATGTGAGTGGGCACATAGAGAACAAGAGTTTGTAATTTATAAATCACAAGTTTATCTCAACACATGAGTACTTGGATTATGGCTTGAGAAAAGTTGGAATAATAAGAGATGAAGATGAAGAATTTCTTGTCTGACAATTTTCTGAAAACTCTTCTGAATCACTAGTGTTTTTCTCTTATTATCACATAATATATATAGATTATATATTACATTATTATTCATAATAATAATAATAATAATAATTTTTTACTGCATTTTTCGCTATCAACCTTAATAAGAGAGATCAAAGAAATAAACTATAAGAATACAAGGATTTTTATGTGGTTCATGTTATAAAAAAAAAACCCTAGTCCACAAGTCTCTGGTATTAAGGGGATTGTAAGCTTGTGATTGCAAGCTCCAATGGTGTTTAGATTGTTCTGAGTACAAAGTGTTTTCTTTCTAAAAAAACCAACCTTTACAATGAGACCCCCAACCCTATTTATAGAGGCAGGGGTCATTAATACTATTCATAAGTATATAATACACATGTTTCCCATTATTGGGGGATTAATACCAATTCAATACATTGGTCTGCATTGAATAGAGACTATGTCCCAAATGAGATTTGTGGGGCCCACTGCCAAAAAACACCTAATTTATAGGGAACATGCCCCAGGTACTGTCAGGGCATGCTATAAGCACCTCTATGTCAGGCGGTGTAGTGGGTGTGAATTGTTGAGTTGTACACTCGACAATAATGTTGATGGATTGCCCATAAAGGCTGTCAGACGATCCTCTAGCTCTGAGAACGTGCATTTGCTGATACATTTCCCCTTATCTTAGGTCTGAGAACCAGAACTTCAGACCTGGGAGATGAGACCCCTCGCCTTAATTTCCCGAGTTGGAGAACCTACAGCTTCGAGAACAAACATCGAGGTGTGATCTACTAAGGCACCCACGATCCCACGATCCACTATCAGAGGCAAGGTCCAACCTAAGAGGACCCCTCCTCCGACTAAAGACCTCAGGCAGTAACATGCCCCAAGGATGCATGCGAACATCAAAACCAGTCACTGGGGGTTGCCACATGTCGGAGGTGAAAATACGGACAAAATTCCCCCCCCCCCCCCAAGTCTTTACTCATCCTTGGGCAGTGGAGATTTCAAACTGAGGAAGACTTCGACAAGTCCTCGGATAGGAAACGTTTGGACTTCTGCTGATGTCATTCTGGAAAGAAAAAAAATGTGTCAACGCCCCATTGCTGGGCCCATTAGTCCGTGCATTTAATTAAGGGTCAACTCGATATCCCAAATGTCCACTCTGCGCCCGAGGCGTATTTTCCCAAAGAAACAATGATTGCGATATGTGCCTTTTGAACCCTGGACGTCAGATCACCTTCATGATCTTACTAGGACAAGCCATCTGACGGTTGTGGGGAAGTTGCTTCCCTAATACGTTTTAATGGGTATAAAAACCCAGAAAAACCTTCAGTCTCATACTATAACCATTCGAAAATCAAAAAACTTTCCCAACACACTTTCTTCTCTCCCGTCTGCCTCTCACCTTCAACCCTTTCCTGAAGTTTTGGACGACTAGCGTGAATCGTCTTACTTCAGGTCAGGCGACAAAAAGTACTTTAAGGTTAGGACTCGCCTCAACACCTACCTTCGCTTTATCTCAGGTAAGTATCATCGATCCAATTTTCTGTTTTTGGTGTGTGCTTGGTGTCTTTCAATATATGTTTAGGAATGGCAGTAGTATGGAATTTTGGAGTCTGTTTCTCGTTTTCATGAGTCGTTTTAGGCACATTTTGATATTAGGATCATTTGAAATGACCTTCAAGAGTCTTTTTTATCGACTTTGAATTTCTGAGCCTGAGCCTGTGACTGGAATTTGGGAATTTTCCAGATTCCGGTAGGTTCATCTTCTCCGGTTTTTCCTTAGGCGCTGGGATACCTCGCATTTCCAAAACTCTCCTTTCCTTCTCGAGTAGTATTCCTAGAGTCGTTCGTATTTTGGCCATATTTCCTTTGGTCAGAATACTAACTGCTTGGTTTTTGTCTCAGATGTCCGAGGAACTCCATCAACTACACGAACACGAGTTTTATCTCTTCGACCAGGAGATCTCCGACATGGCCCGAACACGAGATGCTTCCAAAAGCAATGTAAGGATAGGGATCCAAGAGCCGACTGGGGAACTAGTCGTTCGTTCTGACCTTCAAGTGGCAGTGAGGCCCGAAATGCCTGAAGACCGGGGAAAAATTGTGGAGGAGTTAAACAGGGCCCCCATTCCACACCCTACGCAAAAATACGAGGGTGATGCGTTCTAGGCAGAGGATTACCACACTCTACTTTGACACCCCGAGGCCCTTGAGGTGATCATGAGGTACTACTCCGTCGGAGACATATGCCTCATCTGCCTCTGTCGGGAGTCCTAGAGGTCGTATCGCATCGCCTACTTCCTAGGCGCTTGGATCCAGGCCCACGTGATGGCGGGGGCTACCCTACCCCTCAAGCAATATTTCGTGAAATTCCTGAAGTTCGTGGGGATAGCCCCCTTCCAGCTCTCCCCCAACAACAACAGAGTGCTCACGGGGATGTACATTTTGTACTGGAAGCACAAATGGCCTGAGCCTTCACCGCCAGATATTCTTTATTCTACAGTTTCAAACCACTCCTCGAAAGAAGGGCTCCAAGCGAGACGGATACTATGCCTTGGTGAAGTATCCAACTTCTTCACTCAGTTACAAGGCTCCCCACCATAACGAGAATCACACTCGGGACTACAAAGATGCCTTCTTCTTCACGGACGGCTTCCCGAGCCGTAGTAACCTGACCTTGATTCTCGACTTCGCCCGAGTAGGTGAGTATCTTTCTGAACGCACTTATTCTTTGCCTCACTATGACCTTTCTATATTCGATACTTAGTTATTTCCTTTTGAATAGGTCCTTTCCGCCGAACTCCCTATGTTCAGCTCTTCAAAAATCACCTTCAGGCAATGAAGGCTCTCCCCGATCGGGGCTTGGACCTTAGCGTCCTGGTAACAGAATCGAATCTGATTAGGTCGGGGCTTGTCAGCGTCGAACAATGAATAAGCAACATGGAGCTGACCAAATACCGCCAGTCCAAGAAGTCTCAGAAGTTAACATCCTGCCATATCTATTACATAGAAGGGCTGGCCAAGAAAGCATTTGACAAACGGTTGGCGAAGGAAAGGCTGGTTAATGTGCGTGCTGCAAAGAGCCCAGAGAGACACAAGAGGATTGGGAGCTCGAGTAAATCACCCTCACTGTTTGCATCAAGGCTCAACTCACGGTGAGCCTCATAGTAGCTTATTTTGTTGCATTGGCCTTTTATGTAGAATGTACACTAACTATTTAACTTGTTCCTGTAGCTCACATGGGATTGGCAGACATTGCCCGGTCTGCGCTAAGGTTAGGAGTGTCTCCCGGATCTTCCGTAGGAGAGGGGTCGTTGCATCCTCGAGAGCAACCCGAACCCTCTCCTCCGGCCAAGAGGCAAAGAGTCTCCACTCCCCCCGCAGAGGTCTCTGCAGCTGACTTGCCCCGGTAGTGGAGATCCACTTCTCGCTCGGGTTAAACGAGGCGGTTCAAGAGGCACGGCAAGAGGAGGTCCCAGAACCGTGTTAGGAACGAGTTTCCTAATACGCAGCGGAATGGTGGTGGGGTTGGCCCAGTGTACAACAAAATGTTTGTAACATATTTAAACTACCTTTAAATATGCGGATCCATTAATATACATACATTAATCATAAGTAAGTTAAGGATAGAATTCATACCTCTTGAAGCCTATCAAGTGTCATTGCTATCTTTTCGTATTTAGAACGATCTTCCTACCCAAACCACTCCCACGTACTCACGCCAAGATCTTCCAAAGCGTTCTCTACACCTCAAGAAGTGTGTGGGCACTTAGAGAATGAAGGATAGTTTATTTGTGATTCTACTTGATGTACTTAACACATGAGACCAAGAGAATAGGCCTGAGAATTGGTTCTTTATTTTTCAGGGAGAGAAAACTATCGTTCTATTTTTCACAGAGCGAATGTTCTGAGTTGTCACTCATTACTGAATATTTTTTTATTAGTCATACTTAAAAGGAAATATTCAAATTTTAAAAAATAAATCTGTAACCAATTTACAATTTACTTTGTAATTAATGAAAAAAAATCCAAAAACCAAAATTTGAATTATCCATTAATTAAATAAATAAAAATAAAAATCTTATCCCTGAAAATAGCCCTACACGCCACACACAGTCCATAGACTGTGTGTGCACGTGTAGCCTCCCTTATTTTAGGGATGTTGGTTTTTCAATTTTTATTTAATTATTTATTCAAACTACTTTGTCAGATAAGATCTAACAACCTGATAACTAATTCAAATTTGAATTCAAATTTAAATTAATTATATTTTTAACTAATTATCAAATATAATTAATTATTTGAATAAATATTAATCTTTTAAATTCAAATCCAATTTGAACTTATCAGATTATTATCTCCCACTCAAATAAAGATATTTAATTAATTCTACCAATTAATTAAATACAATATTATCAAAAATAAATATTTAATTTATTATAATTAATTAATTATTTAATTAAATTTCGAAATTAATTAAATTATTTAATATAATTTCAAAAATTATACAATAATTAAATATTAATTAATTTTGTTAACTACAACTAATTTGTAATTAATTAATTAATCACTATTATCATATAATTGCATATTTGGCCTAAAGAACAATTTCTTCTTAAATATGTCTTTAAACTATTTTTCCCTTCATATCAACTGTTACCTTGAACAGTGTTGATAGAGCCGCTATGAGGACCTATGGACCTATAATTCCAAGCTCTAATAAATTTGAGATTATTAATTAAACTCTTTAATTAAATAATCTTAATTTATTAATCTCATGATTATTCCACTATAAATATGAGACTGCACTCTTGTAATTATAGACATTTCATTTACTGAGTACTTTATAATCATAAAGCGTTTATTGATATAATCATTGCATACAACTTGACCATCTAATAATGGTTCATAATTAATCAGGAATAAAATTACCGTTTTATCCTTTTAATTATCTCTTGTTTCCTTAAGTACCATTGACTTTACTAGTGAAGGTTAATTCATAACTAAATTATGAATTTGAGCTCAATAACCTTTTAGTCCCAAAAGTCAACCCTTAAGAGAACCATCATTCAATCTCTTGCGAGAAGGCATAGATTCCATATCTGTATACTATGTCCCCAGCCATCTACATTAATGAGTTCCCAAAACAAAAGTTTCTAGCCTGATCATTTTGACAGACCCTAACAAGTGAATCAAAGAACTCATATAACATAAACAGGAGTTCATAGTAACTTCAGGATTAAGATCTATTTCTATATGGACATCAGTTGATATATTTAATTAATACTTCGAAACGGTATTTAACTAAGTATTAATAAACATATCTGGTCCAGTTCTATATATTCTCTAATATATAAAGCACCTCCACTAAAGTGTCCTACCACACTAGTGATACGGATCTAGATCATATGTATTCATAATACTAGTGGACTGTACTTGCAGTAATTAATCTAAAGATTCCATAACTTTATTTTACTGTGAACTATTCAAGTTCATTTATCTCAAACACAATCCTCCCGTACCAATACGGGTTTGAGATCACATATATGAACTTAGGAATTTTCTTGATATTTACATAATATCATCACAGAATAATATAGTCCATAAAATATATGCATAACAAATTCAATTTATTTATTTATTTCATAAAACAATGTCTACTACATATGCTTTCAGGGCACATTTCCAACAAACCGGACCAAGGGTTCGTTCAAGACTCGGAGCAGGAGGCGATGCCATCCCAAATTCATCTCCTAGTGTACCCTAAGAAGTATGAGGGGGCTTTGTTGGAGCAGTACAAGAAGATGCTTCAACACTTTGAAGCAAGGCTGGAAGAAGGCAACAAAGTCTTGCACAAAACAATCGAGCCCCTTCGTCAACTCAAACCACCCAAAGAGAGGCGCGTCATCCCTCCAATTGGTCGGGTCGAGCTAAAGACTTTGTTCTCCGCCAAGCTAGGGGAGATCGTGGCTACTCTCGCCGCCGAGCTCCTCCAGGGGATCAACTCCACCATGTGCGAGTTGAATGCCCGAAGCTTCTCCCAACTCGGTGACAGTAGGCATCTCTCGTGGCCTCGTGGCGGTACGCCTCTGTCCAGGTAAGCTAATCATTCCCGAGCTTGAATTCAACTCAACAAGTTTTTATTAGGCTAACACTTTCCTTCCTTTTATTTTTTCATTTTGCAGTCTGCCTTGGCCTGCCAACGCCTAGGAGACATCATGATGGAGAAGTCATATGAACTTCAAAAATCCCATGATAAGGTTGTCTCCCTTAAGGAGAAGATGAAAGGTTATCGGGAAGAACATGCCCAAGCCAAGGCTGCCCTCAAGGCTGAGCGAAAATGCTATTGGGAGCTTAAGAAAACCATCCAGACGGCCTCCGAGGATATAAAGCAAGGGAAAGAGGAAACGAAGGCAGTCGTTGAGGGCATGCAGCGGGCCCAGGAGGAGGCTAAGAAAGCCACCGCCGAGATCGCCCGAGTGGCTCTGGAGAACTTCTAGCTTCAGGAGCATGCTAAGGAGGCTAGCGACCGAGCTGAGCTAGCCGAGAGGAAGGCCCTCCAAGCCATGGAGATGAACAATTATGCTCGGTGTCAGGTGGAGAAGCTCAAACAGGAGACCGAGACTATCGCCGAGGACACTTTCTATGTGGCCTAGTATCACAACCAGGACATGAACTTGGACTTCATTGGGAAGCCTGAAAAGTATAAAATCCTTTTCAACGAGCGCCTTCGGGGGCTACCCAAGCCATCGAGGTGACCCAGGTGGCCCAATGGCTAAGGCGACCCCATCTGTCGAGGCCACTCAACCAATTGAAATGACCCCAACTGTTGAGACGACCCAGGCAGGGGGTGTCCTAAGTGGAGATCCAATTATTGAACTAGTGGCAGAGGTTCCCGAAGGCTGATTATAATTTTTGCACTTAGGCATGCGTTCAATAAACTTATTGAGGTATAGGCAAACAATCACTCGAGCCCCCGAGCATAGTTGTAATTATTCACCCGTTTAAGAATTATGTAAATTGCCCTACTTTTTATTTAGTTTGGTTCTATGAATTCACGGTAACTTAAATTTCCACGAGAATAAGCACTCAAATCATTTTAGACATTTGATTCTATAAATTCAACATAACACAAATGTCACAAGAACAAAAACTCAGATGTTCTATGAATTCAATGTAACACGAATGTCACAAGAACAAGAACTTAGACTGTTTTAAACACTTGGTTCTATAAATTCAACGTAATACGAATGTCACCAGAACAAGAACTCAGACTGTTTTAAACACTTGGTTCTATAAATTCAATGTAACACGAATGTCACGAGAACAAGAACTCAAACTGTAACACATGGTTTTATAAATTCGACATAACACAAATGTCACGAGAACAAGAACTCAAACTGTAACACTTGTTCTATAAATTCAACGTAACATGAATGTCACGAGAACAAGAACTCAAACTGTTTTTAATAGTTGGTTTTGTAAATTCAACGTAACATAGATGTCACGCAAACAAGAAGTAAATTTGACGTGGAATTCACCGTTGGTCTTCACTCGGTGTCTTATGCTCTTATAATCCAAAGATTTGGGCTTTTAAGGGTCTTAGCATGTGAAACCACCTGCCCCCCATGTATGCACTACTTGAGGGGTCTAGGGTTTCAACACTATTCTCCGAGTGCATATTTTATCATTTCCATAAAATCTTACACCTCCTCGGGAGGTGATGTTAACGAAGCGCCCGGACGTAGGCTGCCTAGGCATCAGTTCATATTGCACAGATTAGGATTTGGTTATTACTCTCCGGGCACGCTCTATCCTCGGGAGGTAACCTAAATTTTTAGTTTGTGCTACACTAGGTTTTCTAGATATGGGATATAGTGACATTGGGGGTGCATCGCTCATCGACTAGCCAAGCTTCCCTTGTCACGGATATCCCGAGGCCCAGTACAAGGTACTCGGCCTTCCGTTCGCACCTCGAGACCAAGAGACTTAGCCAGTGCTCCTCGGGCTCGGTGTCCATGGGAGGTGACAATAGTCTATTCTCATGCTATTTGGGTTATCTATCTCGTAGGTGCTAAACTTAGTTCTACCTGGAACAAGCTACCTTTTAGGCTAGACTTTACTAGTTTCTTAGGATTTTCTATTATCAGGATGGAGATGGTAGGCTTACTCTTGACAATTGACAAGTTTAGTTTCCTAGGTCGTTCCTTGTGAGGCGTGGTGCTGCCCAAACTCCACGCCCCCCAAGTGATCGGAGACTAGTCTGCGATCACTTGTCTAGGCGAGTGGGTGCTTTTACACAACATTAATAGAAAATCAAGGAAAACAAAGAATATAAGCCGACAATAAATATCTTACCGTGTTCTACATACACGGTTTCCATTATATGTGCCCAAAGGCTACAGGGGGTATTACAGAAGTAGAAATATTTGCTGCTCATACTATTGGTAATATTGGCAAAGATGCTCGGCATTCCAGGCATGAGGAATCCTCCTAGTTGGGTCCCAGCACTCCCGCACTGGGGTCTCAGGTGGCTAAGAAGACTCTTCGCAATACCAAATCTTCGACCCCAAATTTTCTATCCTTTACTTTGGAGTTAAAATATTTGGCTACCTTCTGCTGGTAGGACGCTACTCGAAGCTAAGAAGCTTCGCGTAGCTCCTCCACGAGGTCCAGGGACTCCCAAAGTAAAGCATGGTTCGTGGTCGGATCATACATATCCCGTCGATGTGTGGAGATTGCTGCTTCAACTGGGAGCATAGCCTCATACTTGTAGGCCATCGAGAAGGGAGAATGGCTGGTGGAGGTTGGAGGAGTGGTGTGGTACCTCCACAATGCCCTAGGCAGCTCCTTGGGCCACACTTCTTTTGCTTGCTCCAGCCTTTTCTTCAAAGTGGACTTGAGTGTATTGTTAACTGCTTCCACTTGGACATTGCCCCTACGGATAAGCCACAGAAGAGAAGCTCTTGACGACTCCATGCTGTCGATAGAAGTTCGTGAACACTTCACTGTCGAATTATAATCTATTGTCGGAGACTATCTTCCTCGGAAGCCCATACCGGCAAACAATATTTTTTATGATGAAATCCAAAGCCTTTTTGGAGGTGATTGTGGCAAGCGGCTCGACCTCAACCCACTTCGTGAAGTAGTCGACGACCACTATGGCATATTTCACTCCTCCCTTACCTATAGGTAGGGACCTTAAAAGGTCGATACCCCAGACAACAAAAGGACATGGACTGGTCATCTGAGTAAGCTCATTTGGAGGCGCTTGAGGGATGTTGGCGAAGTGTTGGAATTTTTCTCATTTCTTGATGTAATCCATCACATCTCCATTCATAGTGGGCCAAAAATACCCTTGTCTTAATATTTTCATGGATAGGCTTTGCCCCCTAGTGTGGTCTCCGCAGAAACCTTCGTGTACCTCTCGTAGTATGAAACCAACCTCTTGCTTGGATACACACTGAAGCAAAGGCAAAGAATAACCTTGCCTGTAAAGCCTACCATCCATAATTATGTACCTCAGTACTTAGTATAGAAACTTCTGAGAAGCCTTCTTATCTTGGGGAAACTCCCCGAAGACAAGGCATTTAACTATTTTCCCCATCCACCCATCCTGGGGTTGTATTGACTCCACCTCGTCTAGGGCTGAGATACTCAGAGACTCCAAGTAGTCAATGGGGACCACATTGATTAATTCAACATCTTTGGTCATGGCCAGTTTAACCAGGGCATCCACATTGGAATTTTTCTCTCGCAGCACTTGCCGAATAGTGAAATTTCGGAAGTTATGCAGCATTTCTTGAACCCTTGCAAAATATGCTACCATCTTTGTTCCTCAACCTGGTACTCTCTGAGAACTTGGTGTACCACAAGTTAGGAATCGCTAAATATCTCGAGTCCTTTGGCCTTGAGTTCTAGTGCCACGCGGAGCCCCGCGATTAAGGCTTCGTATTCTGCTTCGTTATTAGAGGCATTAAACCCAACGAGAAGGGCATTATGCACCCTATGCCCCTCGGGGGAAACCAAAATAAGTCCCACCCTGGTGCCATTTTCTTTCAAAGACCCATCCATGAACAACTTCCATGCTGGTCTGACAACTGGGGTGCTCTCGGTCCTCTCCTGATTCCCGATGCACTCTGTAATGAAATCGGTGAGTGCTTGACCTTTTATGGTGGTCCTTAGATGATAGGTGATGTCAAACTGCCTTATCTCCACTGACCATTTCAAGATTCTTCCCGATGACTCAGGATTCTTAAGGACTTGTCTGATGGGATGGTTTGTGAGGTCCATGATCAGATGCGCCTGTAAGTATGGTCTTAGCTTCTGAGAGGTAACCATTAAGCAAAAGACTAACTTTTCCGTCAGTAGGTACCTAGACTCTGCCCTGAGGAGCCTTTTGCTGACATAATAGACGGGGTCCTGAACGTGACTTTCTTCCCTTACCAACGCGACATTGATGGCATCTTCCGACACAACCATGTAGACCAGGAGAGGCTCTCCGTCTACTAGCTTGGACATGATCGAAGGGTTTTCCATATGCGCCTTGAGCTGTTGGAATGCTTGTTCACACTCCTCCGTCCATTCAAACCTATGACTCCCTCGGAGAACATTGAAGAAAGGGATGCACTTGTCTGTTGCCTTGGAGACAAAACAACTCAAAGTTGCGATCCTTCCTGTCAGGCTTTGAAAATCTTTATGTTTCCAGGGAGATGGAATTTCGATTAGAGCCTTGATCTTCTCGGGGTTTGCCTCAATCCCCCGAGCATTGACGATGAAGCCTATGAATTTGTTGGAGACTACCCCAAATGTGCATTTTTGGGGGTTGAGCTTCATCCCGAACCGGTGGAGCACCGCTAAGTCCTTAGTCAGGTCACCCACGTGGTCTGGGGCGGTCCTAGGCTTGACCAACATATCGTCCACATAGACCTCCATGTTCTGCCCCAACTGGTTTTTGAACAGCTTGTTAACCAACCTTTGGTAGGTGGCGTCAGCATTCTTCAACTCGAAAGGCATCACGATGTAGCAATAGACACCCTTGTCGATTTGAAAGATAGTGTGCTCTTGATCAGTGATGTGCATGGATATCTAGTTATATCCTGAGTATGCGTCCATGAATGATAGAAACTTGTAACTGGAGGTGGCATCGACCATCTGGTCTATCTTGGGGAGCGGAAAACAATCATTCGGACAGACCTTGTTAAGGTCTGAAAAATCGATGCATGTCCTCCAAGTGCCATTCGACTTTGGCATGAGGACAGAATTGGATAGCCATCTGGGATATTGGGCTTCTCGGATAAAACCATTGGAGAGGAGCTTGCCCACTTTGGCCTTGAGGGCTTTTTTCCGAGTTTGATCACACGTCTGTTGCTTCTACTGGACGGGAGCAAAGCTAGGATTGACATTCAAGGTATGGCATATGATATTCGAATCAATGGCAGTCATGTCAGAATGTGACCATGCGAACACGTCTTGGTTTCCTCGGAGGAAGCCCACCAATGCCTCACAGACTTCAGTTTTCAAGCTTCCCTCAACTTTTACTTTCCTGTCGAGGGTGGAGGTATCAGGAAATACCTCCTCTAATAGTTCAATGGACCTCTCCTTTGAATCCTTGGGTCTAACTCGTTGGGCCTCGACTCTTGGATAACTTGTACCTCTGAGGCATCGAACTTATCGAGACTTTCCTCCCTTACCATCATCACTTGAGCCTTGAGGGAGACATTACAACACTGTCTCGCCTTTTTCTGGTCACCACGCACAGTATCGATACCTGCATCCATGTGGAACTTCATGCACAGATGACGGATGGAGGTAACAGTTACAAGCTTCACTAGTGCAGGTCATCCCAAGATGGTGTTGTACGCTGAGGAACAGTCCACCACTACGAAGGTGTAGTATTTGAAGGCTTGGCGAGGTACCTCTCCAAGCGTCACATGAAGCTTTATCTGCCCCATCAGGGTGAGGGCTTCTCCCGAGAATCCATAGAGTGTCGAGGTGCATGGGGAAAGTCTGCCGTTAGCCCTATCTTCTCGAAGGATGACTTAAATAGGATATTCACTGAAATCCTATTGTCTACTAGGATCCGCGCCACCATTTTGTTGAAGATTTGGATCTCAATCACCAATAGGTCGTTATGTGGGAAATGCACTCTCCGAGCATTGTCTTCAGAGAATGTTATGACTTGGTCAGTCATTCGTGGTATTTGGGCAGGCAGCTGGGCCAAAGCCATTACCTCATCATCATGATTCAAAGCTCGTGCATATCTGTTCTACGAGCTTTGTGAAGTGCCCCCCAAGTGAGGCCCACCTGAGATGGTTCCTATCCGCCCGTTGACAAGAGGAGGTACTTGGGCCACTGTATGTTGGGGAACTATAGGAGCTACTGCAGGGGCCTGTGGCATGACAGGTGGGACCACCATTCTTGCCACGAGAGGTTGTGCTTGACACGCTCCAACCTTAGCATATTGAGGGAGGTGTCCTAGCTTGATGAGATTCTTAATCTCATCCTTGAGTTGACGACACTCATTGGTGTGGTGCCCTATGTCATTATGGAAACAACAAAATCTTCCAGGGACTTGCCTATCCCTATCTCTTTGGATGGGCTGCGACTTCCTGTAATGAATGTGCTGTGTCATGGCCACGAAGATGTTCTCTCAGGAATCTACCAAGCAGTGTACTCAGAATATAGCGAGACGTACTTCTCTCCAGATGTGACTCCCTGCACGGGCTATGTGGTTCCGTTCCCTCTAGGTTTGCAGCCCTTACCCTTCCCTCCGTGCCTTGTGTCATTGGGAGCTCTACTGGATTCAACAAGTTGGGATGGGGCAACAACTCCAGCACTGAATGCAGGCTGAAAAGTGATGTATCCAGTGGCACTGCCCCGAACCCTGCCGGAGCCATACCAAATCAAGGAGCAGACATGGCGTTGTAACCGGAAGGGGTGGCGCTCTTGTTGGGTTAGACTCCCCCGAGCCCTGTTGGATGTGAACATAGGGTGAGTATTGGATCCCTAAGGCCACGGGGCCAGGTGTGGCCGACGTAGGGAAGAGGGAGGGCGCTCCAAATGCCCTGGTCTGGGCGTCCTCCCAGCTGATGTACTCTTGTGCCTAATGAATGAAGTCGTCGAGAAGCCAACATCCCCTTCATTGGAGATCATCCCAAAGTGGGGACCCCGCTCGTATGCCAGCCTATAATTCCATCAACTGCTAGCCATCATCGACCCTCTTGGTTCTCACCGCTTCTTCTTTGAAGCACTTGATGTAGGCCTTGAGGGTCTCGAAAGGCCCTTGCTTTATGTTGGCCAAGGCGTTGACCTCAAAGCTTACCTTTTGGAATCCTATGAACTATCTTCAGAAGGTGGATGATAATTGATGCCATGATTGAATGGACCCTGGTCAGAGCTTTTTAAACCATTCATCCACTAGCCCCGACACGATAATTGGGAACACATGACACTTAGCATCGTCGGAGACATGCTGCACCGACATTAACCTGTTGAACTTATACAGGTGGTCTGTGGGATCCTAACCACCATCATAGGATGGTATGGATGGAATTTTGAAACCTATAGGTAGCGAGGCTTCAACAAGATGTGGGGCACATGGCTCTACTTCTTCATCCTCCAAGTCAGACTCATGACCTTGTCACCTAGATATCCTGAGCATTATGCACTTCAGACCTTCCAACTCTTCACGAAGCAGGTTGTGATCCTGGTTGGCGCTCTGAGTTAGGTTATCTCTTCTCCGAGCGTTGAGATTATCTTGGAGATCTGACGGACTTCTCCCAACAGGCTCGCACCTTCCTGCCTTATTGCACCTCCGTGCATTGAGGTTGTCTCGTAGGTCGGTCTGTCCCCGAAAGGCACCATTATCTGCTGGGCGAGCCATTTCAGTCTCTCAATCGGACTCGACAAAATCATTTACCAAGATAATGATTCCACACTCTCGGTTTTGTGGGGCGTTCCTCGGGCGGATCCCTGGACCGTTATTCTTAAGGGGCTGGTTAGGTCCCGAGGGGACACCAGCTCCATGCCTCGCACGATCCATATGGGCACGTCGAGGCGAAATGCCCCGAGCCCCACGGGCGCTGACTGTCGGACGATGTCCTCGAGCCCCTGTGTCGTTATCTTTGCCAGCCTGCTGAGGAACCTGGTGACCTTTGGGTTCTTGACGAGCCCTCTTCTTCTTTGGAGTAGGTTGTGATCAGCCTTTCCCTTACCACGGTCCTGGGCGGCATCGAGGCTCAAACTCCTGCGGGGATCCCGAGGGGCACCCCAGCTGGCAGATCTCACGCCTCTGCAGCTAGGTGCTAAGGAATCACCCCAGCCGCATTGACAGGTGGCACTCCAGCGGAGTGCGCAGGTGGCATGCCAGTTGGATGCCTAGATGATAAATTTTCATTGGGTTCCACTTGCAACCCCTGGGCTGCAAGAGTGGCCTTCATGGCAAGTATCATTTACTGAAGGGCGGCGATGTTACCTTCTTGAGCATTAATCTTTTGCTACTGGGTGGCCACCTGCTCACGGAGCACCACCACCTCCGATGTCTCTTCCGCCTCCATGGACTGAGGGTATTCTTCCTCATAATACCCTTGGTCAGCACCATTATCTTTGTCGTCATACTCGGCGTACTCATCATAGTCATCCATAATTTCAGGCATGTCCTGAGGTGGTTGCCTACTGGGTTCTCCTCCTTCAACTCTAGTAGGAGGGAGCACCTCATCTGTAACATTTTTTTGTGTAGTCACCATGGCTGTGAGTGTTTCAAATGTTTTCTTCAAACTCTCAATGAAAGCACCAAAATGTTGACTGCTTTTTTCGCTATCAACCTTAATAAGAGAGATCAAAGAAATAAACTATAAGAACACAATGATTTTTACATGGTTCAGGTTATAAAAGAACCCTAGTCCATGAGTCTCTGGTATTAAGGGAATTGTAAGCTTGTGATTGCAAGCTCCAATGGTGTATTCTCAGGCAACGTTTAGATTGTTCTGAGTACAAAGTGTTTTCTCTCTAAAAAATCCAACCTTTTACAATGAGACCCACAACCCTATTTATAGAGGCTGTGGTCATTAATACTAATCATAAGTAATTAATACACATTTTCCGATTATTGAGGGATTAATACAAATTTAATGCATTGGGCTACATTGAATTAAGACTATGGCCCAAACGAGATTTGCAGGGCCCACTGCTGGAAATCACCTACTTTATAGGGAACATGCCCCAGGTACTGTCAGGACGTGCTATAACTACCTTCATGTCAGGTGGCGTAGTGGGTGTGCGAATTGTCGAGTCGTACACTCGACAACACTGTTGACAGATCGCCCAAAAAAGTTGTCAGGCGATCCTCTAGCTTTGAGAACTCGCATTTGATGATACATTGTGCCTTATCTTAGGTCCGAGAACTAGAACTTCGAACCTAGGAGACGATTGGGAGACGAGACCCCTCACCTTAATTTCCCGAGCTGGAGAAACTCCTGCTTCGAGAACGAACATCGAGGAGTGATCGACTAAGGCACCCATGACCCACTGTCAGAGGCAAGGTCCCACCTAAGAGGACCCTTGCTCCGACTAAAGACCTCGGGCAGTAACATGCCCCGAGGATGTCTGTGAACGTCCAAGCTAGTCAATGGGGGTTGCCACGTGTCAAAGGTGAAAATATGGACAACAACAACAACAACAACAACAATAATAATAATAATAATAATAATAATAATAAGAAGAAGAAGAAGAAGAATAAGAATAATATAATACAATCATAATGATGATATGAATTGATTTAGGTAATATCTAACTTATCAAATTTGAAAAAATCTATTTTTAAATTATTAATTAAATAAATAAATAAATAAAAACAATATTGATACTTTATCAATATCATATACACGCATGACATAGTCTTTGGACTATGTCATGCGTGTAGCATCATTCCCTTTCAAGGAATATGGTAATTTTTCTATTTCTTTTTATTTATTTATTTAATTAAATAAATCATTCCCACAAAATATGGTATCATCTTTTTAAGGAAAAGATAACAACCATAATTCAAATTTAAATTTTAGATTCAAAATTCAAATTAATAATCATCATTATCATCATCCTTTTAAAAATAAATAAATCAAAACTATTTTGACTTACCATTTTTATTTTCTCACAATCAAATAAAATAATTAATTTAAAAATTTAATTAATTTATTATTATATATATTTCAAAAATTCTATATTTAAATAAATAAATATATTTTCAAAATTTAATAATTAATTCCAAATTAATTATTCAACCTCAATAATCATATAATCATATATATTTGACCAGATTTTATTCTTCTCAAATTCTTAAATTACATTTTTACCCTTGTATTAACTCTTATATTGATATGGTGTTGTTAGAGCCACCCTCGTGACCTATGGACCTATAATTTCAAGCTCCAATAAATATTAGATTATTAATCAAAATTATTTGATTAAATAATTATATTTATTAATCTCATGATTATTTCACTATAAATATGAGATTGAACTCTTGATAATTATAGACATATATTTACAAAGTACTTAATTAAAGAATAAAGTGTCACTACTACAAAAAATGTCATTTGTGTCAGTCAAACGTGTCAGTCAACGCAATTGACTAACACCATTGACCGAGAATTAGCATTTGTGGTAGTTGGGAACTTCCATAAATGCAAGGGCATTTGCGTCAGTATGTACACTGGCGACGTTAAACGAGGGTGTTTGCATCAGTGCCACGAGATGTTTAACAACCGTTTGCGTCTGTGGGCCACTGACGGTAACGACCCATTTGCGTCAGTGGGGCACTGATGCAAATGCCTAAGTAAAACACACTGTCGAACGCGTTTTTGGCCAACGACGTGAGAACGTCAAAAACAATGAAACCTTCAAGAGAAATAAAACGACACAGACGGGTTTGAAAAGAAAATAAATAACACACGCAATTTTTATAGTGGTTCAGCCCCAATATGTTGGTAATAGCCTAATCTACTTAGAGTTGTGATTATAGATCTGCACTCAAGATCAGATGAACTGAGCCAACTGAGTTTCTTCAATACAGATAACAAGAATACAAGAATTCTTTCAGATACAAGCACTTTCTCTCTCTAGAAAACTCAAACCCAAAATTTCCCAAAAGTCCCCTTTCTGATCTCATAAGCCATGTATTTATAGGCTTAGGATCATACATCTGATATCCCCTAGAATCGGGATATTTTATTATTCTTATTATATTTAAATTACAAAAATATTCAAAATGTAACAAAACACCCAATTTGTGGGAAGAATGAGAGATTCCCCCGTATGCCAAGAACAATTCTTGTTGAAGCCGTTTCTGGGAATCTTGACGTAGTCTGCTCTACCTAGTTGATGAATATCACCTTCTGGTCGGCCATACCTCTGCTGGTCGGACATGCACTTGCTGGTAGGACATGTACTTGTTGGTAGGACATGCACTTGCTGGTCGGACATGCACATGTCTCGTCTAACATGGCACTCTGGTCTAACATACCATATCTCGTCTAACATGGCACTCTGGTCTAACATGCCATGTCTCTCATCTAACATGGCACTCTGGTCTAGCATGCCATGTCTCTCATCTAACATGGCACTCTGGTCTAGCATGCCATATCTCTGGTCTAGCATGCCATATCTCTGGTCTAGCATGGCACACTGGTCTAGCATGACATTTCTGGGCAGCAAAGTCATTACTGGGCAGTAATGTCACTCCTGGGCAGTAATGTCACTACTGGTCGGACAAGGTCATGCCTGGTCGGTCATGACACTTTTCAAGCCAGTCAAAATTTTATCACAACTCTGAGGAGCCAATATATTTATTGACTATTAATGTGTCTTTTACTGACCATGCACTGCCACTTGTCACCTATATTGCCACGTCACCGATCTCCAATTTTTGGGGATAACATTTGCTGCCCAAGTTTATTATACGATTTTTCTCGTATGATAAACTTTTCTTCTAGCAAAATATTCTCGAGGTCATCCAAAAGCTCCTATCTGGTTGATAACTTTCACGTAAACCTCCACGACTGAACTTGTCTTGTTCTTTCTTCAAACTCTATTTTCTTGATATAATGAAAACATAGCCTCCCTTTTGATTCTTTCTCAATTCTCCTTTTGTCTATTCTGCAAAATTATCATGGTATTCGAGAAAGGTTGTTGAGTATCCTCGATTTGGTTGCGCTAGGATTACAATCTCGATCCCTTGGCTATGGGCTCGGTCATGGCCATATGAACCCCTTGGACCATGCTGCCTTTCCTTGGCTCGAACGCACACGGGCTCCTCGGACCAGGCGCATCTCCTCGGATTGACACAGCCGCTTGGACGTTCATGCCTTTTCTCCTTAGATGCTTCAACACAGCCCAAGGCTTAGCACCCCAGCTGCACAGAAAAATGCCATGGTCCGCTCGGACAGCAGCTACTCGGATGCAGCTCCTCCTGCTCGGACAAAATGTCCCCCATCCGCTCGGACACTCACCTCTCCTCGGACCAGGTGCAACCTCTCAGACACAGGGTGTGGCAGCAGCTCCTCGGACTGGCACAGCCGCTCGGACGCACTACAATCCCCTTGGACCCAAGTGTCCGCTCGGACACAACACAACTCGTTGACATCTCTCGACTCCTTGGACCAAGATGCACATTATCGGCCATCTCAAGGTGTATGCTCGGATGCAGCCTAGCTGCTCGGACACCAACACTCAGACACACGCGAGCCTACCCAAACACACATGGCATCTGCTCGGCCATGTCCTACCCGATCGGACACAATGCAGCTTCCAACCGCTCGGATGCAGCCTTGGATGCTCAAACGCTCACTTAAACCACTCAGGCGTGTATCTCCTCCTCGGATGCAGCACCTTAGGCACCAAATTTCTGGGACTAGATCTTTGGACATAGGCGAGATGCTCCTCGGACCAACGTGCATCCGATCGGCCATCTCAAGGTATGCTCGAACACCACATTTTTCAAATACTTTAAGCACCCTTAGGCACTCTTAGGCAAAATCTTAGGCTTTTGCTTGGGCACATGGCATAGCCAGTTAAGCATATGCCTAAAACTTTCCCTACCAAAAACCACCAAAGCACCTTGTTCGATCCTCCCATAATTATTTTGAGAGATTGATTTCTCTCAATCAATCTTGGTGAAAACTTGACTTCTCCTCTAAAAGAAAACTTTTCACTATGTAGCATTTATTTTGCACGCATTTGTTTGATTCACTCCAGGGACTCATCGATGTTAGTCATGCTTGACAATAGAGTTCCCTACTCGACCAGTGGTACATGCTCAGCTGACCAGGGAAGTTGTATCTCTCCCGACCAGGAAAACGTTGCGCCTGATAAGCTAGAATTTGTACCTTGCCAGTAGTTTACTCTCTTTTGTTGTGAAGACAATTGTTGCTTAGCAGCTTTGATATTTGTCTCGTACAACCGAGTTGTTGGAATTTATACTTTACTTTTATTTTCTAACTTAAAACATTCTAAGTATCCTCTAGAATTAAAAAGTTATAAGTTTTTTGTGAATAGTAAAGTCACTCTGGTGTATGCCTTATATTTTCGCATGAGTACTTAGTTTTCTAACTTAGAAATTCTAGACATTTCATAAGTCCATGCTAAGTATACATTCTCACACTCTTATTACTCTAACATTTTATGAGCATGCTTATTGTCACACGAATATCTGCTCCTAACTTGAAATTTTTAAACAAAATTCCAAGTTACTTAAGCTTTGTCAAACAAGTTAGCTTAATGGCCTTTTTGGACTTCGAAAATTTACAAGTCAGCCTAAAAACAGATATATTAACTCGTGCTCTTATTGCCTGTGTTAAATTATATACCAGTATACCCCATGTGCCCCCCAGGTGATTGAGGGTTGAAAGATCCTCAGTTACTTGCTACTTGACAGAATCTGTTCGAGCAGTTAATTACTCGTGAAACACATAATATATGGAAAATATTCGAGCAGTTGAACACTGCTTGAGCGTATCGACCAGTTGAACACTGTCCGATTTTACCGACTAGTTGAACACTGCTCGGATAACTAACACACATGCATATTTGTAGCAAGAATCAACCACGCTGCGCGTAGTCTCTTTTATTACTCGTAAGTTAAAATGGACAAAACATGTTTAATAACGAGTCTTAAACAATCAAAATTGTTCAAAAATAAAATGACTGGTTAGCAAATAACCAGCTCATAAACCAAACTTAAATAACAAGTCTAACAACTCGAAATCAAGCTACCACTCTGAAAGCGGTATTTAAAAATAATATATCCTTTGGTGCTCGCCACTCCAGTGGTTCCTGATCCTAGCACTCCTGCTCAGCATACTTCTCCTTTGCTTAGTTGCTCTCCTCAGCCAAGTGTGGACCTCCACATATAGTGTCTAAGGTAAAGTCCACAGGTCCAGGCTGCAAGGGTGGAGATCTTTGTCGCTTGAGACCAGAGTTGCTGCTACCTCCTTCTCCTTGGGGTGTCTCTGCCCGGTACTTCCTCAACTTGCCCGACCGGAGAAGAAATTCTATCTCGTCCTTGAGGTGGTTGCATTCATTCGTGTCGTGACCATAATCTTCATGGAAACGACAAAACTTGTTCATGTCTCTCTTCCCCATCTCTTTCCTGATGGGTGAAGGGTTCTTGTAGGGAACCTTTTCTTGACTAGCAAGATATATCTCTGCTCGGCTGGTTGAGAGAGTGGTGTAGTTAGTGAATTGAGGTTCATACTTGGTTGGCTTTTCACTTGAATCCAACTTTGCTTTCTTTTCCTCATGGTGGTCAGACCCATTATTTCCACGTTTCTTTCCACCATCACTAGGAGAGTCAGTTGATCTGCCCGGATTGTTTATGCCATTCTCCCCTTTCTCTATTGCATCATCCAATTTAATATATTTGTCCGCCCGGTCAAGAAATTGTTGAAGTGTTGAAATTGGATTTCTATGTATACTATCCCATAGAGGACTCCGATAAGTTATCCCAGGGGATATGACAACCATCTTCCCATCGTCTCCTACAGCAGTTGCTCTATTGGCTTCTCTCATGAATCTCTGTATATAGTTCTTTAGAGATTCATCTTTTCCTTGTTTGATATCTGCCAAGTGGTTGGCATAAACTGGTGGAGTCCGGGCAGTGCTGAATTGTCTACAAAACTCTTTCCTGAATGCCTCCCAAGAGGTAATGGAGTTTGGCTTAAACTTCCAATACCATTCCTGGGCACTATCCGTCAAGGTGGTGGGGAAGACTCTACACCGATAGTCATCACTCACTCCGAGCAATTCCATCTGGTCCTCAAACTTCCCAACATGTCTGATGGGATTTGCCTTTTCTGTATAAATTGGCAGTACCGGTGCTTTGTACTTTGCTAGTGGTTGGGCTGCTCTAATTCGAGCACAAAATGGGCTGCCACTCCGGTGGTCTATCGCATCTATCTCGGAAGGTCGTTTCGACAAACCTTACACTGCAGCTGCTAGCTGTCAAGCTGGGCTTGGATGGCTGGTGCAACTGATGAGGCTCCAAGGTCTTGACCGCCTGGTCGGGCATTACCATCTGGCGCGCCACCGTCAAGTATTTCTACTTGATTAGCAGGGCGGTCCAGATTTTGCCCTTCGACCGGGACAGTCCTCCTCTTGTTGGTGATAACATCCCTTAGATCCTTCTGAGAAGCATGCTCTCCTACCTGATCGAACACCGTACTCTTCGATTTCCCAGAGGGCTTACTACGCGGGACTTTCTCTCTCCTGCTACGCTGCTGTTCGGGGTGCAGTGGAGGCTTCTTGGCGCGCTCTGGGCTATTTTCTCCTCCTTGTGGGTTGTGGCCCTCCTTTTCCTTTGACTGGTCGGTGGGATGACTATCAGACTCATCACGACCATGCCCATCTTTGAACTGTGAAGTCCTCTTATCTCGAGGAGCTCTATTTTGCTCCTGCCCAGGTGGAGTCTTCTTACTATCCGATCGGTGACTTCCTGATCTTGAAGTTTCTGATCGGTGGCTCCTGGAGGGGGTCCTAGAGTGCTCCCTTTGTGTTGAGGTAGTGTGCGATCGGACTCCATCATCCTCATGACCAGGTGGGTTATTACCACCCCTCCTTGGTCTATCATTGTTCTTACAACCAGCTTCTGTGGTCCTTGCTCCTGGGGTGGCTGCTCCTTGTGCTGCAGCTTGGGCATTGGCTTGGGCCAACTGCGTAGCTGCCTCTAGAGCAAGTGCTGCTTCATGATGTCTCCGGTTGACCTCCTCCTGTTGTTGTCTAAGCTCCTCGCTTCTGGCCTCCATATCGCGTCTTTGATACTCTAACGCAGCTCTCTGCCTGTCCATCTCTTCAGCAAACGCCTCCTGCCTGGCGTGGAATTGTGCCATCTCCTCCTGGAAGGCCCCCATGGCCTCCTGGAGCTCTTCAACTTCTGGAGTCATGTCCTCGACCACGACTCTAGGCTCATTCTCATGGTCTTGTGGGCTAACAGGCTCTTTAGAGGAGCTTGTCTTCTTGGAGGCTACATTAGTGCTCTTAGGTGCCATTACACTTCAGGGACCGTCTGTATTTCTCTTCAGGCTCTCAATGAAAGCACCAAAATGTTGACCGCGTTTTTTGCCAACGACGTGAGAACGTCAAAAACGATGAAATCTTCAAGAGAAATAAAACGACACAGACGGGTTTGAAAAGAAAATAAATAACACACGCAATTTTTATAGTGGTTCAGCCCCAATATGTTGGTAATAGCCTAATCCACTTAGAATTGTGATTATAGATCTGCACTCAAGATCAGATGAACTGAGCCAACTGAGTTTCTTCAGTACAGATTACAAGAATACAAGAATTCTTTCAGATACAAGCACTTTCTCTCTCTAGAAAACTCAGACCCAAAATTTCCCAAAAGTCCCCTTTCTGATCTCATAAGCCATGTATTTATAGGCTTAGGATCATACATCTGATATCCCCTAGAATCGGGATATTTTATTATTCTTATTATATTTAAATTACAAAAATATTCAAAATGTAACAAAACACCCAATTTGTGGGAAGAATGAGAGATTCCCGTGTATGCCAAGATTGATTCTTGTTGAAGCCGTTTCTGGGAATCTTGACGTAGTCTGCTCTACCTAGTTGATGAATATCACCTTCTGGTCGGCCATACCTCTGCTGGTCGGACATGCACTTGCTGGTAGGACATGCAATTTCTGGTAGGACATGCACTTGCTGGTAGGACATGCACTTGCTGGTCGGACATGCACATGTCTCGTCTAACATGGCACTCTGGTCTAACATGCCATGTCTCTCGTCTAACATGGCACTCTGGTCTAGCATGCCATGTATCTCGTCTAACATGGCACTCTGGTCTAGCATGCCATTTCTCTGGTCTAGCATGGCACACTGGTCTAGCATGACATTTCTGGGCAGCAAAGTTATTACTGGGCAGTAATGTCACTCCTGGGCAGTAATGTCACTACTGGTCGGACAAGGTCATGCCTGGTCGGTCATGACACTTTTCAAGCCAGTCAAAATTTTATCACAACTCTGAGGAGCCAATATATTTATTGAATATTAATGTGTCTTTTACTGACCATGCACTGACACTTGTCACCTCTATTGCCACGTCACTGATCTCCAATTTTTGGGGATAACACACGCGTTTTACTTAGGCGTTTGCGTTAGTGCCCCACCGATGCAAACAATCGTTACTGCAGTGGCCTACTGATGCAAATGACCAGTTAGTTTAAATCAGACTGGACTTCGTCCCCATATGCCCATAACCTAAAATTCTACAGAAAATATAGTGTGTTTTCTCTCCCAAACCCAGCAGCGGCTCCACCCATTTTGGCTATTTGGGTGAGTTTTTTTCCTTTTTTTTTTTCAAGTTTAAGGTGAAAATAATGATATATATATGTGTTTATGAACCTTTTACATAGTTTTTATTTTTATTTTTTGTATTCTTGAAGATTAATGTATGGAAACCCATTAACTTTCTTAGTTTTTTGGGGTTTGCTACTTCAAGAACCCACATTACTCAATTACCACAAATAAGTGTAATTTTATTAATTTTTATGAATTAAAGTTAATTTTTGTGATTTTTTTTTTATAAATTGGCTATATTTCAGATTTTTAAATTTTTTGATAGTTTTATATTAATGACTATCTAATTGTTTTAAGTTTAAACTTTGCATTTTAATTTTTTAGAATTTTTAGAATTTTTTTTATTATAATTTTATTATTTTTTGTTAACTTTTTCAATGTTTTTTAAATTTAATTTAATTTCGGTTTTAATTATGTAAATGTGTATATATATATATTAATGTATATATTTTGTATAAGTTTCACTTTATTAATTATTTAGTTTGAATATTTTTAGTAAATTTTTCTTTATATTTTGTTAACTTTTTAAATTTTGGGTTTAATTGTTTAAATATGTATATATATTAAATTTTTCGTTTTATTTAAGTTCTATTTTATTATTTATTTAGTTATGATATTTATAGTAAATTTTTCTTTATGCTTTGTTAACTTTTTTAAAAAAAAATTATTTAATTTTGGGTTTAAGTATTTAAATGAGTATGTATAACATATTATGTGTTTTCTTTAAGTTCCACTTTATTGTTTATTTAGTTGGAATATAACTTTAGTATATTTTTCTTTATATTTTGCTAACTTTTTCTTTTTCTTTTTTGTTGTTTATTGGTATATTTGAATAAGTTTTTTGTTGACAACTTTGTTGGTGAGATGAAGCTTTGAAGGATTTTATATTGGAGGTAATATTTTTAACCTTAATATATAATTAAGATATTGAACTTAGTGGAATGTAGGAATTATAAAATAGTGGAGATAGGTTCTGGGACTGTGTGCTGCAGTGATATAAGACTGGAATTATGCATGTTTGATTGATTAATTAGTGTGTTGTATTTATGTGATGTATATATGTTCATTTAAATCTAGGAAATGTGATAGAAATAGGGGAAATACTGCCCAAATTTTTTTAGATTTAGTAATATGAGAATTATGCATGTTTGATTGATTTGTTGAATACTTTTGTGTATATCATGTGTTGTATACATGCACGTTTAAATTTGGGAAATGTGATGAGAATAGGGGAAATGCTGCCTAATTTTTTTTTTGACATATTGTTTCCTTTATTTACTTGTCAATTAGGTAATCTATGAACCTAATTGTTTAAACTCGTTTTTAACATTTGTGGCAGTTCTCAACTAACGAAAACCAGGTCGGCATTTGCATCATAGGATTATGCATCACGTTTAAAACTGAAGCAAAAACTCAATTGTGGCAGTTAGAAACTGACGCAAATGGCCTTTTTTGTTGTAGTGTGTCCATTGATATAATCATTACATACAACGTTAATCCTCTATTAATGGTTCATAATTAAAAGGGAATAAAATTACAGTTTTACCATTTAATCTATATCTTGCTCCTAGTTTACCATTGACTTCACTAGTGAATGTTGTATCACAACAAGTTTGAGGCGTCAACGCTCATAACTTTTTTAGTTCCAAAAGTCAACCTAATAGAGAACCATTATTCAAACTATAAGAATGTATAAATTCCATATCTGTTAAATTATATCCCCAGCCATATATATCATTGATTCCCCAAAACAATTATTCTCAGCCTAATTATTCTAACAAACCTCAACGCATGAATCAAATGATCATATGACATATATAGGAGTTCATAGTAACCGCAGGATTAAGATCATCGTATATATGATCATCGTTTGATATGTTTGAATAATACTACAAAACAATGTTTAAACAAGTATTAACAAATCACATTTGGTCCAATTATTTATATCACTATATCTAAAGTACCTTCACTAAAGTGTCCTACTACACTAGTGACCCGGATCTAGGTCACTTGTATTCATAATACTAGTGAACCCTACTAGCAGTAATTAATCTAAAGATTCCGTAACTTTATTTTATTGTGAACTGTATTAAGTTCATTATCTCAATCTCGATCCTCTAATACCAATATGAGATTAAGACCACATAGATGAACTTTGGAATTTTATGATATTTACTTAATATTATCAACATAATATCAGACATAGTCTATATATATAATAATTCATTTCAATTATTTATTTCATTTAAAACATTTGTCAACTACAATTGCTTTAAATGCACTATTCCCAATAGTTCTCACCATAGATCTATAGCGAGGTTGGATTCTTAGGAAAATTGATGTGCATAATGTGTTTCTCAATGGTGACCTTGAAGAACATGTGTATATAAGCCAACCGCCAAGATTATTAGACTCCGACAACACCCTCATATATGTGTGTAAACTTCACAAAGCGCTTTATGGCTTCAAGGAAGCCCCACGGTCTTGGTTATCCAAGCTAAGCAAAGCCCTTTTACAATGGGAGTTCACTTGTTCTAAGGCTGATAGTTCGTTATTTGTTCTTCATGATGATGCTCTTGTCATATATGTTCTAGTTTATGCTCACGATCTAATTATTACAGGCAATCACAGAGGCAAAATTGAAGCATTTATCTAGACACTCAATAGTATGTTTTCCTTTCGTGACCTTGGACAACTCCATTATTTTTGTGGCACTGAGGTTACTTACTCTTCTGGTCATATTCACCTATGTTAGCAAAAGTATATTTAAGATATACTTACCATTAAAGATATGGCTGCTTCAAAGTCAGCTCCTACACCTGGGCAGTTTCCAAGCCTCCATCTCAGTTTGATGGCTCACTTCTTGATGATCCTACATAATTGTTGGGAATTGTGCCCTGAAAGCATATTTAGTAGACATTGTTTTATGAAATAAATAAATAAATTGAATTTGTTATGCATATATTTTATAGACTATATTATTCTGTGATAATATTATGTAAATATCATAAAAATTCCTAAGTTCATATATGTGATCTCAAACACGTATTGGTACGGGAGGATTGTGTTTGAGATAAATTAACTTGAATAGTTTGTAGTAAAATAAAATTATGGAATTTTTAGATTAATTACTGCAAGTACGGTCCACTAGCATTATGAATACATGTGATCAAGATCTGAATCACTAGTGTGGTAGGACACTTTAGTGGAGATGCTTTATATATTAGAGAATATATAGAACTGGACCAGATATGTTTATTAATACTTAGTTAAATACTGTTTCGAAGTATTAATTAAATATATCAACTGATGATGATGTACAAATAAATCTCAATCCTGAAGTTACTATGAACTCCTGTTTATGTTATATGAGTTCTTTGATTCACTGGTTAGGGTCTGTCAGAATGATCAGGCTAGAAACTTTTGTTTTGGTAACTCATTAATGTAAATGGTTGGGGACATAGTATATAGATATGGAATCTATGCCTTCTCGCAAGAGATTGAATAATGGTTCTCTTAAGGGTTGACTTTTGGGACTGAAAGGTTATTGAGCTCAAATTCATAATTTAGTTATGAATTAACCTTCACTAGTAAAGTCAATGGTACTTAAGGAAACAAGAGATAATTAAAAGGGTCAAACAGTAATTTTATTCCCGATTAATTATGAACCATTATTGGAGGGTCAATTTGTATGCAATGATTATATCAATGGACGCTTTATAATTATAAAGTACTCAGTAATGAAATGTCTATAATTACAAGAGTGCAGTCTCATATTTATAGTGGAATAATCATGAGATTAATAAATTAAGATTATTTAATTAAAGAGTTTAATTAATAATCTCAAATTTATTGGAGCTTGAAATTATAGGTTCATAGGTCCCCACAACGGCTCTATCAACACTATTCAAGGCAAGAGTTGATATGAAAGGGAAAATAGTTTAAATACATATTTAAAAACAAATTTGTTCTTCGGGCCAAATATACAATTATATGATAATAGTGATTAATTAATTAATTAATTACAAATTAGTTGTAATTAACAAAATTAATTAATATTAAATTATTGTATAATTTTTGAAATTATATTAAATAATTAAATTAATTTCAAAATTTAATTGAATAATTAATTAATTATAATTTTTGAAATTATAATAAATTAAATATCTAATTTTCAAAAATATTGGATTTAATTAATTGGTAGAATTAATTAAATATTTTTATTTGAGTGGGAGATAATAATATGATAAGTTCAAATTAGATTTGAATTTAAAAGATTAATATTTATTCAAATAATTAACTATATTTGATAATTAGTTAAAAATATATTTAATTTAAATTTGAATTCAAATTTGAATTAGTTATGAGGTTGTTAGATTTTATGTGAAAAAATAGTTTGAATAAATAATTAAATAAAAATAGAAAAATCAAATATCCATAAAAATAGGGGTGGTACACGTTCACACACAGTCCATGGACTGTGTGTGGCGTGTACTCCTATTTTTTCAGGGATATAATTTTTATTTATTTATTTAATGGATATTTCAAAAATTAGTTTTTGGATATTTTCATTAATAAAATAATTAATTAATTAAAAAAGTAAATTTTAAGTTGGTTACAGATTTATTTTTTAAATTTGAATATTTTCTTTTAAGTATGACTAATCAGAAAATATACAGATAACTCAGACAACTCAGTCTATTCGCTCTGTGAAAAATAGAACAATATTTTTCTCTCCCTAAAAAATAAATAACCAATTCTCAGGTCTATTCTCTTGATCTCATGTGTTGAGTGCATCAAATTGAATCACAAATAAACTATCATTTATTCTCTAAGTGCCCACACACTTCTTGAGGTGTAGAGAATGCTATGGAAGATCTTGGTGTGAGTACGTGGGAGCAGCTTAGATAGGAAGATCGTTCTTATTACGAAAAGATAGCAATGACAGTTGATAGGCTTCAAGAGGTATGATTTCTATTCATAACTTGCTTATGATTAATGTATGTATATTAATGAATCCGCATATTTAAAAATAGTTTAAATATGTTACAAAATTTTTGTTGTACACTAGGCCAACCCCACCACCATTCCGCTGCGTATTAGGAAACTCGTTCCTAACAATAATATCGTCGTGTGGTTGGCTCTCTTCAATATGTCACCATGACAAGACTCGATATTGCCTTTGCAGTCAACAAGGCTTATCAATTTATGCATCAGCCTACCTTTGGTCATTGGTTTGCTGTGAAACACATCATTAGATATCTGAAAGGTACTCCCACACATGGCATCACCCTTACTGCTTCTTCCTCTCTTCCTCTTTCTGCCTTCACCGATGCAGAATGGGCATCCAGCCCAGATGATAGACACAACGCTGGAGGTTATTGTGTTTACCTTGGTGATAGCTTAGTGTATTGGTCCTCAACAAAGTAGCAAGTTGTCTCTAGAAGTAGCATCGAATCCGAGTATCGCTCTCTTGCAAATACAGCTGCTGAAATCTCTAGGTATCGACAATTTTTCTTTGAGTTAAAGCTTGCTCTTCCTTCACCTCCAATCATTTGGTGTGACAACATCTCAGCAACTCACTTGGCTTCAAATCCAATCTTTCATGCTCGTACCAAACATATTGAAATAGACTTTCATTTCATAAGGGACATGGTTCATCGAAAAGAGCTCTCTGTGCAACATGTCTCATCTGAAGATCAAGTTGTTGATATCCTTACTAAGCATGTCTTAGCAACTCGATTCTCAATTGTATGTACCAAATTGACTATTTTTCCAAAACCCGGCAGTTTGAGAGGATGTTAGTATAACTAATTAGTTGTTCTCGGGTTGTTATTCTTTAACTACTTTCAGTTTCATATATAAATAAAGGCTTTTTGTCTCTTTGGTCATTAAGTGACCCATACCTTTCTTTCATTCTTTTCACTTAGTTTTAGAGTTATAACCATTATTGGTTAATTAGTTATTGTAACAGTTTTATAACTTTTCTGTTGTAACAGTCTCTTGTCTAAAACAAACTCTTGTTAGCTTATATATATATATATATATGGCTAACTCTCTTATTGTACTGATATATTTGAGTGAAATACAAAGAACATAGAGCTTTCTTCTAATATGGTATCAGAAGTCACTACCCTCTTCGATTGATTGCTCTTTTTTTCTCCTCCGGCGTTGATGGCTCGCACCAGATGAAATCTTCCTTCAACCGGTCCAGACCTCTCTAATGGTGCCACTGAAAATCTTGGTCATGCGAGCTCTAACTCTAATCACTTTGACCCCATTGCATCAGAAGAACCAGAACAAACTCAGCCACCGATTGCCAAATCTCCGGTTGCTCCGTCTCCGATTGGACCGCAACCTTCAGTCGCTCAACCTCGAATCCATCCTTCCTCGATTGGACAACAACCACCGACTGTTCAGACTCCAATTCCACCCATGCTCAGTACCCCTCTGCCTCGTCCAACTCATGAAGACGATCCATATTTTCTAGGGACTGGTGATCATCCCGGTCTTATTCTTGCCTCACCTCCTCTCACAGAAAAAAATTTCCTCCAATGGCGCCGTGATTTTAAAATTTCTATTGGGGCAAAGAACAAGACTGCTTTTCTCAATGGCTCCCTCCCACAACCTTCTCCATCTGATTCTCACTTCAACGCCTAGCTTCGTTGCAACCAGATGGTTATGTCGTGGATTATACATTCTGTCTCTCCAGAAATCAAGAGTAGCATTATGTTCTTGGATACTACAGCAGCCATGTGGATGGAGCTCAATAACAGATTCGACCAAGGCAATGGCCCTAGAATATTGAACTCAATGAAAGTCTCATTAGTCTTCATCAAGGTGATGATTCTGTAAGTGCTTATTTCACTAAACTCAAATCAATGTGGGATGAAATCAATCAATTAAGGCCTAGAACTCCTTGTACTTGTGATGCCTCTGTTGATAACTTTCATTTTCTGAATCAAGATCAAGTCTTACAGTTTTTAACAGGTCTTAATGAATCTTTTCATACTGTAAGAGCTCAGATTTTGTTGATTGATCCCATTTCCCCTTTATCCAAAGTTTTTTCCATGATCATTCAAGAAGAACGCCAAAGAAAACTTGGTTCTTCTATTAATCACAACTTGGTGGCTGCTGTTCCAACTACCAATACCCGGCCCAAGAAAATGCGCCCAACATGTTCTAATTGCCACAAACTAGGACATCTCAAAGAAAAGTGCTACCTCCTCCATGGCTTTCCTCCGGGATATGGTGACAAGAGGCGCAATGATGACAACCCTAAAGCCAATATCAACTTGGCTACTGTCACTAACCAAACTGGTAGTACCACTATGACCCCTCCCATAATTGATGCTACTGCCAGCAATGCCTCAATTCAGAGCCTTATCTCTCTACTCAGCCAACAACTTCAGAAGAGTGAATCATCCACCCCTCAAACTCAGCCAATGGTTTCCAACATTACTGGTAACTCATTTTCTTTTCCATCATCTCATTGGATAATTGATAGTGGGGCTACCCACCATATTTGTTATGATCTTGCTTGTTTTTCCTCTTTTAATGATACTAATATTGCAAACACTGTCTCTTTACCCACTGGTTTGCATATTAAGATTCACAAAACAGGGACAATACACTTGAATGACCAATTAACTCTTCATGATGTTCTATATGTACCAGAATTTAGGTTCAATCTATTTTCTGTTAATGCACATCTAAAAATTTATGCTCATTCTTTCTTGTTTACTGCCTGCCATTGCATCATTCAGGATCATACTCGGATTTCCAAGATTGGGATGGCTAATCGAGTTGGCAATCTCTATATAATTGATCAAGACAAGTCATCTATTTTCTCTTGTTCTAATGTTTTTTCCAATAATTATGTATGTACTAATGGAAACCTATGGCATAATCGCCTAGGTCATCCTTCAATGTTAATCTCTAATAACATCAATAAAAGTCTGAGTTTTTCTACTGATAAATCTCATGATAGGCATTGCTCAATCTGTCATTTTGCTAAACAAAAGAGACTGCCATTTATTTGCAATAACAATATATCTGATACTCCCTTTGCTTTAATCCACATTGATATTTGGGGTCCATTTCAAGTCACTACTACTGAAGGGTATAGATATTTTCTCACCATTATTGATGATCATACTAGATTTACATGGCTTTATATGTTAAAATTAAAATATGATGTTCAAACAATAATTCCAGCTTTTTTTGCACTTATTTCCACTCAGTTTTCCACTACAATTAAAGCCATTCGTTCTGATAATGCTAAGGAATTCAATTTGACATCTTTTTATGCTACTAAGGGAATTCAACATTACCATTCATGTGTTGATAGACCTCAACAAAACTCAGTAGTAGAAAGAAAGCACCAACATATTTTGAATGTAGCTCGTGCCCTTGCTTTTCAATCAAATCTTCCACTATCATATTGGAATTATACTGTCATTACAGCTGCATATCTCATTAACAGGACACCATCTTTTCTTTTAAAATTCAAAACTCCATTTGAATTAATTCATAATAAAGTTCCTAACTATACACACCTACGAAGTTTTGGTTGTCTTGCATATATGTCTACTCTTGACAGCAAAAGACATAAATTCACCCCTCGATCTCAAGCTTGCATCTTCATCGGGTATCCTACAGGTATGAAAGCTTACACTCTTCTTGATATTGAAACAAAACAAGTTCACCATTCACGAGATGTTATTTTCTATGAGGATATTTTTCCTCTATATAAGTCTCACCATAATGTTGATATCACCAATTTTTTTCATAACTCCTTGCTGCCAAAATCAGAATCTGTTTCATACAGGCCTCCACTCATGCCTTCCGCTTCATCTCCTCTGGCCAACAATAATCCTTCCCAGCAGGATGACACTTCACAAGCTTTACCTGTACACACAAAATCTGGCCGTCTTACTACTCGACCAAGTCATTTAAATGACTATATCTGTACTCATAGTGTTTCTACTTCATCTACTGCTCATCCATTACATAAATATCTCTCTTATGACAGATTTTCTCCTTCTTTTCGTGCAGCCATTCTTACTGCTCATACTACTACAGAACCCTCTACGTATGCCAAAGCTTCTACCATGCCTGAATGGCAACAAGCTATGATGGACGAACTTACTGCCCTTGAGCTTAATAATACTTGGCAAATAGTTTCTCTTCCTCACGGCAAACATACCATTGGAAGCAAATGGGTTTATAAAATAAAACATCAACCCAATGGAGCCATAGACAGATATAAAGCTAGACTCGTTGCAAAAGGATATACGCAACAACAAGGTATTGACACTTTTGCTCCTGTTGCAAAATTCAATACTTTAAAATTTCTTCTAGCTCTTGCTGCCACTTTTAATTGGTCTTTACATCAAATGGATATTAATAATGCTTTTTTACATGGTGATTTAGAAGAGGAAATTTATATGAATATTCCCCAAGGATATATACGTAAGGTGAATCTTCCTTCTAATCTGGTATGTAAATTAAACAAAAGCCTATATGGCCTAAAACAAGCCTCTCGACAGTGGTATGCTAAACTCAGCTCCACTTTAATTGAAGATGGCTTCAAACAATCACATTCAGATCATTCTCTTTTCATTAAAAATATGTCAGGTGTTTTTATAGCAATTTTGATCTATGTTGATGACATTGTCATCGCCACTAACAATGATCAAGCTATTCATGACTTCAAAATTCACCTAGACTCAAAATACAAATTAAAAGACCTTGGTCCTCTTCGTTTTTTTCTTGGTCTTGAAATAGGCAGATCTAACTCTGGCATTTCTGTTTCTCAAAGACCCTTTCTCTTACAGCTCTTAAGTGATACAGGATATCTTGGCACTAAAGCTTCATCCACACCTATGGAGCCTAATCTAAAGTTAAGCAAAGATGAAGGAGATGCCCTTACCGATCCTACATCATACAGAAGCTTAATCGGCAAGTTGATTTATCTTACCATTACACGGCCTGATATATCCTTTGCTGTTAATCGGTTGAGTCAATTTTTATCTTTGCCTAGATTACCTCATCTAAAGGCTGCCCAAAAGATTCTCCAATATTTGAAAGGAAGTCCCAGTCAAGGCCTTTTCTTCCCATCAAATAGTCAGCCTCAATTAACTGCTTATGCTGAATCCAATTTTACTGCTCATGATCTCCATTTTAAAGTTTTTTCAGATGCTGACTGGGGTTCTTGTTTAGATACTAGACGGTCTGTCACAGGCTATTGCATATTTCTTGGTAAATTTCTTATTTCCTGGAAATAAAAAAAACAAGTCACAATATCTAGATCTTCAGCTGAAGCCGAATACAGGGCCATGGAAAACGCAACATGTGAGCTCACTTGGTTACTCAATATTCTCCAAGACTTCGGCATTCATCACAAACAGCCTGCCATTCTCTTTTGCGACAACAACGCTGCCATTCACATCTCCAAAGATCTTGTCTTTCACGAGCGTACAAAGCATGTTGAAATAGACTGTCATATTGTCCGAGAGAAAGTTCACAATGGCTCCATCAAGCTCATTCATGTTCCATCCAAAAATAACATTGCTGATCTTCTCACAAAAGCTCTGTTTCCAACTCACTTCAGGGAATTGTTATCCAAGATGAGTGTCAGAAATCTCTACACTTCATCTTGAGGGGGAGTTTTAGAGTTATAACCATTATTGGTTAATTAGTTATTGTAACAGTTTTATAACTTTTCTGTTGTAACAGTCTCTTGTCTAAAACAAACTCTTGTTAGCTTTTATATATATATATAGCTAACTCTCTTCTTGTAATGATATATTTGAGTGAAATACAAAGAAGAGAGAGTTTTCTTCTAATACTTAGATTTACAATTACCAGTGCCATAAAGATTTGATACTCTTTCTCATTTGTTAAAACAAATTCACCTTTTTGTTTTGTTTGGTTTGTTTCCATTGATATAAATAATTTCATTTGACATTATTTCAATCAGACCATTTAATATAACAGAGACATCCATGAATGATGATAATGATAATGATAATGAAGTCGGCTGAGAGCAAGTGGCTCTTTGTATGGTCATTGCATGAGTCCAGTGTAACCATAAGCCTATTGTGGAAACAATGACTAATTACATTTTTTTTCTTTTCACAATTATTTTACTTTATTTATAAAATTAAACAAAGACCATTTCAAACTAAAATTGTGTTTAAAAAAATATTGAATTATATTTTCAAAGTCACGTGGAAGAAAAAAGACAAAACTTCCAAAAGGTTTCAAATACTCAATTTATGAAAAACGGTATGAAATATCTATTTTGTTGACCTGTGTGATTTTTCTTCAACTCTTCTCATAATTATTGTTCAGCGTTACGGGTTTCTTGGAATTCTTACATTTTTGGAAAATTCAACTAAAGGCCCATATTTATTCAGCATAACCAAACAAAATGTCAATCACATGGCTAACCAGAACCAGAGCAGAAACTAAGATGTAATGATAATAAATTGTGTAACTGAATGATTGATGTGGGTCCTGCGCACTGAATTTAATAGAGATATTTTCTTAAATTCACATTATTTTTATTTATTTTTTATCTTTTTACGGGTAATATTTTTTTGGACTTTTTTTAATAATACATATATATAAAAGTTTTAGTGTATTTATACATTTATACGGTATCTAAAAAATATATTCATTTATATATAACTTTAAGTGTTTTGTGCAAAAATACGATTTGCAACCAATCTCTCTACCATTCAGCAAAAAAAAAAAAAAAAATAGTCTCTCTCTTTCTTCTCTTCCAGCGATAGCAAACCAGAAGGAATACCGATTGCTGGGTCGCTGGGTTGGAAGGAATTCCCGTCATTGTTGGTGGTTGGGTCGTTGAGTTCTCATCATTATTGGTGGCTGGGCTGCTGGGTTCCATTGTTGGTCTGGTTTAGGTATTGATTTTTGGGTTAACATTAGATATTTGATTTGGCATTGTTTTGGGTTTTCTTATTCTGGTTTTCCCAATTTCAAATACACACTTTTGATTTCTTTAATTTCTATTTAATTTCTTTTAGTAAACAACCATTGATCTATTATCATTGTTTTGGCATTTTCATTTTATATTTTTGTTAGTTTAGGTGTATGCCACTACTCTCAATAGTTTTCCATCAATACTATACAAATATATTTTTTGGGCTTACGGTTGTTTCTCTATTTTTTATATATATATTTTTATTGATTTGGTTGAATCTGAATGAGTTGTTGTAAATGCTTAGGTTGCTGCAAACAAGCAATTGACAGCCAGTTGAATAACAATGGATTGTCAATTTCTTGAAATGATTTAAATCTAAATTTCTGGATTGCTGATTAGGTTGCTGACTAGCTCCTTAAAAGGTAATAAAAGTTGCCGACGAGCTTGGTTAAGAGTTTCTTTATTTTTTGTATATATTTTTTATTGATTTGGTTGAATCTAAATGGGTTGTTGTAAATGCTTAGGTTGCTGCAAACAAGCAATTGACAGTCAGTTGAATAACAATGGATTGCCAATTTCTTGAAATGATGCAAATCTAAATTTCTGGGTTGCTAGTTAGGTTGCTGACTTGTTCTTTAAGAGTTAATAAAGGTTGTTGACGAGCCTGGTTAAGAGTTTCTCTATTTTTGTATATTGTTGAGGCTCAAAATTCCACGCCCTCGAAGGATCAAAGGCACGCACTAAGGCCCCATAAGCACTTAATTACGTGATGGGGCCGCGATGCCCTCGGGCTCCCATTGTCCCGCACCAACCACGTACCTAGGGTGGCCTCGCTGGTGGTGGCCTCGCTGCACATGGTGACCACGCTGGTGGAGCGTCTCGTTGGGCATGGTGGCCTCGCTGGTGGTGGCCTCGCTGGTGGTGGCCTCGCTAGTAAGGCACCTCGCGAAATGGTACCCCAGCCATGCCTCGGCCGCGCGCATGAGGTCCAGCACCAAGTGGCCTCGCGAGATGGCATCACGCACATGCCTATTCTTCGCCCCTAACACTTCAAGTGAACGTCTCCTCTAAGGGTCAACCATGACTTCGACATTTAGAGGGAAAGGCCTAAGAATAATTCAAAAGGATCATGTTGGTACAATCTTGTACGGGGTACGACCGTTAAGACCGTACGCATGATCCTGACACTCTTGATAGACGAGTAGTTGGAGTATTAGGAAAGAGGACAGAATCGACACCACTACCTCCTGCGCCACTACACCTGCCACTACCCATCAGACACGGGTACAGACAAGTAGTGGAGACATCCTCCTGACATCTACTCCTGTACGGGATGTATGACCACAACCTCTGAAGCCACTCCCCTGACATAGTACATATGTACCACCTGGTCTCCTGGACCACCATGTATCTAAGGCCATTAGAGCCTACTATAAAATGAACTCTAAGACCACCTGAAAAGGGGTTGGAAATTTTACTGTAGCAGAGGTTTGAGTGTGAATGAAAGACTGAATTCTCCATTATTGTTCTATCCTAGTTCTTGAGTTATTGTTCAAGTTTTTACAGCTTTCCAATTAGTGATCTTAATCCACTCCGTGAGCTCGAGTTCGAAATCCCAGTTTTACGAAGAGGAGATACGTGAGCTCCACCGCAAGAACCAAAGATTAGAAACCACCTTAGAAAACATGCAAGAGGTCCTTAACGGCCTGCTGCAGGGTAAGTCTAGCATAACCTTGCCTAAGAGGAAGGAGAAGGGCAAGGATGGGGTGGAGACCACGGTACCGGTAGATGATGGGAGAACCCGACATTCAACTAGTAACACCCCCCGCGCGAAGCAACACGATCACCCCGAACCGCCTAAGTAGGCCCCGAAGCCAGCGCCGAGGACCAACGCTGCCCCTCGCCATGAGGATGAGGTCACCTCCAAAAGAACACCCTCAGACTTGCGGGAGGAGCTCAATAAAAGGAGGGCGGGCAAAGGGACCACGCCCCCTGTGGCGCCTCGAGAAGGCAAGGGAAAGGCGGATCTCAGCCCGTCCGCTTTAAGGGACACTCTCAGCAAGATGAGGCAGGACCTAGACACAGAGATGAGGAGCTTGCGGAGCAAGATCATCACCGCGTCAGGCGGCCAGGCCTTTGAGGAAGACTTCGACCATGAGTCGCCCTTTGTGAGAGAAATTCAGGCAATCCGACTCCCTGCCAATTTTAAGGAGCCCAATATGACCCCTTACGAAGGGAACACGGATCCGAAATACCACCTGGATGCGTTTAATGATCTGATGAAACTGAGAGGGATCGGAAGTGGTGCCAGGTGCCATTGCTTCGCTGTTACTCTGAAAGGACCCGCCTACAAATGGTTCAAAAGATTAAGGCCGGGGTCCATCAGGTCCTGGCAGCAGTTTTCTGACGAATTCCTCCAGCAACACCATGCCGTGCGAGACTACACGATGCCTGGTACCAGCCTGGCTAACGTGAAGTAAGGGGAGAACGAAAGCCTGAAGAGCTACATTCATCGGTTCAATATGGAGGCCGCAAAAGTGGAAAGCCTAACGCGCCGAGAGTTAAAAATGGCCATTACCGCAGGAGTGCTCCCAGGAAGCAAGTTGTGGGACAACATGTTGAAGAGGGAAGTCACCGACTTAGATGAATCTATGAGAGACCGCAGAAGTACATCCGTGTGGAGGATGGCCATGCAAACCTGAAGGCGGGGAAGGAGGAGCCCTACGCGAAGCCCCCAACTAATGACGGATCGAATGTAGCAAAGAAGAAAAGGACGTACGATGGGCCAAGAGATGACCAGCAGAGGAAAACCAAACGAGGGGGTGACCGTAGGCTAACGGCTTATACTTACTATACGAACCTCACGGACACCAGGGAGCATATTTACATCACCAACGAAGATTGAGTGCCCTTCAAGAAGCCCCCACCGATGAGGAAGGATCGGTCCAAAAGGGACCCCAGTAGATACTGCCAATACCACAAGGACATTGGACACACCACGACAGAGTGTATCCATCTGAAGGAGGAAATTGAGGAGCTTATCCGCCGGGGGCATTTGGGCCGCTATGTCAGGAGAGAAAGGTAAAGGCCGGAGGGTGAGCCCACAACACCCCAGGCACAAGAGCGAGCCTCAGAAATACAGGGGGAGGTCCGAACCATTTTTGGAGGTCCAGGATTTGGGGGAGACTCTAGGAAGGGGCGAGATAGATATGCAAGAGAGGCTCGGCGAAGTCCGCCTCCCTGCGTCATGAGTTTAGAACAACGACCCCTGAAGAGTTTCAAGGGGGAAAACGACTCGATAACGTTCACTGAGGAGGACGCACGGGGGGTACACTTTCCCCACAATGATTCGCTGGTGTTGACAGTTCAATTGGCAAATATGCGTGTGCATCGAGTCCTAGTGGACAACGGGAGCTCGGTGGACATCCTATATCTCCCTGCTTTGGAAAAGATGGGACTGGCATTCGTCACCTGAAGCCCTGCCAGTCGTCCCTATACGGGTTCACAGGGGACTCAGTGCAACCCCTTGGAATGATCAAATTGACACTTACCATGGGGGAGCAACCCCGGCAGACTACAGTCATGTCTAACTTTGTTGTAGTAGATTGTGCATCAGCTTTGAACGCGGTATTGGGGAGACCCTCCCTGAGAGAATTGAAAGCCATAACTTCAATATATCACTTGGTTGTCAAGTTCCCGACTCCAGGAGGGGTCGCAAGTATGAAGGGAGAACAGAAGGAGGCAAGGGAGTGTTACAACACCTCACTCCGCACGCCTGTAAAACCGCGCGAGCCAATGGCCATGGTGGTACATGAGGTGCTATGTATGCCCACAGGGGGTCCGTAGGAGCTGGACCCTCGATTCGTGGATGAATCAAGAGCATAACCAGTGGAAGAAGTAGAGGAGGTTACGATGACGGAGGAACCCTTAAGGAAATTGAAGATAGGGAGAAGCTTGCAAGGTGACGTGAAGGAGGAGTTGACGAAATTTTTGAAAGATAATCTAGACGTGTTTGCATGGAGTCATGAGGACATGGTCGGCATAGACCCCAGTGTGATGTGTCACCACCTGAACATCTCCCCAGAAGCAAGGCCCGTCCGGCAAAAGAGGCGGGCGCTAGACCCAACAAGATACGCAGCGTTAAAGGAGGAGGTTGACAAGTTGAAGGCCAACGGTTTCATCCATGAGTCTTTCTACCCTGTGTGGGTATCGAACCCAGTACTCGTGCCGAAGCCAAATGGGAAGTGGAGAACTTGCGTTGACTTCACGAACTTGAATAAAGCTTGTCCTAAGGACAGCTTCCCACTTCCCAGGATAGATCAGCTAGTAGATGCGACAGCAGGACATGAGTTACTAAGTTTTATGGACGCCTACTCAGGATACAACCAAATCCCAATGAACCCGGCAGATGAAGAGCACATGTCATTCATTACAGACAAAGGGCTATACTGTTACAAGGTGATGCCCTTCGGGCTCAAAAACGCAGGAGCCACCTATCAAAGGCTGGTGAATAAAATGTTCGCCAATCAGATAGGAAGGAATATGGAGGTTTATGTGGATGACATGTTAGTGAAGACCAAAGTAGCAGCAGAGCTCAACAAAGACCTTGGTGAGATGTTTGACACGCTCAGGAAATACCGGATGAAGTTGAACCCAGTCAAATGCACCTTCGGGGTATCCTCAGGAAAATTCTTGGGCTTCATGGTCAATTCCAGAGGCATCGAGGCCAATCCTGACAAGATAAAGGCACTCATAGAGATGAGCCCGCCAAAGAATAAGAAGGAGGTGCAGTGCCTAACAGGAAGGGTGGCGGCCCTTAATAGGTTTATCTCAAGGTCCACCGACAAGTGCCTCCCATTCTTTGACATCCTCAAAGGGAGCAAAAAGTTCGCTTGGGATGAAAGATGTGAGGAAGCTTTTGTCAAGCTGAAAGAGCACCTGGGGAAGCCACCCCTGTTAGCGAAGCCAGAGAAGGACGAGAAGCTGTACCTGTACTTGGCAGTGTCTGAGCATGCCATCAGCGCAGCCCTGGTTAAGGGAGAGAAGAAGCAGCAACAACCCATATACTATATCAGCAAACGTTTGGTGGACGCGGAGAACCGGTATCCAGAGATCGAAAAACTGGCCTATGCGCTAGTGGTGGCTTCGAGGAAGTTGAAACCTTACTTCCATGCACATACAATTGAAGTCTTAACAGATAGTCCTTTGAGACAGGTCTTACATAAGCCAGAGACTTCAGGGAGACTAATGAAATGGTCGATTGAGCTGAGTCAGTTTGATATTGTATACACTCCGAGGGCTTCCATCAATGGACAGGTGCTGGCAGATTTTATAGTAGAACTCACCCATCAGCCAAATGAAGGAAGGAATGAAGAAGGAGAGCAGCTTGTTACAGAGGAGGAGCTAGGAGGTTCAGAGGAGTGGAGTTTTCACGTTGATGGGGCATCAAATGAAGGAGGATCAGGAGCGGGCATCATGATGACTGGGCCCGAAGGACATAGAATGTATTGCGCAATCCGATTTGGGTTTGAGGCCTCCAATAATGAAGAAGAGTACGAGGCGCTCTTAGCTGGCCTGCGTTTGGCCCAGGAGCTGAGAGTGACGCGCCTTCAAATCTTCAGCGACTCTCAATTGGTAGTATGCCAAGTAAAGGGAGAGTACCAGGCGAGGGGACCTAAGATGGCAGCATACTTGGAGAAGGTGAAGGGCTATCTGGGACGGTTGGTGGCATATACTATAGAGCAAATCCCTAGAGAAAAGAACACCCATGCCGATGCACTCGCAAAGATGGCATCTACCAAGGATAGTGATGTCTTGGAATCAATACCCGTGGAGTACTTACCAAAACCCAGCATCGAAGGCGCGGACGTGCACATGATTAGTGCCCCGAGGGAATCATGGACCGAGCCAATCGAGAGGTACCTGGAAGAAGGAACCTTGCCTGCAGATAAAAACGAATCCCGGAGGTTGGTGTACAAGGTCGCAAGATACACCCTGGTAGATGGGGTCCTTTACAAAAGAGGATTCTCAATGCCCCTTCTGCGGTGTGTAGAAGAAGAGGAGGCGTTGAAAGTGTTACATGAGATACATGAGGGAGAGTGCGGCAACCACGAGAGCGGACTGTTAGGAGTGTGTCCTAAAAGCATGTAAAGACATTTGTTTTTTCTCTGAATAAATAAATACAATGGTTTATTATTATTGTCATATTTAGATTGTTAAATTATTGTTTGAATAATTTTGTAAATATCAGAAAAATTCCATATTCATTATTGAGGATGTGATCTTGTATTAGTACGAGAGAATTAAGATCACATGAATGAATAAAAATGGTCAACAACGACAAATTAAAGTTATGGAATTCTTTAATTGGAGTTGTAAGTACGGTTTACTGAGTATCATAATGATACAAATAATCTAGATTCGGATTATTGATGTGGAAAGACATCTCAGTAAAGGTGCTTTATATAATATGATTATATATGACATGGACCGATATGAATTAAAGTCTTTATCCAAAAACCATTTAACAACAAAGACTTGTAATTCATATCATAACTAATGATCATTTATAGATCAACCTAAATCCTGAGTGTTCATGAACTCCTGTTCATGTTTATTAAATCTTTTGATTCACTCGTTAAGGTCTCTTCAAAGAATGAGGCTAATAACTTTTGTTTTGGAGATTTAATATCATGGATGGCTGGGAACATGTATCAACAACACGGAATCTAATCTTTCCTAACGGATCGTATATTAGTTCCCTTAAGGGTTAATTCTGGAACTGAATGATTTTGAGCTCAAATCTATAATTAGATTATAGATTAATTATTCACTAGTGAATTAATGGTACTTAAGGAATAAGAAGTAAATTAGAAAGGTTAAATGGTAATTCTTCCATTCTAATTTATGAACTAATTAATTAGAGGGTTGAACTATTGTAAGATGGTTATATCAATGGACGACTTAAGAAAAAGATTTCTGTAAAAGTATATCTATAACATAAAGAGTGCAATTCTGAATTTATAGTGGAGTAATATCAGAATTAATAAATTAACTATTATAATTAAAGAGTTTAATTATTTAGTTTCAATTTATTGGAGCTTAATGTTATAGGTCCATGGTCCCCAGAATGGCTCAAACAATCACTGTCAAAGGCAAATACAAAAATGGGTAAAAAGGACTTATGTGATAAGTAAAATATTTTTCTATGTATCAAACATAATTATTGTTTAATTATGTGTAATTAATTAATTATTTAATTTAACAAAAATATAATTAATTTTGAATTAATTTATTTTTGGGATTTTTAGTATTTAAATAATAATAAAAATTGGGAAAAATCACATGCATGCACATGCATGTGGTACACGTGTGGCACAGTGCACATGCACTGTGCTACACGCATAAGAGATAGACTTGGTCTCTTGATTCCACAATTTTAGTTATTTAAATATTAAATAAATAATGAGATATTTTGATTTGATTTAAATATTATTATTTAAACAAAAATCTGATAACTGATCAGTTATTTTGAATTTGTTTAAAATAACAAATATTTTAATATATTGGATATTATTAAATATTGGATATCAGTTTTCACAGAACGTAAGTTTTCAGGGATAGAAAAATATCTAGGATTCTCTCAGAGAAAAAGATCAGTGACAAAACAAAGGTCATTGTTCTTCACAAAACCTAGGTCCAAACTTTATCAGATCTCATGTGTTGAGAATATCTGATAAATAGTTATTGCCTATTATTTGTATAGCGAGCCCACACTCGTTCTTTGGGTGACTGAGAACATTTTGGAAGATCTTGGTGTGAGATCTCAAGGATTCAGCCATACGAAAAGATAACAGCAAGGAAGGACCTGAGGTAATGTTTCTATTCTTGTCCTTGATTCAATATATATATGAGTGTGAAGAAGTAGATCTAGAAATCTTATGGGATTAATTTGACAATTTGATTGTTGTTCCGCTGCGCATAATCTCTGATTTGATCAATAAAAACCAACACGGACCCTCCACGGCTAGGAAGGCCATGAGACAAGGATACTACTGGCCTTCCATGGAGAAAGATGCACATGACTTTGCCACGAAATGCGAAAAATGCCAGAGGCACGCCAACTACCCTCGGAAACCCCCAAGCGAACTGACCAGCATGACCAGCCCATGGCCCTTCGCTATCTGGGGGATAGACTTGATCGGCGCTCTTCCTACAGGCAGGGGCGGAGCAAAGTACGCGGTGGTGGCAGTGGATTATTTCACTAAGTGGGTAGAAGCGGAACCCCTTGTGAAGATAACCGCCAAGCACATCACCTCTTTCGTCAACAAATTCATTGTGTGTCGATATGGAGTACCCTACAAGATTATTTCTGACAATGGTACCCAGTTCGAGGGAGGAACCTTCGATGAATATTGTAAGGAAAGAGGCATAAGGAGGAGTTTCTCCGCGGTTGTACACCCCCAAGCCAATGGGCAAGTGGAGGCCATAAACAGGGTCCTTAAAAAGAACCTGAAGACAAAGATGGAAAAGATGAAGGGAGCCTGGGTAGATGAGCTACCAAATGTGCTGTGGGCTTACAGAACCACCCCACGCACGACTACTGGGGAATCCCCATTTTCCTTGGCCTATGGGTGCGAGGCCATGCTCCCAGTCGAGATGCGAGTTGAGTCCCACAGGGTACAGGCATATGGAGACGAAGCCAACCGCGTAGCCCTGGCCGAAAACTTAGACATGCTGGAAGAGAAAGAGAGAAAAAGCCCAAATGAGGGTGGCGGTATACCAGCAGCGCGCCGCAAGGTACTACAATTCGAGGGTGCGAGAGAGAACTTTCAGAGTTGGCGACCTGGTGCTAAGGAAGGTACTCCCAAACACACGAGACCCAGGCGCAGGAGTGCTGGGGGCGAATTGGGAGGGGCCCTACCAGGTTGCTCAATGCATCCCCCCGAACACTTACAAGTTGTCTCGCATGGACGACACCCTCATACCCCGAGCATGGAACGCGGAGCACCTGAGGAAGTACTACCAGTAAGGCGCCCATGTTCGATGGAAAAAGAACAAGTGTTGCACACTGCCTTAATATGATAGGAAGAAATCAAAGAGGTTACTTAGATAGCCTCCTAAGTAGGTGTGAGTCTTTTATTTTTGTTTTATATAAAAACTTCATATGTACCATTGCAACTATTTGTATGAGACCGTTTATTATGAATGTGATGAATGGAACTGCATGTTGTGGGTAAAACTGTTCGACCTCATGTATTATTTTCCTTCGCTACGTGGGCATCAGCCAAAGTGCCTGCCGAAATAAATTTCACCAGACACTAGGGGGGCAGGATAGGAGGCGACAGCAGGCAGCTAGCAAAGGGAACCTAAAAGGGGCCCTATAACAAAGGATCCTAAAAAGGGACCCCTTGCCCTCCTAAAAACGAGGCCCCCTAAAAGGGACCCTCTACCAAGAGGACCCCTAGCCCTCCTAAAAAAGAGGTCCCTAAAAAAAAAAAGAGGACCCTCTACCAAGAGTATCCTAAAAAAGGGTCCTCTATCAAGGGGAAGTGACCCAAAACCAAAAAGACCCCCTATACTAGGGCCTTCAACGAAGTCCTTACAAGGCACCCCTTGGGATCGTAAGGATTAGCTACCCTTATGAACACCAAGGGAGGCCATAGGGACTTACAAAAAACGCATGGTGACGACAATAATAATAAGTCTAGAGCGGCCACCAAGCCGCCTAGCCAAAAAGGGTCCCAAAGGAGACCCTTGCAAAAATAGTACTATGAATAACGACGAGAAGGACGCTTCTCGCAAAGAAATAATAAGCGCACGCAAGAAAAACATAAAAGGATAACTAAGACCCAAGGGGTCAAAATATCCTTATAAAAGCAACCAAGAGGCACCAAAAGAGGTCCCAGCGAACCCTTTCACATGGGCTCCAAAGGACCTCCAGCCTGATAGATAAAAGAGGGGAACCAACTAAACCCCGGGCTTAAAAGGGCCTCGAATGCAATAGAACAAGAAATAAACAGCAACATATGTATTTATACATTAAAAAAAAAAGGAGTTCTCGGGATAGTACAAGAGTTACCAACAAAAAAGTAGCACAAATAATGATGTTACAAAAAAAAAAGAAAAAAAAAAAAAGAGCAAGACTACTTCAAGGCCTCCCATAGTGAGCACTCCACCAAGCTGCTTGGGCAACGGCCTGTTCGCCAAAAGAGGAGAAGTCGAATTTAGGATCCTGCCTCCACACATTGTAAAGAGCACGATCTATAGACTTGCGCTCGGTTATGATCCTCTCCGCCTCCAAAGAAGCCTTTGCCACCTCCCAGGAAGCCCTCGCCGCCTCCCAGGAAGCCCTCTCCGCCTCCAAGGAAGCGACCTTCTCCTGAGCCGACTGTAGTTCAGCCCTAAGGGCCTCAACTTCAGTCTCCAGTTGAGTAACCCTCTCCTGCGACGCGGTCGCAGCGACCTTGGCCCCCCGGAGCTCGCGCTCCAAGCATCTAGCCTTGCCCTTTAGCTCCTTGATCTTGGCCTTCAGCTTCTCCCTCTTCGAGTCCAAATTGGCATACTTAGTCCGGGCCTTTGACAATTGGACCTTGGTTGCGCTAAGCTCATTTTCGAGCTCCTGGACCTGGGCCATGAGGCCGTCCCTCTCGGCAGTAGATGCAGAGAGGACGCCGGACGTGTTAGCATTCTGAAGGGACACGATGTAGATCTGCACAAGAAAGTCAATGGCGTCAGCAATAAGTAACAAAAAGGAAAACACATGTACACCTATACATAATATTAATCAACACAAGGTGCAAGACCTCACCCAGGCCGCGACACGCCTTAGGATTTCCCCAAGATCTGGTTGGGTCACATTCCCTAGACCTCTCCAATCGGAGATAGGGAGGTTCGAGGCAATCTGAATGAAACGCTGGGCATAGGATGAGGCCATCCTAGTCACCCAAGGCTCCGCCTCCACGCTAGGAACATCTGGTTGGACAGGAACAGATGACCCACTCGCCGAAGCAGGAGGAGGCGCAGGGAAGGGGAAAAACTGGAACCCTGGTGCATTAGAAGGGGGCTCCGCGAGATCGACATAATCAGCATCCGGCAAGCCAATATCATGAGGGACCTGAGGGAAGGCGTCATTGCCATCAAGGCCAGGAGGAGCGTAGTATCCCGCTGCGGCCTGCGAGTCCGGAGATTGACAGGCCATGTCCTGGTCATGGGAACGGTAAGGAGGGCATCCTCCGGGGGACAGGGGGCTCTGATGAGACCCCCCACATTCAAGGGGAACATCCTCCATCTCCACCTCAGCCTCACCATCGTGTAGGGATGGCCCAGCCGGCATAGCCATAGCCTTCTTAAACCCAGTAACTGACCACAGGAACTTGGGGTCAGAGACCGGGGACAGTTGGTAGCGGTTGAGGTTCACCACAGTAAATAGGACCGCCGCCTTCTTCAGGGCGGAGTCCGCACTAATGAGCTTGTTGATGGCCTCCGCCTCCAGCCCAATGATCGAAGGATCAGCAAATTTCCCTGCATAATCCATGCCAATGTCAGTACAAGCAAAAGTACGAAACAGTAAGTTCTATTAAGAAAAAGAGAAAAACCAGGATACTTACTAGGGCCGGCGCGAAAGTCTTCACGAACCGAAAGAGGGCCCTCTACCTAGAAAAAGTCTTGTTTCCAAGGCCCTGTGTTGGACACTGAGCCTTCTATCAAGGGGAGCTCGTTGGCCTTCTGCAGGTAGTAAAATCCCTTGGACTTGTGCACTCCCATGAGGTTATACAGGGAATGCACCTCCTGGGCCGTCGGGGCCCGTTGGGCGTTTTCCTTAAACCAAATGAAGAGGCAACTTAAAGTCAACCAACTGTTGGGTGACAGTTGAAGAGGGGCCAAGTCGAAGTAATTAAGAACCGCCACGAAAAACGGGTGTAAAGGAATGGTGCCACCCGCCTTCAGAATCTGCTCACTCAAAGCCACAAAACCCTTCGCAGGGCGGTCAGCCCGACATGCCTCCTTAGGAGCATATAGGGCGTACTCTGGTGCAATGCAGTAGTGCTTCACAATCCCCTTCAATTTGTTCGGAGACACATGGGACACTAGGCTGGATGCCAGTAGAGGGGCCTCGTCCTCTTCCTGGGCGGACACCTGCCTGCGTGCTTTCAGCATATCTGCAAAATCAAAAGAAATATGTGAGGAAGAGACAGAACACTTAACCCTCCATTTTTTCTTCCTAGCAAGAGTTTTCCATCGAGGGAGCGATGGCGGAAGCACTAAGCTAGGATAAACTGAGACTAAGGGCTAGGGAGAGGAGCTAGCAGCCCCATGACCGTCATCAGGCGATGAGGGAGTGGGAGGTTCTGGTGGAATGTGTCCCTCCATAAATTCTAACTCCCACCGCAATTCAAAAAGGGTCGTCCTAAGACGCGCTATATGGTCACTAAGGCCCAGGGGTGAAGGTCCTCCATCTCCTCTCGACACCGAGTCAATTTCACTCTCCACCACCCAAATTTTACGCCTAAGATCGGCCATGCACTCGAGGTGGCGGATGCGGGCTTGCCTTAAAGAGTCATAGTCCTGGTGAGGGTTGCCCTCAGGGGACTCTGAGTCTGAGGACAGGTCAATAAACTCAGCCTTTGGGGGTATGTCGGACGGGCCGCCACTGGCCATGAAACCACGTCCCAACAGCAAAAAGAGGTTCACGTATAAACGAGGGGAAGGCTACAAAACACAAAGGAATAGGCTTAATACCTCTAGATACAAACGCCCTAAATGGCCTACTACAGGGTATATATAAAAAAGAAAAAAAAAACAACGAGGAGGAGGGGTGTGCATATGGTCAAACTCACTACAAGCTTAGACTAATGTACCCCATCCCGAGTACTGCTAGTTTGGACCCGATAAAATAAAAAATAAATAAATAAAAGGGAGAAGGAAAGAAAATATACCTCAAGCGATTAAGAAAGCGAGGGCGGGATCCAAAGAAGGCCAGGGAGCAAAAAGCACCACAGAGTCGAAAGTGCGCGTCTGCAAGAATGAACCAAAAAGATGTGTTAGCCATAAAATAGACACACCAAGAAATTAGCTCATATATATAAAAAAAAAAAAAAGATGATGAAACTATGGAAAAAGTGTGGTTGTGGGGGATTGAACCCTTTACCTCTTGAAAGGAGCAAGGGTCTAAATGCCACTAAGCTAAGGAGATGGAGTGTAAATATTAGGCCATGCATGAGGGACTATTTATAGGAATCATGGTGAATAGTCTACAAGAGCACCTAAAGGTACTCTAATAGACTGGGGGGCAAGTGTTGAGGCTCAAAATTCCACGCCCTCGAAGGATCAAAGGCACGCATTAAGGCCCCATAAGCACTTAATTACGTGATGGGGCCGCGATGCCCTCGGGCTCCCATTGTCCCGCACCAACCACGTACCTAGCGAAGCCACGCCTTAGTTGCATCTGATGGCCTCGCTGATGGTGGCCTCGCTGGTGGTGGCCTCGCTGCACATGGTGGCCTCGCTGCACATGGTGGCCACGCTGGTGGAGCGTCTCGCTGGGCATGGTGGCCTTGCTGGTGGTGGCCTCGCTAGTGGTGGCCTCGCTGCACATGGTGGCCTCGCTGGTGGTGGCCTCGCTGCACATGGTGGCCACGCTGGTGGAGCGTCTCGCTGGGCATGGTGGCTTCGCTGGTGGTGGCCTCGCTGGTGGTGGCCTCGCTAGTGGTGGCCTCGCTAGTAAGGCACCTCGCGAAATGGTACCCCAACCATGCCTCAGCCGCGCGCATGAGGTCCAGCACTAAGTGGCCTCGCGAGATGGCGTCACGCACACGCCTATTCTTCGCCCCTAACACTTCAAGTGGACGTCTCCTCTAAGGGTCAACCATGACTTCGACATTTAGAGGGAAAGGCCTAAGAATAATTCAAAAGGATCATGTTGGTACAATCTTGTACGGGGTACGACCGTTAAGACCGTACGCATGATCCTGACACTCTTGATAGACGAGTAGTTGGAGTATTAGGAAAGAGGACAGAATCGACACCACTACCTCCTGCGCCACTACACCTGCCACTACCCATCAGACACGGGTACAGACAAGTAGTGGAGACATCCTCCTGACATCTGCTCCTGTACGGGATGTACGACCACAACCTCTGAAGCCACTCCCCTAACACAGTACATATGTACCACCTGGTCTCCTGGACCACCATGTATCTAAGGCCATTAGAGCCTACTATAAAATGAACTCTAAGACCACCTGAAAAGGGGTTGGAAATTTTACTGTAGCAGAGGTTTGAGTGTGAATGAAAGACTGAATTCTCCATTATTGTTCTATCCTAGTTCTTGAGTTATTGTTCAAGTTTTTACAGCTTTCCGATTAGTGATCTTAATTTGATAATTTTTCCAACTTAACTTCGTTGACGAGTTCTCACCGTCAACATATATATATATATTTGATTGATTTGGTTGAATCTGAATGGGTTGCTATAAATGCTTAGGTTGCTGCAAACAAGCAATTGACAACCAGTTGAATAACAATGGATTGTCAATTTCTTGAAATGATGTAAATCTAAATTTCTGGGTTGCTGACTAGTTCCTTAAGAGGTAATAAAAGTTACTGACGAGCCTGGTTAAGAGTTTCTCTATTTTTTGTATATTTTTTTGATTGATTTGGTTGAATCTGAATAGGTTGCTGTAAATGCTTAGGTTGCTGCAAATAAGCAATTGACAATCAGTTGAATAACAATGAATTGTCAATTTCTTGAAATGATGTAAATCTGAATTTTTGGGTTGCTGATTAGGTTACTGACTTGTTCCTTAAGAGGTAATAAAGGTTGCTGACGAGCCTGGTTAAGAGTTTCTCTATTTTTTGTATATTTTTTTTAATTGATTTGGTTGAATATGAATGGGTTGTTGTAAATGCTTAGGTTGCTGCAAATATACTCATCAAACAAGCAATTGGAAGAATGTGTGAGAACAAGCAATTGTCAATATCTTGGGATTTAAAGAAGAGTGATTGAAAGGAGGTAATTATTAATTTATACTTTGCTTAGAACAATTGGTAGCTTAATTAGGTGTTTAAAAAATTTCTCTAAATATTGTACATGTTTCTTATTGTTTGCTTATGTTACTTATAATGATTTGAAGAGGTTACTTAAGAGTTTGTTTATTTGCTTAAAGGGTTATAAAGGTTGCTGAATAGGTTTCTTCTTTGTTGTGTAATGTGTTAATAAAGTTGCTGAAGAGGTTGCTTAATGGGTGCTTAAGGGTTGATCATCAGGGTTTTCTTAAAGATTGTAAGTTGTTTAATAAGTTGCTTATATGTTATTTACAAGGTTTATCTTGGTTGCAGGAAATTGATAACATTGTAGTTTTACTACAACACAATGGGCAATGGGATCAAAACAAAAACTACATCAACTTTGATGTTTAACATCATAATTTAATTTGTTATTTAAATATTTTATTGCGGTTGCTTTGGTTTGTAGATTGATAATATGTTTCTTTATATGTTGTTGATGGGCTTTATAAAGTTGCTTAAGAGTACAACAATTGCTTAAAAATGTTGTTTTATATGTTGTTTTTTGGAATTATAAGTTGCTAGTTGCTGAATAGGTTGCTTAAGAATTGAATAAAATAGTTGTAATGGTTGTTGTGTATGTTGCTTGTAATGACTGGTAGTTGCTGGTTCCGATTGCTTAAGAGTTGCTTAAGTTGATGGAACAGTTGTTGTATATGTTGCTTATAATGATTGGTACTTGCTAAATAGGTTGCTTAAGTAGATGTAAATGTTGTTGTATATGTTGCTTATAATGACTGGTAGTTGCTCAGTCAGTTGCTTAAGAATTGTTTAAGTAGTTGTAATAGTTGATGTATATGCTGCATATAATGATTGGTAGTTGCTGAACAGGTTGCTTGTAACGATTTTGTATATGTTGGTTATAAATATTGGTAGTTTCCAAATAGGTTACGTAAGATTTGATTTATTTGTTGCTTAAATTGCTTATTAGTTGGTTTAAATTTAGTTATAATAATGATTGTGAGCTGCTGAATAAGTTTATTAGGGTTTAACATGATGCTTAAATATTAGGGTTTAACATCATTATAGGTTGATTTACAAGTTGCTTGAAGGGTTAGTCTTTTTATATGGATAAATAATGAAATTACTTTAGTTGTTTTTATAAGATTGGTTATGTTTCAACAGATTTCAAATGGATCAACTTCCTTGTGCCCATGCAATTGCTGTTTTTAAAGAAATGAATCAAGATCCATATCAATATTGTTCTCCATATTATACCAAGGAAGTCATGGTTGCAACTTTCAAAGAAATTATTTACCCACTTGGCAATGAAGACACTTGGAAAATACCTAAACATATAAAAGTTGTGAAAATACACCCTCCAGAAGGAAAAATAAGAGTAGGTAGACCAAAGTAAAGAATATGTAAAGCTCCATGGGAGAAAAACAAAAAACCAAAATAACAAAACAAATGCGGGAATTGTGGTCAAGAGGACATAACAGAAAGACTTGCAGAAACCCTCGACAGAAAGATTAGATGTTGACTTACAAAAACATACATTATTGCTTCATTTTTTTTTTCAAAACAATATGTAAAGTTCAAATGTTTTGATCTATACAATGATTTTGGTTCATTTCCTTTATGTTTTACTTTAAAATTACTAATAATTTCTTTAATATATAAATGTTATTTGCTCTATAAATTTATTGTTAATTAATCTACTGAACATGTTGCTTAGGTTTCTTTTGGGTTACTGTATATGTAGTCATATAAAATTGCTCACAAGGAAGCATTATATGTTAATTTTGGGGATTGTGGGTTTCTTTAAGGGTTGCTAATTTTTTTGTTATAATGGAGATTATGGGTTGTTGAATATATTGTAAATGATTGCTTAAATAATTGCAAAGGTTGTTGTATATACTGATATAAAGATTGAGGGTTGCTGAATGCTTAATAGTTGCAAAAAAAAATTTGATTTATATGTTGTTTTGGGGGATTATAAGCTGGAGGTTGCTGAATATACTAATTAAGAATTGCTTAAAAATGTTGCCAAGAAATTTTAAGTGTTGCCTAGAAGTTTTCATAGTTTTTTGACAGATTGTTTATTATAATTGTGGGTTGCTTAAGAGTTGAATGGTTTATTTACAGGTGGTTGTTAAGTAGGTTGATTAATGATTGCTTTATATATTAATTTTAAATTTTTTATTTAGAAATTATCAAAGAAATGCATTAAATTATAGAACAATTATACCAAAAAACTAATAAGCACAACAACTACATTAATAAAAGTAACTCTTAAGTACAACCAATAAGCATTTTGTATTGGCAGCAACAACAACTACATGAATAAAGTTTTCTCATTGACTTATTGGCTCTGCCTTGCTCTCTGCCTAATCCCAAAAAGCATACTCACGTGTGCTCTCATATCCACATTCTTGCTTTCCCATTGCATATAAGCATCTTGGAATCTCTTTTCCGCCAATGAAATACTCAGCAAAAGAGAACATATATATTGCACTATCTCTGCACAAGCACAAAAAAATAACATCAGTTATATTCTAAAACAACATATTAAAATATAATAAAATATTTAAGATTTCTAAAAATTAGAAAGAAAGAAAAACTCACATAGGCGACCCAGAAGAAATGCCATCATCCATAACTACTTCAAAAGAACCAACTTGAGATCTCCCAGCATAAGGATTTGAAGAGAAGTCTATATCGATACGCTCATAAAATCCAATGATAGCTAATTAACAATATATATAGATATAACATAAGCATGAATATGCTTAATTTCATATCACAAAACAACATATATATATATATAGTACTTCTAATTAATTAATAAACTGATGACTTACAAAGTATTAGAAGACAATGTAATCAAGGAAATATAATCCCTCAACATTCTTGATTTTGTTCATAACTAAGCAGCCACTACTATAATCACATATATAAATGCTTCAAGATTCATTATTACTGGCTTCGTCAATTAACTTCTTTAGCCTCTTAGATATCCTTGAAGCACCAAGACCAGAAGCAAACCCTCCCTTCTATAGTACATATATATCATCATATGAAGACCAATTAATAATAACAAAATCATTATTAATAAATAGTATAAAAATTATTTATAAAAAATTACCTGAGAATGAATAGTGTGAAAAACAGTATCTTCAGAAACAAAGAAACTGGCATTAAGAATGTCAACTCATTCTTCATGAAGAATGTGAATTGTTTGGTTGAACATGAACTGAAAATCCAAGCCAGTTATCAGAACAATCTCAAGGGCCAAACCCATCTCATGAACCTCAATATGAGGCGATTTCAAGCTCATATCACCATTAATGGCTTCTCCAATTAGGCTGCAACTACTGTTAATGCTCATGAAATTACTACCTCCTCCTCCTCCATTATTATTATTATTATAACCCATCAACCTATTCCTCTTCTCCTTCATTCTGCCTATGCATATCTGCAACTTTTAAATACTGAAAAGGTATTGAGGCTTTGTTTAGAACTAACGTTTTGTCAGAGAAAAATTACTAGGAACAAAAATATATTTTCCTAGAATTCGATCAAATACATTTTAATATTTTCTCTTTTAGAATAGATTTATAAAGTTCTACAATCTATAAAATTACATTTAATTGAACTTCTACTTTAATTAGTTAGAATTAATTTTCATTTCCTTCCTAAAATCTAAGTTCAGAACAAGAGATATTGAAATGAAACTTGCAAACAAACTTAAAACGAAGCATTAAAATTAACTCAGGCATTTCAACGAACAGCTTGTAGTCACAACAAAATGAACAAACAAATATTACATACATATATACATGTGTGTGTACATACAAGAAGAGATGCTTATAGATTCATGTTTGTCAATGATATTAGCAACAACTTTGGTGGCGTCCTTGAGAATGTCAGAGGTGACGACTGCGGAGCTAGGGCACGGAGGACACGAAGGACGTCGACGGCACAGAGATGAGCGGTGGTGGTGAGCACGGAGGACGTCGACGTTGTGGAGCTAAGGCAGCGGTGGCTAGGGCACGGAGGTGAGCGGCGATGGCTAGGACACGGAGGACGTCGACTATTGCATAAAAAGCAGTACTATTGCATAAAGTGGAAGCCGTACTATTGCATAAATTTTTTTATAAAAATGAAAGAAATGAAAAAATAACGTAAAAGTGAAAAATAAATGGTAAAAAACAGTATGTTGGGTAATTTCTTTATTTTTTTTTAAAGATACGCACTCAGATTTTTAAGAGTAAAATTTTCAAAATTCTATAATTACGAAAAAACGGTTTTTAAAAAAAATAACTAAAAAAATAATTTAAAAGCAACTTGAAAATAATTTACTAGACCAACTAAACATAAAAAAAAATTAAAAATAATGTGAAAACAAAAAAAATATAAAAATAACGTGAAAATAATTTGAAAAAAAAAACAAAACCGTGAAAATGTAAAAAACAAATTAAAATTGTAAAATTAAAAAAAAAAAAAAATTAACTGTAAAAACGTATTTTTTTTTATGAAAATTAGTATTTTATGTAATTTTTCTAATTTAATAATGCCAAATAATTCATCCCATAATCTCTTTTCTCACATGAGGCCCATATCAACCTTAATAAAATTGGAATGCTTCTGAGAAATAATATTATGAGTGTTAGACACAGTATTTGATTTCAAAAGAAATATATTTAAAAGTTGAAACAACAAAAGATTTGGTTTGCCACATGAAAGGATTAATCTGAGCTCCTGAAATGCACTTTAAAATATTGAGCTTCAATGATCCCACGTGGATATTAATGTGCGTTTTTTTCTTTCTTTCTTTTCCTTGTTAATTTAATTGTTAATGTGAGCAGTTATATTCGTCACATTGCCCTCAAGGAAGATTAGTTTATAATTTTACTTGAAAGAAAAAAAAAGATCTACACTTTCCTGGGCAACATTTTTAAATAGTGCTAGCTTTCATAATCCCACGTGCATATTAATACGAGCTTTATATTATCCTTTACCAAACTTAATTTATATTTTTATTTTTTAAAAAAGAAAAACTTAGTCTATATTATGTTCTTCTGGGCAACCATTTAAATTCAGTTCTAAATCCTTAGTGCATATTATTGTGAGCAATAACGAAACTAAAGAAGAATAGGCAAAGGCGGGAGTTTGAGTTCCTAGTAAAAAAAAGCAGATGAATATTATAGTGAATGAAGATGACAGTGGAGATCATAGTAACTCTCTTTTATAAGTTGGGTGGATGGAAATAAAATTAATTATTGGAATTATCATATTTTTATTTATAGTACAAATATTTGTTATTTTTTAAAAATGATAATAATAGTATTTTACATATTTTTGTTATTTTTTTTTAATCATTCCAAAAATATAAGAATTAAATTTTAGAATAAATATGATTTTTATCCATGAACTATTACCAATATTTATTGTGTCTCTTGAACTTTTCACGTTGCTTTAAATTCCTCTCAAACTATTATTGTTACCCTATTTTTGTCTCTTATGTTAATTTTCATCCTACATGGCTAAGAACACTTCCAATAGATGAGCTAAAATGTCTAATTCTTTATAATATAGAAAAAAAAATAGTTAAATAGTCTTCCAACATGTGATATAAACTTATATTTTTTTTACCTAAATGAATAGTATTTCTCTATATGTAGTGAAATACTATTCATCAAGGTATAAATATATATTTTTTTTATAAACTTTTGTATATATATGAGTGTGATACTATTATATTTAATTATTTTATTTCTTAAACTTAAAAATATAATATTTAAATGATGTAGAGAAAAAATAGATAAGCTGATGTATGATATAATGTAAAAGTTTGAAGTAAATTATAAAAAAATATGTTTTTGTGATGTATTTTGTAATACACTTTCTTTATAATATTTAGCTAAAACTCACAAAAACATCTTCCATCAACTCGTTTATACATATATTTATAATAGCTATGTACAAACTCCAATTAATCTATATCTACACTTACATAACATTTACATATCATTTATATAATATTTTAATACTATTATTTTTCTTTATAAGCTTTCTCTCTCCCATTTAGTATATATTTATTATTTCTTTTTTCTTTTTCAATTATTTTATTTTACTTTAATTAATAAAATATGTTTAAATATATAATATTTAAATGATGTAGAGAAATATATAGAGAAGTTGATGTATGGTATAATGTAAAACTTAAAGGTAAAATAGAAAAATGTGTGTTTTGAGAGTATTTTAAAAGATGGAGTAGCGCATCAATTGGGAGTGTTCTAAGCAAGTATTGATATGATATTTTAGGCAGTGACATGACATGGCATGACATAGTCATGCCACGTGTAAAATAAAAATAATAATTTAAATATAAAAAATATTTCAAAAAATAATTATAAAATTATAAAATCTATTTTTTTTACTTATTTTATCTTTTTTTCTTTCTTCTCATCCATTTAAAAATTATATTTTTTTCTTAATATTTAAAATTAAATAAGAAAAAAAATAAGTATTTTAATAAGAAAATATTTTTAAAAATTTTTTACTAATAATTTAAAAATAAAAAATCTATTTTACTAAAATATTATTAAATATTTTTTTATTAAAATATATATTTTTACTTCTTTTTCTTTTCTTTTTTATTCTATTTTTCTTTTTTAATTTTAAATATTAATAAAAAATTATAATTTTTAAATGGAGTGGAAGAAAGAAAAAAGAAAAGTAAAAATAGAAAAAAGAAAAGAGAAAAAGTAAAAAATATATTTTTTAATAAGAAAAAATCTTTAATAATGTTTTATTAAAATAGATTTTTTTATTAAATATCTTTTCTTTTTAAAATATCTATTTTTACTATTTTTATTATTAATTTTTTTTTATTTTTACTTACTTAATTTTTAATATTAAGAATATATTATAATTTTTAAATGGAGGAGAAGAGAGAAAAAAGACAAAAGTAAAATAGATTTTATAATTTGTATTTAATCTTTTGAAATAATTTTTATACTTTTAAATTATTTTATAAATTTTTTAATTATACATGTGGCAGTGACATGACAATGCCACATCACTGGCATAAGTGTCAAATCACTATTTTCTTAGCTATGTAGGATGAAAACTAACATAAAAGGGTAATAGTTCGGGGGAAATTAAAATAACGTGAAAAGTTCAGGGGACACAATAAAGTAGTGATAATAATTCATGGGACAAAAATCCTATTTATTCGTTTGGAGAGAGTCCATATCCCTCCATCTCTCGTCTCACTTCATCTCTCCCTCTTGCCAAAACAAGAAATTATCCATCTCCATCCATCACTCTCTCCTCTCTACCAAAGACACTATAATTTTTTTTTATATATTTATAATTTATATTTTTTAACCAATATTGATAAAAAAAAAATCCTCATAAATAATTTGTAATTGTTATTAAGCCCCATAATAATAATAAGGGATAATTGTGGCAAAAGTACCCAATGTTTGGGTTTTGTACGCGGCATAGACCCAATGTTTATTTTTAGTGGCAAAAGTACCAAAAGTCAGTAAAACTGTAATTCCGTCAGCCTCCTCCGTTAGAGTCTGTTAGGCAGACACGTGTCACGTTTGTATTGGTCCAAATCATAATTATTTTTAAACATTGGGTACTTATGCCGCGTACAAAACCCAAACATTGGGTACTTATGCCGCAAATATCCCTAATATATTATTGAGTTGGACCAATCACGAAGTGACACGTGTTGGTCCAGTAATCACGAAACGGAACCTAACGGGGGAGGCTAACGGAATTACAATTTTACTGACTTTGGGTACTTTTGCCACTAAAAATAAACATTGGGTCTATGCTGCGTACAAAACCCAAACATTGGGTACTTTTGCCACAATTATCCCTAATAATAATAATTTTTATTTGAAGTAGATAGTTATAATTTTATGTTTATACATATAATTTTTATTTTAAGCTCCATTAAACAAAAATTCTAGGCCCGTCACTAAGACTAGGGGTGGCCATGATCCTTCTTAATTATTTTTTTACATTTTTGCACCATATATTTTTTTTAAAATAAAAATAAATGTGTATAAAATACATTTACATATATTTTTTTTTATACATTGAGTGTTAAAATGCTAGTGCAATGCTATATTTAACACATCTTACAAAAAATATAACTCTAATGGTATTGCAAAAAGTGTCAAATTTGATACATGGTAAATATCATTTTTTTTATCTACCATATTACCACTAATTATTATAATTTAATAGTTGACAATTAATGATCAACCATATATAATTATTTATTTAGTTTTTCAATGAAAAAATTCTTGGAGTACATAATTTGGATAATAAAAAATAATAAAAAAATAAATTTAGGTATATTTTCAATAAATAGTAAATGAAACTTTTTGTGTAATTTGCATCTTATGTATTGGAGCACAATTATAAATATTGAGCCAAATACAACATAAACTCATTTTTTGTGCTAAATTTGACACAAAATTTACATCTTAAAGATTGTCTCACTATACAAAAACGGGTTTTCCCAATAGTTTTTAATTGTCGCTATTGAGCAATGACGACAATCGACTAACTCTTATAAATAAAGAGAGTACGGGTAGCTACGCCGACAGTTAAACACTGTCGTCATTGCTGGCAACGCCGACAGTTAATAAGTATCGTTGTTGTTGGCTACGCCGACAGTTAATAGGTTTCGTCGTTGCTGGCAACGCCGACAGTTAATAAGTGTCATCGTTGCTGACAACACCGATAGTTAATAGGTGTCGCCGTTGCTGGCAACGCCGACAGTTAATAGGTGTCGCCGTAACATTAAATTTATATATATAAATAATTTTTTATATATATTTTTAACAATTGAAGTTTGATATAAATTTAAATAAAAAAATTACTCACATAATTAATTATTATTACCATAATTTGTAAAAAAAATATATATTTATCATAATAAAAATTCATCGACATACAACATTTTTTCATACAATTGAAATGTAAATAATACATCAAATCCCCAGTAGACTAAATAATTCTCAATAAAAATTCATTATAATATTATAAATCCATAAACTTCAAAATAAATAATACAACATAATTCTATTCTCCAAATCACTGCAAACTCAATCATATTTCTTTTCTCAATATTCTTCCTATTAAATCTAGGCATCCACCTTAAAAGTGAGTCATATGATATTCCGTGCACCAATGAATTAAAGACTTCAAATTATAATTAAATAGTATATCTTACCATAATATATTAACAAATGAATGAGAGAACCAACAATAAAAATATGTAAAATTAGTTGATTAATCTCTCTTAGAGATTATTAAACAAAAACTGACATTGTAAGAATGTCGACAATGTTTGAGACGGTTGAGAGACCAATGATGTTGTGAATTACAGTATAACAAAATTCTCAATTTAATAATAGAATATCCCCAATATAATCATCATAAGGATTTCAGAAAGAAAAAATAATGACTTATTATGGGCATTTATGACACTTTGTATGCCTTTAAATATATAAGAGCATAAGTCCTATAATCACCAACATAATAAGCATACTCATTATTTTAACATCATTGACAAAAAAAATGAATACCATAAATATAATTAACCATAATAATACCAGAAAGAAATATCCAACAAAAACATATTTATATATAGATATATATATACCAAAATCAATGAATGTAAAAAATGAATCACAAACCAATATGTTAGTATCATTATCTTTATTTCAAGCACACAAACCTGTTGCTAAGTAACCAACTTGTTACACCCAAATTTCGAGAATAAAAATTTTGATCTTGAAAGTCAGGCTCGTAAAGTGCAAGCTCGAAATAAGCAGATTCATCGTAATCGGCTTTAATGAAAATATCAAGAACAATCTTGTTGTGCAGTAAGTGCGACAACATCGAAATTGACAAGCTCGGAAACTATGTTGTCTCAGAGGCGTTCCGATATTATATGTCAAGTTCGAAGCTACAATGACAGTGGCTCAACACTTGTATAAATTTCCTGATTCATTTCCTGCCATCAGACAAGACGATTCGAGCTTGGGGCATTGAGATCTCGAAAAGGATGATCTGAACAATGTTACTTGTTAAAAGTCGAGGCGAACCGAGGTAGCGAGCTCGTGATGGTTGATCGATCTCGAAGGCATGTGAATTGAATGTTCAAGGTCGCGAGCTGAGTGTAAACATATTTATTGTTATAAAATTCCTATATTTAAGGGATTGGTTGTAATATGTTATTTAGTCCCAAATATCATAGGATTTATGCGCGTACGTAGTAACTACGCACATTTAATTAGATTTATTTAAATGATTTGTATAATAACTCCCTGAAATATGAGGAGAGATATTCAGTAAACCACTCTATAAATAGTGTGGAGCAATTTATTTGTAAGGACAGAGAAATTTGTATTGGGAAGACTGTAAAATTGCTTCAAGAAAGCTTTGAGAGAATTCCATAAAGTGAATAACACCGACTCGTGGACTAGGCAGATTTTAACTACTGAACCACGTAAAAATCGTGTCTTTTATTGTTTTTTTTCTGGTATTTTGTTTAATTTCTCTTCATTTCTAAGTTGACGAAAGACAACGTCATCAAAACTAAAAAATAGATAAGCTTCATACAAGTTACACAAGTTTCAAACCATACAAGACACTAATTAAGAAAGGACATAGAACCCACAATTGCTTTAAACCAAATCAAAAGAAAGAAACAAAATAAAAAATTTATTAGAAACTATAAGAAAAATATTAGACTTGGAAAAATTAGACTATAAATGGTTTCTTGAATTGAGACATTCAGGGACTAAACACATAAAACGAAAAAATTAGATTAAATAACAATAGTGAAAGCTAGTGAAAACACTTTCTAATTTTATTTCATTTCTAAAATCAGCAAACAAAAAAAAATCTCTTATATCTCTCAAATCTAAAACCAAATATCAAATTTACAAAATAGACAACAAACATAGAATAAAAATCCTACACACTATTAAACATTTATTCAAATGCAAACTTAGATATCGACAACATAACTCAAAGCAAAATTTAGAAACAAACCTGACTAACGAACACATAGGAAGTAAACAGTAAAAAATCTCTTATATCTCTCAAATCTGAAACTAAATATCGAATTTACAAACTAGGCAGCAAACACAACATAAAAAATTAGACTCAAATAAATAAATCATCAATCCTTCAGAATATTGAGAATTTGTTGAATCAGTAATAATCATAGACAAGCCAAACAGTCCAAAATTACAAAGCCGCCAAGCCAAAGAATCCCAAATCACACAGCCACCAAGCCAACGAATCCCAAATCTCAAAATACACAAAGCCAAGTAATCGGAATACATCAAAGCCTCCAAACAATTTCATAGGAAACCTTACAAAACATAATATATAAGCATTGCAAATCTATTCATATATATAATATTTATACATATATTTCTCAAATCTATATACATATGGAAAAAAAAATTGTTAAAGAAAGCATACTTAGATCTGAAGATTGTTGACAGTACGAACTGAAAATTGCGGTGGCTAGTAGACTTGAAGATGTTGGCGATGACTCCAAGATTTGAAGCTCTCGATGGCAGCTTTCAATGGTGAGGCGGAGAGAGATGGTGAATGATGTAGGGTAAAAGAATGGGTTATGAGTAAGAACAGAGAAATGTGCACCTGGGTTGGACGAAGAACAAAGAGACGTGCGCTTGGGTTGGAGGAAGAACGAAGACACACAAGTTTGAGAGATGGAGATGCGGCTGGATTCTGGGTTCGACAGATGGAGATGCAGCTGAAGAACGGTGAACGGTGAACGATGAAGAACAGAGAGATGTGCGCCTGGATTGGATGAAGAACAAAGAGACGTGTGCTTGGGTTGGAGGAAGAACGAAGAAGCATTCGAGAGATGGAGATGCGACTAGGTTCGGCTGGAAGAAGTCGCACACGGAGGAAGAGAGAAGTGGGAAAAAGGAAAGAAAGAGGGAAGGGAAAAAGAAAGGTGTGGGGGGAAATTATTTAGAGTCTGAATTGTTTTTAAGGAGCAATGCCGACAGCTATAAGCTATTGCTATTGCCAATAGCGACAGCTTATAGCTGTCGACATTGCCCCTTAAAATAAATTCACTCTATAATTTCCCAATAGTGACACATTTTAACTGTCGGCATTGCTCCAATAGGTTTTATAAAAAAATATTTAAACATATATATATATTAATAAAACAAATCATAACTAATAAATTTATATATTAATTTTTTTACAATATTTTTCCAATTAATAAAACAACTATTTTTTTTTAACTAATACAAATTTTATAAACATGTTAAAGAATAATATAATTAATTTTATAAATATGTTAAAGAATAATAAATTTAAATTTTGATATAAAAAATATTATAAATACAAAAGTTAATAATATGAAAACTTTAGAGAAAAAAAATCTAGTTTTAAATTTTTTTAATAAATACATATTTTTTTATAAATATATATTTACATAATTTAGTTTAATTTTAAAATTATACTATTCATTAATTTTTTAACAATATTTTTCCAATTAATAAAACAACTTTTTTTTTATAGCAAGTAAAGGTTCCCTCTCGATTTTTCCCTCTTCCATGGCGAAGAATCAGAAGTCGGTCAGGAAACCAGTGACAAGATCAGAGGCTCAAGGTCTGCCTTCAATCCAAAATGCGAATTCTGGGACTGAGGTTGTTTGTGAAGAGGATCTTGGTGAGGACAATGTTCTGGTACGGGGTAAGAATCTAATAGAGTCCGATTTGGGAGAGATTGCTGATGGCGGAGTTCAGGAAGATGAACCGACTGGAGCTGGGTTTCCTGCTACTAGCTGGGCGGACAAGGTGGAGAATGGAGATTATCAATCTTCGGCACAAAAACACTGGAATCAATTCAGTTCGGGTAAGCTCTCTTTCAGTGAACAGAATTTAGAGTATGCTGAACCACTGGTTGAGGATGGTAAGAGGATTGCCCTAATTGATGAGGATGAAGTGAGAAGCCAGGCGGCTAATTGGAATTCAGCAGTCATATGTATGGTTCTTGGAGCTAACCCTCCAATGGCTATGTTTGAAGGATTTATCAAGAGAGTTTGGGGTCATCTAGGGATTGCTCAAATTGCTAGGATGACTATGGGTCTGATAATGGTTAAGTTTAATGATGAGGCTACCAAAAGCCATGTATTAGAGAATGGTTGTCTTCATTTTGACAGAAAACCCGTGATTGTTCGACCGTGGACTACGGATTAAAATGCAATTCGTTTGATCCGTTCAGTTCCTTTGTGGATTAGATTACATGATCTTGGCCTTCAGTATTGGGGAAGCAAATGCCTTAGTGCTTTAGTTAGTACTATAGGTAAGCCGATTATGGTGGAAAAATTTACCCGGGAGAGAACTCGAGTTCAGTTTGCTAGGATTTTGGTGGAGGTTGACCTTTCAGATAATCCTCCTAGGATTATTCACTATATGAATGAGCAAGGTCAGCCTGTGGAGCAAGGTCAGCTTGTGGAGCAAGGTGTGGATTATGAATGGCTGCCTGTCAAGTGCAAAAACTGTGAAGGCTATGGTCATACCATGTCTGATTGTCGCAAGGAGCAGAGGCCACCAGTGGGTCAGAAAGCTTCTCTACCTAAAATCTCTCAAGAGAATGACAGGGGTAAAGACAAACAAGGGCTACTATCACCTACTGGAATGGATCAGGAGAAAACTGCGGTTGCTGATGTTGGATAGGGGTAGTCTTCAGGTACCACGGAGATGCTGGAGGACACAACTGATGTTGGGGGGCTGACAGCAAGAAATAACTGGCAAACTCCTAAGAAACTAGGGTCTCTAAATAAGCAAGGACAAAGAGGAAGTAATAGTAAGAATGTTCACAAAGTTGGGGTCCAAGGGAAGAAGCTGACAAATGGATTTGGGGTGCTTCAGGATCAAGCAGAGGGGAGTGTAGAAGACAGGGGTATTTTACAATCTTCTAATGGATAATTGTAATATCCTTAGCTGGAATATAAGGGGTTTGAATAGCCCGAAGAAGCATTCTGCTGTGTTAGACATTTGTAGTAAGAATAAATTAGGGATTGGTGCTATTTTAGAGACCAAAATGAAGGGAATAAGAGTGCAGGAGTTAATGATGAATAAATTCAGGAACTGAGACTATTATTCTAGTACTGTAACAGAGGGAAGAATCTTGATCATATGGAGGAAAGTGTTTGTCAAAGTAGTGTGATAGAGGAGGATACTCAGTTTGTTCACTGCCTTGTTAGAATGGCAGGTCACAGACAGTCTTTTTATGTTACTTTTGTGTATGGTCGCAACACTTTGGAGGAGAGGAAGTTTTGATGGCAAGGTTTATTTCAGCTTGTTCAACCAATACATTCTTGGATGATTTTAGGCGATTTTAATGTTGTTTTCACTGCAAAGGATAGGAATGGGGGAAAGCCAGTTTCTCAGATGGAAATTGTAGACTCTTCTCATTGGCTTGCTATGAACCATTTGGAAGCTCTTAAGAGTACTAGTTCTTTCTTTACTTGGACTAACAATCAAGAGGGAATGGCTCGAATTTATTCCAAGATAGACCATGTTTTTATAAATGAGGAATGGTTAGAAGGTTTTCCCAATACTTCAGCTATGTTCAAATGGGAAACTAGTTTAGATCACTGTTCATGCACCATATCTGTTATGCCAGTAGAGAATTTGGGTGTTAAACCTTTTCGGTTCTACAATTTTTGGACTGAGCATGATAAATTTAAGCAGCTGGTTTTAGACAGTTGGAGGCAGCCGATGAAGGGGACTGGTTTGAAAACTATCTTCTTGAAGACAATGAGACTTAAGCATAAACTAAAGAGGTTCAATGTGGACCATATTCGAGATATAGGGGTTCAGTTTCAAAAAGCTAAGGACCAATTTCAGGATGCTTTGTATCATGCTCAACTTCATCCTAGCAACCTTGTATTTCAAGACAATGTAAAGACTGCATCTGAAAATTTCAGAGTTCAAGAGAAAAGATATCACAGTTTTTTAGCTCAAAGGAGTAAGATAAGTTGGCTGAAACAAGGTGATATGAATACTGCTTTCTTTTTTTCTTGTTTGAAGAAGCGTAAAGAGGATAATAGAATAGCCACTTTCATAAATGAACAAGGTAGGGTGGTGGACAACTATTCGAAAGTTGTGTTTCATTTTCTGAATCATTTTAAAGGTATAATGGGAAGTCCCAGTTCGGCTTCCAAGGGTTTAAACAGTAAGATTGTGGATATGGGATTAAAACTGAATTTAGACCAGCAGCTTTTGTTATTGAAACCGTTCACGCATAAGGAAATTCGAGATGCCATGTTCAACATTTCTAGCATCAAAACTCCAGGTCCTGATGGTTATGGTTCAGCTTTTTTTTAAGGTGATGTGGCCAGACATAGGTGATGAAATTTGTAGAGCTGTTCTTCATTTTTTTGAGACAGGTTTTATTCCAGAAGAATTACTGAATACCTCCTTGTCTTTGATACCTAAAGTTGATACCCCTAATCGGGCAATGGATTTCAGACCTATAGCATGTTGCTCAACATTGTATAAATGTGTTTCAAAGCTACTTTGCTCTCGTTTAGCCAAAGTCCTCCCTGTGTTAGTTCATCCTAATCAGGGAGCGTTTATACAAGGTAGATCTATAGCACACAATGTTCTCATTTGTCAAGATATTATCAAGAATTACAGAAGATCGTCCATATCACCAAGGTGTGCAATTAAAGTTGACATAAGCAAAGCTTATGATACAATAGATTGGAGGTTTATTGAGGATCTCCTAAAGGCTTTATGTTTCCCTTCTAGATTTATTGGCTGGATTATGACCTGTCTGTGCAAAACTTCTTATTCATTAATCTTGAATGGAAGGATCCAGGGCAGGTTTAAAGGGGAGAAGGGTCTTCGACAAGGGGATCCAATTTCCCCTCTGTTATTTGTCCTAGTTATGGAGTATCTTACCCGAAGCCTCCATTTAGCTGCCCAAAACTCAGCTTTCAGATTCAATCCTTTGTGTAAGAATCTTAATCTTATAAGCTTATGTTTTGCTGATGACTTATTGATTTTTTGCAAAGGGACTCTATCATCAGTCAAAATCATTAAGAATGTGGTGGGGGAGTTTAGTTCTGTGACTGGGCTTCAGATTAATGAGAGCAGGTTTTTTATGGAGGAATTTCAGCAGCTGACCGAGTGTAATTATCTGCTAAACTTAAGCTTTCTGAGAGAGTTTTTCCTTTGAATTACCTTGGTGTCCCTATGAGACATACCAAATGGAAGCATGAAGATTGTGATGTCATTATTCAAAAAATTAAAATGAGATTACACACTTGGGCAAGTAGACACCTATCTTTTGCTGGCAGAATGCAACTGATACATTCTTTTTGGTTTGAGGATCTATTGGATGAGCATTTTTATTCTTCCTCAAAGCATTATCAAGGAAATTGAGAGGCTCTGTCGTGGCTTTCTTTGGGGTCTTAATGGCAATAGATGCAAGATTCATATGGCATCTTGGGAAAAAGTTTGTCTGCCTAAGGCTTATGGGGGGCTCGGCTTCAGAAATGGTCAGAGATGGAATCATGCAATTTTAGCTAAGTATATTTGAGCTATCTCTAAAAATCATGATGTATTATGGGTGAAATGGATAAACTCAATTTATCTGAAAGACTCTGATTTCTGGTCCTATAGATTACCTCCGGATACCAGCTGGTATTGGAGGAAATTATGCAATCTCAGAGGCAAATTCAGTAAGGAGGATGTTAATGCTGCTGGTTTAAATGGGAAGTTTTGCTCTACCAATCTTTATATTAATTCCTTGAATCATGTTCAGGTTGGATACTACAAAGCAGTGTGGTGTAGATTATCTTTGCCTAAGCATAGATTTCTGTTATGGCAGGTTATCAATTCTTAGTTGCTCACTTATGATAACATGCTTCGGTTCAGAGTGCCTCTTGACTCTGTAATGTGCCCAGTTTGTGGTGATTATGAAGAAAGCCACTCCCATTTGTTCTTTGCTTGTACTCTGTCAATTCAGGTGCTGGAGAAAATTTCTGAGTGGATGGGTAACAGTATGTGGCCTTATGAATTTGATAGTTGGAGAGATTGACTTTCTAGCAGAAACAATGGATTATTGTCTCATATCTATATCATGTTGTTAGCTGCTGTAGTGTACTGCATTTGGAGGAATCGCAATGGCTATGTTTTTTATCATTACTCTCGGTCTACTTCTAGTTTAGCTGTTGAAGTTAAACTTTTAATGCATCATAGGCTTAACAGTGTTAGCAAAAAGAAACTTTCTGCCCAGGAAAAATGTTTGCTATCTCAGTTCACTATGTAATTGATATTTGAGCTGTTCTTTAGTTTCATGTAGTGTTTGTCCTTAGCTTGCTGTGTTGTATTTTTGAGGCTTGCTGTTGTTAGCCTTTGGTTGCTTTTAGTTGGTTTAGTCTGTAACTTTTGCTTGTGTTGATTAATGAAGTTCATCCATTCTTCTTGATCAAGAAAAAAAAAAAAACAACTCTTTTTTAACTAATACAAAATTTATAAATATATTAAATAATAATATAATTAATAATATAGTTAATTTTATAAATATGTTAAAGAATAATAGATTTAAATTTTGATATAAAAATTATTATAAATACAAAAGTTAATAATATGAAAAATTTAGAAACAAAAAAATCTAGTTTTAAAAGTTTTTGATAAATACATATTTTTATAAATATATATATTTACATAATTTAGTTTATTTTTAAAATTATACTATTCATTAATTTTTTTACAATATTTTCCAATTAATAAAACAAATCTTTTTTAACTAATACAAATTTTATAAATATGTTAAAGAATAATAAATTTAAATTTTGATATAAAAATTATTATAAATACAAAAGTTAATAATATGAAAAATTTAGAAAAAAAAATCTAGTTTTAAAAGTTTTTAATAAATACATAATTTTAAAAAATATATATTTACATAATTTAGTTTATTTTTAAAATTATACTATTCATTATTTTCAATTTTTTATTTGAATTTTGACGACATTTTACTACTGTCGGCATTGGACTTTTATTAACTATCGACATTGGGGCCAATAGCGATAACGTTTAACTATCGGCATTGGTCTTGCATTAACTGTCGGCGTTGGGGTCAATAGCGACACATTTTAACTGTCGACATTGGTCTCAAATTAACTGTCGCTGTTGGGGTCAATAACGACACATTTTAACTATCGTCATTTGTCTCGAATTAACTGTCGGCGTTGGGGTCAATATCGACAGTCAAAAGCAACGGTGACAGTTATTAGCTGTCGGTGTTGGTCTCTATGCCTACAGTTTTTAACTATTAGCGTAGAGTCCCGCTAAGCAATTACGGCAGTCAACAGAGTTGACTGTCGTGGTTAGGTGTCACGAAAGCCCTATTTTGTAGTAGTGTCTAACTCCATCACTAATTGTGAGCCGCTATATTTGTCACATTTCCTTAAGCAAGCCTACTCTATAGTTTTACACTAAAAAAACTTAGTTTAGATTCTACTGAGAAATTGTCTAAAGACATCCCCTCTAGTTGTTGATGCCTAATTTTTCTTAGATAATTAATATTATTTAATTTAAATATTAAATAATTTAATAATTAGTTTATTATATTTAAAAATCAAATTTATTTTTAGGCCTATTAGTTCTTAAATAATTTGAAAATAATTTATGTTGTAAGTAATATATTTTAAGAAACTAAATAAGTATAATAATAAATGAAAAGTCACCTCAACTTTTAGATTTTTCTAGCTATTAATTACGCTAGAGTTTAACTTTTTTTTTTTAAAATAGTTTAGAGTTTAACTGTTGCTAAAGTCAATATATAAGCTTTGTCGTTTTTTTTTTTTCAGTAAGCTTTATCATATTTTTAGAAATAATTGAGAAAAAAAATTACTCTAGTTTTTGAAGAAAAAAAAAAATACTAGTTTTTGGAAATATGATAATGCTTCTCGGAAGCTTCAAGAGCTTGGAGCAATCAAAGACAATTTGTTAATCATTTCGATGTGCAAGTAAACACACTATAAGAAATAAAAAAAAATACACATGCACACTATAAATACATTTATTTATTATTATATGAATATAATATATATATATATATATATGGGTGCACTTTTAATGGCTACTACCCATGGATGATTACTTTAATGTTAACAATTGGATTAAGATCAATGATCCATATTTATAGTTGTTAATTAATATTTCTAAAAGTAAATTTTGATTTTTTTTAAATTTTTTGAAAGGTTACCTGATGAAAAACGTGTATTTATTATGAAAATATAATATTGTAAACTTTTCATTTTTCAAATGCATGTCAATTTCAAAATATAACTATTGTTTCTCATTGGTTCGAAACACCATTAATTATAGGAAAAAAAATTAATTAAATTCGAAATTAATGTAGAAAAAAATATTTACTTGTTGGTGACTTGTTATACCAAGTCACTATGTTGTCAAATCATCATAATTGTTAGTACCTATCTATGGGTAGTAACCATTGAGAAGTCTTCTATATATATATATATATGGAAGACTTCTCAATGGTTACTACCCATAGATGTGTACTAACAATTATGATGATATAGCAACATAGTGACTTGGTATAGCAAGTCGCCAACATGTATTTTTTTTTCTACATCAATTTCAAATTTAGTTATTATTTTTTTGTCATAATTAATATTGTTTCCAACCAATGAGAGACACTAGTTATATTTAGAAATTTACTTGCATTTGAAAAATGCAAAAGTTTACATTATTATATTTTCATAATAAATACATGTTTTTCATTAGGTAACCCTTCCAAAAATTTGAAAAAATCAAAATTTATTTTTAGAAATATTAATTAACAACTATAAATATGGACTATTGATTTTAATCTAATGGTTAATATTAAAGTAACTATCCATGGGTAGTAACCATTAAGAGTGCACATATATATATATATCTATAGGGAATAGATTTTAACTTATTAGGAGATGCATTTTGTTTACCTCATAGATAGAGCCATGTTTTGATTGATGAAACAATTGTCAATCATTAGAATCTAAAATATAAAAAATCAAATATATAGTACATTAAATCTTCATTTAAGTACATAAATTAAAGGTTTATACTTTGTTGGGCCCTGTGTTTTGTCCCATTACTTGTTTGGACCCTGTGTTTTGATGAATTCATTTTTGGATCATGTGTTTTGTAAAATGGTTCAAATAGACCCATAAACCCAATTTTGATGAAGACAAAATTGAATATAACAACACAGTTGTTAGGCAAAATAATTTTGTTTTTGTTTTAAATTGTTAGTTTGGTGAATTATTTGTAATTTTAGCTCAGAAAACTTTGACCAAAATCGAGTTTAGGGTTTTATTTGAACAATTTTGCAAAACATAGGGTCCAAAAAGTCATTTGTCAAAACATAGAGTCCAAACAGGTAATTGGACAAAACACAATGTTCAAAAAGGTATAAATCCTAAATTAAAACGTACGCTATATGATAATATGCATTCCATTAACTACTACAAAAATCTTGTAATGTGTCAACATTTTACTCTATGCTTGGTAAGTCGTGGAGTAAAATCCTTCCTTAGAGTTTTTACTCCACCCTAGTCATGGCACAAAAACTCACTTTTTTCGTTTCACTTAGGCCCAGAAGTGTTTTTGCCCCATGCATCATAGTTTTTACTCCACGCTAGGCGTGGCGCAAAAACCCTCGATATATAGGGGCTTTGGGGCACACATAAATAATTTTATGCAAACACAGAAAACCCCAGTGCACCTAGTTCCTTATGTGGAAGAAAGAGCTAAGGATCTCCACAAGAGGAAGAGATCTCAGCGGGCTCCCGAGCCGCTTGACCTTCCATGGAGGGTGCAAGACCCTAAAGAAGTCCACAGAGTCCGAGGAGACCCTAGGTCCACAATGTCCGAGGGCCCTAGGGCATTCCACCCAGGCGCGTCGCAACGAACTGTGTCAGGCCTCGGGAAAGAGAGCCCTTTGTGCCCCAGTAGCCTCGGGGAAACCCAAGGATGGGTGCCAATAGGAGGGAGGTCTCCATGGACCAAGGACGTTGCATTAGAATCTCGGTGAATAATGACTATATCAAGTCTGATGGGGAAACGAAAGTGAGATTCCCCGAGGATGGTTGCCGCAGGTGCGCGCAACCTGACTTGTGAGAGAATCTCAATGTTCGCAAGAATAGGGCCAAGCACGTGGACCTCCACAAGAAATACCCCTAACCGGGAGAGTCAACCTTAATGCTCAGAGGAAGGAAGCAATGCCCGAATAGGGGGCATACCTGGCACACAGTGCCAATAATGATCACCTTTTGGCAGAGTTAGAGAGTTTAAAAAAGATAATGCTAAAGATGGCAAAGAAGTAGGGCCATGACTTAGACTCCGAGGATGAAGACGGAGAGCCATGTGCCCAACGCATAGTTGAAGCCCCACTACCTAGAGGCTTTAAAATGCTAGATATTACCCATACAGGGGGACAACGAATCCAACCGATCACCTATCCAAGTTAAACAGGTTGATGTCTATGCACCACATCTCTGAAAACACGAGATGTCACTGCTTTTTGGTTAACCTTGATGGGAACAACTGAAGAGTAGTTTTAGAAGCACCGACCAAGTTTCATTCATTCCTGGTCCCAATTTTCCTCTGAGTTCTGGACACAGTTTATAGTAGCCCAAAAGGTTTGCTTTGAGGTCAATGCTTTGGAAAATATCAAGCAAGGGGCATTCAAGACCCTTAAAGCGTACACTAGCTTTAAGAAGGAAGCTGTGAGGACCAATATGGTCGATGATGGTCAACAACTCATAGCCCTACAAGCTAGTATCTGACCAGGTTCTCCACTATGGGATGACCTGCAAAGACGCGGATGCCACAGGATCAATGATTTCATTCGTTGGGCCTAAGAGTACATACACTAGGAAGATGCCCAGATTGGAGCTCCCAATGGACCAATCTTCTTTCTGCTCCTACTATCTCACCAGCTACAACACCGAGCTCTTACTTCTTGCCGTATACCCCTACCCAGACGAGTGTGATGAGTGCTCTGTAGTACAACCCTGTTGCTCCACATGCCAACTATAATGCCATGCCCACTGGGTACGGAGCAACTCCCACTGGATTCAGTGCTTACCAGCCTACTTTCAGTACTGGAGTAGTTGCTCCCTCCCAGTCAACCGCACATAGCGAAGGCCCGGGTGGGGGCAAACGTGGGGGTAAAGGAAAAAGGGAGCAAGAAAGCAAAAAGAGTTCTCGAAAGCAAAAAGAGCTCTCGAGGAGAAATCCTTCGCCCAATACTATGAGTATAATGATTTAGTTGATACTCGGGAGAATATATACGTGGCCACAGAGCATCAAATCCACTACCGAAGGCCACAACCCATCTGAAGAGAGAGGAATAAGAGAGATGTCGGTAAATTTTGCAAGTACTACAATGACATTGGTCACAACACCAATGAATGCTAGAAAATGCGTGATGAGATTGAGAACCTCATAAGTTGGGGCATTTTCACCAGTATACCAAGGGTGGAGCACGCCCTGCACTAGCTTCTCTGGGAGCTCCATCCCTGAATCAGTTGGGGGCACCTCTTTATAACCAAGGCCAAACACCAGCTGCTCCCCAATCGATGGCCCATATGCCTCCTTCAGTGAATAGATGAGTATGGACCATCTCAGGAGGACCCCACTTAGGGGGAACATTCAGGAGCTCACAGAACAGATATGCGTGAGCCCTCAATCATGATGATGAATTTTGTGCGCTGGTTCAGCTCCAGTCACTAATTCCTTGGATGACAGACCAAGTTATTAGCTTCACCGAGGAAGATTCTTAGAGAGTGCACTTCCTGTAATGACCCACTAATCTAGACTATTTGGACCATTAACGAAACTATACATAAAATCCTTAAAAGAACTTACATTTGCGAAAATACCATAATTTTATTAAGTAACTTATAAAAATAAGAGTTACTTACAAAGTAAATACCAAAAAGGATATGGGATCCCATTGTCTTTAAAACAAAGACATAATTTAAAATAATAAAACATTACATAATTAGTGCGGAAAATACATATAAAAAGACATAAAACCGAAACTACATCCTCGAATCGATTAACGCTCGGCCCCTTGACTCCATTCACCATCGATACACATCCTCCAAGCGTCACGAATCTTACCGCCTCTAAAGCTTATTTTCCTGCACATAAAACAAAAAGGAATGAGCCTAATGCCCAGCAAGGAAAATCTAACACATAGTCATATACACAATTTCATAAGAAAACATAAAGACTTAACATAATACATATAACATACACTTATTATAATGGCCATTATTACTTGGGGTCCCATAGACTAAACAAGCATATGCCCATGGGATTAGTGGGGTCCTACTAGCTAAGTAGGTCATATGCCCATAACCCATTTGGGGTCTTGTTAGTCATATGGGTCATATGCCCAAGCCTACAAACATACACATATACATATCATCACACTTTTAATAACATAAAACATATAGATAACATAAGCACATAACATATTGATTCTAGCCTATTTTCCTTACCAAAGTTACCGGGATAAAATGGACTGAGTTGGGACTTTTTGGAACACTCCTAAAACCAATAATGAACAAGAGTGAGTCTAAAGAAAGGAGTTGAAATGAAAGAGAATAGGAAGACTAAACCATTAAAAGAAAATATGCTTACCACAACTTAAGTGCTTAAGAACTTGGATTCCCTAACCAAAAAAAGAATAAGGTTAGGGGACTGAGTAGAAGGTTTTGAGAAAGGAAATAACATAAAATATAGAAAGGAACTAGAGTTTTGGGTTTACCTCAAAGATTGCAAGATCAATCTAACCTCCACCGAAATACTATAGAACTCACTTCCCAAAGTGTTTGATAAGCTTATGATGTTTAAGCTTATAGTTTTTCCCCAAACCAAGTGTTTACACTCTCACACTCACTTAACACTAGCAGCTTCTGAACTTAGAGCAAATGGTGAATAATGGCTGGGTACTAGGTCCTATTTATAGAGTTTGGGAATGAAAATATCTTGATTTTACTTGAATAAAAATAATGGCTTTTTAGGTGAAAATCATTTGAATAATCGTTCAGCAGAGGCTGAAGACTCGTTCAAAAGATGCTGGACTGTTGTAGGAGTTTGAATGGCTGAAAGGAAATGAATTCAAAAACATTTGAAAACATACTGGAGGAGGCGATATATCGCCCCCTGTAGGCGATATATCGCCTGGGCCAGTATGCCCGAGGCGACCGTGCATCGTTTCGTGTTTTCCGTATTTACGTGCTGCGATATATCGCCCCCTATAGTTGCGATATATTGGCACATGCTGAATAATTAAACACGAAATTACACATTTTTAGCTAAGTTTGAATGGAGTAAACAGTCTTGACTAAGCCTTTAACATATTCAAAGCTGCTGACTGACCCTATATCATTCAAACTTTACCCTTATTTAATTTAATCCTCCAAAATACTTAATCCTTAATTACCATTCATAACATGTGCTTAAAATCCTATTGGTTGATGTCTAAACCTTATAATATAACAAATACTATCCTTAATATCAGTCATATAATCAAACCTTAGGTTATATTTAATATTCTTAAACTATAGGTTAAACTTAGAAAATCTATAAGTACTACTATGAGTGTCCAAATAACTCCCGGTCTGAACCAAAAATCCATAGTAACAAAGATAACACTAAACATACTATAATACTACTAACAATTAGCTAAGTAAAGTTCTTGGACTCTACACTTCCCCCACCATAATCCGTTGGTGATCGAGACCTAGATCTCCAACAAAATGGTTGCATAGATCTTGGTGGACAATAGAAGTTTAGTGAACATCCTGTTCAAACAAGCCTTCGAGAAGATCAGGCTGACAAAAAGTGATCTCGCCCCATGCACTTCAACCCTATATGGTTTCTTAGGTAAAGGCTTAATCCCAATGAGGCAGATCAAGCTTCCAGTGAAACTTGGAGAAGTGCCTAGACATGCCTTCAAATACTGCACTTTTGTAGTGGTGGACTGCTCCTTTGCCTAGACAGGCCTTCAAATACTGCACTTTAGAAATATAATTTCCTTTTACTGAATGTAGTGACATTTAAATAAATTTTTAGTAATAATATGATTATTCTTAATTTTCTTTTAATAGACATGCAATTGTAAGCATTTAGACTGTGGACGTTTTGCCAAATGAACAATCATTTAATAACTCTGAGTTATTTAATGTAGCTAAACCAAAAGGTAACAAAAGACAAAAGTTTCTAAATTGGGTGAAACATATCTATGGCATCTAAAACTAGGTCATATTAGTCAAGACAAAATATATTGGTTAACAAAAGATTGACCATTGAGGAACTAACTGTTGGAATTCTTCTGATTTGCGAGTCCCGTCTAGAAGGAAAAACGACTAAACACCCTTTTCTCAGCGAACGACAATAAAGCTAAAGAACCATTAGAGCTTTTACACAGTGATGTGTGTGTTCCCATTAATATACAAGCTATATGTGGTAATGAGTATTTAGTCACTTTCATTGACGATAACTCTAGATATGGTCATACTTAACTAATGCTTAGGAAGTCAGAAACCTTTGGCAAGTTTAAAGACTTCAAAGTTGAAGCTAGGTAAAACTCTTAAGATGCTTCGATCAGATCGAGGTGGTCAATATTTGGATCTATAATTCAAATATTTCATGTTGGACCATGGTACTCTATCCTAACTCATAACACTTGGAATGCCACAACAAAATTGTATTTTAGAGAGAAGAAACATGACCTTGTTGGACATGGTCAGATCTATGTTGAGCTACTCATCTCTTCCTCTCACATTCTAGGGTTATGCACTTCAAATAGCGACTTATATTTTGAGTGTAGTCCCATCAAAGAAAATAAGCAAGACACCACTAGAGTTGATACAAGGTTAAAACTGTAATTTGAGAAGAATTTGATTCTTCTGGTCAAATATACAATTATATGATAATTGAGGTTGAATAATTAATTTGGAATTAATTATTAAAATTTGAAAATATATTTATTTATTTAAATATTAAATTTTCAATATATATATAATAATAAATTAATTATTTTATTTTAGTGGGAGAAAAAAATGGTAAGTCAAAATAGTTTTGATTTATTATTTTTTGATCATTAATTTTGAATTTTGAATTTAAAATTTAAATTTGAATTATGGTTGTGATCTTTTCCTAAAAAAGATGATACCATATTTTATGGGAGGGATTTATTTAAATAGATAAAAGAAAATAGGAAAAAGACAATATTCCCTGAATGAGAATAAGGCTACACGCATGACATAATCCAAGGACTGTGCCATGCGTGTGTGTGATACTGATAAAGTATCAGTATTAGTTTTTTCATATTTTTATTTATTTAATTAATAATTTGAAAGTATATTTTTCAAATTTGGTAAATTAGATATTACCTAAATCTATTCCTATCATCATCATTATTATTATTATATATTATTATTATTATTATTATTATTATTATTATTATTATTATGAATAATGATGTAATATACAACCGATATATATATATATTATATGATAATAAGAGATAAGAAGAGAACGGTTCAGAATACCATTGTCTGACAAGAAATTATGCATCTTATTCTCTTATTATTCCAACCTTTCTTAAGCCATAATCCAAGTTTTCATGTGTTGAGATAAACTTGTAATTTCTAAATTACAACATTTGTTATCTATGTGCCCACCCACATCTTGAGGTGTAGAGAACACTCCGGAAATTGTGGTCTGAGTACTTAAAGCGTTGGGTAGGAAGATTGTTATTTATATGAAAAGACTCGAGGACACTTGATAGGCTTCAAGAGGTAAATATTTATGTCCATTAAATATTTGTATACGTGTGCATGTAATATATAGTTGTGTGTATATATATGTGTGCGTGTATATCTATGTATATATATACATGTATGGACGTGTATATATATATGTTGCATATTAATATGTTGTATATTAATGGTTTCAGCATGTATTCTTAAATGTATAAACTGTTTATATGAGCGGTGGGAAAATTTTTTCTTGTTAATCACCGGGCTCACCGCACAATTTCCCTGCGCACTCTAGATGTTTTTCCAACATCATATTCATTAAATGATAAACGACAAACCAAAGAAACCACAGTTCCTAAAAAGGAAGCCTTAGCGCAATGTTGTGGTGGGAGGATTTTGATACAACTTGTTCGCTATGAACATGAAGCACACGTTTTTATTTTTGACACAAACAACGACGACCCATTGAGGAATGGAAGACTCTGAAAAGGAATAATGGAAAGAAGCCATGAACCAAGAAATTGAATTGATGTATTCAAATTATGTATGGGAACTTGTAGACCCACTTGAAGATGTCAGGCTCATTGGGTGCGAATGAATCTTCAGGAACAAAAGAGGCGATGGTGGGAAATGTAACGTCCCAAATTCCTTAATGTGGCTTAGTGCCTTGATTAGGGGGCCAGGAGGGCCATTATTGATTTAATACATTATTATGTGATTATATGCATGATTATGTGCATTATATTAGTATATGGCGTATTTGTATATTTATGTGCATGTATGTGATATATGGGTGAGACCACATTGTTATGTGTTTATGTTTGAGAAATTCGGCATTAGACAAACCTAGGAAGCAAGTTAGCGGTTTGGTCATAACGGGGTTAATTACCGGGCTCAGTGTGAGCCTAGGGGTAATTTGGTGCTTAGTACATTATCGAAAATGAGCGGGTAATGGGATTTAATAATTATTTGAGGATATTGGGAGTAACGGGAATTGAAGGACGTTAATTATGATTAACGGGGTAGGTGGAAATGACAACTTTTCCCTTGGGTGGCTTTAAAGGTTTTAGATGGCCCTAGGGGAATTTTGGTCATTTAGGCCAGTATATAAACTCAGTTAAGTAGGCTATAGAAGGAACTAAGGCAGAAAACAGGGGTTCTCTCTCTTGTCTCTCGATCATACTCTCTCTTTCTCTCGGTTGATTTTGAAGCTTGAACCTTAGGAGATTTGAAGCTATTTGAGCTAGGTTTTGGTTTATGTAAAGCTTAGAGATAATTCTAGGATTGAGGTAAGGATTTTCAGCTTGAACTTTAAGGTTTTTGCTCTATTTTCATGTTGTTTGAAAGCTTGATAGTTTGATCTTGGAATTGAGTATTTGATGGTGTTTTAGGTGTTTTGTAGCTTGGGTTTTTCTGTTAGATGGGTGATAATTTCGTATTAATGTTTGGTTTTGATATTGGGATTTGTTTGATGAGTTTTGGCTGAGTTTGGATTGAAGAAAATGCAGGGGAGCTGGGTTCGCAGGGTCAAGTCGCGACCGAGTTCATGGGAGCCACAACTTGAGTGAACCCCAGAACCCTCATTGGGCTCTGTCTGGTAGGCACGCTGCGACCCTCAAGGGCAAGTCGCGGCCTACCCCTGGCACCCAGACAGTGGGAGGCACGCCGCCGCCCTTGGGGGGCAGGTCGCCGCCCACCTGTCATTTTTGAGCCAGGTTGGGTTTTACTTAGTTTTAGGCGCGGGTTTTCAAACCTTAAGGCTTGGAATCGAATCTACTAACCGCTTTAGTAGAATTCGAGGTCCCGGGGGCTGGGAATTTGTCCGGGAATCTTTTATTACTCATTTTATTGATGGGATTTCATATTTGGTTATGATTAGGTGACCGCTAAAGGCCTAAGGTCAGGATCGTTCTCAAGGGTCGTTCTTTACTTATTTTGCACTCAAGTCTGAGGTAAGAAAACTGCACCCAGTATGTGACATACATGATTATTGATGAGGCATGTTGAGTGCTCTATATATGGACATTTGTTGCATTGTGAATGCCTGGTTGCATTGTTTACTTGTCAGTGGCACTGAGCATTATATGCTTGACCGACCTATTGGTCGAAGAAAACTAAAGCGCTTGGCTAGTTACCCAGAGCCAGGGCTAAAAGGCTCAGGTGACTGGAACGTCACATGACTTAGGGCGCAAGACCCTAGATTGACTTAATAGTCATCTCTTTAGGGCGCAGGGCCCTAGGATGTCTTATTAGTCATCTATTCATGGCACAGGACCCCAGATGTATCATTAGTCATCTATTTAGGGCATGGGGACCACAGAGTTACTTAATAGTCATCTATACAGGCCGTAGGACCCCAGATTGACTTAATAGTCATCACCTGATTAGGGTTGCGAGCCCCAGAATGATTTATTAATACTTGTATACATGCAGTAATAAATTTTCTTGCTGAGTCTTGGCTCGATGGTGCTATGTGGTACAAGTAAAGTGAAAGAAAAGCTTACCCATCCTTGAGGGGAGAGCTTAGGTAGCGATGTGTACATAAGCAGCCGCTTGACCACCATGACCAAGGTGTTTCTCAGAGGAACTAGCGTGTAACCCTATTTTTTGCCGCTTAGGTCGACGGATTGTAACTTTTGAACTGTAATGACCATTTTGGATTGTAAACAGGTTTGTACTCACTTTTATGGGATCCTATGAAGAGTTTAATGTTTTAAATAAAATATAGACATTCCTTTTAAATGAGATTTTAACCCTGGCCCATTAATAACACTTAGATGCACGTTTCTGGCCTAATGACTCGTTTAGCGAGTTAAGCACTATTTAAAGTACACAGTGTGATGGTCTTGGCTAACTAGGGCTTACAAGAAAGTAGAGACTTTCAAGGAAAGGCTTATAGCCAAAGGCTATAAACAAAGAGTGTTAGAGAATATATGTTATTGCTCAATGGAAAAGTGGAAAAACCAAAATACAACTCCATGCAAAGAATACAATAGACAAGGTAATTGATTAAATAAATATTACAACTCAATTACTCAAAATACAAGTAAATAGAAATAAGAGAAGGAAGAGAATTATAAGAACTAAAACCCTAAAACAAAAGATACCAATAAATATGTAAATAGGAATAAGAGAAGAGGATTACAAACTCAATACACTAATAATACAAGAAGAACAACAGAATGAAAAGATCAATGGAAAACACAAACTCTCACACAACCAAAGTGTAGAGTAGTGGGGATCACCAACTTGAACAAGGTTCAAAACCTTTCACCAAAAGCTTATTTCCCCCTATTATATAAGCACTAAAGGATCTCTCTAGGAAATAGTTCTCTAGAATTATCAAGCCTCTATGGTGTATTTTCTAGCCAAGTGCTTTGTGGATGGAAAATAGTGTGTCTTACAATTGAGCATTAGGCTCCTATTTATAGAGTTTGAGATACTCCTTCGAATTTCAAATTCCACCAACCCCCATGGGTGTTACCAATGTTTAATTGGATGTTTATGGTGTTATATTATTTCATATAATATAATATTAGATTAAATAATGTGACAAAATGTGATTTGTCACACAAATGTGATTTGTCACACCTTGTAACATATTATTGAGAGTCACAAAATTGGACTAAAGTGTGTGTCCAAATGTGACATATTCTGGAGTTACAAAATCAGTTACAAATTTGTAACTCCCAAATATTACCCAATAATGTGTATATTATATGTTACACATTTGAGATTGGATTTCATAAAGTCATGATTATATATGACTGTTGGAGACATGTTTTTAACTCCCAATAGGTGTTTGGAGGTTACAAAATCATATGGGAAAGGATTTGAGACGTTTTGGAAAAATGACTTTTTTGTACTGAAAATGGCCTGTGGCCGCGGCCACTGACTTTCAGTGGCCGCGGCCACTGAAAAGTCGTGGCCGCGGCCAGTGAGGTTGACAGCCTATGTGAATTTTTAGTTTTTTTTTCAAATTGAACGGTTCTAACATCCCAAATAACTCCCAAATCTCCATTTTAATTCCATAAACATCCAATTAAACATTGGTAACAACCATGAGGGTTGGTGGAATTTGAAATTCAAAGGGGTATCTCAAACTCTATAAATAGGAGCCTAATGCTCACTTGTAAGACAACACCTTTTTTCATCCACAAAACACTTGGCTGAAAAATACACCAAAAGGCTTGATAATTCCAGAGAGCTATTTCCTAGAGAGATCCCTTAGTTCTTAGAGAATAGGGGGAAATAAGCTTTTGGACAAAGGTCTTGAACCTTGTTCAAGTTGGTGATCCCCACTACTCTACACTTTGGTTGTGTGAGAGTTTGTTTGTGTTTTCATTCTTTTGATCTTGTTGATCTTATTTACTTGTATTGTTATAGTATTGAGTTTGCAATCTTCTTCTTCTACATCTTTCTATTTACTTGTATTTTGAGCAATTGAGTTGTAATACTTATTTAATCAATATTATCTTGTCCATTGTATTTTTGCATAGAGTTGTATTTGGTTTTTCCATAATTCCATTGAGCAATAATATATATTCTCTAACATATGGAATTAAAATGGAGATTTGGGAGTTATTTGGGATGTTAGAACCGTTCAATTTGGAAAAAACTGAAAAAATCATATAGGCTGTCAGCCTCACTGGCCGCGGCCAGGACTTTTCAGTGGCCGCGGCCACTAGCTTCTGTCCCCCAGGCTGCGGCCACAGGCCATTTTTAGCACAAAAAAGTCATTTTTCCAAAATGTTCCAAAATGTCCCAAATCCTTTTCCACATGATTTTGTAACCTCCAAACACCTATTGCGAGTTAAAAATATGTCTCCAACAGTCATATTTCATCATGGCTTTGTGAAATCCAATCTCAAATATGTAACATATAATATACACATTATTGGGTAATATTTGGGAGTTACAAATTTGAAACTGATTTTGTAACTCTAAAATATGTCACATTTGGGCACACACATGTGTCTAATTTTTGTGACTCTCAATAATATGTAACAAGGTGTGACAAATCACATTTGTGTGACAAATCACATTTTGTCACATTATTTAATCTAACATTATATTATATGAAATAATATAACATTCCCCCACTAGATTAAATAATCACTTTTGTAACACTTATTTAATCAATCAAACATTATATTAAAATATAATAAAGAGAGGGTGTCGATTGTGAAGATACATTTTCTCCTATTTCCATGCTAATATCCATACACATTATTTTTTTCTATAGCGGCCACTTATGATTATGAGATATGACAGATGGATGTCAAGACAACTTTTCTAAATGACTATCTTGATGAAAGTATCTATATGGCACAACTAGAAGGGTTCGTGAAGAAATGAGAAGATCATAAGATGTGCAAATTACTAAAATCCATTTATGGATTGAAACAAGCGTCTAGATCTATGAACATTACCTTTGATGAAACAATTAATCATATGGCTTTGAACAGAATGTCGGCGAATCATGTGTATATAATATATATCAAAGTAAAAGTAGTGTTTTTTTTAGTTCTTTACAAGGATGACATTCTACTCATTGACGAAGATGTGGAGACACTATCAAATGTAAAGAAGTGGTTAGTTGAAAAGTTCTGAATGAAATATTTGGGCGAAGCGAGCTACGTTTTGGGAATCCAAATCCTAATGGATAGGAAGAACACGCTCTTAGCGCTTTCTTAAGAAAATTATATAGATAAAATGCTAGAAAGGTTCTCAATGGAGAATTCCAAGAAAGGTTAGTTACCAACAAGACATAGAACTACTCTTTCCAAGGAGCAATGTCCAAAGACACCTCAGGAAGAAGAGGACATGAGAAAATATCCCTATGCTTCAACAGTTGGGAGTCTAATTGTAACGTCCGAAAATTCCTAAAAAGACTTAGTGCATTGATTAGGGTGCCATGTGGACATAACTGGAGTTATATGTGATTTTATTGAATATTATGTGATTATGTGAATTATATGAGTTATATTATAATATGAATGATTATGTATGTTTAAGTGTTTTAAATATGCTTATAGGTTGTTTCTGTTAAAAAGGGAATTTTTGTAATTTTTACTTGCCGAGGGTATAATTGTGATTATATTGTATTATGTGATTAAGACCACATTATTATATGGATATATTTGAGATATTCAGCAGAAGTCGGTCCTTTTGAGCAAGATGGTGGTATATTCACAACGAATATTAATACCCGACTCGGGGTGAGCCCAACGATTTTTTGGTAATTCGGTGAGTTACCGGGACTCATTGGAGTATGAGTTGTATTTTGGGAAAAATAGTTGTATCTGGTGTTTGGCGGAATTAATTGGGAATTATAGGTGAAATTTGAGGTTCAGCGGGGTTATAGTGTCAAATGACCCTTTTTTCCCTAAGGGGATTTGAGAGGAGAATTGAGGGGGATGGGCATTTTGGTCTTTTGGACCATTTAGTTGATATAGCCATAGTTGATTTAGTTAACTCAGATCGCCTTCACTCTCTCACACACACTCTCTCGTGTTCTCTCTCTCCCTTGGAGGTTTCTTGATTTTTTTTAAGAAAACACTTGAATTCAAGCTTGGAGGCAAAACTTGGAGGGGGATTGAAGTGGTTTGGGGGAGTCTAGAAGCTGTCAAGCTAGGTGAAACAACAGAAAACGAGATTTTTCTAGAGGTAAACTCAAGTTTTGAAGTTATTTTCAGTTTAAGTGAGTTGTTTATAAGTTTTAAAGGTTGTTTGTAGTATACCTGAGCTGTAAAGACCATTTATGCAGTCAATTATGGTAAAAAGGGTGTTTTGAGGCGGATTTGTGTGAGTTACGATTTCTGAAATCGTTGAAAAACTGGGTTTGCAGGGTCACGCTGCAGCGCTATTCTTAGGGGGCGCCAAGACCCACATGAACTCCCCTGCCTTGAACCGCCTTAGCGTCGCGGCGCAAGTGCAGGGGATTTTGGGTCAGGCTCTCTGACTAATCACGCGCCACAATTTTTTTTGTGGGGTCATCGCGGCTCAAATTGGGAAAAAGGTCAAAATCAGGTTTTGGATTATGGGAGCCCAAACCCTAAGGGCTCGGGAATGATTCTATTATCCAGTTTAGTAGAAGTCAAGGTCTCGTAGGATAGGACTTGGTCCGGAAGCCTTTATTGGTTCATTTCTTGATGTACCTTTCTCGTTATGGTTGTGACTAGGGCGTACCGCTAGGCTTGGGAGGAAAGGATCGTACTCAGGGTCATTATATTTGCATGCTCATGACTTGAGGTAAGAAAACTGCACTTGGACTATGGTTAGGTCCTGAGCCTCAGTTATCGAACATGATTATACCATGCTTGGAATGTTTTATTAAACATGTTTGACTGCGTTGTGCATATTTGTGTTAAGTGATGTATGCTTACTTGTTATATCTAAATATAGAAGCTTGACATATAAGCTGAGGGCGACAAAAACGTGCGGAACACAGACTGTAATGGGAGGGCCAATATAGCAACTCGTCTTAAAAGCTGAGGGCGGCAAAGCGTGCGAAACACAGGTCGCAAAGGTGAGTTCAGTGTGAGTGTGTAGTCCCCACTTGCCCGGCAAGAACCGGAGCTGAATGCCTGAGTATGCATCTCGCCCAATTGGGTTAGACAACCATCGCATTGAGCATGGGGCTGCTTGGGAAAGCGTGAAGAACGCAGGTCACGAAGGCGAGTCTAGTGTAAGGGTGCAGTCCCCACTCACCCAGCAAGAACCAGAGCTGAATGCCTGAGTACACATCTCGCTTGGTTAAGGTCGCTCAGTTGGGCAGCACGACAGGAGTTTTTCCTAGGCCGTGTAATTAAGAGCAATTTATGTTTAAGGGTGCAGTCCCCATTCATCAGCAAGAACTATGAGTTGAGTGCTTGGGTACGCACTTCGCTTGGTTAGGCCGCTTGGTAGGGCTGTTTTCCTTGGCCGTGCAGTTGATTCCAGAGAATAAAAAGGATATATCTGTCAATTGTAAAATATGTTTACTAGTTGTATGATTGGAATAAATGTATTGGATAATTGCAAAGCATGTGTTTATTGCTTTTGAAATTTGGATATTGTTATGCCTTGTGAGGTTCTCTTGCTGGGCATCGTCTGACGAATGCTCTATGGTGCAAGTAAGAGCAAAGAATAGCTGGGTCAGCCATGAGTTGGAGGGCTTCGGGGGCATTGTGTACTTATGTAGCCTGCTTGACCACCACGGCTGAGAACACTTGCTGAAACTAGGGTTGAACCCTGATTTTGCCGCCTAGGCTGGCCTTTTGTATCTATTTTTGTTTATGTATCAGTTTATAAACTCGTTTTGGGATTCCATGTACAGAGTTAAACCTTTTTAATGAAATGATTACTGTTTGACCAAACATTTTAATACCTAAACCTCAAGTTAGTCTTTTTTTTAATCAATGATAACTTCATTAACTTCAACGATTAGAGATCAAAACATTCAAGAATTCAGAAGGAGCATCACACTCCCTGTAACTATGATCAGACAAAAAACAAGAAGCTCTAGCAAGATAGTGAGTGACTAAGATCCTTCAAGTCTTGTAAAAGACTGTAAGTACTCTTGACCGTGTAACACCCTGGCGTTTCCTTACTCCAAGACCAATGATCAGTGTCTGCAGTAGAACTTAAAGGGATAATAAGTATTAAGTTTTTATCCCTTTCATTAAACATATCCTCCACAACATCCAAATCCCATTCCCTCCTCCCAATAAGCATCAAACTACTAACTTTCCTTCCTACCAAGCCCGAATTAGTTGTGGTAATAAAATGATTCTAAGTATCTACTAACCAAGGGTTAGTCAATATATTCACCAACTCGCCAGTCCCTATATTCAACAAAGCACTTGAACGCACCAAAGTTTGAGTTTCCCAAATACTCTGCCAAATGAAACTAGGATTGTTATCTAGATTTGCACTCAAATACGACCTAGTGGGATAGTAACGAGCCTTAATGACCATACCCACCAACAATTCTTGTCTCGTCAATAACCTCCACCCCTGTTTCCCAAGAAGAGAAATATTGAACTCCCTAAGATGGCGAAGACCCAATCCTCCACCAGACTTATGAGTACACATTTTGTCCCAACTCATCCAATGAATCCCTTTCCCCTGTCTGGATGATGATTTCCACCAAAATTTTCTCATTGATCTCTCCAAATCCTTCACAACTCAAGAGGAAGCAAGAACACACTCATAGCATAATTCATTAAGGATTGAACAACTGTTTTCAATAATACTTCCTTTCCTGCTCTAGACAAAAGCCGCGCATCCCACCCTTCAATCCACTTTCTAACTTTCTCCTTCAGGAACCCAAGAATAGCAGACTTGTTTCTTCCAATTATGTTTAGAAGACCCAAGCATGTACAGTCCATCCCAGCCTCTTGGATTCCCATAATACCACAAATTTGAGCTTTCATATTACCTTCATTGTTTGGACTAAAAAAGATAGATGACTTCTTAAGATTCACCTTTTGTTCTGAAGCTTGCTCAAAACAACAAAGTAACTCCATCATCCTAGACGAATTACTATCATTTGCTTTGCCAAAGAGATAGCTATCATCCACAAATAACATATGAGATATCACTAGAGCACCTCTAGCAACCTTACACCCTTGAATACACCCTTTCCTTTCAAATTTCCTAATCAAAGAAGAAAACCCCTTCGCACAAAGAATAAATAAATAAGGTGATAATGGATCTCCTTGTATAATTCCCCTCATAGGCACACTCTACCCCCATGCACCGCATTATAGCAAACAGATGAAACACACTTCATAACAAAGTCTACCCACTCACCATCAAACCCCATTCTCTGAAGAATAGCTTGTAAAAACTTCCATTCAACACGATCGTATGCCTTACTGATATCAAATTTGACTGCAATAAATCCATTCTTCCCAAATCTTTTTCTTTTCAAATAGTGCATCACCTCAAAATAAATCATGATATTATCTTAAATAAGTCTCCCTTGGATAAAAGCACTCTGAGAATCTGAAATTACCTGATCAAGCAATCCCTTCATTTTTTTCTCCAAGACTTTTGAAACCACCTTATAAAGCACATTGCAAAGCGAAATTGGTCTGAGGTCTCCCATATAAAGCGGTTGCTTTTTCTTTAGAATAAGAACTATGTGAGTTTCATTCAATCCTTCAGGAAATTTTCCTATATCAAAGAACTTCTTGACGACATCCACAACATCACTACCTACTGTAGACCAACATTTTTATAAAAGCCAAGAGGCATACCATTTGGGCTAGGCGATTTATCAGGGTGCATCTAAAACAAAGCAACTTTAACCTACTCTATAGAAATAAGTTGTAGTAATTCTTGGTTCTGAATCTGAGAGACTGAAGGTTCCACTCTATCCAGAAAATCATCCTAAATTGTATTCGAAGCAGCAAATAAATTATGAAAATAATTGAGCATGACCCCATCAAGCCCACTATCCCAGTTTACCCACACACCATTCTCTCCTTGCTACTGATGAATCTGATTTGCTTTCTTCCTAGCACTAGTGTATGCATGAAAATACTTACTATTCAGGTCTCTTTCCTTAAGCCAAAATTTCTTCGACCTTTGCGTCCAAAACACTTCGTGCTAAGTTAACACCTCAAAAATTTTATCTTTTTCCTCTACATAAGGATTGGTAGAAGCTAAATCTCTCTGTCCCTTTAGCTGTCTAAGGACCTCCTTACACTTGTAAATTCGCTGCTTGAAATTCCCGGTGTACTCCTTCCCCTATTTAGCAAGAGTCTCACTACATCACTTAATTTTTCCTTGAATATTCAGATCGTTACAGACTTCCCAACAATCTTTCTTAACTGATAGCACATAGGTTCACGCAACCAGGCATTCTCAAAACGAAATCTCTGAGCTGAAGAAAAAACTCTTCCCACAATCATATCCAACAAGATTGAACAATGATCTGATGACGAAACCTCCATATTAAATAACTTAGCAGTGAGAAACATGTTAACCCAATCCGACCCTCCTCTGCCTCTCTCCCACGTGTACGGGTGGCCCATAAGCTCCATATCAACGAGTCCACAATCTTCTAGAGTTTTCTGGAAGCAATTAATCAACCAATTTGGGTAAGGCCTCCCAACACACTTATCAGAATGGCTAGTAACATTATTCAAATCCCCCACTACACACCACGACAACTGGAATTCTAATCGCAACCTCCTTAGTGCATCCTACGTATTCCTCCTCAATGTTCTGTTTGGTTCACCATAGATACCAGTGAGGCACCAATTTGACATCCCATTAACCTTAGTAACCACATCAATGTAATTAGAAGAGTACCCCAACAACTCGACATCTTCCCTAAGCGTCCATAATAGAGCTAAACCCCCACTGTGTCCTTGAGAATCAACTACAAACGAGCCCTCATACCCTAGCTTCATATGAACCCCCTCCACAATTTCATGATTACAAATTGTTTCACAAAGGAAAATAATATTGGGCCTCGTTTGGACAACCAAGTCTTGAAGGAATCGAAAGGCCCGTGGGTTCCCAAGCCCACGACAATTCCAGGTAAGGGTACTCATTTCTCTTGGCTGGCCTAGATGCCAAGGCCCGCCCCACATGAGTTTTTTTGGATCTCTTTTTCGCCTTGGGCCATATTAGCTTCAATAGTAGCAGACGACCCAATCTCCTTTCCATTAACAATCCTCTTTCTTTTTAGCTCCACAATAGTCAAACCATCTATGGAAAATATTTGAATCATTTCCCACTTCTCTCTCTCCTAGCTGCCCATGTAAATGACCGGCTGCAATATCCCCTAAATCCTGCCCTAACCCATGCACGACTTGATTTCTTGAGCTCATTAACCTCACATTTCCAGCCACCGCATTACCATCTCCCTAAAAATCATGGAGAAGAAAAAGTTGACATGTGCGTATCATCGTCCGTTCTTAGGCCACCACGACCACTGCCGACGTTCATCTGCTCACCCCGAATGCAACTACTTTGATCAAATAAGATGTCGATTTGTTCTCATGGTAGCTCTCATCCACAAGATAAGGCCTCATTCAGAGGCTTATCAAAGATTTTCTCACAAAACTTCTCGACATGTCCAATAACACCACATATGAAACAAAACGTGGGAACATATTCATATTTAAAGGACAACCAAAACCAATCGCCTCCACTCTTGTGCATTCACATCTTCCTTTTTAGAGGAATATCAATATTAAGGGTAACCTGAACTCTCATATAGTCTGGCCAAACACCGGTGAAATTATTCGGGTCTGACTCAACAAACGTACCCACATAATTGCCAACGTATTTTATGACCCTCTCTAATTGGAACCTCGGCTGTAAATCATATATTTGCACCCAAAGATCTAGACGATTCAATGTAATAGCTCTCGGGTTAACTCTTCGCTTCAACCTCTCAAAAATAAGTTGCTTTCTATCAAAAGTCCAAGGGCTCCCATCTATTGCCCTTCTAATATCAATCTAATGGTAGAAATGGAACAAGTACAGATTGTGATCCAATTCTTTAACATACATACCTTTCCCAGGCTTCCACAAAGAGTCCATCATTTGTTGCATGACCTGAAAATCTATAGAACCTACATTAAGAAATCTTCCCACCAGACACCATCAGACATCAAACACATCATCCTCCTCCTGAATATCATCATAAGAAAGCCCACCATTCTCTTCCTTCTCCAACCAAATAGCAGCACATCGTTCCTCTAACTCACCTACGGAAACATTTCTATGATCCATACTTTCACCTCTCAATAACCTTAATAAGAAACAAAACAAAAACCTCTCAAATATAGAGAGAACACTCAACCATGTCAAAAGAAATGACATATATATTTTTTTTGATGTTAGAAGTTTAGTTAGACATTGTTGGAAAACTTATAATTGGTTGATTTTTTAAAAAATTTAATCCTCAAGTTAGTCTTAATTACACATTTTAAGTCCAAATGACTTGTTTAGCGAGTTAAGCACTATTTTAAAACACATAGTGTAACAATCTTGGATTAGTAGGGCATTACACTAATGTGTGCTATGTTGTGTACAAGGTCCGACATAAACTATGTTGTGAGAATTGTAAGTTGTTAACAATTACATCCCGGTTTCGAACACTGGATTGCGGTAAAGCACATACTCAAGTATCTTCGAAGAATGAGAGATTATATGCTTGTTTACTCAGGGGTGAGCTAAACCCTACTGGATACACCGGTTCTGATTTTCAACTAGATAAAGATAGTCATAAATCGACGTCTGGGTTAGTTTTCACTCTTGGTGGAGGAGCTATGGTCAAGAGAGGTACCAAACAATCCAGTATTGCAGATTCAACCATGGAAGATGAGTATATAGAGACTTGTGAAGCAACTAAGGAAGCAGTTTGGCTCAAGAAGTTCACACTGATTTGGAAGTGATTTCAGATATGCAGAAGCCACTAATCCTGTACTGTGATAACAGTGAATCAATAAATAATTCAAAAGGAATCTAGAAGCCATAAGAGAAGAAAGCATATAGATAGAAAATATCATCTGGTAAGAGAGATCGTGCATAAAGGTGATGTGACCGTTATGAAGATACGTAGGAACAAAATGTAATATCCCGTAATTTGAACACCGTTTGTAGCTTGTTGGAGCCGGTGAAGAATTTTGTGAAATATTATTTTGATAAATAACATTATGTGAAATTATTTTATTTCATAGCCGTTGTGCTAATTTGATAAAGGGGTTAGGCCTATGCAAAGAAAATTGGTCTTGGACTGAGGGGCAAACCCTAATAATGGAAAAATCTCGAATTAGGTAAAATGAGGAATACTATGGCATAAAATTATTTGGCAACTGGGATTGTATAGTCAAGCTAGTAAATTTAAGAAAAATTGATTGAGGATTTAATTCCAATCTACTGGGTTTAAGAATGGAAATTCTTGCTCGAGCCTCAAAGGGAATTTCGGTCAATTTGAGTAAATTACCAAATTTATGTGTTATGTGACAAAATTTATTTTTGGTCACATTTATTTTATTTTAGCTTGGATATATTTAAAAACTATAGGGTAAAATTTTTGTTACATTTCAAGAGTGAAATTACCAAAGAGCCCTTGCGTGCATTAGAAGTGAGTTAAAAGGGGCAAGGACATTTTAGCCATTTCCAAAGGAGGAGAGAGGGTGTGATGGGAAGCTAGGCTATGCCCTAGTATACTCAAGTGTCTATGACACCTACCCTAGGAAGAGTAAGAGGCAACCTCACCCATTAACTAAACCTCCAATCATTCTGTCTTACACATCCAATCATTTTTTTTTTTAATTTCCTTATTTTTCCTCAAGAAATCAAAAAGGAACTCCCTCCATTTCTCTCCCCAAAATCGAGAGCCCTCTCTCTCTACCCTCCATGGCTGCCATTTCCTCTCCAAGAGAAATAACACTCTCTCCCCATTGAAGAAGGAAGAAAACTCAAGATATATCTAGGCAAGTGTAAGTTTCGAACCCTAGTACACTCTTTTCCTTCTCTTTTTCTTTCAAAACCGAAATCCTAAGGGGTTTTACTATGCATGCATGAGATTCTAATAGCCATGCATGACATGGATCTTGTGTTCTAGGTCTAAAGGGAAGTTGTTCTAAGAAGATCTCAAAGTTTGAAACTTTTTGGTGATTAGTGAGAACAAATGTAAGGATTTTAGAGTTTTGGTAATTTTCCACTCATCTCCATCTTCTACTAAACACTCTTTAAAAAAAAAAAAATCTGCATGTGGAACCTTGGGGCTCGGTTTGAGTGTATAGAACACAAGGAGGAAGTTTATAAGGCTAAGGGAACCACATCTCCAAGCTTGAACCATCAAAGGTAGATTTTTGGTTGGTTTTTGAGTTGTTTTTTGTTATTAATGTTATATCTGGTTGTATAGGTTGTTTTGTTGGTTTTTGAAGTTTATTTTATGCTTGAGCGTTAGATTGGTTGAGTTGTTAATTTGCATGCATGCATGTGGCTAGGGTTTTGCTAGTTGTGTTTATTTTTGCTAGAATGTGTAGAAATGCATGCTGTCAAGTTTTCGTGGTCTGACTTCCAATGGGTTAGATCGTACCCTACCACCTCTTTTTGTAGAAATAATTTATACTGTTGCATATTTATAGACGAGTACTTGAGTTTAGGATTTTTAAAATCTAAAAAAGGTGTTTCAAACCTAAGTTATAAACTTTTTGGCATCTTGATACAATCTGGAAAATTTCTGGGCAGCATGCACTGCCCAGATTGTTTTGAATATTGAACACGTTTTACTGAGCCAAAATCCATGAAATTTGGTAAACTGTTAGTTTAAATATGTATAAGGATCACATAAATATTTTAGAGGAAAATGAAACATGGTAAAAGAGTTATGGTTTTTCAAAGTTTTCCCTAATAATCTGAAAATGAAATTTCTGGGCAGCAAGCACTGCCCAGATTGTCTTACAGTTTTAATAGGTTTTTATATCCTAAAAATTATGAATTTTTTAGAGAAACTAAATTAGATATGATTAAAGATCTTGGTAAAATTTTATAAAAAATTGGGCTACGGTGTGGAGAAATAATTTATCAAAGAACCCTAAAAATCTGAGAAAAACTCCTGGGTAGCAGGCACTACCCAGATTTCTTTAAATAGTTTAATGAGTTTTTCCATCCCAAAAAATTATGAAACTTGGTGAGAATTTTTTATGATGTGTATTAAGGCCCTGATAAAATTTTAGATTAAATTATGTCACGGTTTAACAGTATTAATTTTTCTAAGTTACCTAAAAACGGGGAAAAATAGTAATTTCGAACCTTAACAAAAAATGAGTTTTGGGAGGTTAGTTCTCCTAGCCTAAATTGAATTTTTAACGTGAGATTTCGCCTAGTTCCCAACATTAGGATGCATAATACATGAATGTGATTTTAAAGGGTTGTGGTAAGAGAACCTAACATTGAATATGAGCTTAAAAGCGAGATTTTTATCAAGTTAAAATGAATAGTGAAAAAGTTAAGTTTGGAATTGGAAATGAAGTTTTTTTTAAAAATAGCTAAAGTTTTGGATATCTAAAAAATCCCAAATTAGTTTAAGGTTATTGGGAATTCATTTTTACCATTTTCTAAACACGTGGTCCAATTGCCATTTCTTTTCGAAAATGACGTAATAGAGATCCTAGGTTATGGATTAAAGATGGTAAAAATGGGAGTTAGGTTTTATAAAACCGTAAATAAAAAAGTATTATCGTCAACGGATAATAAATTTTATAATGTCAAAATGCAGTATTTTTGGGTAAAGAATGGAAAGCAGTAAACTCCATACTTGAGTAGAAAGTGGGCGGTTTTCTAAGATTAAGAGTCGTTTAAAACTCCTTTTATAAGTATCCAAAATACACGTAATACGATTGAGAGAGTCTTCTAGAGATAAAATATTAAAATGCACAACATGGAGAGCATGTTGCAGTAAGGACAATTTTTCTCAGAAAACCGTAAATTGATTTAAAGCGGAATTTGGTCTTATACACTGTAAAGTGTATAAGAGAAATGTTAGTATAGAGTCTCTAAGAGAACTTTATTGAATGTAGCTATCATAGAATATTAGCTATACGAGTATGCCATAATTTAATTCGAGTACATTGTATTTATTATAGTAATCACAAAAAGGGAAAACAAATAGCAGTGTTAAAGATCTAGCTAGGAGCTAAGGACTCCAATTAAGTTAGCTTTTCTCTTTCTTGGATACAACATGAATATACTAGTGTGTGCTTGTAGTAGTAGATTACACTGGTTTTGTTTGGGTTGTTAAGACCAGGGTACGCTTAATGCCTACCTTTTCAATGCTTATGCTTTTTACGGCTTAATGGTAAGTGAGTTCGAGTTGAAGACATAACCTTATTATAATTATAGTCCGGGTTGGAGCCAGGACATGGTGAAATTATAGTCTGGGTTGGAGCCAGGACATGGTGAAATTATAGTCCGGGTTAGAGCTAGGACATGGTAAAATTTTAGTCCGGGTTAGAGCTAGGACATGGTGAGATTATAGTCCAGGTTGGAGCCAAGACATGGTGAAATTATAGTCCGGGTTGGAGCCAGGACATGGTAAAATTTTAGTCTGGGTTGGAGCCAGGACATGGTAAGATAAAGTCCAGGTTGGAGCCAAAAAATGGTAATATAGTCCAGGTTGGAGCCAGGACGCTTCGAGAGAATCCGGGTTGGAGCCAGGATCCTTTATGTTTGTTTGATTGATTTAAATTGTATAATTATATATCTTGAATGTTCAGGGATTTTTCTGAGTGCAGGTTGATTTGATATGTATGAGCATTGGTTGTTGGGCGCAACCAATGTTCTTGATTTTTCTGTTAGGACTATTATTAAGAATTGTATGATAGAGATGGAATATTTCCAATACCCTAATGATCGGTATTGATAACTACCTTAGGGCAACCCATTACTGGGTTTAGTATATTTTTGTGCAAGGCCTTGCTTACTAAGCATTTTTGCTTACCTAGTTATTTCATATTGTAGGTAAGTGCAAAAGCAAAGTGGAACAGTGAGCGCCGGAGTCTGCTTGTGAATATAAACAAGCGGTCCGACCTGGGGAGGATTTTGATGGAACACTGTTTTGAAAAAAAAAACATTGGGAGCATGTTATTTCTTTTATGACATTTATTTTGCTTTAACTCTGAAAAAGAAAAGTTGTAATTCCGTTTACTAAAACTAAGAGTGTGCGCACACGATCTTTTTTTTTAAAAAAAATTATATGGATTTTCAGTAAAATGAATCAAAGTAAAAGTTTAGATTTCCGCTTGTTTTGGTCTTGTATGTTTTGAGGGTCGTAATAGAAAACCTGACAGACCCATTTACAAAGACACTTCTTGCAAAGTATTTTATGGGTACATAATATGAGATTGAGAGAGATGCCTCACTTACTTTAAGGGCAAGTGGGAGAATGTTAGGGTTAGTGCCCTAAAAGCAATTGATAATACATTTTTATTGATTTAAATAAAAGTACAATTTTATTATGTTTGATTATCGAAATTATTGTTTGAATAATTTATATATAAATATAAAAAAATTCCATATTCATTTATGAGAATATGATCTTTTATGCGTAAGAGAGAAGTAAGATCATATATAATGAATAAAATAGTCAGCAACATATTAAAGTAATCAATCTTTAATCAATGGCTGCTAGTACAATTTACTAAGCATATAGATGGATGCAAGTAATCTAGATTCAGATTACTGATGTGAATAGACATCTTAATAAATGTACTTTATATAATTATGATTATATATGAAAATACCTATGTGAAATAATTTCTTTATAAACTTACCGTTTTCCATAAAGATTTAATTCATATCTTAAAAGATGATCATTTGTAGATCACTCTAAATCTTGAGTAGACATAAATTCCTATTTATGTTTATTAGATATTTTGATTCATTTGTTAATGTCTCTTAATATAATGAGGCTAGTGACTTTTGTTTTGGAGATTCAATATCTGAAATGGCTGGGAACATGATTCTACAATAATGGAATCCATGCTTTCCTAACAGATAGAATATTGGTTCTCTTAAGGGTTGATTCCGGGACTGAATAATTATTGAGCTCAAATATATAATATGATTATAGATTGATTATTCATTGGTGACTTAATGATACTTAAGGAACAAGAAGTAATTAGAAGGGTAAACGATAATTATTGACTACTCTAATTAACGAACAAATAAATGGATGACAAAACTACATATATTGATTATATAAATATACTGCAAGAGAATACTCTGTAAATATAATTATATAATTACTAAGAGTACAATTCCATGTTTAATTAATAGTCAGATTTATTGAAGCTTGGTACTATAGGTCCATGGTTCCTGAGTAGCCTCTGTCCTACACTGTCAAGGGTATATATGTCACATGCAAGATTAATGGAGAAAAAGACTAAATTGCAAATGGATTAATTTTCCAGGGCTAAGTGATTATTATGTGTAATTAATTAATTATTTGACTAATTAGTTTTTATTTGAAAAACTTTATATTAGTTGAAATTAATAGCAATCAGTGTTTGAATCAATATTATAGAGAGTTAAATATTATCTTAGTATAAGATAATTATTCAAACTGATAAATTAAGATAAAGTTAATTTTTAATTAATTGATATTTATTATGAGATAATATTTATATTAGTTTTAAATAAATATATTGTCTTTATTTTAATTAAACAAACAAATTAGAAGAACTAGGGACACAATTGTGCGGTACAAGCCACTTACTGTGCTTGCACAGTGAGTGGTGCCACACTCAGTGCCAAGTGTCCCTAAGATTTGAAATTTGAATTTCAAATATTATTTATTTATTTAATTATTGTATTAGTTTGATTAAAATAAATAATAAAAAAATAAAAAAATCTAACTGATCAATTTTTAATTAATTAAATTAGAAGAAAATAAAAGTATTTTATTTATATGTTTAAAAATATATGATCTTTTTAATAAGTCGAATCAGACGACCAATAAAAAAGTATCGATAGAAAATTTTTTAAGCCTAAATTTTTTCTAGAACTCTCTAAAGTGGTATCTTCTCCAAACTCTCTAGATCTCATATGTTGAGAATATTTGGAGAGCCTAAATAAGCAAACCAGTGAATCTTATGTCCCACAAACGTCATTGTGTGCTTGAGGAATGACTTGGAAGACTGTGGTGTGAGTTTTCGCTGGATAGGAAGATTGTTTGATTACACAAAAAGACCCAAGGACTCTTGATAGGCTACAAGAGTTATTCTTCTTTCCTTTTTGTGTGTAGATTTAATGTACATATATATATATGTATTGATTATGGCTCGATATTAATGATTTTTAAGTATGTATAGGATTACAAACCCTTGGGACCTAAGAAGAATGAAGGTCAATTCAAGAGTTAAAAAAGACCTTACTTTGTGTGTGGCAATAATGACCTGTCGCTCTCGGCTTTCGCCGTTCACTCACAAATATGTATCAAATAGCATAATATCAACAGTTATTTAAACATATACTAAACATAAACAATAGGGCTACACCCTGCAATTCAATCAATAGGGCCATGCCCTGCAATAAAAACAATAGGGCCACGCCCTGCTCTACGGGTACAACAGTTCTCTTACCTGTGTCCCAAGCTATCTGAGCACCGTAATCCCGAGCACAGTCCTTTAACACGAGCCTCATTGAAAACCTAGTCACAACATATTTATAATAGCCATTCATCATGTTCTAGTCCAATAAATAGCTTCAGAATATAAATCTAGGCTCTGGGACCTTGGATTCTACCAAACGGGGTAGTAGAAACCTTCCTGAGCCATAATTCAGCATTTGCGCTGCGACCCAGCCCCCCTTAAGAGTTGCAACATGCCCCAAGTCGGAGGCAAAATGTCGCTCTGTTGAGAGATGCAGGCCGCGGCGCAAGTTTGGGCTGCGACACCTGGGCAATTTTTCCTGTAGTCCCCTGGCCTATAAACTCAAGCGGGCTGTGATGCTGATGAACAGGGCCGCGGCGCGAGCTCGAAACCCAGAAATTACCTCCATTTTTAGACTTCAAAATCCTTTGCAAATCAACCCAAACCTATCCTAAAGCCAAAATTCAGCCCCAAATCACTTATACCAAACTTATAGCAGCACATTAACTTAAAGAAACTAAACAAAATCCTACTACAATCCAAGTTCAATTATCTAGGTTCCAACCCCTTAAACTCCAGCAAAACAGAGGAATTCAACAAAAAACTAGTTTTAAATCTTACCTCAAACGTGTAAAACAACCTCCAGCTCCCTTGGCTTCAATCCCTGTCCTGATTTCTCCCACTTTGATCAATAAACTCAGAAGTCCTTCCTTGGTTTCTAACCTCCTAGAGAACTTTCAAGAGGCCCAAGAAAAATGCCAAAGTGAGAAGAAAACGTGGGACACCCTCTTCAGCCAAACTCTATCTATTATTAAGGGCAATTACCACTTTGCCCCTCCTTCTAATTAAACTCCTAAACTAACCTCAAGGGAAATTCCATCATTTTCCTTATCCCACCAATTCCTCGAGTGCACCTAAAAATCCCAATTAAATCCTGACATGTCCAAATCATTACCAAACTAATACCCGTTACTCAATAATTCCATAACACGTATAACATAACAAATGTAGAGTCCCAGAATATTTACTTAACTAGCTAGATAGTAGTAGTAGTTAGTTAGTATTAGTTTGTAGTATGTTAGATTCCGTGGATTTTGGTTCAAGTCGGGACTTAGTTGGAAACTCGTAGCAATAATTATGAATTTTATAAGTTTAAGAATATTAATTATAACATAAGGTTTGATTAATATTGCTGGTCCTAGGTGTATTATTTATTATAACCTAAGGTTTAGAAAGAGCCAATAAGAATATGACACTTGTCATAAGCATGATTATTAGGGAATTAGAGTTTGTTATTTTATTATTAGTTAAGAAATTTATGGATTAGGTTGTTATTTAGATAATTAAATAGATTTTCCTGTAACATTAGGGTACTGTAAATTCCGACCTATTTTTGACCTAGTTATATTATGAATTTCGAAAAATAGTGTTTCTAGAAAATTGTAGATAATTGAATTAGATTTCTAACGTTATAAAGATGGTCTAAATCGGAGTCCTACAACTCCAGTTATGTTGATTTTACTATAGGTGAGTTTAGAGTTACGAGATTTAGGAAGTTAGAAGTTAGGATTCTATTTTTTTTTTTAATTTTTAAAACAAACTTTGACTCCTTAGACCAACCTTTGAATGATTTGACCGAGTCCTAAGCCTTTGACTAACGAATATTCAAATATTTTCAATTAAATTCATTATTTTTATTCAAAGCCAAAAATAGGATATTTATTCCTAGAACTCTATAAATAAGACTTAGAACCCAGCCCTTCCACTCATTCTTCAAGCTGTGGTCAGACTCCAAGGTGTTAGTGTGACCATAGAATGATAAACACTTGGGTTGGGAAAAAGCTTTGCCATTCTTAAGCTTTATAAAATACTTGGGAAGTGAGGTTTAGTGTATTTCGGTATTGGAGTTAGACCAATCCATAAGGTCAACTAAGGTACTCCTATTCTTTAAGTCCAATTCATTAAAACTCTTTAGTTTTCTTTAGTTCCTTTTATTCAAATCCCAACTTTCATTATTTGTTCTTGATTAGGTTCTTGAAACTTAAGTTCTTTCTTGGTAAGTTTCTTCTTGATGGTTTAGTTTCGACATTCATTCTTTATTCTTTAGAAATACTCACCATTTGTATTGTTGGTTTTAGGAGTGTTCCAAATCCCGTCCTTGTTCTCATATCCTGGTGTTGGTAAGGAAAATATGATAGATTTTATGTGCTTATCTGTTATGTTATGTTTATGTTTATGTTTATGTTTATGTTTATGTTATGTTATGTTATGATATGTTATGTTATATGTTTATTTTATGATATGTATATGTATGATATGTTTTAGTTCTTTGGTATATGTTTTGTTTAGATAACAAGCATATTATTTTTTTAGATAACAAATAACTTGTTTAGATAACAAGTCCCAATAGTATATTCCTTGGGCATATGATTTGTTTAGATAACAAGCCCCACAAATTTATATGACTTGTTTAGATAACTAGCCCTGTAGAATTATGGGCATATGATTGCCTAGCTAGCAAGCCCCAAGATGTATGATGGCCATTGTAATAGATGTTTTTGTAGCCATATGTTTTATAGTGTATGCTTATGATATATGATATATGTTTTAGATAGTCTTATGTTCTTTTATAGTATTTGATGTAGTCTTATGCTTATGTTTACGATGTATGTTTTGTTTTTAGTAGATTATCTTTGCTGAGCATTAGGCTCATTCCTTTATTTTAGTGTGATGCAGGAAAATGATTATGGAGGCGGAAGGATTCTTGGTAGCGTGGCATGTGTGTTGAGGATGAATGGAATGGATGGGCTACGTGTCGATCGAGGATGACGTTTATTTTAGTCTTTTGAAATATGTCTCTTTTGTAATTCCGCATTCAACTTTTTTTGAACTTGTTTTTAAAGCTATGTTTTATGTTTTGTAAACAATGGGATCCCATACCATATCACATTTTATTTTACATTTTTAATAAAGGCAAGCTATTTCTCATATTTTGGGTTTTCAATAAATGCATGTTATTTCTTATGTTTGTATCGAAATAGTAGCTATGTCTAGTAGTTTCAATGATCCAAGGTCTTAGAAATAGTTGGGTCATTACAGTTGGTATCAGAGCCAGGTTCCATTTACATGAAGTTCTCCTTGATACACACGCTCAAGCTCCAAATCTAACCGCCAATGTAAGTGTTTATGTTATAGTTGTTATGATTTTGTGTATTAGCCCTTATGTTTTTAGTTAAGAATATTTATAAATTAGTTTATTTATTTTTTTGTTATTTATTTTATTTAATATCTTTGCATTTATGATTGTATATAGTGAAAACCTTTTTCCAAATAAATATCATTGTTATTTTTGAATGACATGTATGAGTTTGATTTTCTTTTACAATCATAATAAATAATGACCAAGTTCGGTGAGGGTGGATATGAATCAATGAACCAGGTTCTAAATTGAGAGTTATGGGGCCATATTAGTGGGAATGATTTTACTGATCCCAGCCCTCCCTCAATATGGTTAACTTTGGAACAACGATGAGTTTCGAGCCTGAGAATTAAGTCATATAGGATGATTAGAAACAGACTTAGAAAATAATAAAGATGGCTTATTTTTTTTCTAAGTATAGAAACACACCCTAATTAAAAGAAGGCTTATAAATTTTTTCATAAGAAGTCATAATTAATAGGTTCGAGTTATGTTTGGTTAGATTAAGTTTTGCCTTAGAGCCTATTAGGGTAAGTTCTAATATGTTTTCTCGACTATTAGAACTTTGCTGAAGATGTCCCTCATAAGGTCTGCTCGCAACAACGCCAATGCCTCAAGCGTCGCTCCTGAAACTTATGAAGCCCCTACAGTTCTCAGAAGGGGAAGGCGTGTAACAAATGTTGATGCTAATGAAAGAGTGCTGCCGCTGCCAGTTGACAACATTGCAGAAATTACAAGACTACGACAGCAAGTGGAGGAATTACTATAGCAATAGCGACAGCAGACTCAGACTCAGCCTGCACCTCAGCCGCAACCACAACCTCAGCAAATGGCTCAAGTACCCCCATCAAGTAGGTCCTTATGAGGGATGGCCAATGGCGAACCATGTGCCATACCCAGCTTAGCACATGGAGCCAATCTATGAGCGGTTTCGTAAGCAACACTCTCCAAACTTTGAAGGGACAATAGACCCCTTTGAGGCAGAAGAATGGCTCAGAAATGTAGAGCCGATCCTAGCGCAAATGAATCTCGGCAATGCAGACTGCATATCCTGCGTTTCATCTCTACTTAAGAAGGATGCTAGAATATGGTGGGACTTAGTTCAGTAGACTATTGATGTCGCCACCATGACATGGACAAGGTTTGTGGAGATGTTCCACAAGAAGTATTACAACTCGGAAGTCATCGCTACAAGGGTCGAGGAGTTCACTAGTTTGAAGTAGGGAAACTTGACGATAGTAGAATATGCTCGGCAGTTCGACAGATTAGCCAAGTTTGCACCAGAGTTGGTTCCAACTGACTTTCGGGTGACCAAGTTCGTTAGAGGACTTAGACCAAAGATTGAGCTAGGAGTTAAGCTAGCAAACCTAGGAAATACTACCTATGCCGATGTTCTAGAAACGGCAATAGAAGTAGAAATGCTTCAAGTGAATGTTAGTAAGGAGAAGGCTAGTAAGCCTGAGCCTAAATAGCAGGGTCAACCTCAGAATGGTCGGAACAACCACAACAACAGCCATCAGCATAGCAATAGTAATAGTAATAGTAATAGTAATGGTCAGAAGAGAAGGCATCCAAATGATAAGCAGGCCAATGGTGATAAAAGAGCATGGACAAACAATGGAGGGAATAAGTCGGGTTATGTAGAATACCCACAATGCTCAAAGTGCCAAAAGAAACATCTTGGGGAATGTCATGAAAACATCAAGGGATGCTTCAACTGTGGTCAGGAAGGTCACCGGAGGAGGCTGTGTCCCTAGCTCAAGCAAGAGGAGAAAATGGACAATACAATGGTTCCTGCCAGGGTATTTGCTTTAACCCAAGGAGAAGCTGATGCTAGCAATAAATTGGTTACAGGTTAGATTTCTATCCTCAATAATGTATGTTCTGTATCATTTGATTCGGGAGCAATATACTCGTATATCTCGTTAGGAATGATAGAGAAATTAGACAAAACTTGTAGAACTAGGTATGTGACATAGTTACCTTCGGGTAAAATAGTCCTATCATGACGGATAGTACGAGGTGTACCAATCAAAATCGAGGACGTAGAACTAGAAGGATACCTGATAGAGCTAGAAATCAAAGACTTCGACATGATATTAGGCATGGACGGGCTAGCAAGGCATGACGTAACCATCGATAGCAGACGTAAGCAATGATGTTAGAGACTCCTGATGGTCAGAAACGATGCTATATGGGAAAAGTTTTAGGACTACAGACGCCGCTTATTTCATCTTTCAAATCTCAGAGGATGATCCATAACGCCGCATTCTTAGCCAACGTTATGGATGTGGTAAAGGAAACACCACTAAAAGTTGGAGACTTCTACATTGTAAAGGAATTCCCAGAGGTATTTCCTGGCAACTAGCAGGATTGCCGCCGACATGGGAGATAGACTTCACAATCGAACTAGTACCGGGCACCGAGCCATTCTCTATGGGGAGCACCGGTTCTATTTGTGAAGAAGAAGGACGGAAGTATGCATATGTGTATAGATTATCGTGAGCTGAATAAGGTGACAATTAACAATAAGTACCTGCTACCCCGACTTGACGACTTGTTTGATCAACTCCGAGGGGTAACCGTGTTTTCAAAGATTGATCTACGGACCAGGTACCACAACTCAAAGTATGGGAAGAGGATAATCCCAAGACGGCTTTTAGAACTCGTTATGGACATTACGAGTTACTAGTTATGTCGTTTGGTCTTACCAACACTTCAGCCACATTTATGGATTTAATGAATAAGGTCTTTATGGATTATTTTGACGAATTCTTCATAGTGTTCATCAACAATATCTTGGTGTACTCAAAGGGCGAAGTCGAACATGAGGAATATTTAAGGTTGATCTTGTTACGACTAAAGGAGCATCAACTTAATGCCAAATTCAAGAAGTGCGAATTTTGGCTTTCGCAAGAAACGTTCCTCGGGTACATAGGATCCAAGGAAGGAGTTGTAGTAGACCCATCTAAGGTAGAGGCTGTAAAGATTGGCCAAGACCAAAGAACGCGTCTAAGGTAAGAAGTTTTCTGGGACTAGCAGGTTATTATTGAAGGTTCGCAGAAGCCTTTTCTAAGATAGCCACTCCGTTTACCAACCTAACCCAGAAACAACAAAGGTTCAACTGGACTGATAAGTGTGAAGAGAGTTTCCAGTTGCTTAAGGATATGCTCAGCACCAGTACTTGTGTATCGACACCCAACGACAAGTTTGTAGTCTACTGTGATGCGTCGAAGTAAGGTTTGGGTTGTGTGCTGATGCAAATTGATAAGGTGATAGCCTCCGCCTCAAGGCAAACGTAGTTGCTGATGCGCTAAGTAAGAAGAATTACGGAAGTCTAGCATCATTAGCTGGAATAGAAAAGACGCTACAGCAGGGGCTGGTCAATGTTGGAATAGAAGTAGTCATTGGTAAACTGGCTAACTTGTCCATCCAGTCAAGTCTGTTAGAAAATATACGGATTGGGCAAGGACATGATGACACATTAGTAGCACATATGGATGTAGTTAGAGAAACGAAGGCCACAGATTTCCCAATATCTAGTCAGGGGTCATTAAGATACAAGGATCGGGTATGCGTGCCAAATGATCAAGGGATTAAGATGAAGACTTTAGAAGAAGCGTACAATACCCCATACTTAGTTCACCCAGGGTCGACCAAGATGACTCACGACCTTAAAGTGTTATATTGGTGGCCAAGAATGAAGAAAGATATAGCGGAGTATGTGTCTAAATGCTTGGTATGCCAGCAAGTGAAAGCAAAACATCAGTGCCCTGTAGGCTTATTGCAACCACTTAGCATTCCAGAATGGAAATGGGATGATATAGCCATAGATTTTGTGATGGGTTTGCCACGAACAAGTAAGCAACATGATTCATCTTGGATAGTAATAGATAGATTAACCAAGTCAGTTTATTTCCTGTCTGTTAAGACTTCATACACAGCAGGTCAATACGCAGACGTTTAAGTCCAAGAAATAGTACGACTACATAGAATCTCTAAGACAATAGTATTCGATAGATGATCGGTGTTTACATCGAGATCTTGGAGTAAGTATTTGTCGTTGATAGAATTCTCCTACAACAATAGCTACCAGTCAACAATCGGGATGGCACCCTACAAGATACTTTATGGAAGAAGTGTCGATCGCTGTTGCATTAGGATGAGGTAGGAGAAAGGCAACTACTTGGACTTGAAGCTGTTAGAGGAGGTCAAGATGTAGTAGCGCTGATTAGAAAGCGTATGCTCGCTGCTCAAAGCTGTTAGAAAAGTTATGTGGATACCAAGCGGCGTGATGTGGAATTCAAAGTCGGAGATCAAGTCTTCTTAAGGATATCTCCTATGAAAGGTGTGAAGCGGTTCGGGAAGAAAGGAAAGCTTAGTCCCAGGTTTATAGGTCCTTTTGAGATATTGGACAAAGTGGGAGCAGTTCCAGATAGTCACAATGTGTTCCACATCTCGATGCTGCGTAGATATGTGTCAGACCCATCTCACATCCTCAAATATGATATGATAGCACTCCAAAAAGACTTGAGTTACGAGGAACGACCAGCTAGCATCCTAGATAGAATGATGAAAGAATTACGGTCTAAGAGTTTTCCGATAGTCAAGGTCCTATGGAGTTATAGTTCTGAACGGCAGGCAAAGTGGGAGTTGGAGGAAGACATGTTAACCCGGTATCCGTAATTGTTTGATAAGTAAATTTCAGGGACGAAATTCTTTTTAGTGGGGGAGAATTGTAGAGTCCCAGAATATTTACTTAACTAGCTAGATAGTAGTAGTAGTAGTTAGTATTAGTTTGTAGTATGTTAGATTTCATAGATTTTGGTTCAAGTCGGGACTTACTTGGAAACTCGTAGCAATAGTTATGAATTTTATAAGTTTAACCTATAGTTTAAGAATATTAACTATAACATAAGGTTTGATTAATATTTCTGGTCCTCGGTGTATTATTTATTATAACCTAAGGTTTAGAAAGAGCCAATAAGAATATGACACTTGTCATAAGCATGATTATTAGGGAATTAGAGTTTGTTATTTTATGGTTAGTTAAGAAATTTGTGGATTAGGTTGTTATTTAGATAATTAAATAGATTTTCCCATAAATTTAGGGTACTGTAACTTCCGACCTATTTTTGACCCAGTTATATTATGAATTTCGAAAAATAGTATTTCTAAAAAGTTGTAGATAATTGAATTAGATTTCTAACGGTATAAAGATAGTCTAAATAGAAATCTTACAGCTCCAGTTATGTTGATTTTACTATAGGTGAGTTTAGAGTTATGAGATTTAGGAAGTTAGAAGTTACGATTCTATTTTTTTTTTAATTTTTAAAACAAGTTGTGACTCCTTAGACCTACATTTGAACGATTTAACCTAGTCTTAAGACTTTGATTGACGAATATTCAAATATTTTCAAATAAATTCATTATTTTTATTCAAAGCCAAAAATAAGATATTTATTCCTAGAACTCTATAAATAGGACTTAGAACCCAGCCCTTCCACTCACTCTTCAAGCTGTGATCAGACTCCAAGGTTCTAGTGTGACCATAGAGTGATAAACACTTGGGTTGGGAAAAAGTTTTGCCATTCTTAAGCTTTATAAAATACTTGGGAAGTGAGGTTTAGTGTATTTCGGTATTGGAGTTAGACCAATCCATAAGGTCAACTAAGGTACTCCTATTCTTTAAGTCCAATTCATTAAAACTCTTTAGTTTTCTTTAGTTCCTTTTATTCAAATCCTAACTTTCATTATTTGTTCTTGATTAGGTTCTTGAAACTTAAGTTCTTTCTTGGTAAGTTTCTTCTTGATGGTTTAGTTTCGACATTCATTCTTTATTCTTTAGAAATACTCACCATTTGTATTGTTGATTTTAGGAGTGTTCCAAATCCGGTCCTTGTTCTCATATCCCGGTGTTGGTAAGGAAAATATGATAGATTTTATGTGCTTATATGTTATGTTATGTTATGTTATGTTATGTTATATGTTTATGCTATGATATGTATATGTATGATATGTTTTAGTTCTTGTGTATATATTTTGTTTAGATAACAAGCATATAATTTGTTTATATAAGAAATAACTTGTTTAGATAACAAGTCCCAATAGTATATTCCTTGGGCATATGATTTGTTTAGATAAAAAGCCCCATAAATTTATATGACTTGTTTAGATAACTAGCCTTGTAGAATTATGGGCATATGATTGCCTAGCTAGCAAGCCCCAAGATATATAATGGCCATTGTAATAGATGTTTTTGTAGCCATATGTTTTCTACTGTATGCTTATGATATATGATATATGTTTTAGATAGTCTTATGTTCTTTTATAGTATTTGATGTAGTCTTATGCTTATGTTTACGATGTATGTTTTGTTTTTAGTAGATTTTCCTTGCTGGGAATTAGGCTCATTCCTTTTTTTTAGTGTGATGCAAGAAAATGATTATGGAGGCGGAAGGATTCTTGGTAGCATGGCATGTGTGTTGAGGATGAATGGAATGGATGGGTTGCGTGTCGATCGAGGATGACGTTTATTTTAGTCTTTTGAAATATGTCTTTTTTGTAATTCCGCATTCAACTTTTTTTGAACTTGTTTTTAAAGCTATGTTTTATGTTTTGTAAACAATGGGATCTCATACCATATCACATTTTATTTGACATTTTTAATAAAGACATGCTATTTCTTATATTTTGGGTTTTCAATAAAGTCATGTTATTTCTTATATTTGTATCGAAATAGTAGCTATGTCTAGTACTTTTAATGGTCCAAGGTCTTAGAAATAGTTGGGTCATTACACCAAAATACCCCTAGGCTCCTCCCGAGTCGGGTATTTGATCCCTCTGTGACTTTTTAGCTAAACTGCTCGCTAGGACCATCTCGGATCGTGCATCACATATATATCACCACTCACACGTGGTATCAATGACAATATACATAAAATTTTCATTTATGCCCTCAACGGGCTAAAATTACAAATATGCCCGTAATACCCAAATGGGGCCCACATGCATATTTAATTCACTTAAACATGCATTTCTAATCAGATAGTCATCAAATTTACATATTAACATATTTAAATCAATTATTGCCTGCCAGGCATGCTAATTAAGGCCCTAAGCCTTATTAGCAAATTTAGGACGCTACATATAGGATTTAGCATAATTAAAATAACAATTAATACAAACTTATTAATTGTGATAATGTTGAGCATGATAAGTGTGAATTATGTGTAAAATCTAAAATGGTTAAGAAACATTTTCCTAGTGTTGATAGAAATTCTAACTTGTTAGATATGATACATAGTGATTTATGTGAACTAAATGACATGCTGACTAGAGTAGGAAGTAGATATTTTATTACTTTCATCGATTATTGCTCTACGTTCACATATGTTTATTTGCTTAAGAACAAAGATGAATCATTTAATGTGTTTAAAGCTTATAAATCAGAAGTTGATAATCAACTAGAAAGAAAAATAAAAGTACTTAGAAGTGGCTGGGTGGTGAATATTTTAAAATGATTTCAACTTATTTTATGAATAGCATGAAATAATACATGAATGCACCGCCCCATATACTCCATAAATAAATTGTATAACAGAAAGGAAACATAGAATATTTCTTGAGATAATTAATGTTATGCTTTTACATTCAAAATTGAGTTTTAATTTGTGGGGTGAAACCTTGTTATCCTCATGTCATATTTTGAATCGTATTTCCAAGAAGAAAAATAATATATCTCCATATGAGTTATGGAATGGTAAGAAATCAAATATTGGTTATCTTAAAGTGTGGGGGTGGATTTCATATTGCAAGAGCACAAACCCTAAAAGGACCAAGTTGGATCCAAGGGCTATACGATGTGCATTTGTGGGCTCTGCCTCAAATAGCATAGCCTATAGATTATTAGACTTGGAGTCTATTGAATTAAGAAATGTTGAGTACTTTGAGAACATGTCAAATGATGACAAAAAATCAAAAGAATATTTTCAAATTAAAGAGCCTCAAAAGGAGACTCCTAAAATGGTTGGTGAGCAACCTCTATTGCCTAGAAGGAGCCAAAGGCTCAAATATTTGGGATCAAGTGAAAAATGTTCTCAATAGAGACACTATACCATATAGAAGGAAATAATGAGGAAGTCACTTGGCAATATCCAATAGTACTTCAATTAGAGAATGATCCCAAAACTTTCAAAGAAGCTATGTCCTCAAGGGACTCCACTTTTTGGAAGGAGGCACTAAATGATGAAATCGATCCAATTATATCTAACAACACTTGGGAATTGATTGACCTTCCAAAGGGAACTAAAAAAATTGGGTGCAAATTAGTATTTAGAAGAAAATACCATACCGATGGAACTATACAAACCTTTAAGGCTAGATTAGTAGTCAAGGGATTCAAACAAAATGATGTAATATATTACTTCGACACATGCACTGGTAGCAAGAACCACTTCTATTAGATTGTTATTGCCTTATCATCTATATATAACCTTTATGTTCACCAAATGGATGTCAAAACAACATTCCTAAATGGAGATCTCGAGGAGGAGGTCTATATGGAACAATCAGAGGGTTTTTTTCTTCAAGGAAATGAGCATATAGTGTGTAGACTTGTCAAATCATTATATGGTTTGAAGTAAGCTCCAAAACAATGGCATGAGAATTTTGATAAAGTCATTTTTTCAGATGGATTTAGACACAACAACGCGGACAAGTTCTTATATGCTAAGACTTGTGATGACTATGCCATACTAGTGTGTCTTTATGTGGATGATATGTTTATTTTGAGTAATGACATGAGAGGAATAATAGAAGAAAAGAGTTTTCTATCTTCTAATTTTAAGATGAAGGAACTTGGAGAGGTCGATACCATTCTAGGTACAAAAGTTAGAAGAAATAGTTGGAGTTTTATGTTAAGTCAAGCCCATTATGTCGAGAAAGTGCTTGACAAATTTAGTCATTTCAAAATCAAAGAGGCATATACACCATTCGATTCAAACATGAAGATTTAAAAGAATGAAGGAAGAACGGTGGCTCAATTGGAATATACAAGTGCAATAAGGAGCCTAATGTATGCCACTCATTGTACTAGAGTGGACATTGCATATGTAGTTAGTAAACATAGTAGGTTTACTAGCAATTGAAGTATAAAACATTGGAAGGCTATTGAAAGGATTATAGGATACCTTATAGGCACCAAAGAATATAACCTTCACTATTCAAATTTTTCTAGGATAGTTGAAGGATATTCAGATGCTAGTTGGACATCGGGAGTGAGAGACAATCTCTCCACCATCGGTTGGATGTTTACTCTTGGAGGAGGTGTTATCTCTTTGTATTTCAAGAAACAAACTTGTATATCACACTTAAACTGAAGATAAATCGTACTCATAATCTTTATTACATAAAGCTCCAAATTTATTTAGCGATTAAAGATAATTTTTATATTATTATCTTGAATTAAATTCTCTTGTATATATATCATTATACATTTACTTGATTAAAAACCACATCAATAATATTGGATCTTCATGATAAATGACATGTACAATTAAATACAAATATGAGTGCAAAATATAAACTTTATTTAATTAACAATAATTGTACATACAAAAATACACTTTAAGGGCACAAATCCCAAAAGATTGATGGTGCTTGATGCAAGATCGATGGGGCCTATAAAATCAAGATTTTCATGAAAAATAAACTTTACTCAATGAAATAGATTGGTGCTCGATGCAATTCTTGTAAGAGGCGTAATTTTTCACTAGAGTGTCCGTTTGGGGTCTTTTTTTTTTTTTTTTAATTTGGGTATTTTTTTTCGAGATCTTCACGTTTGATATATTAATATACATATTTGGGAGGTGTACAACTTCAAAACATACCAAAACATGTCTTAAGCGTGGAGTATGTTTTGAATTTTTGTATTTTTTTTTCAAGATTTACACTTCCCAAATGTGTTTATAAACATATCAAATGTGTAGATATCAAAAAATTTACAAAGCAACTATCAAGAAACCATCTAGCAAAGTTGATTCTCTACAAATTTAAAAGTTTTAGATCTGACAAAAATCGCAAAAAAAAAAAAAACCAAAATCATGACCAAATTTATTTGAAATGCAATAAATAGTGTTTTAAGTGATACTTGCTATTTCATTGAGTTTTCTTATGCTTACCTTACCCATGGTTTTTTTTCTTCAAGAAAAAGAGAGAGGGCCTAAGAGAGAGAGGGAGAGAGGGAGAAGATGAAGAGATATGCTAGCAAATATGTCAGGGGCATTTTGGGAAAAATGATGAAAGAGTAGCATCATTTATTAATGCCAATAATGTGTGTAATTATGAGTATCACTACAAGAAAAACGGTCTTTAGCGGCGACAAACCTAGAACGTCGCTAATATCAGATTAGTTAAATTTTGTTTGTTAAAAATATTATTAGCGGCGACACGTGTCGCCACTAATAAATTTGAAAATACTCATAAAAAGTGGGAAATTTCCATCCAACGTTTATATTTAAGACTATTAGCGGCGACATGTGTGCCACATCATTTAAAAAATTATTAACGGCGACACGTGTCACCGCTAATAGTCCACCCAATAACCTCGAATTCTCCTTCATTTTTCTGCAACTTCCGTCTCCCTCCCTCTCCCACCGCCACTTTGCACCCAAACCCCCACCGAGCCCAACCCCTCTGCCCTTGAGCCCCCACCCCGCCCCTCCGCACCTAGCCTCTCCGAACCCAGCCCCCACCCTAGCCCTCTGTCCACAGCCCACACCCTCAGCCCCTCCGAAACAAGCCCCCACCCCGCCCCTTCGAACCCGCACCCCAGCCTCCACCCCACTCCTTTGCCCCTTGCCCGCATCCCAGCCCCTCTGAACCCAACCCCCACCTCGCCCCTCCACCCCTACTCCCGAGTCTGCCCCCACCTCGACCCACACCTCTGTCCCCACTAAGTCCGAGCTGCGCCCTTCTGCTCCTTCGCCCCCAGCTGGAGCCTCCACTGCCCCATAAGGCATATATTTTATATATGTATATATTATATATATATATATGTAAATATATTTATATATGTTTTTTTTCAGTTTTTTATTATTTATTTGTTAATTGTTTTTAATTTTTATTTAATTTTATAATTTTATTTTATTTTATTTTGTTTTCTGTTTTTAATTCTTTTAGTTTTGTGTTTGATATATATATGTATAACTATATATAAATGTGTATATTTATATTTGTGTGTATATATATGTGTGGAAAGACTATATATATGTGACCGTGTGTATGTGTGTATATGTAAGTATATAGATATACATGTGTGTGGGTGTAATTTATGTATTTAATTTATATGTGCTATAATTATGTTTTGTTTTACTAACTTTGTTTTCTATTTAGGAAAAAATAAATTGGTGTAATTTTTGGAATCTTTTCTTTCGGAGCATTTTATTAATTGCTATGTGTCTCTTATTTCTTGCATTATTATTATTATTTACTATTGTTAGATGAGTTCGAATATCCTAAATATTCATCCATAGTGAAGTAGGTTTTGAGATACACATTGTGTGCTGTGGTGATAAGGGAGGTTATGAACTTGCATGCATTAGTGAAGTAGGTTCTGTGAAATTTTTGTGCGCTGCGGAGATATAACGAATGAACTTATAGTGTGTTGTTTAAATTGTTTTTTAAAACTATTTAAAAATGGCTAGCTCTTTAGTATAGGGGAGATGCTATCCAATTTTGTGTAGATTTATAGGGTTGGGGTTCAGAATAGGAACTTTATAGGGTTGAGGTCGGGATAGTGTCTTTATAGGGTCGGGATAGGGAAAGTGACTTTATAGGGTCGGGATAAGGTCTTTATAGGGTCAGGGGTTGGGACAGTGTCTTTATAGGGTCGAGGGTCGGGATAGATTCTTTATAGGGTCGGGGGTCGAGATAGGGTCTTTATAGGGTCGAGATAATGTCTTTATAGGGCCGAGGGTCAGGATAGTGACTTTATAGGGTCGGGAGAGGGATAATGTCTTTATAGGGTCGGGGGTTGGGATAGGGATAGTGACTTTATAGGGTCAGGATAAGGTCGGGATATGTTCTTTATAGGGTCGGGGGTCAGGATAGTGTCTTTATAGGGTCGGGATAGGGATAGGGTCTTTATTGTTATTATTTCTAATACCAAAAAATCGTTATTATTTCTTATAACAAAAAAATGTTATTATTTCTAAGAACAAAAAAAATTATTATTTACCGTAGATAGAGATTGATAAGAGTTGGACGGAATTGAGAAATCGTGCATGTGATGCTTATTGGATTGGTCTCCAAAATTTCACGAATATGGCATCACAACACAAAGATTGTGACGGGAGAATAAGATGTCCATGCGTAAGATGCATGAATCTTAGAATGCAAACTTTGGATGTCATTCAAGCACATATATTCGATCGGGGTTTCCAACAGAGTTATGAACAGTGGATTTACAATGGGGAAGTCGAGGAAGATGTTAATGATGAAGGGGTGGATGAGAATGAGCCCGAAGATGTGATGCGAGATGTCGTTGACGATTTCCTTTTACAGAAACAATGCTGAAGAAGCTAATAGTGGAATGGATTAGTACTATGACGAGTTATTCGACGAGATTGAAGCTGAATTGTATCCGGGTTGTAATTGGATATCATCGCTGGAATTTTTAGCTAAGTTGATGCACTTGAAAGTGAGGGAGAAGATATTGAACAACACATTTGATGAATTGTTGAAGTTATTAAAGTTTGCATTTCCTAAGGAAAATGAAATTCCAACATCCCACTACGAGGCTAAAAACAACTGAGTAAGTTAGGGTTGGGATACCAATCAGTACATGTGTGTAGATATGATTGCTATTTATTTTTTAATGAGCATGCATCTAAAGATTCATGTACGGTGTGCAGGAGTAGTAGGTGGATAAATGAGAAGAATAAAGGGAAAAATGTTCCGCATAAGGTGATGTGTTATTTTCAGTTGATTCTTCGATTAAAAAGATTGTATAGTTCAAGGCATACAGTGGAAGAGATGATATGGCATCATACTGGGAGATCGAAAGAAGAGGGGATGATGCGTCATCTGGTTGATGGGTTAGCATGGAAGGATTTTGACGCCAGACATCCTAATTTTGCAAGAGATCCTTGAAATGTTCGTATGGGCTTGGCTGCCGATGGGTTTAATCCATTTGGCAACATGAGTTTATCGTACAGTATGTGGCCTGTTGTCTTGATGAACTATAATCTGCCACCATGGCTTTGTATGAAGAACAATTATTTCATGCTAAATTTTCTTATTCCTGGGCCAAAATCACCAAGTAAGGACATGGATGTATTTTTGAGGCCACTAGTGGACGAGTTGAAAGAGATGTGGATTACAAGGTGGAAACTAGGGATGGTAGAAACAACAACATGTTCAAGATGTGTACGGCCCTTTTGTGGACGACGAACGATTTTCCTGCTCGAAGTAGTTTGTCTGGATGGAGTGGTAAGGGTTACAAGGCTTGTCTTACATGCAACGAAGACACATCCTCTATCTGATTAATTGGTAAGACATCTTATGTGGGTCGTAAATGATTCTTGACCAGTAATCATCAGTGGAGAAAGGATACTCAATTCGACGGAAAAGTTGAGAGAAGACGTCCTCCAAGAAAATCAACTTGTCAGGATATCTTAGATCAAGTGAATGCTCTACCACCTCAAGTCCCGGGGAAACATGAGAGGTTTGGAGGTTTGAAACGAAAAAGAGGCGCGAAGGATAATAACTAGAGGAAAAAAATGCATCTTTTCTGAACTTGACTACTGGAGTACAAACGAGTTAAAACACAACATAGATGTTATCCATGTTAAGAAGAATGTATGTGACAGTGTCCTTGGTACTATCTTGGATAATGATAAGTCCAAAGACACTACAAATGCAAGACATGATCTGAAGAATATGGGAGTTAGGGATGCATTTTGGATATATGAAGATTAGAATAAAAAGTTAATGAAACCACATGCTCCTTACGTGTTGACTCCTGAAGATAGGCGAGAATTTCTTCAATTTCTAAAAGGTGTTAAACTGCCAGATGGTTTTTGTTCGAAATTGAAGAAGAAAGTGACTGATAATGACTCAAATATCATTGGGTTGAAGTGACACGACTGTCATGTGATAATGCAACGATTACTTCCAGTGGGTATCCGCAAGTTTCTACCATAATCTATATCAGGCACCATAATGGAACTATGCAATTTCTTCAGAAAATTATGTTCGTGGATCTGAATCTAAATAATATGGAGAAAGCTCAAAGGGAGGTCATTCACATCTTATGCAAAATGGAGTTGATTTTTCCTCTAGCTTTTTTTGACATAATGATACATTTGGTCTTGCATTTGCAAGAAGCGGATTTATTGGGTGGGTCGGTATTTATGAGATGGATGTATCATTTTGAAAGATATATGAAGAAATTAAAAAACTACCTCAGGAATAAAGCTCGTCCTGAAGGGTCCATAGCTGAAGGATATGTTGTTGGTTTTTATTGATCAAATTAGAGATTATACGCAGCGGAACAACTATCAAATTGTTAGATTAATCCCATAAGATTTCTAGATCTACTTTTTCACATGCATATATATATATTGAATCAAGGACATGAATAGAAAAATTACCTCAGGTCCTTCCTTGCTGCTATCTTTTCGTATGGCTAAATCCTCGAGATCTCACACCAAGATCTTCCAAAATGTTCTCAGGCACACAAAGAACGAGTGTGGGCTTGCTATACAAATAATAGGCAATAAACTATTTATCAGATGTTCTCAACACATGAGATCTGATAAAGTTTGGACCTAGGTTTTGTGAAGAACAATGACTTTTGATTATGTCACTGTTCTCTTTCTCTGAGAGAGATTTCTAGATATTTTTCTATCCCTAAAAAGTTACGTTCTATGAAAAACTGATATCCTATGTTTAATATATCCTATATATTAAAATATTTGTTATTTAAACAAATTCAAAATAACTGATCAGTTATCAGATTTTTGTTTAAATAATAATATTTTAATCATATTAAAATATCTCATTATTTATTTAATATTTAAATAACTAAAATTGTGGAATCAAGAGACTGAGTACACTCTCTTATGCGTGTAGCACAGTGCATGTGCACTGTGCCACACGTGTACCACATTCCTGAGATGGCATGTGATTTTTCCCAATTTTTATTATTATTTAAATACCAAAAATCCCAAAAATAAATTAATTCAAAATTAATTATATTTTTGTTAAATCAAATAATTAATTAATTCTTAATTAATTAATTACACATAATGAAGCAATAATTATGTTTGATACATAGAAAAATATTTTACTTATCACATAAGTCCTTTTTGCCCATTTTTGTATTGACCTTTGTGAGTATTTGTCTGAGCCATTTCGAGGACCATGGACATATAACATTAAGCTCCAATAAATTGAAACTAAATAATTAAACTCTTTAATTATAATAGTTAATTTATTAATTCTGATATTACTCCACTATAAATTCAGAATTGCACTCTTTATGTTATAGATATACTTTTACAGAAATATTTTCTTAAGTCGTCCATTGATATAACCATCTTACAATAGTTCAACCCTCTAATTAATTAGTTCATAAATTAGAATGGAAGAATTACCATTTAACCTTTCTAATTTACTTCTTATTCCTTAAGTACCATTAATTCACTAGTGAATAATTAATCTATAATCTAATTATAGATTTGAGCCCAAAATCATTCAGTTCCAGAATTAACCCTTAAGGGAACTAATATACGATCCGTTAGGAAAGATTAGATTCCGTATTGTTGATACATGTTCCCAGCCATCCATGATATTAAATCTCCAAAACAAAAGTCATTAGCCTCATTCTTTGAAGAGACCTTAACGAATGAATCAAAAGATTTAATAAACATGAATAGGAGTTCATGAACACTCAGGATTTAGGTTGATCTATAAATGATCATCAGTTATGATATGAATTACAAGTCTTTATTATTTAACGGTGTTTGGATAAAGACTTTAATTCATATCGGTCCATGTCATATATAATCATATTATATAAAGCACCTTTACCGAGATGTCTTTCCACATCAATAATCCGAATCTAGATTATTTGTATCATTATGATACTCAGTAAACCGTACTTACAACTCCAATTAAAGAATTCCATAACTTTAATTTGTTGTTGTTGACTATTTTTATTCATTCATGTGATCTTAATTCTCTTGTACTAATACAAGATCACATCCTCAATAATGAATATGGAATTTTTCTGATATTTACAAAATTATTCTAACAATAATTTGACAATCTAAATATGAAAATAATAATAAACCATTGTATTTATTTATTCACAGAAAAAACAAATGTCTTTACATGCTTTTAGGACACACTCCTAACATATGTTGCAAATGAGGCTTTAACATATTGTTCCGTGTATTTCATAGGCGTGGAAACCAAATTTAATTGTCTGGATCGAAATGCGGATATAGTTTATGTTCCACGCCACGTATTAGTGTTTCAATCTCAACATCGTCCATTGAGTAAGGGATTTCAAGTGCCTCTCGATGAAAAGACTATAAATATAGCTGAAAGGTTCATACTGGAGAATTCTTCTAAGATTGAAGTCTATATGGAGTAGGTTAATTTAATTATCTTTTTTTATGTTGTTTTTAATGTAACATCATTGAACTATAACACTATGTTAATCAACAACGAACACCTTCGTGAGGTCAAATAGAGGGATCCATTGGGCGATCATAACCTTTTGCACAGAAAAGAGTTTCGTTCCTAGTTTCACGAGAAGGTAATTTATACCTACGACATTCTTTGTTGTTAGATTTAAATAGAAGTTTCTTATTATAACATGTTTTGGTATATTTAGATATATGACTTGCACCAACTCGGGTCATTAGAGAATGGGGATGAGTTGCTAGCTTTGGCATCTAGGTCTGATCATTTGGCATACTCCTATCAAGCATGTATAGTGAATGGGGTTCGATATACTACACACATTCGAGATCAAAATCGTATTACACAAAATAGTGGAGTGTGTGTTGCTGGGACAGAAGATTTTAACTATTATGGACAACTTGAAGAGATATTGGAGGTATCTTATACTGGTGTATATTTAGTGGTATTGTTTCGATGTAAATGGTTCAACACGGATCCAAAAAAAAAAAAAAAAACAATTATTGAAAATAATGTCACCAGTATAAATGTGAGCAGTGAATGGTATAAAGATGAACCGTACATACTTTCTAGCCAAGCTAAATAGGTTTTCTATCTCAATGATCTACTTAGAGGTCGAGCTTGGAAAGTAGTTGAAGAAGTTAATCATAGGCAAGTTTTGGATATTCCGGACAAACCTGATCAGATTGCTGATATTGATGTAGTACATGACACAAACTCATCAAATTTTGTATTGAATGTTGAGTTCGGGGAGTTGGTTGTTCAATAATCTAATCAACCAGCAACATTCATATCTACTATCCCTCGACCTTATTTGACTGCTTAAGATACTGATGATTTAATTAATGATGATGAAGAAGAAGTCGAAGACATAGAAGAAGCCGATGACGAGGATGATTTACTTGTTGGCCTTAGTGATGATGATAACACCAATCATGTTTCACCAATAAATGTTAATTTGATAAGTGATGGCAGTGACTATTGTACTTAGTTCTTATATTTGTATAAGAAAAACTTTATATTTAAATAATTATATATATATCAGAAATGTTAATGATTTATGGAATAATGGATTTGTTATGTTATGAATTTGTAATCAGAAAGGTTAAATAATAATTTTGTGGTGATTACAACTAAGAGCCCATAAATAATATATATTTGATATTCATACTAACAAACAAATTTGGTCATATTTAGTTTAAAGATGTCAGCAGATGTAGCTTCATATGATGGCGGAGATGGTGGTGGTCAAGATCCACCACATCCTACTACGATCCTATCCAGTTAGGAGTCAGGTATTTTACAATTCATTCTTTATTTATTTCTAATTAGACTTTATTATACACTTATTTAAAACAATACAATAGCTCCACCAAAGAGAAAAGGTCGTGGGCTTGCCGCTGGGAAAAATTTAGATGACAGAAGGCGAGAAGCTGGACATCCACTCCCCATAGTGGTTGACCCTATCACGTACAAGGTGGTGGGAATGGAACATGCTCCTTTTGTTCGTCTTTTGGGCATCCAAGTCACATCAGCGGTTCTAGGATATTACAAGGATTGGACTAGTGTCCCAAAACGGTATAAGGACAATGTTATTAGTAAAGTGAAGGTAAAATTTTTAGAATTTAATTTAATAATAATTGTATTATAATTCTAGCATGATTAACATATTTTCTCTTGATTGTAGCACATCTATCAAATAGATGGGCGGCCAGATTATACTACCCTCATTGACAGTATCGATGCTGATATGGCTGAGAGATACCAAGACAGGAAAACTAAGCGGCATGCCAAATTCAAAAAGTTCTACAAAGGACTAGATAATTCAAATGAGATCCTAAAGAATCCACCCAAATATGTCAACGCCGATGAGTGGAAACAAATTTGTGAGTTTTTCAGGAGTCCAAAGTTTATTGCGTGCTCGTGAAAAACAAAATAAACCGAGACCAAATGAAGTACTCTACAACACAAGGCATGAAATCATTAGCGGCCACTCGTCACGAAAAAGTAAATGAAAAATATTAACTTAATTAAGTTGTATGAATTTATAAGTTCTCCAACATTCTAATTTTCTTTATTAGTTGAACCCGAACCTAATTGAGGAATGGAAGGAGTATCATTGGACAAAAAAGAACAAGAATTTTGTCAATGAGGATGTTGAATGAGATTATGTAAGTTTAACTTTATTATCAATTCAAATAATTATATTTTTCTTTTGTATTATAATTTAAAAAAAAAACAGGTTAAGTTGAAGTCAACTATTAAAGCTGAGACTCAGTAGACTGTTGAATGTTGTACTGATGATTCTTCCTCGGTCGATCAAATGAAGATACTAAGTCAGGTTATTGGTGAAAGGCGGGGTCACTAGTGAGGAGTTGGCCGCAAATTAAAGGAAAAAGCGTTAACCCGTCCCTCTCAAAACACTTAGTCTCAGGCACCACCTCAACAGTCGACTGAGGAAATACGTGAATTGGTTGACATTGTGAAGGTCATGAATGAACAACTTCAATATGTATATCAGCAACTTCCACCTGAAAAACGTCCGGCAACAAACGTGGAGATGCAGAATACATATCAACGATTTTTAGAGAAGTATGTAGGCTCGTCTTCTGAAACTCAGACACAACACACGTCTCAAGCTTCAGCTTCTCAGCCTTCACCAAGCCATCTTGACACACCTGCACCAACTTTGCCATCTCAACCTTTGGCCCAACCATATATGTATCAATGGTCGATGCTTCCGTACCTTCAAGCTTATCATCCTCATATGAGCAGACCTTCGTCCCAACCCCCGCCTCCTCATATGAGTGGGTCATTGTCTCAACCTCCGCCCTATCCGTATCCACATGTATGGACATGGAGGATCATTGTTACCTCCACTGTATCTATGGGCGATGCCTCCGCACACACCACAAGCATCGCAGCCACCAGAAGGAGGCAATATGGAGGACATTGAAGGTGGAGATGTTTTATATATTATTGTATGAAACAATAACTTCTAATTAATAAATTATTGTATTGATATTTAATTTGGATAATATTGTATTATTGGATTATTTTATGAATAAATTATTAATTTTATGCATATTTAATATTAATATTATTATTTTTATGCATATTTAATTTTGATATTATAAATTAAAATATTTATAATTTAATAAATTTTTATAATTTTTTTAGTTATATAAAAGTATTAGGGGCGATAAGTCGCCTCTAATAATATATAAGTCGACACTAATATTACATTATTAGAAGCAAAATATGATTTGGGAATCACGATTATTAGGGGCGACATTCATTTTATTAAGGGCGAAAATGTCGCCGCTAATACTATTTATTAGGGGCGACGATTTTGTCGCCGCAAATAATCGATTTTACGTCAAAATATTTGCGGCGACATGTCGCCGCTGATGACTTTTAGTAGCAACTTTGGGTATTATTAGGGGCGACATCCGTCACCCATAAAGATCCCTTTTGTTGTAGTGTCTCCACTAAGCATAGAAACTAAAATTTATATTAAATTAATGATTAATAATACCATAAAGGGAATTTAACCTATGTACATAATTTTATAAAAAAAATTAATTTTTACGGTCTCTAATATATTTTTTCAATTTTACGATTTCAAACTTTTATTTCTACTCGAAGTGAAGGAGTGGCCTCACTTGCCAAACTGACCACCTATTGATGTAGATACGCCACGAACCATTTCTTTTTCGTTCATAAAACAAAGTTATTGGTTATGAGAGAATGTTTGAATGTATTGCAGAGGAGACATGTGTGTAATGCAACATGCATATTGAAAGGAGAATGGGTTTTTACATTTTGTTTCTTATGAGTTTTTGTAGGAAAATATTATTGAATAATGAAAACTATTTACATAGCAATATTTACAAAGGAGGTGTGAGGGAGAAGACCACCATTGATGAAGACAACGACGAAACAATTTGAGAACAACTAATGATGAGTTGGATTCGACTGAGCACACGACCCAAACAATTTCCAACCCTATTTAACCCAACCCAGGTTGGCCTTATATTTAAAAAAAAAAATTATACATATAATTTCTAAACCCTAAAACCTTAATACATCACATTCTTTTCAGTTTTGTTCTAACCCTAATTGTGTTGCCTGCTCTCTCTTTTCTACACTCTCATCCCATACTCATTTTATTATTTATCTCCATTCTCCATGGAAATATAGTCCAAGTTCCAAACTCCACTCCTCCATCTCTTACTCTCATCGGCTCCATTCGGTCACAGGCATCATGACTCTAGCTCCAGGTGGTAGTCACAACTCCAAGTGGTTCCACCACACCATCGGTCCGGTCCTCCTCTCAATCTCTCTTACTCACAGTACCACACAATCACACACCACACCAACTATTTTCTTAGCATTTGATTAGGTTTTGTATTATTGTTAATTTATATTTTATATTATTACTAATTTATGCTATGCTTTGTTACACTAGGATTGATACTGTCAAAGAAAAAGGAAAAATATTATTATCAATGACTCAATGGAATAAGAAAAGTTGTCAAATACTCAAAGTGGTAGCTGAATAGGAATACATATTTTTTTCTATGATTATTTGATTAATATTGCTTTATGATGAACATATTGCTTGTTGATATTACTTGGAAAATTTTGTGCATATTTTGTATAATAAATTGTAAATTGTATAACAAATTAGTGCTAAAATTAATGATTATGTTGTGGATATTTGACATATTTTGCAATTTTTGATTATTTGTAAGTGTTGAAATAAGTGCTGAAATATTATGCTATTTGATTAAATAAATAATAAATTGATTGAGAAAATGAATGATGTTGATAAGTACTTGGCTAAAAAAATTGTCAATCCAATGACTTCCTCATTTGATAACCTACTTTAGTGGAAGGATAATTCTCAAAGGTTTAAGATTTTTTCTATGATTACTAAAGATGTTCTTGCTATACTTGTGTATATTGTGGCTTTTGAATATGCTTTTAGTACTAGTAGACATATTTTAGACTCATTTGGGAGTTCTTTTAGTCCAAAATGGTGGATGCACTAGTTTGTGCTCTGCTGATTATTTTTTTCGTCAACTAAAATAAGCAGATAAATCTTAAAGAAAAGAAGAATCAAACACAAGATTTTACGTGGTTCAGATTATTAATTATCCGTAGTTCACAAGTAAATTGTATTGAGGAAGAAGAACTTGCAAATCTCCAGTTCTCTAGAGATTTTGGCAGTGTTTTTGCATGCACTAAAAATTGGGATCCTTTTACAAGTGATACTCTCGCCTTATTTATAGGCGGATGAGGGGATTAAGCTCATTAATTGGAGCTTATTATAATAAATTCCCTCAATGGATCAGATTACACATAAATCAATGTTATTTTCCCATAAGCTAGACTTCTGGGTCTCATTTGTTATTCAACGGGCCCGCTATGAGGTTATCAAGCCCACGACCTTATTGGAAAATGTCATTTCTAATACTGTCAGGGGGTAGCTGCACGTATCCCTATAGTTGTACGAAATCGACAATACGATCTCTGTGGCCACCAAAAGTGTTAGATACATGTTTGTTATCCTGAATGCATCTCCGATTGTCACCTGGCAGGAGAGTTTCCCTTCCGTGGAGGGAAGTCTTCGGTGCTTGACAAGCTGATCACATCCTGAGAAGCTTTATTGGAACAAGGTGGATACTTGTAAGATTACTTCTCGTCAAGAGTACTCGACAATAGATTCTGTAAATGAACCGCCGAGTATGTTCTCTGATCATGATGAAATGAATATTCAGTGTATCAGGCCTTTAGGTCGCGAGGAGGACTAAACAAAATCACCCATCGAGACCACATTATCGTATGAAGAAAACACATACAACACACTCAAAATTACTTGAAGGGGAGTCATGAAGGGATTCAAACAAGAGAGTATTTGGATGATATACAAGCTTATGAGCTTCTTGAAGAAGGTAAATAAAATGACTTGTTAATATTGTTCTTTCTTCAATGCTTTTTATTTTCAATAAGTTGTGTAACTTTGGCTTTTGAATTGTAGACAATAAACTTAAGGACAAGGCAGCAACAAAGGAGAAGACCAAGACACCCATTGCCATTGTTGATTGATTAATTTAAGCTTTTTATTTTGTTTAAATTTCTATGAACTATCTATCTGGTTGTTATAATGGACGACTATAATAATTTTAAGATGTGTTTGGAATTTGAATGACTGTAATATTTGGGTTGTTAAGTACTAACTAGTAGTAGCAACTACTAAGACATGATTCTTCATTTTAGGTTTTAATAATATCATCCTTTTTTTATATATTGAATTATTGATTTTGAAAAACTTGATAGATTTTTTTAAATGGGTTATAATCCAACCCAACCCTTAATTGAATTAGTAGGGTTGAGTTATATATTAAAAATATTTTGAATGAGTTAGAATTCCCTAGGCCGATGTAATTGAGTTTACTCATTCAAATACCTTCAATCTGGCCAACCCTACTCATGTGCAGCCTAAGATGGACTACTAAATGTGGAAGTTTTAGTAGTAGCCATTTTACTTTCCAGGTTAGCTTTGGAAGGAGATACACCTATTAATGAAATAGATTTGTTGGTGTTGGCCTTAGTATCTTCATGTACATGGATCATCTCACACTGCATGTTTATTTTTTATTGTTGATTATAAATATAATGGATTATACCTTATGTGCTATTTTCGGTTGCATGTAATGTATTTCAATATTTTTAATATATATATATATATATATTTAGATAAACTTTAAATTTGATATTTGATATTTTTTATTGTCATATATAATACAAAATTTTAAAAATTATATAAAAGTATACTAATATTCATAAAATACGTAAAATTAAAAACACAAATATATATTTTTTAAGTAAAATACTGAGAAAATGATATATATTAATGAATATATATTAATTTTATTTACTCAATAAATAATAGTTGAAATTACTTTGGATGTGGTTTTTTTTCATTTGTTTTCACAAGTATTGACTTTTTTAGATTTTGTATAAACTACGACTTTTTCTTAACTTAAGCTGATTGTATGGAAAAATATTTCCATATTTTTATGTTTTATGAAGTAAAGTCATATTTTAATTAATCGTTCAGTGTTTAGAGACATTTTGTTTTGTGACGATATTTAGAGATTTGTATTACTTTTAGTTTTATTTTTTCGAATGTTAGTATTTTAATTTTTTTTCAGAGAGATATTTTATAAATTTGTTTTTTTTATATAATCATCCCTTCATATTTTTTTTATCTTCTCTTAATTAATTTAGTACAATTGATATATAATCTTATTATTACAATATTTAATATTTTATGATATTAATATCTGAATTTGTAAATTTTAATAATTAAGTTTTTTTATTTATCAAAATTAATTCTTTTTTTTATCAAGAAGAATAATGAACTTCATTAATCAATGAACAATACAAATGAGAGTCAGAGACTAAAAAACAAAAGGAAAACCTGTCAGAAACAAACCAGTAAAAGACCTCAACTAATTACAATGAAGGGACCGAATATACATTTGATCTCTATCAGAAAGCTACCTATTAGTCACTATGTATACCCTATATTTAGTGAAGTATTTAACTTCCTGAACTAGTTTCACTACAGTCAAAGAATAACCATCATGAAGGCACCTATTTCTATTCCTCCAAATATTGTATATAACAGCAGCACACACCAAATTCACTATAGCAGCAGGAACACCAACTCTGACTCTAGCTAGCCAAACCTGCCAGCTTTTAAAATCAGTAGGCCAAGCAGCAAACACCAACCAGCCAAAAATACTTTTAACCACCAACTTAGAGAGATTACAGTCAAAGAAAAGATGACAATGACTTTTAGGAAAGCTCTCACAGACCGGACAGACCAAGGAGTTCATTTCAATATGCACCCTGTTGAGATTGTCCCTAGTTAGAAGCTGCGAATTCACCACTTGCCAAAGCATGAATCTGTGTTTAGGAAGAATAATTTTGCTCCAAACAGTCCTATAATAGTCAACCCTTTGTTGGTCTAGAATGCTGTTATATAATCTTGCTGACTTGAACTTCCTATGCGCACCAGCAGAGAGGATTGCAGCTGGAGTGAAACAATCTCTAAGATTGCAAAGCTTCCTCCAATACCAGCTGCAATCAGCCTTCAGATCATAGGTCCAGATATTAACACCTTTCAAGTAAATGGAATTGATCCATTTGACCCATAACAGATCAGGTTTAGCTGATATATCCCAGACATACTTAGCTAAAATAGCACGATTCCAAACTTTACCATCTCTGAAACCCAAACCTCCATAAGCTTTGGGGAGGCAAACCTTCTGCCAAGAAGGAATGTGAAGCTTGCTTCTCTGCCCAGAAGTGCCCCACAGAAATCCCCTGCAAAGTTTATCAATTTCCTTGATAATTCTTTGAGGCAAGACAAAAACTGTCATCCAGTAGTTTCGAAGTCCCAACAAAACAGAATGAATAAGTTGAATGCGACCAGCAAAGGAAAGATGTCTACTCGCCCAGTTCTAAATTTTTAATAGAAATTTCTGAAGGATTACCTCACAATCTTCATGTCTCCAATTGGTAGGCCTCATGGGAACCCCAAGGTACTTAAGAGGAAAAGTACCTTCAGTCAGCTGTACTTCCTGGGCAATCCGAGATCTGTCAAGGCTAGAAACTCCACCAAAAAAAATATGAGACTTATGAGAGTTGATTGAAAGCCCTGTAACAGCAGCAAACTCATCAAGAACCTCCTTAACACTTTTAACAGCTGAGATAGACCCCTTACAAAAAAGAAGCAAATCATCCGCAAAGCATAGATTAATCAGCTTGAGACTTTTACACATAGGGTGATATCTAAAGGGAGAATTAAGCGCAGCAAGCTGAAGACTTCTAGTCAAATATTCCATTATGAGAACAAACAGCAAAGGTGACATGGGATCACCTTGTCTCAGCCCTTTTTTACCTTTAAATTTACCTTGCACTCTGCCATTCATCAACAGAAAATAAGATGTATTCCGAATGCAAGACATAACCCATCCTATGAATTTCTGAGGAAAATTTAGAGCTTTTAACAAGTCCTCAAGAAAATCCCAATCAATAGTGTCATAGGCCTTACTCAAATTAATCTTGATGGCACATCTCGATGAAGTGGAAATCCTCCCATAATTTTTTATGAGATCTTGAAAAATCATTATGTTATGGGCTATAGAGTGACCTTTAACAAACGCTCTCTGATTTGGCTGTACAAGATCAGGGAGAACTAAGGCCAGTCTCTTACATATTAGTTTAGCCATACACTTGTACAATGTAGAGCAGCAAGCTATGGGTCTATAGTCAACCGCCCGAGAGGGGTTAGCAACCTTAGGAATAAGAGACAAAGTTGTTTCATGAAGTTCTGAGGGGAAATAACCTGACTCAAAACACTGAGATATAGCTGAACAAACCTCATCCCCTATATCTTGCCAACTAGCTTTAAAAAAGCCAGAACCAAATCCATCAGGTCTTGGAGATTTGGTAGAAGGAATGTTGAACAATGAGTCCCTGATCTCCTTCTTTGAAAAAGGTTTGAGAAGCTTCAATTGCTGCTCAATAGAAAGCTTAGAGCCCATCTCAACATTCTAAATACTAATTTTACCTGTAGCTGAACTAGGACTACCTAAAAAGCATCTGAAATGATTCATAAAATGAGAGACAACTTCTGAGAAATTATCCATAACTTTTCCTTCTTCTGAGATGAAAGAGACGATACCATTATCAGATTTACGCTTCTTTAAAAAAGCATAAAAGAAAGAAGTGTTCATATCACCCTGTCTCAGCCATGTGATCTTGCTCCTCTGAATTAAAAAACTGTGATAACATTTTTCCTGAACCGAAAAGTTAGCAGCAACTTTTCTCTCTTCTTCCTGATAGCTAAAAACTTGAGGGTGAGTTTGAGCCTGCAATTGAGCTTCTTGATAAGCCTCTTTATCCTTGTAATAGGCAGCCTTCAGATCACCTATTTTATCCCTGTTAAAAACTTTCAGACAATGTTTAAGTCTCAGCATCTTGAAAAATATAGCTTTGATACCAGTGGCTCTAAGAGGAGACCTCCAGCTATCTATAACTAGGTCACGGAACTCATGATGCTTTCCAGTAATTATATATACCTAAAAATTTTTAACCCCATCTTCAATAATGGCTGCAATCTCACAATACAGGAACAATGGTCTGATATAGGCTCCCAGCTGAACTGTGCACTAGATTGAGGAAACATATCAATCCATTTTTCGTTCGTAAGAGCATGATCTATTTTCGAGTAAATTCGAGCTGCACCATGTTGGTTATTGGTCCATGTAAAAAATGAGCCTATTCTTCTTAAAGGTTCAACATGAGCATCTACAAGCCATTGAACAGAGTCCACCAGTTCTAGATCAGAAACAGGCTTACCACCTGACCTATCTTGACCTGAAAAGGGGCATTAAAGTCCCCTAAAACTAGCCATGTTTTGTCCATAAGAACTGGTCTTTGCAACCCTTCCCAGAGAGCTCTCCTCCCTTCAATCGAATTAACACCATAAACAAAAGTGACACCAAAAACTTGCTGCAAACCAGCCAACTTCACTAAACAAAGAACATATTGATTAGATTCTTCAATGATATTGACCTTAGCAAATATCTTTCTCCAGATAATCAACAGATGGCCTTCAATGACTAAGCTGGTATAAAAATCCCAGTTCGGAAAATGATGTTCCATGAACCTCCTTATTTTGTTTCCCTTCATTTTAGTTTCTAAAAGACCACCTACTCCAACTTTATTTCTGTTATAAAGATCACTAACTGGGCTATGCTTATTTGAACCATTAAGCCCTCTAACATTCCAACTTAAAATATTACAATTATCCATTTGAGGAAACAGAAATAGTATTACCTTCTTTATCACTGACCATTTGCTCTTGTAGCACCCCAAACTTATTAGATTTCCTGTTCTTTTGACCAGAATTGTTAGCAGCTAAACCTGAACCCTTTCCTTCCTTGGTTGGTGCAGCAATTCTTTTCGGGGTACGCCAGGGTTGGCTAGCCTGAGTACCTTTATCACTATCAGCTGATATCTCACTTGGAGGCTGAGAGGATTCGAGTAGAATGTCCTGAACCTAACCATCATCAAACCTGGTCTGAGTTGCAGGCTTCTCCTTCACTTCTTCCTATATTCCCTCAGAGCTCATACCCTGTGTCTCCATTTTAGTTGTAGACTCCTTCACAACCCATTGAGTATTCTGGCCCTTCCTAAAATCTGCCATTGAGTGACCATAACCCACACAAGTCTTACAATTAATCGGTAACCATTCATACTCAACCCCCTGCTCCATAATTTGGCCATGCTCATTGATATATTGTATATTTTTAGGAGGGTTCTCAGTAACTTCCATTTCTACCAAAATTCTGGCATACTGAATATGAGATCGTTCCTTTGTGAATTTATCCACCATAATTGGCTTACCAATTGTACTCACTAGGGCGTTGAGACATTTACTACCCCAATATTGAAGTCCCAAATCTGGTAGACGAATCCGAAGAGGTACAGATCGCACAAGACGAATAGCATTCAGATCGGTCGTCCATGGCCGAACAATAACAGGCTTCTATCAAAGTGGAGAATGCCATTTTCTAACACATGATCCCTGGTTGCATCATCATTGAACTTGACCATCATCAGACCCATAGTCATTCTTGAAATCTGGGCTATCCCTAGATGGCCCCAAAACCTCTTTATGAACCCTTCAAAAACAACCATTGGTGGGTTAGCACCTAGCACCATGCAAATGACTGCCGAGCTCTAGTTAGCAGATTGTATTTTAACCTCTTCAACATCAATTCTTGCAAATTTCCGACCCTCCTTGTATAATGGCTCAGTGAATTCAAGCTGCTGGTCCGAAAAGGACAACTTATTAGCCATGAAGTTTTGCCACTGTCTCTGAGCTATAGCTTGATAATCTTCATCATCTACTCTATCTGCCCATGATTCCATCGGTTGAGTCACATCATCATCTTTTCCTCCCGATCCAGAGATCTCCTCAAATTGGTGAGGCAAAACTGCATCACACGTCTCAACTTCTTCACCTGCTCCAGAAAATTGGCCATCAGGCATCCGATCATTGTCCAATTCATGAATTGGAGATTTCTCTTCCAAACTCAGCTGATCACCTTGCTCTCCTACCCGTCGATCTAGCTTACGAATTGGCTTCTTCCTCTTCGCCATGGGAGAGAAACAAACCAAACCTCAGCTTTTTTCCCTCAAAAAAAAGAAAATCTAAATATATTAAAAAGAAAATCTAAATATATTTGGATTCTAGAAGATAGACCACATAATATTTAGGTATTTTTATCATTATATCCAATTTTTATAAGATATTTGTGTAATTTTATATGTTTTTTATTTACTTTTGTGATTCTAGTAGATAGACCACATAATAATAAAAAGTAACCTAATACTTTGTGACTCATGCCCTTGATTATATTGTCAAGCTTTATGAACAATGTTTATAATATGATCTTCTTATATCTTCAAGAATCAAGAATACTGAAATTTGTGAAACTTTTGATTTCTTTGAATTGATCTTTTGGCGTCAATAACTTGGAACCTTCCAAAACTTCAGAAACAACAAATATCTGGAGAGACTTTGGACATATCTTGTTAGTATTGTAACATTCTATTACATTTAATTATGCATAATGTTTATCTGGGTGTACCATCCATATCTAATGAAAAAAAACTTGAACCAATATAAAAAAATTAGATCAATAGATTTAAAGCTAGGAAAAAGGTGCATCAATGGTCCCAAACCATCTAAATAAACACAATTTACATATACTTTAAAAACATGAACACACAAAAAAATTTAGACTAATAGATTTAAAACTCAAATCAAATTTAGAGGAAGATTTATTATTGATAGGGATGGCTAGAATAATTTAAGAGAACTCAAGGTGTTACACCTAGATTTCGAGAATGAGAATTTTTGATCTCGGAATCGAGCTCGTAAGGTGTAAGTTCGAGATTAGCACAGTTGTCACGTGATCCGCAAGTCAGAGACACTCTTGCTATGCCGTAAGTGACAACGTCGGAATGGTGAGCACAGGAACTACGTAGTCTCGGAGATGCTCCGAGGTTATAAGTTAGGATCGCAACTCGCAATGGCAATGGTTCAACACTTGTATGAATTTCTTGATTTATTTCCTGCCCTCAGACAAGACGATTCGAGCTCGAATACGATGGTCTCGTCAACATCACTTGTTGGGAACATAGGCGAACCAAGGTGACGAGCTCGTAATATGCAAATGGTCTCAAAGGCGTGTGAATCTAGCGTTCGAGCTTGTCAGTTGTGTATGAACGTATTTATTGTTGTAAAATCACTATGTTTAAGGGATCTGATGTAATTGGTTATTAAATCTGAAATATTATGGAATAAATACGCGTACGTGAAAACCGTATGCATTTAGTGGCATTATTTTAATTGATTTGGAGAATAACTTCCCGAAATCTGTGGGAAGAGATTCAGTAAGCTCCTCTATAAATAGAGTGAGATAATTCATTTGTGGAGACAGAAAAACAGATATTGGGAATACTCTATGCAGTTGCATCCAAAAAGCTATTAGAGAATTCCAAGAAGTTAATAACACAGACTCGTGGACTAGGCAGATTTTAACTGCTGAACCACGTAAAAAATCGTGTCCATAGTATTTGTTTCCATTGATATATTTTGCATAATTGCTCTTCTTTTCTAAGTTGATGAAAAATTGTGTCAACAGTTTGGTGCTTTCATTGAGAGCTATTAAACAAGACATGAGCCTGTTTAGTCAGAAAGCCTCTCAAATTATCAATGGCCGCTACGAGTAATGCCAGTACGAGTGAGCGACCAATGCTCAATATACATGAAGAGAAAATTCCTCACACTGAAGATTACCCACGACGGCGTGGAAAGCAGCCCATGATGAATCCAGATATGGAAGAAAGAAGCGATTCATCCAACTCCCGAGGGCATCCTACCCCCAGGCCTAACGAGGATATGTATAACAATCCTGAAATATATGTTCCAATTGTGGAACTTAAAAATTGCCAACTGCGCAAACAATTGGCAGAAGAAACAAAACGCAACGAAGAGTTAGCCAGACAAGTTGTTGGCGCCCAGGCACCACCTCAGAGGCCTAGAGGACGTCCTCGTGGGAGCACGGCCGCTAGGAGGGCGGAGCAGGTGCCACCACCAGCATCCCAACCAGTTCAACCAAGGCCCCGGAGGAGTAACCGGGCTGAGGGTTCTACCAACCCAACTACAGAAGCACAGTCAGGAATGGGAAATAACTGAGCCCCCTCAGTGGCTCGGAACCCAAATCCTGATGCTGCGCAAAATAACCAGAGCCTGACCGGGTGAATTCGGGACCATCTAGGCCCATCAATGGGAGACAACCACCATCTCCCATAAGACACCCACCATCGCCAATGAGAAACCCCTCGCTAGTCCACGAAGTTCCACGACCTACACATCGAGATGGAAATCGACGGGCTAGGCATGGACAGGGGAATGAAAGAGAAGCTACCTGAGATCGTAGGGCTCCTCAGCCTACAGAAAGCCAAATGTCAAGATCATAGACTGCTGGGAAAAGGAGGCCAGCAGGGGACCCACCTCGTAATCACCGAGCTGCGAGCTATGTAAGTGAAAGCTTGGATTCAACCAAGGCCCCAGAGGAGTAACCGGGCTAGGGGTTCTACCAACCCAACTACAGAAGCACAGTCAGGAACGGGAAATAACTGAGCCCCCTCAGTGGCTCGGAACCCAAATCCCGATGCTGCGCAAAACAACCTAGAGCCTGATCGGGTGAATTCGGGACCATCTAGGCCCATCAATGGGAGACAACCACCATCTCTCATAAGACACCCACCATCGCCAATAAGGCACCCCTCGCTAGTCCACGAAGTTCCACGACCTACACATCGAGATGGAAATCGACGGGCTAGGCATGGACAGGGGAATGAAAGAGAAGCTACCCGAGATCGTAGGGCTCCTCAGCCTACAGAAAGCCAAATGTCAAGATCACAGATTGCTGGGACAAGGAGGCCAGCAGGGGACCCACCTCATAATCACCGAGCTGCGAGCTATGTAAGTGAAAGCTTGGATTACACCAGGTCCGTGAGCATTTACAACATGGAACCAAGGCAGGCGGGGAATCGAGGAAATCACTTTGATCTACGGGAAAAATTAAACCACAATCGGGGTCGAGACAATCCCTCGAACCCAGATCTGCGAGACCATCTGAATGGCCGCAAACATCCAGTGTATAACCCTGCACCAAGACAGGGACCTGGAGTTAGACCTCCCGTGGATTTAGTCCAAGAAAGGATTGGACAACTGGAGAGAGCATTCAGACTCTTGCAAAATGAGCGTAGCAGGGATAAGGATGAAGAGTTCGTGAAGAGCTCGAGCCTTTTGCCCCGCATATCTCCAACACCTCGTTCCCTCATGGATTTAGGATACCTCATGTCCCGCCATTTGACGGAAACTCATATCCATATATCCGTCTGAGCACGTTCAACACTATTATGCGAGCCATCAATGTGGGTTACGAGCTCAGATGTATGTTGTTCCCAGCCACACTTACAGGACCAGGAAAAAACTAGTTTGAGAAGTTCAAAAGGCATTCGATCGCGTCTTGGGATCAATTTTCTGGGGACTTTAAAAAACAATTTAAGGATGTGGTTGGCATTAGGTCTGAGGTCTCAACCTTAACCAATGTCCGACAACAACAAAACGAGTCACTAAAAAGTTACCTCACAAGGTTTAACTTATAAGTGGCCCGAGCTCAAGATGTCGACGATAGTAGTCACCTGATGGCGGTTAGAGTAGGTGTAATGCAAGGAAGTCCCCTCTGGGAAGACTTACAAGGGAAACCTGTCAGGTCTTTAACCAAGTTTAATCGAAGGGCCCAGAGGTTTGTCAATGTAGAAGAGGCGAGGTCAGCGCTGAACATGACCTATCAGCTCGGAACTACAACGACAAACATGAACTCTGCTTCGACCTTGGTAGACCCCTCAACTTCGAAACCCCCTGGGGATAACCCTTCTAAAAGGAAGAAAAACGAAGGGAATAACCCCGAGGAAAATGGAGGAAAGAAGAAGAAAAAGGACAGATATTTCTCTGTATACAAGGTGTATACCGAGCTCAACGAGTCTCGAGAGAATATCTACCTGGCTAATGAAAACCAGGTCCCCTTTAGACGACCTGACCCCATGAGGAACCAGAAAGCAAAGAGAGATTATAATAAATACTATAGATTTCACTGAGATATCAGACATACAACCGATGAGTGCCGATAGTTGAAAGACGAGATCGAAGGTTTGATCTCGAGGGGTTATTTCGGAAAATACGTCAGAAACCGAAACCCCAATCAAGCTTCCACAAGCCAAAGGGCATCGGCTACACCACCTGCCCAAAACAGTAACTCTCGAGCTCGGGAGGATGAGCGACCCCCTTCGATTGATGGAGAAGATGTAATAACTATCTCGAGGGGACCTCATATCGCAGGATCGGGCAGGAATGCCCAAAAGAGATATGTAAACGAGCTTAAGACAGGTGACGGTTCTCCCTACAAACCCGAACCACGATCTTCGAAACAACAAAGGATTGAAACTCAACCCATAACCTTTACTGAAGAGGATGCATCACACATCCAGTTTCCGCATAACGACCTCCTAGTCATAACCCTCCAGCTCGCGAACAAGAGGGTACGCTGAGTCCTTATTGATAATGGGAGCTCGGTGAATATCCTCTATAAAGCCACCCTAGAAAATATGGGACTCATGCTTCGCGACCTAAATGCATGTGCAACCACACTGTATGGTTTTTCAGGAGAAGGGATTGCCTGTATGGGATCCATTGAACTCCATGTGACCTTGGGAGACTATCCAGTCTCTGTAACCAAGATGATGGAGTTTTTCATGGTGGATCTCTCATCGGCCTACAATGTACTGCTTGGGACACCCACCCTAGTTCGGCTGGGGGCAGTGTCATCTGTTAGGCACCTGGCCATCAAGTTCCCGACTTCTAGTGGCATCAGGACGCTGAAAGGGGACCAAATTGCAAGAAGGGAATTCTATAGCATCTCCGTTAGGGGAAAGAAGCAAACAAGTGCATAGACACTTGTAATTATTCAAAACAAGGATGGGACAGTCTTCAAGATAGATGAAGAGATCGACCCCAGAATAGAAGAAAGGGTTGACCTCGAACCTCTAGAAGAGCTCGAGGAGGTCAAGCTCGATGACCCCACCAAGATAATAAAGGTAGGTAAGAATCTTTCTGAAGAAGCAAAATATCAATTAATCCGCTTCTTAAAAGAAAACTAGGATGTATTCGCATGGTCACATTAGGACATGGTGGGAATCAGTCCAAATGTCATGAGTCATGCACTTAACATCGACAAGAGCTTCCCCCCGAAGCAGCAAAAGTGAAGACTCCTAGATGATGACAGAAAGAATGCCCTCAAGGAAGAAGTCGATAGGTTAAAGGCAAATCGATTCATACGAGACGCCTTCTATCCTGATTGAATAGCCAATCCAATGTTGGTTCTGAAGCCCAATGGCACGTGGCGAACCTGTATTGACTATTCCGACCTTAATAAGGCATGCCCCAAAAATTGTTTCCCCTTACCTCAGATTGATCAGCTCGTAGATGCCATAGCAGGTCATGACCTCATGTCATTCATGGACGCCTATTCTGGATATAACCAGATCGCCATGCACGCACCGGACCAAGAGCATACAAGCTTCGTAACCGATAAAGGGCTATAATGCTATAATGTCATGCCTTTCGGGCTCAAAAACGCTGGAGCAACGTACCAAAGACTTGTGAACAGAATGTTCTTCGAGCAGATAGGTAATAACATGGAAGTTTTTGTTGATGACATGCTAGTCAAGTCCAAACATAATGATAACCATGTGGAAGATCTCGCAGAATGCTTCACCGTGTTATGGAAATATAACATGAAACTCAACCCACAAAAATGCTCTTTCGAAGTATCTTCAGGAAAGTTTCTGGGGTTCATAGTGAATGTGCGAGGAATAGAGGTTAATCCTGACAAGATCAAGGAATTGATTGACATGCCCTCACCTCGAAAGCATAAGGATGTCCAGAGTTTAACTGGATGAATGGCGGCACTAAGTAGGTTTGTTTCAAAATCTACAGACCGATGTCTTCCTTTCTTCAACCTTTTGAGAGGGGGCAAAAAGTTTGAGTGGTCAGAGGAATGCGAGCTTGCATTCTAGAACTTAAAGAAACATCTCGCCGAACCACCGATCTTGTCGAAGCCTACCACTGAGCACGCCATTAGTGTCGTGCTTATCCGAGAAGACAAGTAGGTACAAAAACCAGTGTACTATGTCAGCAAAAGGTTACTGGGGGCAGAATCGAGATACCCTTCAATGGAAAACTGGCTTTTAGCCTAATCCACTCATCTCGAAAGCTCTGACCTTATTTCCAAGCAAACCCTATTCATGTGTTGAATGATCAACCATTACGACAAGTTCTTTCTAAACCAGAAGCCTCTGGAAGATTGTTGAGGTGGGCGGTCAAACTCGGACAGTTCGAGATCACTTATCACCTGAGAACGACCATAAAGGGACAAGCTCTGACAGATTTCATTGTAGAATGTATTGGAGTGTCTAATGATGAAGTTATAACCCCAGCCCACGAGCTGTGGAAACTTTATGTTGATGGATCCTCCAACGAAAATGGATCGGGGGTAGGAATCATACTGATCACTCCAGCGAAAAGTCATTTTCATTCCGCCTTAAAGTTCAACTTTGAAGCGTCTAATAACAAAGCTGAGTACGAAGCATTGTTGGCAGGACTTCGGATAGGCAAGGAACTCAAAGCAAAGGATATAAACTAATATAGTGATTCACAGTTAGTGGTCAAACAAATTTTAGGGGAATATCAGGCTCGTGGCATAAAGATGGCTGCATATTTAAAGAAAGCTAAGGTTATGCTTGGACAGTTCCTCGAGAACAAAATTCAAATGCAAACGCATTGGCTAGGCTCACTACGATTAGCGAGGCCGATACACTGAATGTCGTCCCAATAGAGTTTCTACCGACCCCGAGTATTAGCGAGCCTAACGAAGAAGACGTATGACCCCAATAGTCGATTACCTCAAAACCAAAATTCTCCCAACAGAATGGAACGAGGCTCGAAAATTGATGTATCAGATCCCGAGGTACACTATTGTGGAAGGAAGGTTGTATCGAAGAGGGTATTCTATGCCACTACTCCGATGTGTAACTCCACCAGAGGTAAAGAAAATTATTGAAGAAATTCATGAAGGATTTTGTGAAGACCACACTAGGGGGCATAGCCTGTCAAAAAAAGTGATAAGACAAGGATATTTCTAGCCCACAATCAAGGCAGACGCATTTGAATACGTCAAAAAATGTGACAAGTACCAGTGATTTGCTTCAATTCCACAAGCTCCACTTATCGAGCTAACCATGCTGACCTCCCCATGGCCATTTGCGGTGTGGGGAATCGATCTTATAGGCTCATTGCCAACAGGGAAAGGTGGAGTAAAGTATGTTGTGGTCGCGGTCGATTATTTCACAAAATGGACCAAGGCCGAGCCCCTAGCAACAATTACCTCGAAAAAGGTTTTAGACTTTGTGGTAAAAAACATCATCTGCCGATACGGAATGCCCATAAAGGTAGTGTCGGACAATGGTACCCAGTTCGACAGCGACTTGTTTACCTATTTCTGCGAAAAGAATGGGATAATAAAAAGTTTCTCCTCCATCGCTCATTCCCAATCAAACGACCAGGTCGAAGCAGTCAACAAAACCCTTAAAAGCTCCATAAAGAAAAGGGTAGAGGAGGCTAAAGGTAGATGGCCCGAGGAGTTACTACAAGTGTTGTGGGCTTATCGAACCACAACTCGAACTTCAACAGGACATACTCCCTTCTCCCTAGCATATGGATACGAGGCCATGTTACCAATTGAAGTCGAAATACCTGCAATTCGGAGCCATGCCTACAATCAGGTCTCAAACCAATCCCAGCTCGAAGAAAGTCTGGACCTTATTGAAGAAAGACGAGATGAAGCTCAACTAAAAAATTTCGCATATCAGCAGCGAGCTATCCGATACTTCAATAAAAAGGTTCGAGATTGAAAATTTGGATTGGGAAACTTGGTATTAAGACGTGTATTCCTGCCTACGAGGGACCCATCTGTTGGAGTACTCTGACCTAACTGGGAAGGACCTTACCAGATCGAGTCTATTATCTGACCTGGGGTGTATAAATTGGCAAGATTAAGCGGGGAATTGGTATCGCGAGCTTGGAATGGCAAACATCTACGACCTTACTATCAGTAATGTAGGAATGATGTTTTATTGTAACCAAGCTTGTTTATTTTTCAGACTGTTTGTTAATAAAGTGTTCGACTTTGATCAAAAGTTATTTTCTTTACTACATGTTGCATTTTTTGCAAACTCTCTTAATTCAATAACCTATGGTCACACTCATAGGATATTAAGGGGGCATCAGTGGTATATAATAATACCATAAGTTTGAAAAAATAAATAAACATCGAGTCAAAATGTCTGGATCGTTAACCCGACATAAAGATGTTAAGTATACACGTAAACTAACAAAAATGTCTGGATTGTTAACCTGACATAAGAGTTATAAGTGTCTGGATTTGACCAGATACGTGAGCTAAGATGATCTGGACATAACCAGATTGTCAAATTTATAAGTGTCTGGATTTGACCAGATACACGAGCTAAGATGATCTAGACATAACCAGATTGTCAAAATTATAAGTGTCTAGATTTGACCAGATACACGAGCTAAGATGATCTGGACATAACTAGATTGTCAAAATTATAAGTGTCTGGATTTGACAAGATACGCGAGCTAATATAATCTGGACATAACTAGATTACCAAAGTTCTAAGTGTATGGATTACAGAAACCAGACATGACCTAAACAAGTTTGGAACAAACTAGCTAAAACTAATCGACAGAAAGTCGGAATATAAATAAACCTACTTCAAGTTAAGTTGAGATCAAGGCTGGAATATTTTGCAAAAAAGATAGTTTCGACCTCACAACCTTAGGGAGTTACTCGAGGAAGAGGAAAAGTGACTAGAAAAGCAAGATATAACTAAACTACCTATCTTACATGCCATATAGGTACTTTCGAGTGCATGGTAAAAGTAAGGTTCGACCTTGACAAATAACGAGATTGGACATGGATACATTGAGCAAACTGTGCATGAATGCATTGAAACTCGAGCTTAAATCTAACAGATATGTTTGTACGAATAAACAAACATAAAAGCAAACCTTTAATATCAGATGCTTAAAATATTTCAACCCAGAAATGTAAAGAAAAAATGTTAAAAGTAAAAGCTAAATCTAAAATCAAGTGTATAAAGGTTTTCGAGCAAAGAGAATCATATACATAACGATTAAAATTACTGTTTGAGAAAATATAAAATAGCCCTTAAGCGAGCAATAAATTGTCTTTACTCCAAGGGCATAAATAAATAATTATTACAAAAATTTTAATGGGATACAACCCATTATCTCGCTTCTATGAAGCGGGTGCATCCCCTTCGGCAGCATCAGGCTTCTTCGCCACCTTTTCTGCCTCCTTCTTGGCGTCCTCCTCTACAAGTCGAGCTTGCCACCTTGCCAGGAACTCATCTTTGAGAATGTCTAAGAAGATTTTGTCGAGGTCAGCGCTGTTGGCCCAGATTCGGTACATGGCCATATCAACCGCATGATCCTTCTTTTGCTTGAACTCCTCCTGAAGGTGAGCCTTCTCACCCTTGATTATGTCAAATGTGGCTTTCTTCTCCTCCTCGAGCTTGGCGTTCAGCTCTTCCAGCTCCTTGATTCTGGAGTCCTTCTCCTTGCTCTTAGACACTTTAGCCTCCAGCTTTTCCTCGAGCTCAGACTTGGTGGCCTTAAGCTCGTCTGCGAGCTTAATCTGGAGATTCTTTGACTCCTGAGCATAGGACATGCTCGAGTGGGCTTCATTGTTTAGCTTGTAGTTAAGCTGAGAAAACACAGCAAGGACCTGTACATAAACAACAAGGGTTAGAACACACACAGAATAAACTCGAACAGGAAGCACGACATACAGAATAAACTCGAACAGGTTAGAACAACAAGGGAAATTACGGAGGAGATGAGCTCGCTACCCTTATCATAGAGGGTGTTGGTGTCTCAGCAGGAGGTTAGGAATTGCCATTGAGCGACACCGAGATTGCTGAAACTCTGGCCAACTCGAGACAGTACGTCCGAGCCAAGAGTAGCTTTATGTTTCCTTGCGGCGTTGTCGATCACATACTCCAGGGAGTGGGTCAAGACCGACAACAAGCGTTCCCGAGTGGGAACCAACTTCTTTGGGGCCAGGGCAGTTTTTTGAGAAGTCTGGATGGCAGGAGGCGGGGGAAGCGTAACCTCAGCAAATACCCTGACCTTGGGGTCTGCAGCAATAGCTCGGCTCGGGTCATGGGAGTCTGGGGCTAAATGGGTCACCTCGGTTCTTTTTTTAATCTTAGAAGGGCGCCTCACTCTTTGTGACGCCCTCGGGCGCTTGCTTTGTTTAGCTCCCGAGTGGCGGTTGAGCACATTATCGAGATCGGAGTCCATGTCGCCTACACATACATAAAAAGAGACAAAGGTTAAAGTCAAAAGAAACCTAACTGGAACTCTCCCCCGAGCTTGTGCTCGGTGACCATGTAATCCCCTATCTTCAGAGGAGGTTGGGAGAGTCCCTTCCCTATACGTGGGTGACAGTCACGAAAGGTCTCTATAGTCGTTATTACTGTACTATACTGCGACCCCATCCCAGACTTCATTTAAACTATACATAGTTTGGAACTGTCCTAACCAACTATCGAACCTATTAATGTTCTCATCTACACAAGACCAAACATAAAAATTATCCATGGAATCCGGGAATATGATCAAGGTATCAGGCTTATACTTTAGTAGAGAGAGGGACCACATAGTCGAGCTAAGGATAACTTTACCTCCACTACTCGAGCTCGAAGCCTCATCGTGCGCTTCATTTCCCGAGCATGGGCGATCCTGACGGTGAGCCACTGGAGAGCGGGCATGTGAGCTCGTTGACCTCTCTCTTGGAGGAAGCTTCTCAGTAGGAAGAGGTACATGCTCCCACTTTAGGTACTTGCGATAAGCAACATCGTCTATCGAACGATCTCGCTCCAGGAGGCCACAGGCTCGGAGTTTATCTTCATGAAGGAGATATGATAGGGAGCGCCTGCCATACGACCATTTGAGCAGAGCATTCTTATGTTCCACCATTGAGTTAAAGGGTGTGGGACGGTGATAATTGGCTGAAGAAATGGATACGTGTCATTATTTCGAGCTTAATCATTAATCGAGCGAGAAAGAAATGGGTATGTGTACTTACGAATTTGTTATAACGAATAGAATTTCGAAGGAGCCAGACCGTCTGTCCAGAAGAAGGATAATTTGAATTTCGGAGGATGGTTTGGCATATTCTCGAAGATCTTCTTCTCCTTGGGATAGCTTGACAAGTAATAGAATCCATCTCCTCCCCGAGATCGGGAGGGGTTGCTTTTCAGGCAAAAAAGAAAGAGAATCTCTCTTTGTGAAGGTCCTTCCCACTTTAGCTCGTGGTATAGCGACTTGCGGGCGGACAAAACCCTGTAGGATTTGGTTTGAAGTTGAAAAGGCGCGAGCTCGAAAAAGTCTAGAAAATCCTTAAAAAAGGATTTTTGGTGGAGTAAAGCCCTCGCCTTCATATGTTCGCAACTCTAGGGCGCGAGCTTGATCTGGTTATCGGGTCGGCCATCACCTGGGGCGTAGCAGCTCCGCTCGTTCGGAGTTACAGCTCGGCACATCAGGGTATTGGAGAGCTTCAGGCCATGGCGAGATAGAATGTAAGAAATCTGGCTTCTAGAAGTGACCGAGCTCCAATAGTGTTTGGCCTCGAAGAATTCCTCCCTAGAGGTAGGAATGGTATCAGCTTGCGAGGTAGAAGGGCGGTTTGAAGGGTCATCCATCAGAGAAAAGGAAAGTACACCAGGCTTGAAGGAAACAGTGACTTTGAGTTTGGGATCGAGAGGAATAGGTCTAAGTTCGGGGTCTGGATCTGGGTAAATCGCAACCTGAAGTTTCCTCCTTTTTCTTTCTTTGACCTCGTCGATCTGATGTCGAAAATGGGCTCGGATATCTTCTTGTTCGTACCTCACTTTGTGCTCGCGTATTAGTCGCTGGTTCCAAGTGAAGGGAGATTCTGGATTGGAAGTTGATGGAGAATAAGGGATTGCGAGCACTGATCCACACCGATTCTAAGAATTCTGCGACATCTAGAAAGAAAGAAAAGGGCAAGGGCCAGGCATACAAGAAATCATAGTATGATTTTTGGTGATTCGAGCTCGAAGGCTTGAAATCACGAGTAGGCTCGATCGAGACCGAGGTCTCGAAAGGATAGGACAAGTTCAAGGAAGAACCTCGAACTATTGTAAAGTTTGGGCTTCGAGCATGTATCTGACGCGAGAGTGGGAAAGTGTGGGTTCATTTTAAGAATCCTTGATTGAAAGGGGAAAAGTTGACGGTTACTCAAAAAGGTGATAATTTTGGGATTTGTGCAATTTAAAACCCTAATTCAGAACCCCATTTCTTGGCCTACACAATACATTACTCGTAGTATAAAAAATAAAAAACCCACATTTGTATTTTTTGCACTAAATCTGGGTTTGAAACCCATGATTTCAAAAAAAAATTTGAATCCAAAGTTTATGTAGTATCAGCTAAACTATATTGCTAAAGCTACAAACTAGTGAATATGTTCATACGGAAAGGAAGTGCGTAAAAATGCATGAAAAATATAAAGAATGGGAAATCAAGAAATGGAACTTACACACAGAAGAAGCTTGTGGATATAGTGAGGTTGTCGACTAAAGAATCGGCTGCAAGAAGGATCTCACGGAATAAAAAATACTGAGGTTGTTTTGTCTTGTCGATTTGGAGAACATGCGTAGGAAAAAAAGAGAACTGTAGCTCTGGTTTTTCTTTCTCTCTTGAACTTAAAGCGTAAAAGTGAAGTGAGGAAGATGATAGAGGCTTATTTATAGACCTTAGGGAATGTCAATGGTCGAACTAATCTGGACCATTGGCCGGATTCAGTATCTGATTGAACTATCAGGTGCAAAAGTGGCGATGACGGCAAAGAGTTGGCAGGCGAATAGACGTGGGTGTGGTGAAAAGGTACTTGGTACTCTAATTGAGCAACCCGTGGTTGACGCGTGTCCACACTCAAATATATTAAGTGGCTCAGTTTTCGATAGAAGCAGTTCAAAAGTTTCCTTCTCATAGGATTCGAACTGATACTTTTGAGGGGGAAAAATGTTACACCCAGATTTTGAGAATGGGAACTTTTGATCTCGGAATCGAGCTCATAAGGTGTAAGCTCGAGATTAGCACAGACGTCATGTGATCTACAACTCAGAGATAGTCTAGCTATGCCGTAAGTGACAGTGTCGGATTGGTGAGCTCAGGAACTACGTAGTCTCAGAGGTGCTCCGAGGTTATACGTTAGGATCACAACTCTCAATGGTAATGGTTCAACACTTGTATGAATTTCTTGATTTATTTCTTGCCCTCAGACAAGACGATTCAAGCTCGAGTATTGTAAGCTCGAATAGGATGGTCTCGTCAACATCACTTGTTGGGAACATAGGCGAACCAAGGTGACGAGCTCGTAATATGCAAATGGTCTCAAAGGTGTGTGAATCTAGCGTCCGATCTCGTTAGTTGTGTATGAACGTATTTATTGTTGTAAAATCCCTATGTTTAAGGGATATGATGTAATTGGTTATTAAATCCCAAATATTATGGGATAAATACTCGTACGTGATAACTGTATGCATTTAGTGGCGTTATTTTAATTGATTTGGAGAATAACTTCCTGAAATCCGTGGGAAGAGATTCGGTAAACTCCTCTATAAATAGAGTGGGATAATTCATTTGTAGAGACAGAAAAATGGATATTGGGAATACTTTGTGCAGTTGCTTCCAAAAAGCTATCAGAGAATTCCAAGAAGTTAATAACACAGACTCGTGGACTAGGCAGATTTTAACTGTTGAACCATGTAAAAAATCGTGTCCATAGTATTTGTTTCCTCTGGTATATTTTGTTCAATTTCTCTTCTTTTATAAGTTGACAAAAAACGGCGTCAACACAAGAATATTCTACCAATTCATGTAACCACTTTTTAGACACTAAAAGTAATGGTCCCCATACTCAGTTACTTTCTTAGTAAATTTTTTTATTAGTTATTTATATTCTAAAATTACTCCAACTATCATCATCTTCAACATCGACTCCAACTAACCTCTCTAATTATATTTTTATCAATTAGTTCCATTGATCCTCTAATGAAAATATTCTATAAATTTAATTACAGAATGAAATTTGTATTCTCTAACAGAAATTGAGCGCTCTATGTTCAAGCCTTGAATCAAAACTGAAAGGAACAACTAATCTTCTTTCATTTAAGTAAGGAGCATATTCCATATCTGTGAAGTATGTTCCCAGCCACTTGTAGTTCTATGACTCGAAGATATCAGGAATTCAGTCGTAGGAATATTGAACCTTACCCGATTAGTCAAAAGTCATAAAAGCACTATTAGGAGTTCATTACTCACTTCAGAATTGAGGTCAAGTCTCAAACGACCATTGATTGATGAATGTTGAACTTATATATTTTAACGGAGATTATCATAAGTTCTTTCTTTCATTGTGTCCTAATCATATATAATCTATATTGTATACGGTACCTCTATCTGGATAAACTTCTATGTCTTAAAAAGAACATATACCTTACCCATAATCTTTATTAAATATAACTCCCACTTTATTTAGCAATCAAGGACTATTTTTATATTATTATTATCTTGAATTAAATCCTCTTGTATATATATCATTATACATATACTTAATTCAAGACTACATCAATAATATTGGATCTTCATGATAAATGGCATGTATAATTTAATACAAATATGGGTGAAAATATTAATTTTATTTAATTAATAGTAATCGTTCATACATAAATATGCTTTAAGGGCACAAATCCCAACAATCTCCCAGTTTCCCTAAAGTAGATGAGATATGTCGCTTAATCTAAATTTAAGAAATGACTATCAAAAATCGTAGCAGGCATTGTCTTCGAAGAGGGATCAACATCGTTGTTTGCTAATTCAATCTTCTGAACGATTATATCTCCTATGTGTACTATCTCTCTTATGGGGTGGTACTTACGCTCTATATGCTTCGCTCTCTTATGGCTTCTCTATTCTCTTGAGTTGGCAATCACTCAGCTATTGTCACAGTAGAGTACGATAGGTTTATCCATAGCTGGAACAATTTACAGATCACCGAAAAACTTTCTAAGCCATACAACCTCCTTAGCTTCTTCGCTTGCAGCTACGTATTCTGCTTCCATGGTGAAGTCAACAATAAAAGATTGCTTTATACTCCTCCATATAATTTCTCCACCCATAATTGTGAAAACATATCCAGACGTAGATTTTTGGGAATCTTTGTCGAATTGGAAGTCAGAATTTGTACAATGTTTGACAGCTGTCCAATGATCGAAGCTTTGATTTCACTGGTACCTACTTACTATACCCACATCGTAGCAAATGTCAGGCCTGCTACATAACATTTCATAGATTAAGCTTCCTACTGCAGAGGCATAGGGTATCCATCTCATTTCCTCTTCCTCTTGGGGTGTCTTAGGACATTGGTTCTTGGAGAGGTGAACACCATGACGAGATGGGAGGTTTCCCTTCTTGGAGTTCTACATCACATACTTTGTAAGTATTTTATCTATATAAGATGCTTGAGACAATGCCAATATTTTCTTCTTGCGGTCACTAATTAATCATGTCCCAAGAACGTAGCTTGCCTCTCCCAAATCTTTCATTTGGAATTGGTTGGCTAGCCAGAATTTTATACCAGATATTATTCACATCATTCCCAATGAGTAATATTTCATCTACGTATAAAACTAGAAAGACCACTTTGTCCTTTTCCATTTTCTTGTATACACAAGTCTCATCGACATTTTGAGCAATACCATAAGATCAATACCTAAGCCATCATTACAATTTTATACAAGTCCTATTGATTCGGATGCATATCATGATTTATATTAGTGGACAATAGCAAGTAAGTGAGCTTATGAAATTATTTGGTTTGAATGGATTGATTGGAAAGAATTTGGCTAGCATAATTGATTTCAAATACGTTTATTTAATTATCATGACTTGGTAATCTGAAATGTTAGTAGACTAAAGTGTGTTGATTGAGTGTTTTGATCAAAATTCTGGATTGCATAAACTGTTGAGTAGTTTTTTTTAGAATTATATGATTATCATTCATGATTTTGAGGCATAAGTGTTGTTGGTATAATTCATGTTATGTTTGTTGTGCGATGTTGTCTTTGTTGTTAGAGTCTCAGTTTATTTTGAGTCCTTTATTCGAGGGCGAACAAAGAGTAAGTTTGGGGGAGTTTGATAAATCTATTTTAGTGTCGTTTTAGGATGTGTTTTTGTGGTAATCTTGAGTATTTATGTTTGTTTTGTGCAAGATTACGCTTGTGTTTTGTCTTTGTTGTAGGTTGGTGCATTGAATCATGAGTTAAATGTTAAAAGAAGAGGAAATGGTGGGAAAATGGAGCTTTTGGTTGTTGTTTAACTCAAATTGGCGCTAAGGATGAATAATAATACGTTTTAATGAAGAAAAGAAGGTCAAAAGGTTAAAATCTGAAGAACAAAAATGGAATTAAAGTCGCGATATGGGCTTAAGGGCGATGACTCTAGTCAAGTCAGAGGCTAAAGGTTGCTGAAGGGAATTAGAGCCGCGACTTGCTCTTATAAGTCGCGACGCTAGTGGAAGTCAGAGGCGAACCCAGGTGGTGCATCTACACGCAGGCCGCGACTGGGGTTTAGAGGGTCACGCCGCTTGAAGACCTAACCAGAATTTGAAGTGCCTTAAAAATGACACGGGCCTCGAACTAGGAAAGGCCAATCCGCGGCCCTCCTATGAAAAAAAAGAGGAATTCATGTTTTTTAAGTATAAATTCAGACTTTATGGTTTAATTAGCTTTAAGGTCATATTTTAATTACGATTTTAGAAATTAAATTTGATTATGAGATTAGTTTTTCTGCATTTTTTATTTTTTCTTTAAGTCTTTAAATTTTATGTTATGAATAATTATTTTGTTGTTTTAGTCATGTCTGGCATGAACTAAACACTTCTATCTAGGGTTTAATGTAGCCACTTGGGTTTCTATTTAATCTTATTATGTTGTTCTATGGATTCTTCTTCTTTATTCTAATTTATAGATTGTTTGCTTAATGCAAGTAAATATCTGATCAATATTTGCTTGATTTATGATTTCGTTTCAAAATTTGAAATATGAGAATTGAATATGCTATCATTATAGACACATATGTTACACATTAGATGAAAGTACCTGTATGGCTTGTGTAGTAATTAGGTTTCTAGGCTTAATGCCTGCTATATGTTGAAATATGAGAATTGAATATGCTATCATTATGGTATGCTCGAACATCGAACCTCTGTCGGATACTATGGTCTTAGGGATTTCATGCAATCGTACAATTTCTCGAACATAAATGTCTATGTACTGGTTTGTAGTGTGCGTAGTCTTGACAGGCAGGAAGTGAGCTGACTTCCTGAGTCTATCCACCACAACCCAAGCTGAGTCGTGTTGCTTACTTGTCTGTGGTAATCCTGTCACGAAGTCCATGGCTATTTCTTCCCACTTCCATTATGGAATACTAAGCAGTTGTAATAAGTCTATGGGTCGCTGATGTTCTGCCTTTACTTGCTGGCATGTTAGCCATTTGGACACATACTCTGCTACCTCTTTCTTCATTCCTGACCACCAATATAGTGCCTTAAGGTCATGAGTCATCTTGGTATACCCCGGGTAAACTGAGTATGGGGTAGTGTGTGCCTCCTCTAATATCTTCATCTTAATCCCATGATCATTCGACATGTATACCCGACCCTTATATTTCAAGAACCCATGACCTTATATAGAGAAATGCGTAGTCTTGCCTTCTTTGAATGCAGCCATATGTGATAATAGCATGTCATCATGCCCTTGCCCGATCTGTATATCCTCTAGTAAACTTGACTGGATGGACAAGTTAGCCAATTGACCCATGACTATTTCTCTCCTGACATTAATCAACTCTTGTTGTAGTGGCTTCTCAATTCTTGATAATGCTGCCAGATTTCCATAACTCTTCCAACTTAACGCATCTGCAACTACATTAGCCTTTCTTGGGTGGTATATGATTTTGCAGTCATAGTCCCTTACTAGTTCCAACCACCTACGCTGCCTCATATTGAGTATCTTTTGCATGAAGAAATATTTTAAACTCTTGTGGTACATATAAATCTCACACCGTTCTCCATAAAGATAGTGGCACCAGATTTTCAGTGCGAATACCACCGTTGCCAACTCCATATCGTGTGTTGGATAGTGTTGCTCATATTCCTTCAGCTGTCTTGAGGCGTAGGCTATCACCTTGTCATTTTGCACCAGCACACAACCCAAATCTTGCTTTGACACATCAAAATATACTATAAACTTTTCGTTGGGTGTCGGTACACAAAGTACTGGTGCTGAACACAATTTGTCTTTGAGGAACTAGAAGCTTCTTGACATTTATCCCTACAGTTGATCTTCTATTGCTTCCGGGTCCGGTTGGTAAGCGGAGTGGTTATCTTAGAAAAGCCTTCTACAAATCTTTGGTAATAGCCTGCAAGCCCGAGAAAACTTCTAACCTATGACCCATTCTTAGGTATTGGCTAATCCTTCACAACCTCTACTTTAGTTGGGTCTACTGCGACTCCATCCTTGGATACTATGTGCTCGAGGAATGCAACTTATGATAGCCAAAATTCGCATTTTTTTAATTTAGCGTAAAGTTGATGCTCCTTTAGTCACATCATGTTTAGTCTTAAGTGTTCATCATGCTCGACTTCGTCCTTGGAGTACAAAAATATCGCCAATGAATACCTCGATGAATTTTTCTAAGTAATCCTTGAAGACTCGGTTCATTAAGTACATAAATGCGGCTGGAGCATTTGTAAGTACAAAAGACATAACTAGGAACTCGTAATGTCTGTATCGAGCCCTAAAAGTTGTCTTTGGTATATCCTCTTCCCTTACCTTGAACTGGTGATAACCGGACTGTAAATCAATCTTTGAAAATACAGTCGCTCCTCGGAGTTGATCAAATATGTCGTCGATCTGGGGTAGCGCGTACTTTTTCTTAATTGTCACCTTGTTCAGCTTGTAGTAATCGATACACATCTGCATGCTTCTATCCTTCTTTTCACAAATAGAACCGGTGCCCCCCATGGAAAATGGATGGGTCTGATGAATCCCAAGTCTAAGAGCTCTTCTAACTGCGTTTTCAACTCCTTGAGTTTGGTAGGTGCCATCCGGTATGGTGCTTTTGAGATAGGCTCGGTTCCTGGCACTAGTTCGATTGTTAAGTCAATTTCCCGAGTAGGAGGTAACCCTGGTAAGTTATCAGGAAATCTCTCTGGAAATTCCTTTAGTGGACGTCTCCAACTTTTAATGGTATTTCCTGTGCCACATTCGTGACACTTGCTAAGAATGCGTGACATCCTTTCTCAATCATCCTTTGAGCTTTGATAGATGAGATAAGTGGTGTCCGTAGTCCTGAAACCTTTCCCATAAAACATAGTTTCTGACCCTCAGGGGTTTCGAATGTCACTTGCTTGCGTCGACAGTCGATGGTTGCTCCATGTCTTGCTAACCAGTCCATGCCTAGTATTACATCAAAGTCATTGATCTCTTGCTCTACCAGGTCCCCTCCTAGCTCCGTGCCCTCGACTTTGATCGGTACTCCTTGTACTATCCGTGATGATAGAACAATTTTGCCCGAAGATAGTTCCGTAACAAACTATTTCTAAATCTTTCACAAGGTTTGTCTAATTTCTCTATCATTCCCAAATCAAAAAATACTGAACATATATTAGTGAGGATAGGAAGCTGGCCTGCTACCACCTTGTTACTAGTTTTGGCTTCTCCCTAGGTCAAGGCGAAGACTCTGGTTGGAACCATCTTGTTGTCCTTCTTCTCTTCTATTTTGAGCTGCGAGCATTCTCTTTTTCGATGACCTTCCTGGCCACAATTGTAGCAAACCTTGCTATTTCCATGACACTCCTTAGTATGTCTTTTCTAGCACTGGGAGCATTGAGGGCATTCTACATAACCCGACCTGTTATTATCGTTATTGGTCCGTGCTCTTTTGTCAGCGCCAGTCTGCTTATTATCGGGATGCTTTCTTTTCTACCCATTATTGTTATGCTGGTTGTTGCGTTTTGACCATTCAGAGTCTGATTCTGCTGCTTGGGTTATGACTTACTTGCCTCCTCCTTGCTAACATTTTCTTTGAGCCATTCCACCTCTATATCCATTTCCAAAACAACGGCGTAAGAAGTGGTTCCGGGGTTTGCAAACTTGACTCCTAATTCAATATTTGGTCTGAGTCCCCTGGTGAACTTGGTTACGCTCAAATAGTTGTTTGGGACTAACTCTGGTACAAACTTGGCTAGCCAATCAAACGGTCAAGCGTACTCCTCTATCGACAAACTTCCCTGTTTTAGACAGGACAATTATTCCACCCTTGTAGCGATGACTGCTGAGTTGTAGTACTTTTTGTGAAACAGCTCCACAAATCTGGCCTAAGTCACGGTGGTGATATCATGAGTTTGTTGCATCAGATCCCACAAGATTTAGGTATCCTTTTTTAGTAGAGATGAAACGCAGGATTTGCGATCTGCATTGCCGAGGTTCATATGTGCCAAAATCGGCCCTACATTCTTGAGCCACTCTTTAGCCTCAAAGGGGTCGGCTGTCCCTTCAAAATTTGGAGCCTGCTTCTTTCAGAAACACTCGTAGACTGGCTCTATCTACTGAGCTAGACAGGGTGCGTAATTTGCCATCGGCCATCCCCTGTATGGATATCCTCCATTCTGCTACAGGGGTGCTTGGCCTGCTGGCTAAGGTTGTAGTTGAGGCTGTGGCTGAGGTTGCCTGTGTTGCTGCAACAGTTCTATTACTTGTTGTCGAAATCGAATAACTTCAGCGTTGTTGTCAACCAGAGGTGGGACATTTCTGTTAACAACAACAGTGGTAGTACGTTTTCCCCTTCTTCGGACTGGAGGGGCCTCGTGTGTCTCGTTGGCGGTGCTGGGGCCATTGTCTTTAGTGCATGCAAACCTTTGGAGTGTCATCTTCAGCAGAGTTCTAACAGTCGAGAAAAACACGTTAGAACTTACCCTAATAGTTTCTAAGGCAAAACTTAGTCTAAGCAAACATAACTCGGACCTATCAGTTATGATTTCTTATGAAAAATTATGTAAGTCATCTTTATAAATTAGGGCATGTTTCTATACTTAGACTATTAGGCCATCTCACTACTATGGCCCCCTAAACTCTCAATATAGAACCCGGTCCATTGATTTGTATCCACCATCACCGAACTCAACCATTATTATTGAATTTATTCTAAATTAAATACGATTTTAAAAAAATCAAAATAAAATTCATACATGCCAAAAAATGAAATTACTATTGGCGCCATTTTTCAATGCCTTAATGGAAAAGATATCTTGATAAGTCATGGCTCCATTCATTTTGACTGAAAACGTAATGACTAAAACGTTAGTTTTAATATAAACATAATATTCATACCATAAACACTTACATTGGCGGTTAGATCCGGAGCTTTTGCGTGTGTATCAAGGAGAACTTCATGCATATGAACTGTGGCTCTGGTACCAACTGTAAAGACCTGACTAACTTAAAGACCTCGGACCTTTAAAACTACTACGAAAATAACTACTATCTTTTGGATTCATACATAAAATAATAAAAATTTATTACAGAAAATCCAAAATACGGGATCCTATTGTTATTACATAAAATCATAAATAAAACAAAACATTTTTAAATGTTCAAATACTAAATGCGGAAATCATAAATAAATAAGTAAAAGACTCAAATGTCAATGTCATCCTTGATTGATCACATCAGTTCATTCCTTTAGTCCTCACCCAATAAACATGCCAAAGCCGCCTAGGATCTGTCCCGCCTTCCATGTTCATTTACCTGCACAATCTAAATTTAAATAAAAAAGAATGAGCCTAATGCCCAGTAAGGAAAAACTACTAAAGCATAAAACATACGACATAAAACATAAAACATAAAAATGGACTACAATATTAATGGACATTAACTCATTACCGTAGTGTGTGATAGAAACCGCTATAGTCCTCTTATCTACTATTTTAGAGGTAGGTTTAGACACAACTATAGTCTACGATAATGATAAAAAATTATGATATTTGCTATATAAGCAACAATATTTCCGAAGGGCCTAAAAGACATAAAAAAAAACATACAAACAAACACATAGCACATAAAATCTAACTTATTTTCCTTACCAAAAATCGGGGTATTGGAGACAAGTGCAGGATTGGAAACTCCTAAAACCAAACAATAAAACCAAAAGTTTCCTAAAGAAAAAAAAAATGAAAAGAAGATCTAAGCCATCAAGATAAGAAAAGTCATTATAATGAGTTAGGATTTGAAGTAAAAGAAACGAATAAGAGAAATAGCAATGGACTAAACCTGAGGATTAAGAGTACCTTAGATAGCTTAGAGCTTTGATGTAACGCCCTTAGTTCTTAACTCGCTAAACGAGTCATTAGGCCATAAACATGCATCTAAGTGCTATTAATAGGCTAGGGTGAAAATCTCAGTCAAAAGGAATGGATATATTTCACCAAAAACATTAAACTATACATGGGATCCCATAAAAGTTTTTACAAAGTTGTTTACAATCCAAAATGGTCATTACAGTTCAAAGTTACAACCCGCTAACCTAAGCGGTAAAAATAGGGTTAAACCCTAGTTCCCTTGAGAAACACCTTGACCATGGTGGTCAAGCGGCCGCATATGTACACGTCACCACATAAGCTCTCCACTCAAGGATGGGTAAGCTTCTCTTTCCCTTTACCTGCATCACATAGCACCTGTGAGCCAAGGCTCAACAAGAAAACTTATTACTTCATGTATAAAAGTATTAATAAATCATTTTGGGGCTTGTAGCCCTAATCATACAATGACTATTAAGTCAATCTGGGGTCCTGCGCCCTAAATAGATTACTATTAAGTCTCTTTGGGGTCCTGCACCCTAAGCCATGTCACGTTCCGGTCACCTGAGCCTTTCAGCCTTGGCTCTGAGTAACTAGTCATACACTGGCCAAGTGCTTAGTTTTCTTCGACCAATAGGTCGATCAAGCATTTAATGCTCATGTTTATTAGATCTAATCATTTCGGCTTGCGTTAACATGCTATTGCCACTCTTGACTCATAAGTCAATTCCATACGACCAGCGTTCACTACTATTGCCGATCATGACTAATAAGTCAGAGCTTCATGACCAGTACTAAACACCATTTTCATTTCTGACTAATAAGTCATTGCCATTCACAAATAAGCAATGTTGCTAGGAATTTACAATAAAACCAATGCCCATATATAGAGCACTCAACATGCCTCATCAATAATCATGTATGTCACATACTGGGTGCAGTTTTCTTACCTCAGACTCGAGCGTAAAATAAGTCAAGAATGACCCTTGAGAATGATTTATCCTTATGCCCCTTAGCGGTAACCTAATCATAACCAAATATGAAATCCCATCAATAAAATGAGTAATAAAAGGTTCATAGACTAAAACCTAGCCCCCGAGACCTCGAATCCTACTAAAACGGTTAGTAGATTCAATCCCGAGCCTTGATATTCGAAAACTCGTGCTCAAAACTAACTAAAACTCATCTTGGCTCAAAGAGGACAGGCGGGCCGCGACCTGCCCCCAAGGGTCGCAGCGCACCTCCTAAACAGACAGGCCCTCTATTTGGGTGCCAGGGGCAGGCCGCGACTTGACCCTTGAGGGTCGTGACGCGCTTGCCAGACAGAGCCCAACTCCCCGCGAACTACTAACCGTCGCGACTTGATCGTGCGAACCCAGCTCCCCTGCATATTCCTCAATCAAAACTCAGCCAAAACTCATTAAACCAATCCCAATATCAAAACCAATCATTAATACAACATAAAACACCAATCTAACAACAAAACCCAAGCTCAGAAACACTCAAAACACCATCAAATACCCAATCCTAAGATCAAAATATCAAGCTTTCAAACCACCTAAAAACAGAGTAAAAACCTTGAAGTTTAAGCTGAAAATCCCTTACCTCAAATATGATTGATCCCCTTTAAATTGTTGGACACACTTCTAAGCCCTCAAGCCTCAAAACCTTAAGCTTCAATTCTCCTAATTTGCCTCAAAAGCTAACTGAGAGAAAGAGAGAGAAAGTAGTGATCGAGAGAGAGAAAAGAGAACCTCTGTTTTTGCCTTAGTTCCTTCTACAACTGGCTAGCTTAAGTATATCTAATACCTAAAATGACAAAAATGCCCCTAGGGCCAAACTGATCCCTCAAAGCCACCCAAGGGCATAATTGTCATTTCCATCTACCCCGTTAATCATAATTAACGTCCCCCAATTCTTGTTACTCCCGATATCCTCAAATAATTATTAAATCATATCCCATCACTCGCTCATTCTCGGTAATGTACTAAACACAAAATTACTCCTAGGCTCACCTCGAGCCCGGTAATTAACCCCGTTATGACCAAACTGCTAACTTGCTTCATAGGAACGTCTCATGCTGAATAGCTCAAATATATCCACATAATAATGTGGTCTCACCCAAATATCACATACACACACATAAATATAAAAATACGCCATATAATAATACAATACTCATAATCATGCATATAATCACATATCACATATGAAATCAATTATGGCCCTCCTAACCCCCTAATCGAGGCACTAAGCCACATCACCAAGTCGCAGCCCGCCTCCCCTTTGGCTTGGGGCCTTGCTCTCTGACTTGGGGGCAAGTCGCAACCCACCTGGGGATTTTAGGCTTAGGTTGGTTTCTAGGTTTGGTAAGGCTCGGGGCCTCGAACCTAGGCGCTCGTGACAATTTCTATTACCCAGTTTAGTAGAAATTGAGGTCCCGTAGGCTAGAATTATATCTCAAAGTTATTTATTGGTTTAGAACTTGATGGATGGATATTATGAATATGTGTGACTAGGATTTCGTCAAGGCTCGAAAAAGAGGATTGTGCTCATGATTGCGGTGCTCAAATAGCTCGGGACACAGGTAAGAAAATTTTTGTAGCCATAGAGCAGGGCGTGGCCCTATTGTTTGAATTGCAGGGGATGGCCCAATTGTTTGCATTGAGGGGCGTAGCCCATTTGACTGGATTGCGGGGTGTAGCCCTAGTGTTTAAGTATAGAATATGTTTAAATATATGTTGTTGTTATATTATGTGATGCATATTTGTGAGTGAACAGCGAGGGTCGGGAACGACAAAGGACAAGAACGACAAGGAGCCGTGTATGACAAGGGGCCGGGATCGGTGTTAAGCACATGGAGTGCAGGTTGTTAGGGCGAGACCCTCCTAGGATGGTAGAAACATCCTCTCGGTGAAGACTGTGAAACCAGAGCCTGGTAAAGTGCCTGGGACGGCATGGGCGCTATATGTTTAGCCTATTGGCTGCTTATGTTGTTGATAGATATGCTTATGTTATTTGTTTTGTGTTAAGTTTTCTTGTTGGGCTTTGGCTCACAGGTGCTCTATGGTGCAGGTAAGGGCAAAGGTAAAGTCGACATACTATGAGTATGGAGAGCATGGAGCGACGGGTACATGTTTGGCCTGCCTGGCCACCACGACTAGGGTTGTTGTTGGGAAAATGTACTATAATGGTTGATTTGTCGCCTAAGTCGACCTTAAATGTATTTTGAGATGTAATGTATTTTCTAAATAGTATTTTGGGATCCCAAATGTTTAACTCTTTATGTTTCCAATGAATGACGACATCTTTATATTAAATGCCTTTAAAAGACTTTCATCACAATTTTAGCAACACTTTTAACCTAAAACCTCAATTAGCGAGCTAATGGTACGATTTAAACTCACTTAGCAACGAATCTAAGGAAGTAGGGCGTTACAGTTATGACAAATGGCCTGAGAATAAAAAAGTCAAGAGATGGTTGCTAATGTCAATGTTTCCAGACATTATGAAACGTTATCTGCGTTTATCCACTGCTTGTGACATTTGGAGTGCTCTAGCCAAAGCATTTTCTGATGACAGTGATGAATTACAAGTTTTTTCTTTGAATAAAAAAGCCTTTGCTGCAAAACAAAATGGCTGACAACTCTCTATATATTATGGAGAGTTAACAAAAATATTCCAAGAACTTGATCATCGTGATAAAACCATTATGAAGCATCGTGATTATGTTCATGCACAAAAGAAGTCGATTGATCGACTTCGAGTACACATTTTTCTTGCTGGATTAGATGGCTAATTCGAACAGATTTGTAGAGAAATTCTACGAAGAGATTCTATTCCTGATATAAAAAAATGTTACTCTATTGTTCGTTGAGAGGCAGTGCGTCAAACCACCTTCAACTCAACAAATCATGATGCTTCCGCATTAGTCACCAAGAATTGACCCAACTCTTTAAGGTATGAAAATAATGTGGATAAGTCATCTCTCAAGTGCACCCACTACTAGAAAACTAGTCATACGAAGAATAAATGTTTTGAGCTAGTGGGTTATCCAGAGTTGTGGGATCATAATCGTTCAAAGAAGAATCAAAAAGGCCCTTCCAGTGCAGTAGTTGTTGCAACAAAAACTGAAGATGCCATCACTAAACAAGCCTCGGCATTGGTAATTTCTTCAAACAATGGTGGTAAGGTTTTAAATATCTCTACATCTGTTTTGCATAGTACATGGATAATTGATTTTGGTGCCAAAAATCACTTGACATTTGATTCTAGACATGATTCATCACTTAATATTCGAACCAAAATTTTGTCTCTACTACTAATGGTGCTTCAACCCCAGTCATTGGGGAAGGATCTTTGACCCTAACTGATACCTTAAATTTTGATTCTGTTTTAGTTGGTCCTTCTTTAGACTATAATCTTTTGTCTGTCTCTCAAATAGCAACTACCTTATATTGTGTTGTAATTTTTTGGCCTGATTTTTGTGTGTTTAAGGACATCAAAACTAGGAAGACGATTAGTTGTGGTACTAGGCAAGGGAAGCTATACTACTTGGGCATGGAGTCACAGAGCATTGAAAGCCTCCAACAAGCTTTGACAGTAGGTGTTGAGAAGGAAAAAAGGGAAGAAAATCTGGTTATGGCATCATTGATGGAAAACCAATCATAGCATGCAGCAAAAACTTGCGCGTGGTGGGCTCGTTGTTGTTTTATTTTTATTATGAAACAACAAAACAACAACATACAAATTATTTTCAATAATCATATAAACAATTTATATGACCAAGAAAACAATCCAGAAACATTATCATACAATACTACAATATATAGAAACAATATATTTATGTATAGAATATATAAACACAAAAAAAAAAAAAAAAATCAAGAACATGTACTTTTACCTCTTGAAGCCTATCAAGTATCCTTAAGTCTTTTTGTATTTTTAACGATCTTCCTATCCAAAGCTTTGAGTACTCAAATCATGATCTACCAGAGTGATCTCTACCTCAAGATGTGTGTGGGCACATAGAGAACATGGGTTTGTATTTTTGGAATCACAAGTATTTCTCAACACATGATAACTTGGATTATGGTCTGAGAATGGCTAGAATAAAAAAAAAAGAAATAGAGAGTTTTTGTCTAACAAAAACCTCTGAGAACTATTCTGAATTGTATATTGTTGTATCTGATGTGTCTTGTATTTTTTTTCTTCATCTTCTATATCATATATATAGAGATTTAAATTACCTTATTATTCTTAATAATAATAATAATAATAATAATAATAATAATAATAATAATATATTATAATAATAATGATGATGATAGGATTTAATTTTAGGTAAATCTCTAACTTACCATATTTGAAAAAACCATTTTCAAATTGTTAAATAATTGAATAAATAAAATAAAAACTACATAGATACAATATCTGTATAGTGGTACATGCATGGCACAGTCCTTGGATTGTGTCAGGCGTGTACCGCTATTCCCTTTTCAGAGATTTTCCCTTTTTTTATTTAATTATTTAACTAAATTAATCTCCCACAAAATAATGTATTTATCTTTTCAAGAAAAATATGACAACCATATTTCAAAATTTAAATTCAAAATTCAAATTGATGATCATCATTATCATCATCTTTTAAAATTCAATAAATTAAAAAATTATTTTTGACTTACAAATTTTATTTTCTCCCACTCAAATAACATAATTAATTTAAAAAATTAATTAATTTATTTATATATATGAAATTCAAAATTTTATATATTAAAATTAATAAATATATTTTTGAAATTTAATATAAATTCTAAATTAATTATTCAACCTCAATTATCACATAATTGTATACTTGACCCGAAGAATTAAATTCTTTTCAAATTTCCAAATTACATTTATACCCTTGTATCAACTCTTACCTTGATATGGTGTTGATAGAGCCACCCAGGGGACCTATGGACCTATAATATAAAGCTCCAATAAATGTTACATTATTAATCAAAGCTCTTTAATTAAATAATCATATTTATTAATCCCATGATTACTCAACTAAAAATATGAGATTGAACTCTTCATAATTATATACATATATTTACTGAGTACTTTATTAAGAATAAAGTGTCCATTGATATAATCATTACATACAGCGTTAATCCTCTATTAATGGTTCATAGTTAAAAGGGAATAAAATTACCATTTTACCATTTTAGCTTTATCTTGTTCCTAGAGTACCATTGACTTTACTAGTGAAGGTTGTGTCACAACAAGTTTGCGACGTGAGCTCTCATAACCTTTTCAGTTCCAAAAGTCAACCCAATAGGGAACCATTATCCAATCGATAAGAATGTATAGATTCCATATCTGTTAAACTATGTTCCCAGCCATATACATCATTGTTGGATTAGCTTACACAGGATCTTTATTTATTTTCATGTATATCTAATATTAAACAAATTAATACGAGATAGCCTAAAACATGTTTCTAAAATTGAATTCAAAGAGAAACAAAGAATATAATACTTACAGTATACGCAGCAGAATTAAAGAGTCCTTCCTTCAGTTTCTCTAACTCTTGTATCCTCTCTGTCGCAGAGTATTATCAAGAAATTGAACCGATCTTCTATTTTCTTCACAATCTTCCATTGTATCCTTAGAACCACCTAGACTAGTGTGGGCAATTCTCAACACATGAGATAGATATAGAGAGAAGAAGAGAAAATAGCAAAGAGGCTTAGAAAAGGACTTGTGTTTAGAGAGACTCTAAAACTATCAGAAAATCTGACTTGTGACTTACAAACTTATATTTTGACTTCTCTCTAAGCACTCATTTTATAGACTCAATTAGGCCATTTAATTTAATTAAAAAATTAATAAAATAATAGCCATTTTGAAGCCCTAGGTCGAAATTATCTTGGGTTATAGGCCTGTGAAATTTCCCATTTGATTATAAGCCCATTGGACTTAAAATCAAGGCCTGTATTATTTTCTATTGATTTAATTAATTAAATAATTATTTAAATCCTTTATAAAATTAATTATTTATAATTTGAACATTGATTTAAACTTATTTATTAATTTAGATACCAATTTATCTTAATTAATAAATCTGCCATAATTTCTCTTTTCTTCTCAAAATTACACAACTCTGTGAAACTATCCAAAATTGACCTGGTCAACTTTGATAATTCTAATTGATGATTAAATCAATAATTGAGACTATCTAAATGATTTTATCCAAGGTACAATGGGGACCATGGGCCTATGAAATCAAGCTTCAATAAGTTATCATAAATCTAACAAATAAATTTACTAACTTATTAATTCCTCGTGACTCCACTATAGACTTGGAATTGCACTCTTGAATTCATAGAACGCTCTATAACAAATATAGATACGCTATTAATTATCCATTGTTACAACCATAATTGTCACTCAATCCTCTATAGACGGTCTACAATGAGATAGAACTAAAATACCGTTTTACCCCTCATTGTATTTTATCCTTAAAACACTTAGTTCCTTGTAAATGATATTTCATTAAACTAATTTAATTACTGAAATGAGATCTCTATCATTTAACACCTTGAACCAAACTAAAAGGAAACCATCGTTTCACTTCTTCATCAGAAGCTATAGATGTTCATATCTATGATTAACACTCCCACTCAATTATACTATCGCGTTCCCAAGATGTAAGTATGGGCTAGTCCGTAGGGTAAGCTGGTAACGAACATGTCAAAGAACTCAAATAATACAATCAGTTAGAATACTAACCACTCAGAATTGAGATTGAATTGACCTATGGTCAACTATATGATATGACTAGAATAGATAATAACGGTATGTTTACTTATCTTATCAACTGTCAGTATCGATCCTGTCCGATGTAACAAATACATCCGATCTTATCTACTTTGCTAGTGTTCTGGAAAGAACATAACACTGTAATGTGTAAGTAGATCATATCGTAGATTGGCAAGTCAGTGTAAATCCGGTGCACTGACTAATCTTAGGACTAACTTATTTTGAACATATAATCATATTTATATTCCACTGTGATTACGTCACTATAAATAAGAATAGCTATATGCTCGGGATTTAATAGAAGTTTATATTAAACAAATAATCATGAAAATAAAACATGTGAGCAAAGTGATTGACCAAGTCAAAAAATGATTTCTATTCTTTTATTGATAATAAAATGAGATTACAAAGAATTTGAGTTTTAATTAGGGCATAAAACCCCAACAATCATTGGGTCCCCAAAACAATTGTTCTTAGCCTGATCATTATGACAAACCTTTAGACATGAATCAAAGGATCGGATGACATATATAGGAGTTCATAGTAACCTCAAGATTAAAATCATCGTGTATATGATCATCATTTGATGTGTTTGATTAATACTATGAAACAGTGTTTAAACAAGTATTAACAAATCACATCTGGTCTAGTTCTACATATTCTGAGTATGCAAAGTACCTTCACTAAAGTGTCATACTACGCTAGTAACCCGGATCTAAGTCACATGTATTCATAGTACTAGTGGACCATAATAGGAGTAATTTATCTAAAGATTCCATAGCTTTATTAAACTGCAAACTATTTAAGTTTATTATTTTAATCTCGATCCTCCCATACCAATATGAGATTAAGACCACATAGATAAACTTTAGAATTTTCTGATATTCACTTAATATTATCATATAATATCGGGCATAGTCTATATATATAATAATTATATTCAATTATTTATTTCATTTAAAATATTTTTCAACTACAATTGCTTTAAGGGTGCTATTCCCAACAATCTCCCACTTGCCCTAAAGCAAATTGAGGCATCTCTTTGAATATGTCAATCGTATTCTCCTAACCGATTTTGTCTAACAAATTCTTTGTAACAGTTTTGTAAGAAACTGTCTTGAAGTTATCTTCAAGATTACTACATCAATTATGTAAAATTGTCTTGTATTCAGTGATATGTCATTTCATGCACTTTACCCTTTCATGATTTCTAGTTCTTCTAGAATACTTGTATCTCCATTGCTTTTGCAATGAGATGCTAGCTGTTTATTCTAGTTTGAAAACCTTTCCAGAATGTCAAAGAACTTAGCTAAATCAAATAGCTTATTTAACTAATCCTAGCTATTATATATCGGCTTTTGTGGTGAAACATATAAATCTGAAATGTCAAACACATTTCTAGATTAATATGTTTCCTCCATAGCTATGGAATATGTTTCTGATGTACATCTTGAAGATTTAATATCAGATCATCCATTGGGATTTTATGTCTCTAACTAAATGCACATACATATAATCTCTATTATATTTAAGATACTCAAAACTAAGTCCTTATAATTTTTCAATGACTCAATCCATAATGGATTGATAACTGCTGACTATTCCCACGGTTTAACAAAAGTCAATTCGAAAATATAACATTCGATACATTAAATAGTCTATCACTAAGTTGTATGAATGTTGTCTCATGTCCTCTTTTCTAGTAAAAGAATAAATGTAAATTTATTATTTAGATAACACATCCTCCTTACCAAGAAGGCAAAAAAAATTTCTTGGCTTTTGTAAACTAAAGTATTTTAAGCTTCTTAACAATATAAATTGCTTGAGACTGGGCCTAAGAATTGCTCTTTCAATCTCTGCAGAATTGAATGTACAAAACATTCTTGGCTTTCCTAAATCCAATATCCAGAAATGTTCAGCTAACCATTTATTTTCTATTGACGATTTCTTTACATCATTCCTAATGATTAGAATGTTTGTCAATATCAAGAATAAGAATCACAACATAATATTTTTTCTAGTTGAGATCTTCAAATGATTTTGTCATGTCAGTCATTCTGGTAAAGACTACTTAGACATCCATTTAAATTAATCTCATAATCCATGCATAAAGCAGTGGATAAGAGCCTGTAAACAAATTCAAGTTTTGTTGTAGTAAAAGACATTTATTCAAGCAATAAATTCTTCTTTCTGTTCATAGCCTTTGGCTATTAACCTAACTTAGAAAAGTTTGTACTTTCCTCTGTTCTCATCTTCATCTTGAATATCCTATTTTAAACTAAAGTTCAATGAACTTTAGTTGGATGTTCAAGAATCCAGATATCATACAATTCCAAATTCCATTTCTTGATTCCTGGTGTTTCAACCATTGTTATCTATAAAATCTCTTCATTTCATATACTAGTATGTGAATGAAGTACAATTAGATTGTGTTACACACAATTTAACTATCTTTATATTTATAATGGAGTAGTTACTAACTAACGCTCCCACTACAAAAAATGCTTTACAGAATTTGTGATATTATTTGATTTTATCATTGTTAATTATCAGTAACTTGCTTACTTGACTTGCAGTCATTATTTCTAGTACAACTTAACTTGAAAATATAGTGATTATAATAATCATGCTTCATTAAAGTAGCATTTAAAGAGATACAAATTATTTTGTAATCTTTTATGATTATTAAATTGTTTCACTAAATGACTTCATGGAAAAATTTCAATTTTTCATTCACACAACCACTTGTGAATCCCGACTTCTAAGTCTTCGATGTTGTACAATCAAACATGTACATAGTATAACAAGTGTGAAAATTATAGAAATAACAAAGATGATAATGACTACTCATTATCTATTTTATATTATCTAATATGATTATATTCCATTTTCAAAATACTAATTTTTCTTAGCATTCTAGTCGTATGTGAGTTGGGTTTGAATTCCAAGTTCACATACAAATTACTTGAATTCCAAATTCGAGTTTAGACTTCCTTTTGATCAGTTCAAACAAGTCTCTAAGTGACTTTACTTTGAATGTTGCATGAAAAGTTTCTAGAAATTTTCTTTGCATTTGATCAAAGTTTAAACCTATCTAAAATAAATGTCAATCAATATTGACTCACAATTTATTATTTCTTTTAGCTTTGAACATTAAAAAGTTCAACATACATCTCTATTAGCTAAACGATTATGTGATTTTTGATCCTTTATTAGACAAAGGTCTTTTGGTTAACTTTAATTAACAGTCTATATAAACAGGGAGAGAACCGTTGACTGGTTGAAATAAAAGATTGTCTTTTATTTGTTTTATGTGTCTAATTAATTACAAATCAATCAAAAATAATTCACATATATATTTCACTTAATTGGGGCTAGAATAAAATGTCTTATTAAATCTATGATTTGCACAATAATGAATAATTCATAATGATCATTTTTAATCATTGATGAAATAGGTGGAACAAGTATATTAAAAAAAAATAACAACTGAATTCATTATTCAAAAGAAATACTAAACTTGTTCATTCATCAAATAAAGGAATCTAAAAACATAGTTTCTAGAAAAAGAACTAATTAATTTATTTCATAATGAAAATCAACTATTTCAAAATGAAAAAAATTAAATTGTTTTAAACTAAACAAAATAAATTTCTAAACTAATCTTTTCTTTATTCAATTGTCTTCATCAGTTCTTCTTCGCTTTGGTTTCAATGCAACTACTCTTTTTCTCAAAAGATTTATGCATCCCTGAAAACAAGAACATATGAAAATATTATTAGTGGCATAATTTTGAATCAAGCATTTGAAAAATATTAAAGAAGAGATTTTGAGTAAATCGAATTTACCCCGTATTTTAAAAATTGAGCATGTGCTATAACATCATCCTTTATCATGGCCCACATCTCGTATGCAATTTCAATAACCATATATCTTTATTTAATGTCGCCATGCATGGTCGATAACATGCATTGACGTGCGAGGTGATTCGATCTCATCCATTCACCTATATTTTTCATGTTCATCAAAGCTAGATGAAAAACTTGGTTCCTTTGGTGGTAGATCATAGATTGCTCTATACAAGTTTTGTGTTCTGAAGACAATGTGAATCCCATGGTCCCAACTTCTCATGTGGTGAAGATTAAATGGAATCATGTCCAAGAGTTTGTCAATAAGGTAGGTTTGATTTCTCAAGTTTTCAAGTACAAGATTAGGATTAAGAGGATTAATCATTGTTACTGTAAATAAATAAATAAAATATAATGAATTAAAAAATATAATAAATGTCATATTTTATTTGGAAAAATAAATATGATGCATGAATGCAACATATAAAAAACCCATAAAAAATATACTAATCCACGATAAATTAATTTGAAAAGTTAATGGACCGCCTTAAGGTAGGTGAGACTAACCCCAAATTAATTTTGAGACAAATCTCAATTTCATAAGTGAAAACTTAAAAATGTCTTTTTCTCTTTTGACTTATGAACTACTGTTAGTTTGGTCAAGATTCACTAGTCGTGCTCGAAAGCCTAGATATACCTTTGGAGTGTAACCCATTATTTTCAATCAATGACTTAACTGAAGAGTGTGCCTTAGGGTCAGCCAAACTTGAAATACATCACTAATTATATTCTCATAAGAGAAGTCAACCTGAGGTAAAATAAACATATTCAGGTGTCTTTCCTTAGGAAGACCGCAAACGGAGGCGACACGAGGCCCTTCCTATGCCTCTCGGTGTTAAACCAATAATGGAGACCATGAGACCTATTGTCATAACTTCCTCTCGCACTCACTATTTTGGAAAAGTGTGTTTTTCACAAAATCAATATTTTTTATTTAGTTGTAAAAATAAATTTAATTATTTTACCAAATGATATTATATTAATTACTAATCCAATTAAGCAAAAAATTAAAATTATGCCCTTAATTCTAATTCTAATTTTGCTTTAATTAAGAGAATACCATTTTTATTTTAATAAAACATTTTCATTAAAACAATAAATTAAATATCTTTAATTTTGATTTACCATCTTAACTAATTAAGACTAATTTATTATTACATGAATTATCACATATAAACATATAACAAACAATATAGGACGTTCCTAATAGCATGTTTCTACACGAATGTAATGCATGCTAGTTGCATACTGTGTGGGTATATGAATGACATGTTATAATGCACGACAAGATATTAAACATTTTAATCACATTCAAAATTTTATAATAAATAAATAAAATAAAAGTGGGTATGGTTACTTTTGGGTATTTCTAGAAAAAATTACAACACTTGCAAAAATATACATGAAAAAATGTAACCTAGACTAACTAAGGCTTGATGAAGAGCACTTTGATCTTCAACCTTGAGATGTAGTCTTTTTCAGCCAATGTCACCCATTTTTCCATATCCATTTTGAATTACACAACTTTTTAATTATTTTTAACAAACTTTTAAAATAATTAAACTTTGGGTTTTAACACCCAAAAGTTTTTAAGGCCCAATTTTAATTTGGGTGATTTAATTCAAAAAATAAAATTAAATAATTTAATTTTAATAAATTAAAATTCAACATAATTTTAATTTTGGATATTTTAATTAAAAAAATTCTAATTATGGAAAATAACAATTAAAACATTTTTAATTAAGGTAAATAATCACCATTATTTCAATTAAAGAAATTACCAAATTAGAACTATTTTAATTCAATTTTTTATTTTTAATTAAATGAATAATTAAAAATATGTTTATGGTAACAACACATTAGGTGTTGTACCAAGGGGTGGTGGTCAGGGGTAGTCCGGCGTGGGAGTGGGGAGGCCCGCGGCTGAGGTGTGCAGGAGGCGCGGTGGCTAGGCAGCAGAGAGGTATGTGCAACGGTCGCGACAAGGACGTAGGGAGGCAACGGGGCGCACGGGTGTAGTTGCTGGGTGCAGGGGCGCGACTGCATGGGCATAGGAGCACGTCTGGCTAGGCGTACGATTGGAGCGCATGCATCAGCTTGGGCTCGTGCTCAGTACAGAATCTTATAACCCATAATTTTTACACAAAAAATTACAAGAATCATATGCCCCAAATTGGCTTACACATTTCATCTAGAAATTTTAAGAACAATTCATAAATCCAAAAGCACCATAATAAACAACCCTTAAGAAACTATCATCATGAAAATAAACATCCATCCATTCAAACATATATCGCATATAATATAAAAATGCATATAACTCCACACAACAATTAATAATATGTATAGATTAATGTCCTGCTCTCGTACCAATTGTTGGAAAACCAATCAGAGCACGCTGTGAAAACTTGCGTGTGGTGGGCCCATTGTTGTTTTTTTTTTATAATGAAACAATAGAACAACAACATACAAATTACTTTTCAATAATCATATAAACAATTTATATGACCAAAAAATAATCCAAAAACATTATCATACAATACCATTAATCATGCAACAAATATATATATATATACATATATAATATATTTATCTATAGAATATATAAACACACAAAAAAATTAAGAACATATACTTTTTCCTCTTGAAGCCTATCAAGTGCCACAGAGTCTTTTTGTATTTTTCAAGATCTTCCTGTCCAAAGCTTTGAGCACTCAAACCACAATCTTCTGGAGTGTTCTCTACACCTCAAGATGTGTGTGGGCACATAGAGAACATGAGTTTGTATTTTAGGAATCACAAGTATTTCTCAACACATGAGAACTTGAATTATGGCATGAGAATGACTAAAATAAAGAAGAAGAAATAGAGTGTGTTTTTTGTCTAACAAAAACCTCTCAAAACTATTCTGAATTGTACATTGTTGTATTTGATGTATCTTGTATCTTTCTTCTTCTTTTGTATCATATATAAAGAGCTTTATATTACATTATTATTCCTAATAATAATAATAATAATAAAAATAATAATATAATAATGATGATAGGATTTCATTTTAGGTAAATGTTTAACTTGCCGTATTTGAAAAAACCATTTTCAAATTTTTAAATAATTAAATAAAAAATAAAAACTACACAGATACAATATCAGTATAGTGGTACATGCATGACACAGTCCTTGGACTATGTCAGGTGTGTACTGCTATTCCCTTCTAAGGAATTTTGCTTTTTTCTTTTATTTAATTAACTAAATCAATCTCCCACAAAATAATGTATTTATCTTTTTAAGGAAAAGATGACAAACATATTTCAAAATTTAAATTCTAAATTCTAAATTCAAATTGATGATCATTATTATCATCATCTTTTAAAATTAAATAAATCAAAAACTATTTTTGACTTACCAATTTTATTTTCTCCCACTCAAATAAAATAATTAATTTCAAAAATTAATTAATTAATTAATTAATATGAAATTTGAAATTTCACATAATTAAATTAATAAATATATTTTCAAATTTTAATAATTAATTATAAATTAATTATTCAACCTCAATTATCATATAATTGTAAACTTGACCCGAAGAATAAAATTTTTTTCAAATTCCCAAATTATAGTTATACCCTTGTATCAACTCTTACCTTCATATGGTGTTGATAGAGCCACTCAGGGGACATATGGACCTATGATATCAACCTCCAATAAATATTAAATTATTAATCAAAGCTCTTTGGTTAAATAATCATATTTATTAATCTCATGATTACTCCACTAAAAATATGAGATTGAACTTTTGATAATTATAGACATATATTTACTGAGTACTTTATTAATAATAAAGTGTCCATTGATATAATTATTACATACAGCGTTAATCCTCTATTAATGGTTCATAATTAAAAGGGAATAAAAATACCGTTTTACCCTTTTAGCTATATCTTGTTCCTAGAATACCATTGACTTTACTAGTGAAGGTTGTGTCACAACAAGTTTGCGACGTGATCACTTATAACCTTTCCAGTTCCAAAAGTCAACATAATAGGGAACCATTATTCAATCTATAAGAAGGTATAGATTCCATGTCTATTAAACTATGTCCCCAGACATATACATCATTGAGTCCCGAAAACAATTGTTCTTAGCCTGATCATTCTGACAAACCTTAATGCATGAATCAAAGGTTCAGATCACATATATAGGAGTTCATAGTAACCTCAGGATTAAGATCATCATGTATATGATTATCGTTTGATGTGTTTGATTAATAATATAAAACGGTGTTTAAACAAGTATTAACAAATCACATCTGGTCCAGTTCTACATACTCTCAGCATGCAAAGTACCTCCACTAAAGTGTCGTACTACAGTAGTAACCCGGATCTAGGTCACATGTATTCATAATACTAGTGGACCGTACTAGCAGTAATTAATCTAAAGATTCCATAACTTTATTTTACTGCGAACTATTTAAGTTTACTATCTTAATGTCGATCCTCCCATACCAATATGAGATTAAAACCACATAGATAAACTATGGAATTTTCTGATATTCACTTAATATTATCATATAATATCGGACGTAGTCTATATATATAATAATTCAATTCAATTATTTATTTCATTTAAAATATTTGTCAACTACAATTTCTTTAAGGACACCATTCCCAACAATCATAGCTTGGGGCATGCTTCATTTGGATTTCTAAAAAAATTATGTCCTAGTTTATTTCTACAATTTGATGTATCTTGTTTCGAGTGTGATGTTTGTGAACTTGCGAAGAGTCATCGTGATTCATTTCTATTACAATTGAATAAAAGTCTGATTCCTTTATGATTATTCATTCTGATGTTTGGGGTCCATCTAAAGTGACTACTTTGGGTGGATCACGATGGTTTGTTACATTTATTGATGATTGTACCAGGATGACATGGGTGTGCATAATGAAATCCAAAAGTGAAGTGAATTCGCTATTCTAAAAATTTCATAAGTTAATCCAAACTCAATACAAAATGCAGATTCAAGTTCTTCACGGTGATAATGGTGGAGAATATCAAAATATTGAATTGCAGAAATATTTGGAAGACCAAGGGATGATCCATCATACTACTTGCCCCAACACACCCCAACAAAATGGAGTAGCAGAACGAAAAAATTGACACTTGCTGGAGGTTGTCCGAGCATTATTAATTAGCGCTCATATGTCCTTATTTTATTGGGGAGAAGCAGTCACATCTATAGCTTATTTGATCAATCGAGTACCCTCAAGTACCCTTTATTTCAAAACACCACTCCAAACACTAACCGAAGCAGTATTTGCCCCACCAGTTCCCAATTTACCCCCTCATTTTTTTGGATGTGTAGTTTTTGTCCATCTCCATAAACATCAACATACAAAATTAACTCCTCAAGATTTAAGGTGTATTTTTATAGGGTATGCCACACATCAGAAAGGCTACAGGTGTTACCATCCTCCAACTCATCGATTAGTTGTCACAATGGATGTCGTTTTCCATGAAAATATTATGCACTTTCCCAAGCCTGAATTTTAAGGAGAGTATCAAAAGGAAATTCAAACTCTCAACTATGATGAAAAAGACAACCAAGATGTTGTCAACTTGGATTCAAGTGGTATAACATTGGATCAAAGTTTTGATTTCACAAAAACGGATCAAAATCAGGAAATGTGTGAATTGGATCAAAGTGCTGATGAGCACCCAATTCCTGAAGAAAGAAGCATATCTCCATCTCAGCCAGAAATTGAGGATATAGTTTCAACCCCATCCGACATACCACACCGATCTCTTACTGAAGATGTTCTTGAGACACACAAGAGATAATTACCCCCACGTCACACTAGAGGTATCCCTAAACTCACATATGAACCTGATTTATCTAGTAAAGTCAAATATCCTATGAGCCATTATGTTTCCGACCATCGCTTGTCAGAATCAAATATGTCTTTCATGAATCAATTATCTGTTGTATCTATTTCTAACAATGTGCAGGAAGCCTTTTAGATCCCAAATGGAAAGCAGCCATGAACGAGGAGATGAAATCTCTACAAAAAAATGAGACATGGGATCTTGTTGACCTTCCACCGGGGAAGAAACCTGTTGGTTGTCGATGGATCTACACTGCCAAATACAATGTTGATGGCACAATTGAACGCTTTAAAGCGAGGTTGGTGGAAAAAGGGTACATTCAAACCTATGGAGTCGACTATACAGAGACATTTGCACTTGTGGCTAAGATCAACACAGTGCGAGTCCTTTTATCTCTTGCAACAAATCTTGATTGGCCTCTACAACAATTTGATGTAAAAAATGCATTTTTGCATGGAGAATTGTATGAAGAATTTTATATGGATCTACCACCAGGATGCATAACGCCAGTAAGACATAATCAGAAGGTTTGCAGATTGAAGAAATCATTGTATGGTTTGAATTAATTTCCAAGAGCTTGGTTTGGACGATTTACAAAGGTCATGAAAGCCTTTGGATATCCGCAGAGCAACTCAGACCATACTTTTTTTATGAAGCAACAACAAGGGAAGATCATTGTCCTTATCAGTTATGTAGATGACATGGTGGTCACAGGAGATGATCCTGAGGAAAGAAAAGCTTTACAAGAATACTTGGCTATTGAATTTGAAATGAAAGATCTAGAGACTTTGAAATATTTTCTTGGGATAGAAGTGACACGATCAAATAAAGGCATTTACTTATCCCAAAGGAAGTATGTCCTAGACCTCTTGTAAGAAACAGGTATGTCAGCATGTCAACCAATTGATACACCTATGGAAGAAGGCTTGAAATTATGCATCAAGAGTGATTAGGTTCCAGTTGACAATGGGAGATACCAGAAACTTGTTGGCAAGTTGATGTATTTAGCTCACACAAGACCTGATCTTACATATACATTAAGCACTGTCATTCAGTTCATGCATAATCCTGGGGAACAACACATGAATGCAGTTATGCGGATTTTGAGATATTTGAAGTCTGCTCCAAGAAAATGAATTATGTTCTCTAAAAATACAGTGGAACAAACCATAGATGTATACACAGATGTTGATTGGGTTGGGGACATGAGCAATATGCAATCTACTTCAGGGTACTTCACTTTTGTAGGAGGCAATCTCGTTACATGGAGGAGCAAGAAGCAAAATGTTGTTGCTCGCTCAAGTGGAGAAGCTAAACTCAGGGGAATGGCACTAGGAATTTGTGAAGGGTTATGGCTAAAGTTTCTACTAGAAGATTTGGGGTATCCACCAAAGAAACCAATCTACTTATATTGTGATAATAAGTCAGCTCGTGACATGACTTATAATCATGTTCACCATGATCGAACAAAACATGTTGAGGTTGACAGATTTTTCATCAAAGAAAAACTGGAGGACAATATTTTGGAACTGTCGGTGATCCGATCAGAAGACCAATTGCGTGACATTCTTACCAAAGCTGTATCAAATCGAGTTTTCTTAAAGTTCTTGAACAAGTTGGGCATATGTGACATCTATGCACCAACTTGAGGGGAATGTTGAATTAATTCCTTGGGTGACTATTTTCTATTTTAGGAATGAATAGTTGTAACTGAGTCATGGAATTAGCTGTAAAAGATAATAATGAGTTGTAATTATAAAGTGAAGATCCTATATATACTGGCTTTGTGTAAACATGAAATATCAATAAAAAAATATCATTTCATTGTTAAAATGGAGATGTGTCTATACTTATTAATCTCATTTCTTCTCCACTTTTAATCCATGTGGGAATTTGCTTGAATTCCCAATAAAATCTATTCAATCTCACTGTCCAAACATGACCTGACCTAAACACATGGACTTCATAGTGCAACCGTATTAGACAACTTTACATTTTCTCACAACTATTAGATGTTTACAAGGTTTATTTTGTTGTTTCTAATTATGTTTCCTTTTAAGAAAAAATAAGTGTTTCTAAATATGTTGATTTTGATGATACAAGTCAAATTACTAGTGCCATAAAGATTTGAAACCCATCCCTTTTTATATATATATATATAAAAAAAAAAATTCATCTCTTTGTTTTGTTTGGATTGTTTCCCTTTGTATACGAAATTGGCATATACATAATTCCATTATTTCCCATCATTTTAAAGTTCTCGATGTAACACTTTTGAAGTGTACCCATGGAACCATTTAATATCACATAGAGATGCACAACCACTTGGACGGAGCCAGAGCATGGCAGCATCAACTAATGATAGACTTGAAATAAATGATGGTATGAAGTCGGTTAAGAGCAAGTGGTTCTTTGTATGGTCATTATATGAGTGCAATCCATTTGTTTTTTTTTTTTTTTTTAAATCTTGTAATTTCTGACAAAGAAAAATAAAAAAAATCTTTTACTTATTTTCAAAGTCTCGTGGAAGAAAAAGGCAAACTTCCAAACTTGTCTCATTATGTATTCCATTTCCTGCTATTAAACTACCACTAGTTAACAATGTTCATCAAATTCTTGCTTTCTGGATGATTATAGTTCAGTCCGCGGCCCTTATTTTACTACGCTATAACTTTCCAAGAGTACTTAAGTTCTAACAATATACCCTTAAAAAAAAAAAACTCTTACAATATATATACATATATATCATTTTATAAATGATTGAATTTAAAATCAGACCTTGTAATTTAACAAATAATATTAAATATCAAATATTAGTGCCTTTTGGACCAACATTCTAACATATAATTTTAAGAAAATAATGTTAGTACATACATTACACACTATGGTCATATTCCATAAATATTTTATAAGTAGTTTTCTTATTAAATAATTAAAAGTTTGACAATAAAGTAAAAAAAATTGTTTGGTAATTCAACTTTTATTTTTTATTTTAAAAAAATTTAATTAAAATTTATTAAATTTTGAAAACAGAATTTTTAAGCTTTTAATTTTTTTTTAAATAGTTTTCATTTTTTTCTCAACTCTCATGTGATGATGGATCATCTCTTCCTTTTAAAAAACAAAACAAAACACAAATTATCAAATAAGTTTTCTGTATTTTATTTTTAAAAACAAAAAATAAAAACTTTTACCAAACACATTATTATTTTTATAAACCAAAAAATAAAAACAAAATAAAAATTTATATTTTTGTGATTAAGAAAACCGAAAATAATTTTTTTACCAAAAGTAACCTATATATAATTAACCCTTAATTTTAGCTATTTAATTTTAACTGTTGTGATTTTTCTTCAACTCTTCTTAATCATCTTAATTGTTTTTATACGTTTTTCATTGAATTTATTTACATCTTTATGTGGGGATTGGTATGTGAGAGTTATTGTTCATTGGTACAGATCTCTTGGAGTTCTTTATAACATTTTTGGAAAATTCTAGTAAAGGCCCGTATCGACCCAAACAGAATGCCAATCACAGCTTGCAAGAATTAGAGTATAGGACTGCAACAATTTCACGTCAATTCAATGATAATAAATTGTGTAATTGAATGATTGATGTGGTCCACTACATGACTTTAACAATGTCAAAGCACCCTTCAATTCAATTCAATCCAACGTTTTTTGTATACAATTTAATCAAATCTAATTAAAAATTAGATATGAGAAATTATCTTTTGTAAGTGTTTGAGAAAATATCTTAAAGCCTTAGAGTCAGCTTAATCTGAATACTATTATTTATAATAAATGAATTACAACTAATGAGTTAGTTACAATAGAATAGAAGAGTACAACTGAACACCCTTAACAAACTTAACAAACTAAGTAAACAATACTCAACTAACTAACTAATATTGTCTTCATCCCCCTCGAACGAAACAGTTTTGGAAGGACTGTAAGTTTGCCTCGCAGAATGAAGAACCAAGTTGTTGGAAGATGTTTGGTGAAGACATCTGCAATTTCATATTTAGTAGGAATATACTTAACAACTTCATTTCTTAAGACCATATAACGAATAAAATGAAAATCAATCTTTGTATGTTTCGTCCGAGCATAAAATATAGGATTGACAACCAAGTGAGTTGTACTGATGTTGTCACACCAAACTACTGGAGTTGAAGAAACAAAGATTGCAAGTTCTTTGAACAAAGATCAAAACCAGCGAATTCAGGAGCCACACTAGCTAAGGCTCTGTATTCGGACTCAGTGCTACTTATGGACACTACTTTCTACTTTGAAGAAGATCATGAAACCAGGTTATCACCAAGGAAAATACAATAGCCCCCAGTACTTTTTCTATCATTGGGGCAAGCAGCCAAATTAGCATCACTAAAGGCAGATAAATGTACTGTGGTGGGCTTTAGTGTTAAGCCACGTGTTAGAGTGCCTCTAAATATCTCAAGATTCTCTTTATTGCCAACCAATGAGAATCACTAGGAGCTTGCATAAATTGACAAGCTTTATTGACTACAAATGAGATTTTTGGTCTAGTCAAAGTTTCATCCTGTAAGGCGCCCACAATGCTTCGATATTCACTCGGGTCTTGCAAAGGAGTGCCATGAAATTTAGACAATGGATTGGTAAGAGTTCCTAGAGTATCAACAACTTTAGAATCATACATAGCAGCTCTAAGCACCACATCTTTAAGATATTTTGTTTGTGAGAGATGCTGATTGGAATAAGAGTGAACTTCCAAACCGAGAAAATAAGAAATATTGCCAAGATCTCTCAAGGAAAACTTGGTATGAAGAGAGTGACTCAATGCTGCAACTTTTGATGATGAATTACCTGTGACAAGAATATCATTCACGTATACAAGTATGATTGGCATTGCAGAGGAAGAGTTGTACACAAGCATGGAATTGTCAGATCGAGCACAAGTGAAGTCCCAGTCGATCACGGCATTGCTAAGCATGGTGAACCAGGCTTGTGGTGCTTGTTTCAAGCTATATCGTGCTTTGGTGAGCTGACACACATATGTAGGATGAGAGGATTCCACAAAACCAGGCGGCTGAGTCATATACACTTGCTCGTATGGATCAAAAGGTCTCAAAATAATCAAGACCACGAGCTTGGTTGAATCCTTTGGCGACCAACTGAGCTTTACACCTATCAACTGTACCATCTGCCTTATATTTCAATTTGAAAACCCATCTAGAGCCTATAACATTAGCATTATTGGGAGAAGGAACAAGAGATCAGGTTTTATTTTTGTGAAGAGCAGTTAGCTCACTTTCCATTGCAGCTTTCCATGATGCATGTTGAAGAGCTTGCTTGTAAGTTGAAGGCTAAGAGAAATCAATATCAATAGAAGCAAGCATAACTCGAGGCTTAGTAATCCCATTTTTTGACCTGGTGACCATTATGTGCATATTCTGAGGTATAGTCGGTTCCTGCAAAACATAATGTATAGTAGCCTCACCAATAGGAGGTGTAGAGTCGAATGAGTTGTTAGAAACAACATTAGTCCCATTAAGAGTATCTATTGATTCTTGTAAATGAGATGCAGAAGAAGAAACAATATTTGTGGACTCTATTGGTCATAAAGGTAAAATGGGAGTGTGATTAGTTGTTGGAGAAGTGGAAGGTGGAAGAATAGATGGTGGAACATATATATTATAGAGGGACGGGATAATGGCTGGAGTGAGGGAAGGAGTGGAGGGTGGTACCGTGGGTTTGGGAGTGGAATAGGGAAATGTATACTCATAAAAAATAACATGTCTAGTGATATACATACAATGAGAAACAAGAACAAGACACAAATACCCTTTATGTATTATGTTATACCCAACAAACATGCACTTAGATGAACGAAATTCAATTTTGTGCTTGTTATAGGGTCTGAGATAAGGAAAGCCCAGACAACCAGATGTGTGAAATAAAGAGTAATCAAGAGTTATATTATAAAGAACTTGATAGGGAGATTTAGAACCAAGTATAGGAGTTGGTAGTCTATTGATAACATAGACATCAGCTCTAAAGGCAAATAACCAAAATTGTAAAGGAAGAGAAGCATGTGCTAACATAGACAAACCAGACTCAACTATATGTTTGTGTTTTCTTTAAACACGACCATTCTAAGCTGATGTATAAGGACATGACATTCTCAGAGAGATACCACAAGTGGTAAGATATTTGGGAAAGGTTATGTATTCCCCACCATCATCACACTGGAAGTCTTTAATGGAAGTAGAAAATTATTTTTCCACCAAAGTTTTAAATTGTTGAAACACGGTAAGAGCTTCAGTGTTAGCTTACAAAGGGTATAACCAAACAAAACGAGAATAATCATCTAAAAATATGATAAAATATCTAGAGTCATCTGTAGTTCAGTGAGGGGATGGACCCCATATTTCTGAATAGACAAGTTCAAGAGGTTGTGTAGCTTTAAAACCAGAATGTGTAAAAGGTAATTTGTGACTTTTACCAAATTGGAAAGATGAACAAACTAAAATTTTATTGCATTTAGAAGGAATATTACATTGTTTTAACACTGAGTTTACAGTATCAAAATGAGCATGGCCCAATCGGGCATGCCAAACAGAAGATAAAGATATAGATTGACTATTATTACAATCGGTAGACTCAGTAGAGGCAGTAGAACATGAAGAGGAATGGGAAAGAAAACATGTCTTCAATTGAAGTATAGCAGAAGTAGCTTGAAAATGGTAGAGACCCCTATGAAGTCGACCTTGATGAAGAACCTTCTTCGAAATAAGGTCCTTAACATGAAAAACATCATAGAAAAATTCAGAGGAAACATAATTATCAATACATAGGCAAGAAACACTGAGTAAATTGGAAGAAAGAGAAGGAGCATGATAGACTTTACTTAAATGCAAAACTGATTTGGAACATGGAATGGAACAAGAACCAATATTAGAGATGGGGAGTTTATGAAAATTACTTACAGTCACCTTATCTTTACCAGAGTATGAAGATGCATTGTCAAGATTGTTGTAACAAGGAGTAAGGTGATGAGAAGCACCGAAGTCAAGAATCTAAGCATCTTCTTGATGTGAAGGAAAGGCAACAACCATTGCTCGAGGACCATTAAAGGGTATGTACTGCAAAGAAGGATCAAACCTTCGGTAACATTGCAAACCAACATGGCCAAATGTAGTGATCCAATTTTTTTTAATTTTTGTTATTTTATTTATTTAATTGTTATGTTGTAGTTTAATTGTTGATTTTTGGAAAATATTTGAATTATTGTTTGTTGTGAATTAGGATTTATTGATTTATTGTGAAATGTTTGTTTAATTATTTGTGTTACATTTTATTAGGTGTGACATATTATATGATTATAATAGGTTACATTTTTTTTATTCAATGTGTGTGTGTCAAATTTGTGTGTGGGTGTGTGTGTGGATAATTGTTTTTTTATTATTAAGAAATGAAAAGGAAATGGGTTGTCATCTTTTGGGATAAGATGACAAGGCTTTTCTTTAGATTGTATTTACATTGGGATAGGGTTTGGGTGAGGTGCAAGGAGAGGAGTTGGTGGGATAGAAGCATATTTTGTGGGATTGAAGCATATTTGGTGGGATAGGATTGAAGCTTTCACACATGGTTTCTTTCCTCAGGTTTAGGTCACTAGGGTATTATAAATAGAAGAACATATGAGCTTTGGAAAACCCTTTGGTGGCTACCGAAATCAAAAGAGAAGAAAAGGGGAAAGGAAAAACTTTGGTGCTAGAGGAAAGGAAGAAGAGAAAAAGGTTAAGGTGTAAGGTAGTAAGGTTTAATTTATAGTTTGGATTATGTTTTCTTCCTTCCTTTTCTAATTTAGATTAGTATATTTTTTGATGATCGAGGTTTGGGTATTGGATACATATCCTAGAGGGACACAAGCTTAGGGTTTGGCCACCATCAAGAAAATCAAAGTAAGGATTTACAACTTTTGGTTTTGGTACTAAAAGCATGATAGTTTGTTTTTGTTGTGTTTGTGTTGTTGAACTTTTGGTTTTGGAAATGGATATAATGTTTCTGCTGCCTTATTTTGTGGAATTTTGGAACTTAGCCTAAATGGTTTTGTGTCTTGTTGATTAAATGATCTAATGCAAGCATGTATGAAGTGGTGATTTTGAGAAATGGGTCATTAGGGTTTCGGCTAGCATGGTAAATGGGTTATGGAAATTGTTTTGATTGTTCTAACTTATTTCTATGAATTGTTTGAGAACTAGAATGCATGCTAGGATGTCATGATCTATGTTATTGAACTGTTTTGTTGATTTTGATGCATAGGTTTCTGCCACTATATTGTTTAAAGGGTTTTTAGATTTTTTTTGGATGAATCATTATTGCATTGAATTTTCATACATTAGGGAGCATGATAGAGTTGCTTGATTAATCAAAAATTGTTTTGTAAGCACTATGAGTTTCAGCCATGACATTGTTTAAGGCCTATGTATCTACTTTAAATTGATTCAAGGCATGATGAATATTTATGTACTAAAACTAATAGAAAAGCATGCTATCTTTGTGTATTATTATTTATTTTATGAGCATGTTCTACTATGATTCTTGTCTTGATGATTTGAATAAAGAAGCATGATGAGATTTTGTGGTATACTTGGTTGTTAAGTCCTATGTGTATTTTGGCCTAAGATATATTGCATTGTGTTATTGTTCTAATGTGTAAATGAGATTAAGAATTATTAAGGACTTGCCTAATGTTGACCCTAGAATTGTTCAGCGACACGGAGTCAGATAAACGATATAAAATAAGATGAAAATGATAAGAAATCAAGACGAAAAGATAAATGAGACAAACAATTTATAGTGGTTCTGCCCCAATATAATCGTAATAACCTACGTCCACTTAGTGTTCTTTTTGATGTAGTATTCCAAGAACAGTGTTCAATGAACTAGAGTTCACGAGTTTCACTAGCTCTCAAGGAAATACAATTGTGATGGATAACAACACTCTTTTTCTCTCTTAGAATTTCTCAGCTCAAGCGTTCTCAAGCCCAATGTTCAAAAGTCCAAAAAGTCCCTTCTCTTGAGCCCTTTGATTCTTATTTATAGGCTCAAGGACTTCTACATGGGCCAATGGGCCTTACTTACACTTAATATATGGATATCTAAATAATAATGAAAATTACTGTTGACCGCGTTTTTGGCCAACGACATGTAGACGTCAAAACGAAAAAAAACCTTCAAGAGAAATATACGACACAGACAATTTTTATAGTGGTTCAGCCCCAATGTGTTGGTAATAGCCTAGTCCACTTAGAGTTATGATTATAGATCTATACTCAAGATCAGATGAACCTGAGTCAACTGAGTTTCTTCAGTGCAGATTAAAAGAATACAAGAGTTCTCTTAAGATACAATTACTCTCTCTCTAGAAAATTGAAATCCGAACCCCTTTTATGATGCCATGAGCCTTGTATTTATAGGCTCAGGATCGTACAGATGATGTCCCCCATAATCGGGATATTTTGTTATTCTCACTATATTTAATTAATAATAATATTCAAAATACAACAATACACTATTTTTGTGGGATAATCTGAGAGATTCCCGCGCGGGTATGACCGATTCTTGTTGAAGCCGTTACTGGGATCTTTTACATAGCCCTCCTCTGTTTGGTCAGTCCACATCACACTCAGGAGGAGAACTGAAGGCCAAAATTCCTCACTGGTCGGCCAAACTTTCACTGGTCGAACAAGGACATAACTGGTCGGACAAGCACCTCACTGGCCGGACAAGCACCTGACCGGGCAGACAAGCACCTGACTGGGCGCACAGGCATATGACCGGTCGAACATGACACTTGACAGATCAGTCAAAAATCTTCACCGGTCTACCGGACCACTCCTAAGCCAGATTACCCCACCATTCCTTGCCATTTGTCACTTTTATTGCCACGTCATCGTTTTCAAATTTTGGGGATAACAATTACAATTAATAGTAATTATAAGATTGCATATCTGAAGGAAATAAATGAATATATGCAACCAGACTGGTCGCCCATAATTATGATGCCTAATGAGCCAATGATTTTCTGGTTGAAGGTCTAACAGATTATACTCACTTAAAACTTCCACGTGCTTCCCACATGTAAACCAATCCTGCCACATCATCAGGTAGTCCGTTTTTGGACAAACATTTGCCCCCCAAGTTTATTTTACTACGATCAACATAAAGTAAGCTTGAACGATCGACCTTCCGCGTGACCCGTCAGACCTGTCAGAGCCATCAGTGCCTTTTCGAAAAAAGGCAACCAATCATGCCATTGCAGTTTCCCAAAAAGAAATTTGACGGCTAACACATTTTTCCACGCCTCGAAAAATTATCCCCCATCATTACCTTATTAATAGTGCCTCAATCAATATAAATAATCCCTCAGTTCCACTTCTTACTTTTTACTCTCCCTTGTTTCCTCAAGAACACTGAAGAACGACGCACGAAGAACCTAGAAAACTTAGACGACTTCGGTGATCCGTAGAGTATCTGTCCAAGCGACACATCAATTTTTCATCCAAGTAAGTTTCCTGAACTTCGTTGTTTCCGATATGTCACACAATAATTATCTCTTGAGTTTTCTGGTGTTTTAGTATCTGAGTTTCCGACTGTTCTTGAAAAAACTTGATTTGGGGTAATCGGGCTCGTAGGTATTAACATGATAGGATAAAGAAAAAACACTAAATGAGGCTTAGGAATTGGCCTGGGAATTGGGATTACTGATTTAGGGCGCAAAATCGAAGTAAAAATTCGATTTTTAGGCACTCGGAAAAAACTAGGTTTTTTCTGCCCTTTCTCAGAGTTGAAAAGTTTTTCTTGAAAAACTTTTCACTTCTGCTTTTTAATTCGTTTTCCAAACTGTTCGCATACTGTTTAGTGTTTACGTTAGAATGTTATTGTTCGTACAAAAGCTTAACTTTTATACTCGTGCAGCGTTATCCCAACATTTCCGCTTCTTTTGTCTATTGGACATAGATTCTCATCTCCCATTCTTTGTTCGCAAATTTTCATGCACGACCCATAGGGAGGTGAGAGGTCGATCGACGACGACTTGCTTGCACTATTGTTCAAAAATCAAGAACAGTTGTCGCTGCCATTCTTGGAAATTCCTTTTTCTCAACACAACGCCACAAACAGACCTCCGACCAACCCAACAAACATGGGTGGCGTAAAGTCCATTTCTCAAAGAAAAAAGAAAACAACCAAGCCTTCTGCTAATCAGCCTGCCCCTTGTACTAAAACTCCTCCGACCAACCCTTAACCAATAAATACTTCACCGCTAGAATTTCAAACCAAAGCCCGACCTCGCGACGTCCTTAGGCTAGAGATCAAATGGTATGTAGCGCCTCCTAGCATTATTACAGCTAGGATGGTAAGCAATTATCTCAAGAAGTACGACCTTCCTGGAATAACCCTCATCAAGCCTTCGTCCGACCAGTGAGCAAACCTTCTCAGGGGCACCTTCAGCACCTGGTCGAGGTATCACATCGAGGCAGGGGCAACCTTGCCTTTGCATCTGTTCTTCCAGGGGGTGGCCAATTATTTTGAGGTCGCCCATTTTCAAATTACCCCCAACGTATATAGAGCACACTCTGCTCTCTATATCATTTATAATCATAAGAAGTGGCTCATTCCTACGCCACATTAGATCAACTACTTGTTTGATCTCAAATCTAATCCCAACCACAACAACACGGGGTTCTTCCATTTCTACCACCAGGAATCTGCTCGCATCTTCCTGATTAACATTACCCACAAGTCCAACGTGGGGAAGTACTTCCAGGAGTACTTTCTAACAGCAGACCTGGTCGCCAATTGTTATATTATTTCATATAATATAATATTAGATTAAATAATGTGACAAAATGTGATTTGTCACACAAATGTGATTTGTCACACCTTGTAACATATTATTGAGAGTCACAAAATTGGGCACATGTGTGTGCCCAAATGTGACATATTTTGGAGTTACAAAATCAGTTACAAATTTGTAAACTCCCAAATATTACCCAATAATGTGTGTATTATATGTTACACATTTGAGATTGGATTTCATAAAGCCATTATGAAATATGGCTGTTGGAGATATGATTTTAACCCCAATAATGTATTTTGGGAGTTACAAAATCATTTGGGAGGGTTTGGAACCGTTTGGAAAAGCAACACATTTTCAAGTGCTGAAAATGGGCTATGGCCGCGGCCACAGGTGAATTTCAAGCCAAATTTTCAGTTTTTTCCAAATGTGTTGAACGGTTCTAAAAACTCAAATAACTCTCAAATCTCAATTTTAATTTCATATTAATCCAATTAAACATTGGTAACAGCCATGGGGGTTGGTGGAATTTGAAATCCAAAGGGTATCTCAAACTCTATAAATAGGAGCCTAATGCTCACTTGTATGGCACACCATTTTTCATCCACAAAGCACTTGGCTGAAAAATACACCTTGAGGCTTGATTATTCCAGAGAGCTATTTCCTTGAGAGATCCCTTAGTGCTTAGAGAATAGGGGGAAATAAGCTTTTGGACAAAGGTCTTGAACCTTGTTCAAGTTGGTGATCCCCACGACTCTACACTTTGGTAGTGTGAGGGTTTGTTTGTGTTTTCATTCTTTTGTTCCTCTTGTTCTTCTTATTTACTTGTATTATTATATTATTGAGTTTGTAATCTTCTTCTTCTGCATCTTTCTATTTACTTGTATTTTGAGCAATTGAGTTGTAATATTTATTTAATCAATTACCTTGTCTATTGTATTTTTGCATAGAGTTGTATTTTTGGTTTTTCCACTTTTCCATTGAGCAATAAAATAATATTCTCTAACAATACTGTAAGAGTTCTACCTGTATAGACCTAAGGGTGGTGCCGCCCCTCATGAGAATTGGGAGTCATTCTCAAGAAAAGTCTATGAATGGAATGTGCACATGGCCATTAACGGTGCAAAAGTGAGACATTGAGGTCTCAAGTGAACATAGCAAAGGTGTGTGTGTTATCACCGGTTTGTTATCAAGGGATAGTGGTTCAATGCTTCGGCAACCAAAATTTCAACAAACTTTGTGATAATTACACTAAGGTAAAATTCAAGTCGAAAGACATTTTACTTTATGCACCAATGCAAAGGTTTCTATAGAGAGTGATTATTTAATCAAGTGATGGAATATTATATTTTAATATAATGTTTGATTGATTAAATAAGTGTTACAAAAAGTGATTATTTAATCTAGTGGGGGAATGTTATATTATTTCATATAATATAATATTAGATTAAATAATGTGACAAAATGTGATTTGCCACACCTTGTAACATATTATTGAGAGTCACAAAATTGGGCACATGTGTGTGCCCAAATGTGACATATTTTGGAGTTACAAAATCAGTTACAAATTTGTAAACTCCCAAATATTACCCAATAATGTGTATATTATATGTTACACATTTGAGATTGGATTTCATAAAGCCATTATGAAATATGGCTGTTGGAGATATGATTTTAACCCCAATAATGTGTTTTGGGAGTTACAAAATCATTTGGGAGGGTTTGGAACCGTTTGGAAAAACAGCACATTTTCAAGTGCTGAAAATGGGCTGTGGTCGTGGCCACTGAATGATGGTGGCCGCGGCCTGGGGGACAGAGAGCAGTGGCCGCGGCCACTGATGTCCCTGGCCGCGGCCACAGGTGCATTTCAGGCCAAATTTTCAGTTTTTTCCAAATGTGTTGAATGGTTCTAAAAACTCAAATAACTCCAAAATCTCAATTTAATTCCATATTAATCCAATTAAACATTGGTAACAGCCATGGGGGTTGGTGGAATTTGAAATCCAAAGGGTATCTCAAACTCTATAAATAGGAGCCTAATGCTCACTTGTATGACACACCATTTTTCATCCACAAAGCACTTGGCTGAAAAATACACCTTGAGGCCTGATTATTCCAGAGAGCTATTTCCTTGAGAGATCCCTTAGTGCTTAGAGAATAGGGGGAAATAAGCTTTTGGACAAAGGTCTTGAACCTTGTTCAAGTTGGTGATCCCCACTACTCTACACTTTGGTAGTGTGAGAGTTTTTTTGTGTTTTCATTCTTTTGTTCCTCTATTTCTTCTTATTTACTTGTATTATTATAGTATTGATTTTGTAATCTTCTTCTTCTACATCTTTCTATTTACTTGTATTTTGAGCAATTGAGTTGTAATATTTATTTAATCAATTACCTTGTCTATTGTATTTTTGCATAGAGTTGTATTTTTGGTTTTTCCACTTTTCCATTGAGCAATAAAATAATATTATCTAACACCAATAACCTGGCCTTCCCTGAATGAGGTAAATCCTTTACTTACTGGTCGTTTGATTTCTTTTAGATTTTCTATACATTCTTTAGAACTTTGGTGTCGTTCAGATCCATGGCATCGACCAGACCCCACTCCAGAAAGGAGAAAAGGGCAGCAACCCTACCCAGCATGACAAACATTGAAAAGAGTGTCAAAGAGTTGGTCACGGAGAATAACCTAAGGCTGGTCGGCCTCCTTGCACCTCACCAGGATGTGAGGGAATCGACAGCAGGAAGTGCTACTGGGGGAGTAGTTCTCGAGCAGCTCTAGGATGTGTCACAACCCCTTAGGAGGAGGGCTACTGGAGTGACCATCAGGGAACCTTCCAGCACTCCGCGAGTAACTGATGTCCCTGCTCAACACGGAAAGGGCAAGCATAAGCTACTTGAACACCCCGAGCCTATACTTGAGTCCTCAGATGAGAATGGTACTGACTTCTCACTCTTAGACAGTTTGCCCATTCCCTATCATTTATTTGACGGGGATGACAACTTTAAATACACGACTAGTTTAAATTCAGACTTGTTCAAGGCAGAGAGTGAGTGTAGCAGTAGTACAATAGATAATGTATCGACCAATAATAAGGGCTCGGGTATATTACTTGATTTAGTAAGTACCTCCATTTATATTGCCTAATTGTTCGTTTCTATTTTGCAGTCATGTCTGCCGAAGACCCATTCGACCTGTATAGCCAACACGACATTGATGCTCCTGTGGGTAAGAAGAAAGGGAGTAGGAAGCATCCTGGGGAATGCAGCAGCAATCCCCCAATGAAAAAGGCTCAGACTGAGGATCCCCCAATACCTTTTCCCCCCAAGAAAAAACACCTCTTCCAGCTCCTGTCGACCAGATTTCTCCACCAGTACCCGCCAACCAGACTCCTCCCCCAGCTCCTGCCAACTAGACTCTTCTTGATCACACAGGAGATACCCAAGGAGAGGCCCTCATGAACATAGATGTCAGCTCAGCTAAAGATAAGCTGACGAAGCTGTCAAGGCACCGACGCAGTCAAGAAGCCATCAGCAACACTGGCTCCTTGGAAGTTGACCAGATCTTCAGCCGCGCGCTGAACGAAGTGCTCAGCGAAAGTTGTTGTTTTTGCTGTGCTTTATTTGTTTACCTTGTCCTTTTATTTCCACTAATAGCTTTGTCTTTTTTCTGATCGCATGGAGTTCTAACCATGAGCACTGGTTGGCGTCGCTCGGAGGCATTGGCTACTGGGTATGAGAAGAGACTGGGCGAGTAGCTTAAAATGGCTGAGGCTAAACATGTCAAGCTGCTCAAAATGGCCGAGGCTAAACACGTCGAGCAGCTCAAGGCGGCCGAGGAGAAGAATGTCGAATTGCTGGAGAAGAACACCAAGTTGGCTGAGGAGTTGAAGCAACATATCGAGTCCCTAGCCAAAGTAACCGAATCCAAAGAAAAGTATAAGGAGGCGTCATTGATTAATTTCAGGGAGGCCTCTAAGCTTCAAGACAAGCTGGCAATTAGCATAAAAGAAAATGACGAACTGGAGGAGCAAGTCAAACTACTCGAGGAGACTAACGCCAAAGACTTGGACAAGTTAACGGGGGCCACTTTTAAATGCATCTATATGTTCTGGAAAAATAATCGCGAGGCAAACTTCGATTATCTACCAGAGCGTATGAAGCAGTTTGAACTGAATAGGTGCCTTGCTCGCCTTTAAGAGGAGGAGAAAGCAAAAGCTCAAGCATCCCCTGAAATCTCTTTGGCTATGGGTGTCGACGACGTAGACGAGGAAGTTTGGGCCTCTATCGACCAGCAGATCCCACAAGATCCTTCAGCTGCTCCATAATTTCTCCTGTTTTTTATTTTAATTTATAACTTGGGACAAACGAACCTCGGTTCGTGATGTCAAGACAATTTAATTTTTGCTGCACGGACAACTTTTCCTTTTAATTGACGACTACATCCGAGCAGCAACTGCTCGCAGTGTAAAAAAATTTGCTTATGATATTATAATATTTGCAATTTATTATCACATCTGTTCGCATGACAAAACTTAGCATAACACTTTGTTTTGATTTAACAAAATTTAAACAAAATTTTGAAAAATACTCTATGTACCGTAGCATGTTTTCCATTATTTTGCTCGTGTGTTTACATATACCTGTTGATATGCTTTGCTGACTTAGTAGCTTATATGCCCCCCAAGTGATTGAGGAGCTCAAGGTCCTTGGTCACTTGCCTTGACCAAGACCTATTCAAACATTACTGCTCGTAATAAGTAATTATAAAACTATAGCAAAACAACACACGTAATGAGCAAATACTTGTAATAAATACAAAAAAAACAGGAAAAAATAATTGGCTGTGCAGAGTTCCTTTTATTTATCGTAATAAATGGACAATCGTGTCTGTACGAGTGATAAAAAATTTGATCTTACACTTATAAGCGATCAGTCATATGACTGACTAACCCTTGTTCATAAACTTGTAAAATGTAAAATTAATAATAGCCAATTCTTTAAAAAGAACTATTTATTGATAATACTTGCGCAGGTGTTCTCCATTCCAATAGCGAGGAATGAGATCTCCATTTAAGCGAGCAAGTTTATAAGTTCCTGATTGAAGGACTTCTTCGATTTGGTATGGACCTTCCCAGTTAGGTCTGAGCACTCCAACGACTTGATCGCGGGTGTTAAGAAAAACTCTTCTAAGTACCATGTCTCCCACATTAAATTTTCTTTCGCGTACTTTAGAGTTGAAATATCGAGCGACCTTTTGCTGATAAGCTGCTACTTGGAGTTGAGCTTGCTCATGCCTTTCATTGATTAAATCCAGAGATTCCATCAACAACTGACTATTGACACTTTGATCATATGCCACCCTTCTATGCGATGGTGGATCTAACTCAACAGGCAACATGGCTTCATAACCATAAGCTAAATAAATGGAGTATGGCTCGTTGTTGTTCGATGGGATGTTCTGTACGACCAAAAGACTTCAGGTAACGATTCTAGCCATGCCCCATTCGCTTCTTCAAGCCTTTTCTTCAGGGTATCCTTCAGTGTCTTGTTGACAGCTTCAGCCTGTCCGTTTGCCTGGGGATGAGCTACTGAAGAAAAACTCTTTATAATCTCGTGCCTAACGCAAAAATCTGTGAACAGATCGCTGTCAAACTCTGTGCCATTATCTAAGACAATCTTCCTTGGCAACCCATAGCAAGACACGATGTTCTTGACCACAAAATCCAGGACCTTCTTGGTCGTTATCGTTGCAAGTGGCTCAGCTTCGGCCCACTTCATGAAGTTGTCAACAGCAACCACGACATATTTGACATTGCCTTTTCCCGTGGGCAAAGACCAGATCAAATCTATCCCCCACACTGTGAATGGCCACAGGCTTTGCATCTATTTTAGCTCATTAGGGGCTGCTCACGGTATCTTAGAGAATCTTTGGCACTTGTCGCACTTTCAAACAAAATCCATAGAGTCTTCATTCATGGTTAGCTAGAAGTATCCTTGCCTTAGGATCTTTTTGGATAAACTCTGCCCCCCCAGCATGATCCTCGCAGAAACCTTCATGGACTTCTCGCATTAACTCTTTGGCCTTTTCTTTTGAAACACACCTTAGGAGAAGCATTGAGTACCCTCTTTTGTATAACATTCCGTCGACCAGGATGAACCGAGCCAATTGCCTTTGGAGGGCTCTGGCTTTGTTTCTTTCCGATGGCAATACTCCATGTTCTAAGTATTCAATGAAAGGTTCCATCCATGTGTCTGTTGCTTGGATTATGAGGGAGGATCCTTCTTTTTGGATGCTTGGTGTAGATAAATGTTCAATAGGCACTATATTCAAGGTGTCAGCATCCTTCGCGCTTGCTAACTTGGCCAAAGCATCAGCATTTGAGTTCTGGTCGCGAGGTACTTGTTGGAGAGTATAATTTTTTAATTGTGCCAATAAGTCATTTTCCTTGTTCAAATAAGCAATCATTTTCAGACCCCGGGCTTGATATTCTCCAGTGATTTGATTAACCACTAACTTGGAGTCACTATAGATTTCAAGTGACTTTATGTTCATATCCTTGGCTAATCTTAATCCTGCGAGCAAAGCTTCGTATTTGGCTTCGTTATTGGACGCTGTGAAGTCGAATCTGATTGCGCAGTGGAATCAATCTCCTTCAGGCGTGACTAAAATCACACCTGCTCCAACGTTGTGTTCGTTGGAAAAGCCATCTACAAACAACTTCCAAGAAGGAGTTTGGCTTTTGAGTTCAGGCTCTTCAATCGACTTGATGTCCTGGAACCCAGTGAGCCCTGCAAAAAAGTCTGCTAGAGCTTGTCCCTTCACTGCTGCTCGTGGCAAGTAAGAAATATCGAATTGTCCAAGTTCAACTGCCCATTTCAATAATCGACCAGCGACTTCCGGTTTCTTCAGGACTTACCGTAATGGCTAGTCAGTGAGTACTGCAATGGGGTGAGCTTGGAAGTATGGTCGCAGCTTTCTAGAGGCTAAGATCAAGCAATAGGCTAATTTCTCAATGGGCGGATATCACAGTTCTGCTCCTATTAGCCTCTTGCTTATTTAATACACGAATTTTTGCACATGTTCCTCCTCTCTTACCAGGACAGCACTAGCAACATATTCTGTGACCGCCAAATAGATGAACAAAGTTTCTTTTTGAACCGGCTTTGATAAAATCGGTGGCTGCAACATATGAGATTCTAGAGTTTGGAAAGCTTGCTCGCACTCTTCTGTCCACTCGAATTATTGCCCCTAAGTAGATTAAAAAATGGGACGCACTTGTCCGTAGATTTGGAGATAAATCTACTTAAAGCGGCAATCCTCTCGGTTAAACTTTGAACATCTTTTATCTTTATTGGCGACTTCATCTCGACCAGGGCCTTGATCTTTTCAGGATTAGCTTCGATACCTCGTGAGTTCACTATAATCCCAAAAATTTCCCTGATCCAACTCCAAAGGAACACTTAAGGGGATTCAACTTCATCTGATATTTATTTAAAATGTTGAAGCACTCTTGCAGGTCCCCAATGTGTTTTTCTTCTTTCTTAGACTTAACCAGCATGTCATCAACATATACTTCCATATTTACACCAATCATCTCTTTGAACATGTGATTGACTAAATGCTGGTAAGTCGCACCAGCGTTTTTCAAACTGAAAGGCATTACTTTGTAATAGTAAAGCCCTGTATCGGTCTGAAAGCTAGTGTGATCCTCATCAGGCGGGTGCATACTGATCTGATTGTATCTAGAGTATGCATCCATGAATGATAGGATCTCGTGCCCTGAAGTGGTATTGACCAGCTGGTCGATCCTTGGGAGTGGGAAATAATCCTTTGGGCAGGCTTTATTAAGGTCTATGAAATCCACACATGTTCTCCATTTGCCATTTGGCTTGGGAACCAGTATGGGATTAGAGACCCACGAGGGATAAAACGCTACCCTGGTGAATCTGTTCTCCTTTAGCTTCTCTACTTCTTCTTTTAATGCTTTCGATCTATCTGTGTCGAGCAGCCTCCTTTTCTGTTGTACTGGTGGAAAACTTTTATCTATGTTATAGACATGGCTGATAACTTTCGGGTTAATCCCAACCATATCTTTATGCGACCAGGCAAAGACCTCCTGGTTCTTCTTCAGAATTTCCACTAGTTTTTGTTTTGTTGTTATCTCTAAGTTTTTACCGACTTTCACAACCCTAGTCGGATCTGCCTCATCGAGCTGGACCTCCTCGAGGTCCTCGACTAGTCCTGCATCTTCGTCAAAATCCCCAAAGCAAGGATCGAAATCCCTATCCTCACTTTGGGAAACACCCTATTTGGTGACCTACTGTAACATCCTGGATAGCCAAGATCGTTACATTGTGTGTTTACAAATGTGCAAGACTTGCTAATCAAGTCATTTAGTTAAAAACGTGTTACTGAAACTATAATTGAGCTAGGGTTAAAAGAGTTTGGCCACAAAAGTTGCTTTTCATATATTTGAACATTTTAGTAGATGGGATCCCAAAAGTAATAACGTTTGAAAGACAGTTTACAAAAAGATTCAAGACATAAGTACAACTACTAGCCACTCGAAGGGCAAAATATACATTTAGGTTCTCCCCGTCCTGTATCACTCCTCGGCTGTGGCAGCCGATCAGCTGACTATGTACATTTAGCCCCAAAGCTCTCCAACTCAGGACTAGTCCACTTTGCTCTTGCCTTTACCTGCACCACGTAACACCCGTGAGCCAAGGCCCAGCAAGAAAACACAATCACATAGCGTAATCATCAAACAAACAACCGGATAACCCATACAGTATACTCATATACTCAACATTCCAGATACTCACATTAATCAAGTATTCAACATACGAAGCACATCATTTCATATCAATAATCAAATCACATATGATAATCAGGGTTAACGCCCTTAGGCCGCACCCTCTGTTTATCCCACTGACTCTGATCCGCTTAAACCGAGCTCAGTGAATGTTAAGCTGTCCTCAACTACTAGTGGCCGAGCTGCACCCTGTGCGCAAATATTGATTACGACACCCTTAGGCCATTTATCACATGTCCCATGGCATAATACCATCTATGACATTAAACAGATATAGGGAGCACTTAGTCCCGTCACAATCACATAACTGGGTACAGTTTTCTAACCTTTAGATTTCGCTAGCTTTGTTCAATCTGTTCAATCTGATCCTCGAGCACGATCCCGTCTGAGCCCTAGCGTACACCTAGTCACAGCCATAGATTAGAATCATCACCAAACCTCAAATCCAAAACCTAGCCTTGGGACCAATCCCGAGCCCTCGGGAAGCCCTAATTCCACCAAACGGGGTGGTGGAATCAAACCCCGAACCCCGGGCAAAAACCCTAAGAAACAATCTAAAAACCCCTTTCTGGGAACAGGGTAGCGCTACAACGCTTCAGAGAGGGCGCTATAGCGCTACAAGCAGAACCAAAAGCACTAGGAAACCGAAGCCTAGCGCTGTAGCACCCAAAGGCTAGCTCTAGTCACAGACCAGCAACACTCTGTTTTTTCCTTCTTCAATTTTCTTGAACCAAAACCCCTTGGAACCCTTCCAAACCTCCTCTATACTTCAAAGCAAGCCTACCATTCACTACATCTCATCCCAAATGGCCCAACATCCCAAAACTTAGCCACATGCACCTTTAAACAAAGAAACAAAATTTGACTCCAAGACTTAAGAACTCAACAAGAAAACCAGAACAACCCAGAAATTCAAGTGTTCAAGCTCATAATTTCTTACCTCAAATGGGGAATTTGGTCTTGGGTTACCCTTAGTATCCCTCCAGCCTTTATCTCCACAATTCTTCAAGATTAACTCTCTAGAATTCCCACCCAAAACTCAATTCAAACACAACTCATCAAAACCAGAAAAACTCAAACTAAACTCTTTAGGCCTTACCTTAATTTGATGGTTACTCCCAGCTAACCCTCTACAACATCTTCAAGGATCAAGTTTCCAAAGCCCAGTTGTGAGTCCCTCAGAATTTATAGCTTCAAATTCCTCTAGAAATGGTGAAGAGATGACCCAACCGAGAGAGAGAAAGTGATAGCTCTAAGTGTTATGTTTTTCTTTCCTTCCTTCTTCTTTTCTTTTCCTTTAGTTTCTGAGTCTTTCTACAGCTTCCACTAAAACCATAAAGCAGTATATAACTGTTGGAAAAAGCTTATACAGGATCTTTATTTATTTTCATGTATATCTAATATTAAACAAATTAATACAAGATAGCCTAAAACATGTTTCTAAAATTGAATTCAAAGATAAACAAATAATATAATACTTACAGTATACGTAACGGAATTAAGAGTCCTTCCTTCAGTTTCTCTAACTCTTGTATCCTTTCTGTCGCAGAGTATTATCAAGAAACTGAACCGATCTTCTATTTTCTTCACAATCTTCCAATGTATCCTTAGAACCACCTAGACTAGTGTGGGCAATTCTCAACACATGAGATAGATATAGAGAGAAGAAGAGAAAATAACAAAGAGGCTTAGAAGAGGACTTGTGTTTAGAGAGAATCTAAAACTATCAGAAAATCTGACTTGTGACTTATCTGTCGTCTCTAAAATCTTCTCTCTAAGCACTCCTTTTATAGACTCAATTAGGCCATTTAATTTAATTAAAAAATCAATAAAATAACAGCCATTTTGAAGCCCTAGGTCGAAATTATCATGGGCTATAGACCCGTGAAATTTCCCATTTGATTATAAGCCCATTGGACTTAAAATCAAGGCCTGCATTATTTTCTATTGATTTAATTAATTAAATAATTATTTAAATCCTTTATCAAATTAATTATTTATAATTTGAACCTTGATTTAAATTTATTTATTAATTTAGATACCAATTTATCTTAATTAATAAATCTGCCATAATTTCTCTTTTCTTCTCAAAATTACACAACTCTGTGAAACTATCCAAAATTGACCTGGTCAACTTTGATAATTCTAATTGATGATTAAATCAATTAATTGAGACTATCTAGATGATTTTATCCAAGGTACAATGGGGACCATGGGCCTATGAAATCAAGTTCCAATAAGTTATCATAAATCTAACAAATAAATTTACTAACTTATTAATTCCTCGTGACTCCACTATAGACTTGGAATTGCACTCTTGAATTCATAGAACGCTCTATAACAAATATAGATACGCTATTAATTATCCATTGTTACAACCATAATTTTCACTCAATCCTCTATAGACGGTCTACAATGAGATATGACTAAAATACCGTTTTACCCCTCATTGTATTTTATCCTTAAAACGCTTAGTTCTTTGTAAATGATATTTCAGTAAACTAATTTAATTACTTAAATGAGATCTCTATCATTTAACACCTTGAACCAAACTAAAAGGAAACCATCATTTCACTTCTTCATCAAAAGCTATAGATGTTCATATCTATGATTAACACTCCCACTCAATTATACTACCGAGTTCCCAAGATGTAAGTATGGGCTAGTCCGTAGGGTAAGCTGGTAACGAACAAGTCAAAGAACTCAAATAATACAATCAGTTAGAATACTAACCACTCAGAATTGAGATTGAATTGACCTATGGTCAACTATATGATATGACTAGAATAGATAATAACGGTATGTTTACTTATCTTATCAACTGTCAATATCGGTCCTGTCCGATGTAACAAATACATCCGATCTTATCTACTTTGCTAATGTTCTGGAAAGAACATAACACTGTAATGTGTAAGTAGATCATATCGTAGATTGGCAAGTCAGTGTAAATCCAGTGCACTGACTAATCTTAGGACTAACTTATTTTTAACATATAATCATATTTATATTCCACTGTGATTACGTCACTATAAATAAGATTAGCTATATGCTCGGGATTTAATAGAAGTTTATATTAAACAAATAATCATGAAAATAAAACATGTGAGCAAAGTGATTGACCAAGTCAAAAAATGATTTCTATTCTTTTATTGATAATAAAATGAGATTACAAAGAATTTGGGTTTTAATTAGGGCATAAAACCCCAACAATAACCTATCCCTTAATAAGCCAAATGACCATATTACCCTCCCAATAATAACTAAAGCATTAAATCACTCTAAGGACATTTTGGTCATTACTCCCAATTCCCGCTAATTCCTCGAGTGTCTTTAATATTTACCGCTTACTTCCCAATACCTAACTAATCACCAGTTATATTTCTCAATATCAAATAATCTCCAATATGCTTCTTAAATTCCCAGAAATACCCCCAGACTCACCCCGAGCCGGGTATAAATCACCGCCGTGACTTCTCCGCTAAACCGCTCACTAGGATCGCCTTGAATCACAAGTTGCAGATATATCCACATAATAATGTGGTCTCAACAATTTATCACCAATATCTACATTTATGCCCTCAATGGGCCAAAATTACAAATATGCCCTTATAACCTAATCAGGGCCTACATCCATACTAATACACATAGTCATGCATCACATATATCCAAATAATCATATAAGCATGCTTGTCACATAATCATGCATTTTCAACATTAATTCACATAACTTCCAATTGTGCCCTCCCGACACACTAATCAAGGCCCTTAAGCTTTATTAGTAATTTTTTGGTCGTTACACCTACTCACCTGATTGGGCTTGTACTTCATTGGTCAATAGCAACCCTTTCTCGGCTTCTTCCTTCGATCCACCTCTTTTCTCCTTGGTAATCGAGGAATTATAGCATTCCCTCGCTTCTCGTAGGTTTCCCAACACGCATCCTACCCCTAAGTCAGTTGGAAACTTCATGGCTAGGTGTCAGACTGAGGTTACGGCTGCTGTGACCAGAAGCGTGATCGATCCCGTTGGTGCGAGCCCTTCGCCAAAAAAACCATAAATGGTTTGGTTGCATGGCTCCAGATCCTTCACTGACAACTTCATCCTTTCCAGTGAAGACTTGCACAGAATATTCACTGAGCTCCCTGTGTCCACTAATGCCTGCTTAACCATCATATTGGCGATTTGGACGTCCACGACCAGAGGGTCCAAATGGGGAAACCGAACATGCTACACGTCAAGCTCAGAGGAGGTTATAATTTCTTCTTCTGTTCAAGCCTTTTTGGGAGTTCGCTCATCCACATTCAGCATTTCAATATCCTGGTCGTGGTGTAAGGTTCGGGCATATCGCTCCCTTGCCTTCCCACTATCACCTGCTAAGTGTGGGCCACCACAGATGACAATGTACCCGCCACAGGAGGTGGCTATAAAGGGGGCGAGCATTGGCATGCAGGTGCCTGTTCGTTGCCTCCTTGAGCCTCTCACTTAGAACCTCCAGTGGCTCGTACCTATTTTCTCAGGTGTCCTTGTCTAATAAGGAACTCAATTTCATCTTTAAGCTGGTTACTTGTAAGGGACAGTGGTGTTGGTCGCCTGGTACACCTTCGCTCTGCTTTCTACTAGAGCCGTGTAATTGATGAATCTTGGCTCGTACCTGTTACTCTTAGGGCCCTTATTCTCAGACGTTGTCGGCTCGTTGTTCGCCCTTTTTCCACAATTTTTCCAGTTGTTTTTGTCGTTGCCATTGGGTTTATCTGACCCATTGGCAGCTTTGGCGGGATCTTCCTTCGGCCCCTTGTCACCTGGAGGTAACTTACCTTCATTAGCAATTGCCTCTTCGAGCTTGATGTACCAGTATGCTTGATCTAAAAATTCTTGGGTACTCTTCACCCCATTCTTCCTTAAACTTTTCCAGAGGGGTGAGTGGCGTCGCACTCCTGCGGTAAGTATCATCATTTTCTCCTCATCGCCAACTGTTTTAGCTCTAGCTGTGGCTTGCATAAAATGTTGGACATATTCCTTTAAGGATTCTCCCTCCTTCTATTGTATCTTGACCAGTTGGCTGGCTTCAGTCGGATGTACTCGACCAACGTAGAATTGTCCGTAGAAATCCTTCATGAACATCTCCCATGACACTATGCTAGCAGGAGGAAATTTGAAAAACCATTCCTGAGCAGTATCGGATAAGGTGGCCAGATATATTCTGCAGTGAGCATCATCCGACACCTTTTGGATGTCCATTTGTATCTCGAACTTATTCACATGAGATACTGGGTCCCCATATCCATCGAAGTTGGGCAATACCGGCATCTTAAATTTGCTTGGGGTTTCTGCCATCGCTATTCTTTGTATAAATGGAGTGCCTCTTCTTCGATCATACTCGATGTGGAATGTTCGGCACCCCACTAACTGCTGGACAACCTGATTCAGCGCATCATTTTGGTCTTGTACTGCGTCTAGTATTGCTGGGGCGACCGGTGCTGGAAGAGAGTACTCATCATGCCTTTCTCACCTATCGTTGAGCACATCCCTCAAGCCATCATCTCTACGCCTTTGCTCGCTAGTGCCCAATCGATCAAAGACGTTAGGTTGCCTAGGCTGCCCCTAGCGTTCTGGCTCGCAGGCCTATTTTCTCTAGGTGGGGGATTCCTTCCTCCACCTTTCTCTCCTTGCCCTCGACCAGAGTTTCCTCTGCTTGAATCAGCTTCATTGTAATCATGACTGCCCCTAAAATGTGACCAGTTGTGGCGCGACCTGCTGATTGCATTATTTCCTCCTCTTGCTAATACCTCTCAAGTATCAGGGGGAGGCATGCATTGGTCAGTGGGTCCCCGGGCATTCTATATCGTGGGGGGGGCCCGAATGCAGAGCCTGACTCGGCGTGCCTTCTATTAGCAAAGGACGATGTCCCCTGCTCGGTGGATTTAGTTCCTCAGCAGTTTGGCATCTAAGGCTTTGGGGAGGCTGCCCAACCCTATTTTGGCTTTGATGCTGGGGATTACCTCGACCAGCACGAGAAGGTGGTAGCTGCTCAGGATCTTGAAATGGAATATCTTGTTGAGCAGCAGGAGGTTGCTTTGGCCTTTGAGGGCTTGCCGGTTGAGGGGGATGACTTGGGTGTGGGCCTTGTTGTGGTGGTACACTTGGTGGCTGATCCGGTTGAGAAGTTGGCGCAGGTTGTCCCCGGGCCAACTAAATGGCTGCCTCTAGGGCGGCAGTGGCATCTCTCAGTCGACGGTCCATGTCAGCCTGCCGCTCATTCAACTCTTGACGTTGACGGTCAATTTCTCTCTGTTGCAATGCCATTGTCTCAGCCACATTCTCCTTATTAGCCCTCAGATTTGCTAACTCCTCATGCAACACAATCAAGGTTGTCCTCAAGGTCTCAGAATCCATTTCCTCCTCTTTGAATTCCAACTGTGGCTCATCTTCAGCCACATTTTATGGAGGAGGGTGGGTTGATGCGGCACCAGAAGTTTGTCCCGTCTTTCTGGATTTTTTGCCATTTGATCTTATTGAAAGTCTTGAGTTTGTCTCTCAATGAAAGCACCAAAATGTTGACCCTCGAATTGGTCAACGACACGGAGTCAGATAAACGATATAAAATAAGATGAAAATGATAAAAAATCAAGACGAAAAGATAAACGACACAAACAATTTATAGTGGTTTGGCCCCAATAGAATGGTAATAACCTACGTCCACTTAGTGTTCTTATTGATGTAGTATTCCAAGAACAGTGATCAATGAACTAGGGTTCATGAGTTTCACTAGCTCTTAGGTAAATACAATTGTGATGGATAACAACACTCTTTTTCTCTCTTAGAATTTCTCAGCTCAAGCGTTCTCAAGCCAAATGTTCGAAAGTCCAAAAAGTCCCCTCCCTTGAGCCCTTTGATTCTTATTTATAGGCTCAAGGAGTTCTACATGGGCCAATCGGCCTTAATTATAATTAATACATGTGTGTATCCTAATTTCAGCCTGAGTCTTTTACTCAGATCGTGTACAGCTGGCAAATAAATGCATGGAGGAAAATAGCCAAGGAGTCCATGTATTCTCCACGTAGACAACACGGTTTTCATGATGATTGTACGAGCTAGGGGTGCATAAGTTGATAAGCGCGAGCTTATAATATTTATAAGGCACGACCTCCATAGTACGAGCTCGTGGTAATTTGGAGATATGGCGTGTCCGCAGATCCCTAAAGACCCGGATACTTCATACGATCGTTTATGGCCAGCCTGTGATATTTAATGTCCCAGATATTAGGAGACTATTTGTTTCATGATCAGATCATATCCTATTATAAATAGGAATATTTCATATTATTTGTAATAAATATGCAAATCAGTGATTGACTCACGCGGTTACCCAAACCTGTCCAAGGAACTTCTCTATAAATACTGAGAATATTGGATAGGAAAAGGGATGATTATTCTGTAATACCGAAACTCTATCAAAATAGAGAGAGAGAAAAGCAGTAATAATATAGACTCGTGGAGTAGGTGGATTTTAACCACTAAACCACGTAAAAAGACCAGTGTTCTTGATAGTTATTTTCTTACTTTGGTTTATCATCAAGCACTAATTCAACCTTGTTATTTTCTTAATTCACTGTTGGCAAAAAATCCTGTCAACAGTTTGGTGCTTTCATTAAAATTCTAATCAATTCTCATCATGGTGGTCACTCGCTCGATGCACGACAATGAGATGGAACAGCCTGGTGGGCAGGGGGCCCACCATACCGCTGTTCCAAATGAGCATGGCCCTGAAGTTCAGCAACGACCGGGAAAACAACCAGTGGGCCACGACGATACTGAGAGTTTAGTGTCATTGCCACCGAATCAAAAGCCAGACTACTTAACTGCGGTGGAAGTGGAAAACACGCAGTTAAGAAGCCATCTTGCTAGGGAAAACAGGCAAATCGAGGAGGTTTTGGCTCGGTTACCCCTTTTGCAACTAACATTAATGTCGGAAGAGGCAAAGTGGGTCTCATAAGTCCCACATGAATAACTGATCCAAACCAAGTCGGTCAGTCAGAACTGCCACCCCAAGTTCTGTGCCCACAGCGCGAGATCGCCAAACTGCTCAACCAAGTGGCCTTCCCAGGGGTCATCAACAAGTTAGTCGATCAGTTAGAACCGCGACCCCAAGTTCGCTACCACCATCGCACGCGCCTGGGAATACCCATGGCAACCCACGAGGAGGGGTCGGAGCAGGCTCACAGAGACAAAATGTTCCAACCAATCCTCCTGCGTCACGATCGAATCGCCAGATGCAAAGAGCTAGAAATGGTGGGGTGGAGTGACCATGGGCTAATCTAGGTCGCCCTGATGGGACAAGAATTGCCTCACCATTCAGGCATCCCCCATCAACCTTAAGACATCCGACACCGCCTCATTCTGGACGGGACATTCCTACTTATGGGGACAGCAGGAGAAATCCTCCTCCGTCTGCCCCTACTTATGTCCCACAGACATGTGTCAATAATCCAGATCCTCAGCCTCAACCGCGAGCAGTGAGCTTCGCTAATGGAAGTTTTTGGATTGAAAGCCATCGAAGTGGCAGATTCGAAGGCGATATGAGAAATCACCTAAGTTCGGCTCAAAGTCCTCGATTCGATCCACATCCTGATCTGCAAGAGCGCCTAAACTCACAGAGAAGAAATTCATCCCGAAATGAAGGATTTAGTTACACTCGTCAAGGGTGAGGTCCTTCCGAAGTATGTGATAACGGGAATGTCCCATAAAACCAAGCCCGAACTTGGAGGGACAACAACCCGCCAAACGCGTACGATAGGACGGGAGCTGTTGAGCAGCCCCAGAATAACCAAGGAACTAGGGACCAAACCATCGAAAGGTTAGCCCAGATGGAGGAGCTAATGGAAAGGCTCATGTCAGAAAAAGAGAAAGATGAGTGTGATTCAGAGGATGAGCTCGAGCTTTTCGTCTCGAATATTGGGGCGATTGAATATCCACAGGGTTTCAGGATGCCACATTTATCAAAGTTCGATGGAGATGGAGATCTGTGTTATCACTTAGGGATGTTCAATATCATTATGATGGCCCACAACATCGGGCCCGAGCTAAGATGCCTAATATTCCCCTCGACTATGATTGGGCCAGCTATGGAGTGATTCAAATAGTACAAGAGGCATTCAATCAGCTCATGGAAGAGCTTTTCCACTGATTTCAAGAGAGCATTCAGGGCTTCTCAAGCAGGTAGGATTAAAGTTGACTCTCTAGCAAATGTAAAGCAACAGTCCGGTGAACTGTTGAAAGCATACCTAAGTAGGTTTGCCAATGTTGTTGCGCGAGCTAGAGATGCCGACAAAAATTCTAAGTTCATGGCAATGAGGACGGGAATCCTTGTTGGAGGTGACCTGTGGCAAGAGCTACAGAGGAAAGGAGTTAGTCCTGTGGATGAGTTCTTGAACTGAGCTCAAAGGTGGGTTAACCTAGAAGAGGCGCGAGCTTCTGTCGCAGGAACCAGCCAAGTCCCTGTCCACCCCGTTAGAGCGGTAACGGATGTAGCAGCTACGACTCAAACCGTTGCCCAGAATAACCAAGGGGGAAATAATAAGAGAAAGGGAAATGGCGAGGACGACCAGAAAAGAACAAAGAAAAACAAGTCTGTGGAGAAATTTAAACCGGTCGACACAACATATATCGATCTCACGTATACTAGAGAACACTTCTTCTTGGCAAATTATGCTCGCCTTCCATGGAAGAAGCCAGAACTGCTAAAGAATCAAAGGGCGAAGAGAGATCCTTCAAAGTTCTACCGATTTCATAATGATATCGGTCATAATACTGATGACTGCAAACACCTGAAGAATGAGATCGAGACTCTCATCAGGGCAGGACATTTGGCTCAGTACGCTCAGAATCGGGCAACTCCCAGTCAGCCCGTTGGACACACTTTGACAGCTCTGGAAGCTCTAGTGAATCAAGCCAGAGCTCAGGTGAATCAGGACAATCCTGCTCCGATAACAGGAGGAGATATAGCCACCATTTCGGGAGGACCTCATCTGGCAGGCACGAGCAGAGGTGCCCAGAAGAGGTATATCAACGAACTAAACTCCCATAAAGGAGTAGAGTTTGTCCCGGAGCAACGGTTATCAAAGCAGCAAGGATTGGAAAAACAACCAATCAATTTTACGGAGGAAGATGCCAGCCATGTCCAGTTCCCACATAACGATCCTCTGGTCATAACCGTTCAGCTCGCCAACCGGTGAGTTTGGAGGATAGTAGATAATGGAAGTTTTGTGAATCTACTCTTTAGGTCAACCTTAGAAAAAGTGAGATTGTCTGTAACCAAGGCAACTTCCATGATTCTATATGGGTTTTCTGGTGAAGGATTGACAATTATCGGAACAATCGAATTAGTGGTAACATTGGGTGAAGGTCCGACTTGTCTCCAAGCTTCTTGAGTTTGTGGTCATCGATTGTCCAGCCGCATATAATGCGATTTTGGGCCGACCTGCGTTGATGGCGTTCGAAGCCATAACCTCTATCCGCCACCTAGCAATCATATTCCCCCTATTTGTGGGCATATGCATTTTCAGAGGCAATCAGCTTGCTGCCACGGAATGTTATAGCATTTCCATGAAGGGAAAATCACAACCCAGGCAGCAAGCAATGGCCATAAGTGATGGAGGTGAGGAGTCCCAGGAAGTAGAAGTTTCCTCCCGGACAGAAGAACCTCAAGAAACAAAGGATAGAGACGTCGCGCCAAGTGATGACATCAATCCACGAACGGGCGAGGACAGGTCAGAGCTCCAAGCTATTGAGGAGCTCGAGGAGGTAAATATAGATCCCAAAGATGCTTCAAGAGTCGTTAAGAATGGGAAAAATCTTGGCGATGATAGGAAAAAGGAGTTGGTTAAATTTCTTCAAGGGAATCTAGATGTTTTCGCCTGGTCTCATGAACACATGGTGGGAATAAGCCCGAGTGTTATCATGCACACCCTAAACTTGGATAAAAGCATGCCTGCAAAATCCCAAAAACAGAGACGTTTAGGAATAGTCCAAGCTGAGGCATTGGAAGAAGAAGTAGCTCAGTTATTAAAGTGCGGGTTCATTCGTGAGGCAAAATATCTAATCTGGGTCATGAATCTTGTCCTGGTATCAAAGCCGAATGGAAAGTGGCGGACCTGCATCGATTTCTTCGACATGAATAAAGCTTGTCCTATGGATTGCTTCCCATTGCCGATAATTGATTAGTTGGCAGATGTCACCTTGGGACACGAGCTCATCTCCTTTATGGATGCTTACTCTAGATATAACCAGATTGTGATGAATCCTACGGATCAGGACCATAATAGCTTTATGACTCCAATGAATGTATATTGTTATAAAGTTATGCCTTTCGGGCTGAAGAACGTCTGGGCTACCTACCAATGGTTAGTCAACAGAATGTTCATTGGTCAGATCGGGAAAAATATGGAAGTTTATGTCGACGATATGCTAGTCAAATCCAAGACTGCCTATAACCATGTTTCCGATCTAAAGAATTTTTTTGAAATCTTGAGGAAATACAATATGAGGCTAAATCCCCATAAATGTACTTTTGGAGTAGCATCGAGAAAGTTTCACGGATTCATATTCAATACAAGGGAGATAGAGGCGAACCCGGAGAAAATCAGGTCATTATTGGATATGCCTTCGCCCAGCTCGTGTAAAGAAGTTCCGAGCCTGACTGGAAAGGTGGCAGCACGAAACCGATTTATTTCAAAGTCCACTGACAAGTGTTTTCCATTTTACAACTTGCTTAGAGGAAATAAGAACTTTGAATGGACCGAGGAGTGCGAGCAGGAATTCCTCGGCCTAAAGACGCATTTGGCCAAACCCCCAGTATTTTCTAAGCCTTTTTCTGGAGAGCCCTGTTCCTTTATTTGGCCGTGACAGAAAATGCAGCCAGCGTCGTGTTAGTTTAGGAAGAAGACTGTGCTCAAAAATCGGTGTACTATATAAGCAAAAGACTTCTCGGGGCTGAATCACGATATCCACTGATAGAAAAGATAACATTATGCCTGATATTAGCTTCCAAGAAGCATAGACCATACTTCCAGTCCCATTCAATCCACATCATGACCGACCAACCTCTAAGGCATGTATTGCAAAAACCTGAAGCGTTGGGACGTCTTTTAAAATGGGTAGTTGACCTCAGCCAGTTCGAGATACTATTCATACCATGGACCTCGATCAAGAGCCAGGCCCTTGCTGATTTTGTGGCTAAATGCACTGGATTTCAAGAGGAGCTTTTGAAGGAACCGATGCAGGAGTTGTGGAGAATATTCGTGGATGGCTCATCTAACGAGAATGGGTCCGGAGCTGGGATCATATTGATCTCTCTAGAGGGGCATCGATTCCATACAGCGCTGAGATTTGGATTTGAAGCATCAAACAACGAAGCTGAGTATGAGGCTTTCTTAGCTGGGCTTAGAGTGGCAAAGGAATTGAAAGCAAGGGTCGTCCAGTGTTATAGAGATTCCCAGCTCGTGGTCAATCAAGTGTTGGGGGAATATCAAGCGCGTGGTACCAAGATGGCGGCTTATCCTGCTAAGGTGAAGGGAGAGCTATCAGAATTTGAGTATGGTACTGTCGAACAGATCCCTCGTGAGCAGAACACTAATGCTGGCACTTTGGCAAGGCTTGCCACCACCAAGGAAGCTGAGACTTTGAACGTAGTACTAGTGGAATTCTTGGAGAGTCCAAGCGTGGCAGTGAAAATGGTAGAGGTTGAGATGATTGACACAAGGCCAACATGGACGACCCCCATAGTGGAATATCTTACAACAGGAAGGCTACATGAGGAAAGAAAGAATGCGAGAAAAATAATCTACCAAGCTCTGAGATACATGATAGTGGATGGAACATTATACTGACGTGGTCATTCACTACCTCTTCTATGGTGTGTTCTTCCTGAGGAGGCTAAAACCATTCTGCAAGAGGTGCATGAATGCTTTTGTCGAGATCAAGCTGGGGGCAAAACTCAGCCTTAAAAATATTAAGGCATGGTTATTTTTGGCCCACTTTAACAAAAGATTCCATCTCCCATGTTCAGAAATGTGACAAATGCCAGCGCTTCGCCACAGTCCCCCGGGCTGCACCAGTCAAGCTAACGATGATCTCATCCCCGTGGCCATTTGCACTATGGGAAATGGCGGAGTTTGTTACACAGTGGTGGCAATTGATTATTTCACGAAGTGGGTAGAGGCCGATCCTTTGGCAACCATCACTTCAAAGAGAGTTCTGGACTTTGTAGTGAAAAAAATTGTATGTCGATTTGGGCTTCCTAAAAAGATCGTTTCAGATAATAGAACCCAGTTTGACAGTGATCTCCTCACCCACTTCTATAAAAATCATGGTGTTATTAAAAGTTTTTCTTCGGTAGCATATCCACAAGCCAATTGACAGGCCGAGGCTATGAATAAGACCCTAAAGGCGAGCCTTAAGAAAAGGTTAGATGAGGCCAAATAAGTTTGGCCCGAGCAGCTCCCGCAGGTACTTTGGGCATACCGAACTTCCCACAGGACTTCCACCGAACACACTCCTTTCTCCTTGACCTTCAGAAGTGAGGTCGTCCTTCCCGTTGAAGCAAAGGTAGCCATACACAGACTAAGGACATTCAGCCAGGAGCGGAATGATGAGTTACTTAACGCGTATCTCAACCTGATTGATGAAAAATGAGAGTTACATCTCACTCACTATCAACAGAAAATCACTTGTTATTTTAATTCTAAGGTCAAAAGACGTAGTTTTGGACTGGGCGACTCTAAAGGGTCTTTTTGGCAAACAAGGATCCTAAGAATGGGGCTTTAGGCCCGAACTGGGAAGGAGCATATTAGTTCGTGGAAGTTTTGCGTGAGGGAACTTTCAAGTTAGCTCGACTTAGTGGAGAAGCAGTCCCATGGACCTGTAACGCCATGCACTTAAAGAAGTATTACCTGTAGTATTACCAACCACCTATGTAAGGCTTAGTTATGAAGTCCATTTAATTAAATAATGGGTGATTATTATGTAATTTTTCTTGTTAGCGTGGTTTTAAATAATTTTTCTCTATAAATAATCTTGTGTATCGATGTTTGTAAAAGCAACCAAGAAAGTTCTTACATTCTGGTTACTTAGGAGGCATATAACCCGAGGTGAATCAAAGTAGGGCTGCTAATTGAGTTAAAAAATTTAAACTACTTAAAACCCTAGATACAACCAGGTATAAAACTATCCTGGATACAACCAGGTATAAAACTATCCTGGATACAACCAAGTCAGAAACTTAGAAGCTCTGAAAATTGAATATCCGACAACTTTTTAAGAGCTCGAGGAGTCAATAAACCTAGCACGAACTAAGTTCAAATCACTTAAAAACCTGGATACAACTAGGTCCAAAACTTAGAAGTTAGCAAAATTGAATATTCGATGGCTTTTTTAGGAGCTCGAGATGTCAATAAACCTAACACGAACTAAGTTTAAAATATTTAAAATCTTGGATATAACCGGGTCCAAGGCCCGACACTAACAGGTACGATATAAATCAACACATTAAATTTGGATATAACCATACTCAAAATATCTATCCCAATCTAAAAATTGATTCCTAAAATCTCGAATGTGCAAATATAAGAAATCATAAACATGAGAGATAATCAAGGAAAAGACAAATATATTAAAAGTTAAATATATGATAATTGAAAGTCAAGTTGTCTCGAGGAGAAAAACCTCGAACTAAGCCCAAGGGCAATTGTTTACAAACATATATAAAAAGAAAGGAAAGAGTAAAACAATGAAGGCTTCATTAAGCCCCTCCAGGATGTTCTGAGGACGTGACCTCCTCGATCTCCTGCTCGCCTGTTGTAGAAGAGTCCCCTGTCTCCGACGGCTCTTGCAAGATCCAGGCCTTGAATTTTTCGAGGTATGGATCCCACAGCTCGGGAGCCATGAAAGAAAATTTTCCATCCTGGTTAAAAGCCCAGCAATGATACAACATGTCTTCAGTGAGGTTGCTTTCTCTTCTTTAACTGCAGCCTCGTCCATTAGCTGCTTTGCTTTGTCCTCAGCAACCTCGACCTGGAAAGCAGCCAAGGCTATCTTTGCGGCCTGCTCGCTTTCTTAAGACGATGCAAGAGAATAATTGGCATTGTACTCGCCCTTTTGAGCAGCTGCAAACCCAGCTTTGACAACTTGCTTGCCTTCTTGAGCAGTAGTCAGGGCGGGCTTGGCAGTTTGGAGCTCAGCATGGAGTTCGTCATTTCTATCTCTAGCTCAGGCTATACTGCGGTGCTGAGCCAGGGAAGACCGCAAAATAAAGAGACAAGTTAGATGTATACTTTGGCAAGATGAAAAGAAACAAATTTAACTAAGGAATGATATCTTACTGTGAGGGTCATCCCCAAGGCTGACTCTAGGACATTCTCTGGGCTCCGCTCTTCTATCATCCTTAGGTCTCTCGGGTTGGCTTTATAAGCATGCCCCACCATGTGGCTCGCTGTCTCATAGAGGATCACCCGAAATGCATCGAGGATCTTCTCCAGATCCTGGGGATCAACTGGGATGCGCACAGTGGCGGCGGGGACAAGAGGAGTTGGGGGATCAGCTTATATTACCTTATCTCAAGCAGACATAAATCGAGAAGGAAGAGGATGATGAGGAATCCTTTTCTCCATCATGGTAGACGCTAGAGCTGTTAAGCTTGTGCCTTTCCCCTTAGTAGGGGATTTGGAGGTTTTTCCTGCCACAGGAGGGGTTTTCTTTGTAAATCAGGGCCTTTTCACGACAGGATCCGAGCCGGACTTTCCGCCCTGGAGGTGTTTCCTTACAAAGGAGGGGTTTTCTTTGGAAAGTTGTACGGATGTCAGGAGCTCCGGATTGTTCCATCTCTTCGCCTGAAAAGAATAAGAATGGAGTTAATTCACAAGTAAAGTCGAAAACTTACACAAAATAAATAAATAAAGGTCCTACCCTCCGAGCTGGGGGAGGAGTCTATTATCATGACCTCTGGGCTTGGGACTACTGGAGGAGAAGGGGAATCTAAGTCTAAAATTTCTTGGATTATAGGGAGTTCGGACTCAGGTTCCACCTTGGGGCTAGACTCGTCTATGTATTGCCTAAACCCAGGGGCAAAAGCCCCCTGGAGCAAAGAAGGCCACGACCTACGATTGGTCCCATACTCCTAAAAAATGGCTGACCTAAAGGTTAAGGTGTTTTCTACAATAATAGTTCCTCTAAGGTAACTCATATCATGGCTCAACACTAAATGATCCACGCACTGGAGCAGGGTAATGTTACGATCTGGATTGTAAGGGTGGCGGTGGACGAGATGATGTGGCTTAAATCTAACTAGCTTAAAGTTGGCAACAACCCTATCTAATTCCCTATAAAGGTATGATGTGGATTGCTGCCCCCGACGCAACTCGTTCTAAATCGGGTTCCGGAGCAGCTTTAGAAACCTGCCTCTTCCGCACAAGAGGGACATCGTCTTTCTCTTGCTTCTCGCCTTCAGTTGCTGCTGAGTCTTCTTCTAGGGAAGGTGGGAGCTCGTGGACTATTGGAAGGGTAGCCCAGGTCTTTCTTAAGGCCAACGTCTGGCCTTTTCCGATCAACTTACATGCCAGCATCGTGACATCATTCATGAGCTAGCGGTAGTCCTTCTCGCTGGGTGGAAGCCCAGACAGTGTTTCATATTGACCCCCGATGATCACTGACTTCCCCGTCCTTGTGAATATGGCTACACAAAAAAATAAACTAAATTAACTTATGCACAAGGAGTATGTCTTAAAAAAAAGAATGAGTTTACGAGCTAAGAAAAGAAAGAAGACTTACGAGGACGGTTGACGTAACGATGCTCACAGTTTCGGAACCCATTCGACATAAAGAATTGATCCTTGTAGTCGTTGGGGTGGCTTGGGAGCTCGATGACTGAAGCGGAGTTCAGGAATCTGGTGAGGTAGTTGAATCCATCACCTCGCCCTTTTTCTCTGGGCTGGCCTTAAGGCAGAAGAAGTATAGAATATCTGCCGGAGTGGGGACCTCCCACTCGTGCTTCAAAAAGAGATATTTCGGCCCCGCTAGAAGTCTGTATGAATTTGGGGGGAGCTGAAAAGGTGCCAACTTCACATAGTTCAGGAAGTCAGCAAAGTATTGATCTAGGGGAAGGAAGGCCCTCGCCTTTAAATGCTTGTCACTCCAGGCCACGAAGTCATCCTGGAGAGGCGCGCAGCTCTGTTCCCCTTCGTACAGAGGTCGGGCAATAAGGACTCCGGATCCGACCTCTATATTATGGCTCAGCATAATTTTATTGACCCTTCCTTGAGTCATAATCTTGGAGACGATCGTCTCTGCCTCAAAGAACGCGATGGAGTCAACCATAATCTCCTTCTCCACCACTAGGCCAAAGTGAGGAAGGGGAGATTCGGAGGCGATCTCATTTCCCTTGTTTGTTTGCTGAGCAGACGAGCCAGATGCATTCTTCTTGGGTACACTCTTCTTGGATGCCGTTAGATCGCTTAACGAAAAAGAATGACGAGTCACTTAGTAGGCGACCTAAGATTTTGTAAAGGTTATGACACAGATGTACGAGGGAGAATGATATCTCTGATATACGAGCTAAGTTAGTCTCAGCCTATTGCGTGATCCCACGCGCTGCCCTACACTACGTGCCTCGGTTTCCTAACAGACCCCTGACATTTAGGGGTTCGTGTGTCAGAAAATTCGGCCACTACTTTCCTTGGGGGGCGGTTTAGAGCAAAACCACCCAAGAAGTGTGTTCCCTAAGTAATTCTGATTTCGAACCCTAACCTTTCATCTTCTATATCTAGAATGGGTATTTCCTAAAAATCGTCATAAGCTACCCAAAATTGCCCAGAAATTACCCAATTCTATGAATATCATAGTTTTAAGAGATATTCTAAGACTTTCTCAGTAAACCTAAGTTGAAGGCGATGTGCCAAAAACATTGAGAGAACAACCTAATTGTTGACGGCGTTTTTAGCCAACGACGTGAGCACGTCAATAACGACAAGCCTTCAAGAGAAATCAAAACGACAACAAACGGTATAAACAAGAAAAGTAAAGAACACAGGAGATTTTTATAGTGGTTCAGCCCCGATTGTCGGTAATAGCCTAATCCACTTAGAGTTGTGATTTATAAATCTATACTCAAGATCAGATGGACTATGCCAACTGAGTTTCTTCAGTATAAATTGTAAAAATACAAGAATTCTCTCTAACTTCAGCACTTTCTCTCTCTAGAATAGACAGTCCCAATTTTCTCTCTCTAGAAAGAAGAAGAACCCTTCTCTCATCCCATAAGCTCTCTATTTATAGGCCTGGGATCCTCAACTGATATCCCCTTATAATAGGGATATTTTATTATATTTATTACATTTATATTACAAATAAACATTCAAAATTCGAAATGTAACAAACTCCCCATTTGTGGGAAGAATGAGAGATTCCCGCGTATGTTGTTGAAGTTGTGTCTGACTTAGTCTCCTCTAGCTAGTTGGTCCACCTCCTACTCACTACCCATGCAAGTGCTGGTTGAACATACATGGTGGTAGGATATGCATGGTGGTAGGACATGTTTTTGGTGGGTTGAACGTGCATGGTGGTAGGATATGCATTTCTCTCCTATAACATGCACTCTCCTCTAGCATGCCATGTTCCTCCTTGAACCAATCTCCTTGGCTTCTCCTCGGACCAAGGTGGTCCGAGGCAACCTCCTTGGCACCTCACCTTGAACAACATTGAGGCAACCTCACCTTGGACAATATTGAGGGAACCTCACCTTGGACAACATTGAGGGAACCTCACCTTGGACAACATTGAGGCAACCTCACCTTGGACAACATTGAGGCAACCTCACCTTGGACAACATTGAGGGAACCTCACCTTGGACAACATTGAGGCAACCTCACCTTGGACAACATTGAGGCAACCTCACCTTGGACAACATTGAGGCAACCTCACCTTGGACAACATTGAGGCAACCCCCTTTAGCATCTCCCAAACATGTCCGATCGAACATTGTATAGACTTTCCTTATGAAAGTCTAAGTCTCCATTCTCTTGCATGAGACTCCTCCTCCTTAGCTATTTACCTTGGACACGTTCGAGCCAACACTTAGAAAACCTTGGGAGGCTTACCTCCTACACACCCTTGGGGTCTCCTAGGACCACACCCTTCTTGGGGTCTCCTAGGACCATTCCCCTTAACTCTCCTAGAATGCACCTTCCTATTTTTTGGGTATAACACTAATATTAACTACGGTGAAGCATGGGTGAGCATGATAAATAAAACATAGAAATCAGTAATGAAAAAGTTTCTTCGAAACTATAAGACTTACAGTGTGTTCGTCAATAGAAGAAGTAGAGTTCGCAAGGGATAGTTCCTGGAAGACTTGTGAGTAATTGAGTAATTGAGCAACTGGGTTTCAGAGAGATTTTGAAAAAAAAGGTTTTTGGGTTTCTTTTCTCTGAGAAAGAAGAAGGGTTTGAAAAAGCTGAAGAGAGAAGATGAAGAAAGGTTTCGAATAAAAGGTGATGAACTATGGAAATTGTCTATCCTATTAATACGTAAACGACATAGATCAATTTGAGCCATCTGATTTGGTTAGTATAAGATCCAAGGGCTATGTTTCAAAGGAAAAAACATCGGCAAAAATTTGACAAGACAATTATTGCAGTCCTCGAAACCCAAACAGACGCCAATTGTAGTGTTCCACGTGTCCAGTACTAGAGTAGTGGGCAGGCATGGTTTATTGCAATAGAAGTCTAAAATTCCCTACTGTGTAGGTCAGAAGGTGACGTCATAAACCACGAGCAGGGACTTAGGGGGAAAATGTGTATCCTAATTTTAGTATGAGTCTTTCACTCAAATCGTGTACAGCTGGCAAATAAATGCATGGAGGAAAATAACCAAGGAGTCCATGTATTCTCCACATAGACAGCACGATTTTCATGATGATTGTACGAGCTATGGTTGCATAAGTTGATAAGCGCGAGCTTATAATATTTATAAGGCACGACCTCCACAGTATGAGCTCGTGGTAATTTGGAGATATGGCGTGTCCGCGGATCCGCGAAGACCCAGATACTTTATACGATCGTTTATGGCCAGCCAGTGATATTTAATGTCCCAGATATTAGGAGACTATTTATTTCACGATCAGATCATATCCTATTATAAATGGGAATATTTCATATTAAATGTAATAAATATCTGTGATTGACTCACGCGGTTACCCAAACCTGTCCAAGGAATTTCTCTATAAATACTGAGAATATTGGACAGGAAAATGGATGATTATTCTGTACTACCGAAACTCTATCAAAATAGAGAGAGAGAGAGAGAAACAGTATTAATATAGACCCGTGGACTAGGTGGATTTCAACCACTGAACCACGTAAAAAGACCAGTGTTCTTGAGAGTTATTTTCTTACTTCGGTTTATCATCAAGCACTAATTCAACCTTGTTATTTACTTTATTCACTGTTGGCGAAAAACGGTGTCAACAACATGCATATCTAAATAATAATAAAAATTACAATTAATAGTAATTACAATATTGCATATCTGAAGGAAATAAATGAATATATGCGACCAGGCTGGTCGCGCCATAATTATGATGCCTGATGAGCCAATGATTTTTTGGTCGAGGGTCTAACATATTATACTCACTTAAAACTGCCACGTGCATTCCACGTGTAAACCAATCCTGCCACGTCATCAAGTAGTCCGTTTTTGGGTAAACACATAATATGTTAGAAAGCATGTTAGACCTATCCATGAATTGTTGGTATATTATTAGTGTTTTATTGGTCATTTTATAATTCTATTTTACTTGCTGAATTTTATTGTTTATATATTTATTTAGCAAGCATGAATAAACTAGGAGTGAGTTTGATGCCATGATTTCATGATATATGCTAAATATGAAAAGGATTAGTTTCATATATTTTTTCTTTCATTTCATTAAGGAAACCTATGATTTTATGTGAACTTATATTGCAACGCCCTACTACCCATGAACCGTTACACTATGTATTTTAAATAGTGCTAAACTTGCTAAACGTGTCATTTGGCCATAATCGTGAAGCTAAATGGAATTAATGGTTTAGGGTTAAAGATTTTGGCCGAACATACAAACATTTCACTAAAACGTTTACTATACACATGGGATCCCAAAATACATTTGAGAGGTTAATTACGTAAAAGGGTCACAACCTGCCGACCTAAGCGACAAAATAGGGTTTGACCCTAGTTCCTCTTTAAATCCTTAGTCGTGGTGGTCGAGCAGTCGCATATGTACACATCGTCACCTAAGCTCTCCAACTCAAGGATGGCCCAACTTTCTTTTCCATTTACCTGCACCACATAGCACCAGTGAGCCAAGGCTCAGCAAGAAAACTTAAACATGCTCATAAGCAGTTATAACATATTACTAGAACATTATAAGCATGCCTTGAAGTAATAACCCTACTCATGCATGCATAACATTCATATAAATGACTACACTATCATATGGGGCCAATTTCCCTAAATAAATGATCAATGAATCATATCGGGGCCCAATGCCCAAAATTCATGATTATGGAATCATACTGTCTCAACGCCCTAGGACATGGGACTAATGAGTCACCCCGTGGCCCTTTTGCCCTATCCTCTGTATAACCAGCCTTGGAACTGGCCCAGCATACCTAACGCTTTAGTTATCTCTGACACATAGGTTGGTCAAGCGTACAATGTGCTCCTGGTTAGACTAAATAATATGTACCAGCACTCAACACGCTATCGCCATGCTTAACTAATAAGTCAGCGCCTTACGACCAGCACTCAAGGTGTTAATGTCATCCTTGACTAATAAGTGAATGCCTTACGACCAACACTCACCATGCTAATGTCGTCCTTCACAAATAAGTCAATGATTTATGACAAGCACTCACCGTGATACCAAGAAATGACCCTCAAGCACGATCCTGGTTCTGAGCCCCTAGTGATCATCTTGTCACAACCATAATATATAATCTCATCAATAATGAGCGAATAAAGGCTTCCAGGCCAAGTCCTAGCCTCCAAAACATCGAACTCTACTAAACCGGGTATTAGGATCGATCCCAAGCCCTTAGGTTTATGTTCCCAACACTAAAAACCTATTTTTGCCATTTTCCCCTTCTCTGTCTATGTCGTGTGCCGTGACACGCCTATAAGGTGACGCGGCCCAAGGTGCCCCCAACAGCAAAATCCTCCTCCTTCTTCAAGCCTAGGTCGCGACACACAAGAAAAGGGTTGCAGCCCAACCACGAACACAGCTAAAACTCCATTTTTCCCATTTTAAATCCTTCCAAAAAAACCTATCCAAACATACCTAAATCTCAAAAACCAAGTTCCCAATCATCTCAATGGCCCAAAACCATCAAAACCCAAGTTTCAAAACATTCAAAAACTCCTCAAAGCGTAAAATCCAAATTCAAAACTTAAGGAATTTTAGGAAACAGAAACTCAGAAATTCAAAGCTTAAATTACCTCTGATTATGTCGTTTCTCACTAAATCCTCCGACTAATAAGCTTTTAATCTTTCCTATAATCATTCGGACTCGATCATTGCTTGAATCTGAGTCCTAAAACTCAACTTTTCTTCAAAAATGCTACGAACAGTAAAAAGTGATAACAAGAGAGAGAGAAAGTGTTTTGAACGTATATCTGTTTCTGTCAATTTACTTTGAGCTTAAGTAACCTTAAGTAAGACCCAAGGCTTGGGGTCCCAAAAACGTCCCTAGGGGCCAAATAGTCAAAATTCCTAGAATTTCCTCCTGATCTTACTAACTCCCAATAAATCATCAAATATTTATTCCCATTACCCAATAATCTGGTAATGTGCTAAATACCCAATATACCCCTTGATTAACACCGAGTCAAATATTGTTCTCATTGTGAATTTCCTGCTAACTTTCTCCCTAGGATCACCTCGTGTTGAGTAACACAAATATATCCACATAATAATGTGGTCCCACACATATATCACATACATGCCAAATATACCCATAACGGGCCAAATTAAACAAATTTCCCTTCTAGTAAGAAACGGGCCCACATGCTTAATTAATACACCTAAACATGCATATCAAGTCATATTATAATATAACTCACAAAATCATATAATGATACAAATATATATAGCACATAATTTCATTAATTTGCCATCTTGGCCCCCTTAATTAAGGCCTTAAGCCTGATTAGGTAATTAGGGACGTTACAACTATCCCCTCCTTATAGAAATTTTTCCCTCAAAATTTTATTTGAATAGCTCGGGATATAGATCCCGCATATCTGATTTCAGTTCCCAGGTCGCTCCCTCAACCTTACTGTTTCTGTATAATACCTTAACCAAAGGTATAGCTTTGTTCCTTAGAAACTTGTTCTTTCTGTCTCATATTTGGACTGGTTGTTCTAGGATAACTTGGCCTCCAATTCCAGATCCTCATAACTCAACACATGAGTCTTGTCTAACACATGTTTCCTCAACATGGAATTGTGAAATACATTGTATACGCCCGACAGTGCCAAAAATAAGGTCAATCTATAAGCCATCTGACCGATCATATCCAGGATTTCAAATGGTCCTACAAATCTGGGGCTCAACTTGCCCTTTTTCCCAAATCTCCTCACCCTTTTCCATGGTGAGATTCTAAGGAAAACCTAGTATCCCACTTGGAACTCCACGTTCCTGCATTTCAGATCAACATAACTTTTCTGTCTATTTTAAGAAGTGGGCATCCAAGCTCTAATCTTTTCAATAGCCTCAGTGGTCCTCTAAAATACCTTAGGACCCAAATATTTCCTCTCACCCATCTCATCCCAGTGAATGGGCGATCTATACTTCCTGTCCTACAATATCTCATAAGGCGCCCCTCCAATAACTAGATAACTCCATCTGATTTACCATCAGTTTGAGGATAGCAAGTTGTACTAAACTCCAGCTGTATACTCATCGCCTTCTGTAACCTTCCCCAAAACTTGGAAGTAAATACAAGGTCCCTATCCACCAGGATAGACCTCAAAGTCCTAAGAAGGTGTACTATCTTTCTCACATAGAGATCTGCATACTGGTCCACTATATTGCTCGTCCTCACTGACAAAAGTGAGCTGACTTTGTATACTGGTAAATAATAACCTGAACTGAATCACATTGATCCACTAACCTGGGCAACTCTAGCACAAGATCCAACGTGATGTCCTCCCGCTTCCACTTTGGGATGCACAAAGGCTCTAATGGCTTTACTGGCATCTCATACTCTGCCTTGATCTTCTAACAAGTCAGCCACTTTGCCACGTACTCAATTACGTCCCTCTCCATCCCAGGCCACCAATATAAAGCTTTCAGATCCTGGTACATCTTCATGGTGCCTAGATGTAGAGAATAAGGGGTAGTATAAGATTCATGCAGAATCTTCCATCTAATCCCAGTGTCCATCGAATCCCAAGTCTGAACCTTATACCTCAATAAACTCATACCTGACACTGCATAATCCTTAGCTATTCTAGCTAAGACATTCCCCTCAATCCTTCACATTTGTGGGTCACTCAACTGTTTTTCCTTTGATCCTCCCTACAAGAGTAAACTCAAGCGTAATGTTGGCCAACTGGCCCACTAGTAACCAAATTCCAGCTTTGGTGATATCATTGAACTGATGTGATGTATAGGCAATCGCCTTTTTTGTCAATGAGGTATCATAATAACCCATAAACTTGTTATGATCCGTAGGAAGACTTATAACTCTTCTACAAAGCACATGTAATACCCTGTCAATCCAAGGTAACTGCTAACCTCTAAGGTGTTCCTTGGCCTTGGAAAATCTCTAACTAAGAGTATACCAAAGTATCATTGATAAAGACAATGACAAACCAATTCAAATAATCTTTGAACACCCTGTTCATCTAATCCATCAAAACAACTGGGGCATTAGTCAAATTCAAAAGACATAACTTAACACTCCTAATGCCCATATCTGATATAAAAGGCAGTTTTCTGCTTACCCTTCTACCTGATCCTCAGCTAGTAATAACCAGATCGAAGATCCACCATGGAGAATACCGTCTCACTCAATAATTGAACCTTTAGTACCTACAAATCTGCTGGAGTCGTTAAAATATGTCCACGGCATCACATAACCACTGTTTTATCTCTTAGTGTAGAGGTAACCCTGACAAACCCCTGGAACCACATCCAGAAACTCACAAACTAATCCACTATAACCTGGTCCCACTAGAATGACCTGAGTGGTATCCACCACACTAGCTAAGAGTCCCATGCCTCCTCCTGCAATAGGTCTCTAACTCTAAGTACAGATGTCATAATTAGATATGGGGTCCATGCACAGTGCCAAAAATACAAGGGTTTATCATCCTCAAGACCAAGGGTTACCATCTTTTCCTTACGACCTACCATTTCCCCATACTTGGCTAACCAATCCATATCCAAGATCATATCGAAGTCGGTCCTAACCAACTCTATCAAGCCAACTGATGAGTCCATTCCCATAATAATCTAACTCGTCTCTTAAGATTACCCATAGGGTACCAATTCTTATCATAGCATAACCACATAATCTTCATATCAAATTTATGCCTCTCTAGATGCAACAATACAAGGAACAACATGGCACCAAAACCAGTCAGCATAATACAAGAATCAAAACTAGGAAGTTGACTTGCCACTACTGAGGAACCAGCCTCAGTCTTTGTCCATGTCTCTGACTGCGTCAGAGCGAACACTCGAGCTGAAGTCGAGTTGTCAGCCCCCTTTGGCTCATCCTTCCTTAGCCCTGGGAAATCCCTCTTGAATTTCCCAACCATCCTACATAAGAAACATGTCTTTGCTTGGCATTCTCCCAGATGACGTCTCTTACACCGAGTGCATTCTGGGTAAAGTTTCCAATCCTTGTCCTCGCTCTAATGGCCTATCGGAGCACTTTAGAACCTTTTTTCTAGTCCAAAGGTACTGCAAATGTTTTCAACTTTTCTTTTATGATCGTTGGGGCCTCTGTCCCTGATCCAATAAACGGAGGTATCCTTGCCTGAGCTCTGCGCTCTCCGGCACTCTCCCTCCAAATCTCATTTCCTGTGCCCTCAACAACAAGGGACCTCCCTACCACCTGAGCATAGGTAGAGATCTCATGAACTGGGGTGTTTCTAACGCCCTGAGTTATCCCATAATTCAATCCCTGGAAAAATTGCTCCTTCTGAGCTACATTCGTGGGTACCATGTCAAAAGAAAACTTGGCCAACTCATCGAATCTATTAACATACTTTGTTACTGTTATATTTTACTGAACCAGGTTTAGAAATTTATTTGTGTTAGCAGTCTTAACTGCATCATGTAATATCTTTCATTAAACAACTGCCTAAATTCTTTCCAATTCATCGTGGTTGTATTTCGTGTCTGGGATACCACTTCCCACCAAGTTCGGGCATCTTCCCGTAAAAGATATATAGCATAAATCACCTTATCGTGACCCACCACCCCCATACTGTCGATGATGGAATTGGTCATGCTCGTCCATTATTCAACTCTGAATGGATCTAGGCCTCCCTAAAAAACTAGAGAGTAATATTCTTGAAATCTTTCACAAAGAAATTCCCACCAATTCTCAACTCTAGGCTGAGCCAATACTGGTGCCACTGTTGGCATAGCAAAGGTACATGTGTTCCCCGACAGAACCTGGTGTTTTAAACATCTGATCTCTTCCTCTTGCCTCTGGAATCTTAATTGCATATCTGCAAACACATGCTGCCAATTCTGAGGGGCAAGCGGAGGGCTCAGGCCCTGGATGTAATTCCCAACCTCAATATTAATACCACCGGGTTCCGTTAACTACCTTAGTCTACAGTCAATAACTTGACCCATTAAGCATGATGAACACATTCAAAAGCCTAATCCCACAAGAACAATCGCACAACACTACATTCACATACCACTGCGTTACTAAAATACATGCCCATAACATTCATGCATCAATCAATAACCCCTGCTCTTGCCAATAAAATTTCATGCTCTTAACTCTAGCATGCAGATAAAATATTCACATATTCACTGAGCAAGTAATCACATAATCATATTAATAATCAAGGGCCAGGCCCTATCAGAATCTCATGCTTCCTATCAAAATCGCATGCTTCCTAATAAAGCATGCAGGTAAAGCATTTATATCCTATTTAAGCAGTTAAACACCCACATAAATAGTCACCATACACTAAGTGGAGCTTGTCTTTAGTGACGATTGAACATACCCAGTGTAATGACCCACCTATTTCTAAGACCTTGGACCATTATATCTACTATGCATAGCTACTATTTTGGGAAAGATACATAAGAAATAATATAACTTTATTAAATCTCAAAATATTGTATCAACTACATAATAATAGAAAATATGGCATGGGTACCCATTGTTTAAAAAAAAACATAAACTTTAATTCAATTGTTTAAAAAAACTAAATGCGAAAAAACATGATCTAAAAGACTAAATATAAATAACTTCATCCTCGATCGACACGCAGTCCACTCAGTCCGTTCATCCTCAACACACATGCCAAGCTTCCAAAAATCCTTCCGCCTCCGTATCTAGTTTCCTGCATCACACTAAAAAATAAAGGAATGAGCCTAATGCCCAGCAAGGAAAACCTAACACATAACTCATATACATAAAATTCATAACGTAGCATATAATAAAACATATCATAAACATATGTCACACATACTATAATGGCCATTATTACTTGGGGTCCCATAACTAAACAAGTCATATGCCCATTAGATTTGTGGGGCTTGCTAGCTAAGCAAGTCATATGCCCATAAATTTATTGGGGCTTGTTAGTGTACAGGTCATATGCCCAAGTCTACAAACATACACAATATAACATTTCATAACACAACATAACATAAGATAACATATCACATATCATATAACATATAAAATCCTATCCTATTTTCCTTACCAATATACCGGGATGATGAGAACAAAGTCGAGATTTTGGAACACTCCTAAAAACCATAATATAGAGGTGAGTATTCTAAAAGAAATCGATGAATGAACTAAAAACCACCGAGAATATTCTTACCGACAAGAAACCTCAAGTTCAAAGAACTTAGATGCCTAACCAAGAATAGAGAAGACTGAGTTAGGACTATAAAACTAATGAAACAATACTGAAAGGAACTAAGAATAGAAATACCTTTGAAATTACTATGATCGAACTACACCTCGAAACCGAAATACACACTATGAAGCTTACTTCCCAAGTGTTTATTAAGCTTATAATGATTAAGTTGTTTATCACTCTATAGTCCCACTAGCACTTGGAAGGCTCTGGTCAATGCTTGAAGAATGAATGAAAAGGCTTGGTGCTAGGTCCTATTTATAGAGTTCTAGGAATAAAAATCTTCTTTTTGGCTTTGAATAAAAATAATAAATTTAATTGAAAATATTTGAATATCCTTCAGCCAAAGGCTTAGGAATTGGTCAAATTTTTCAGAGAGATTTAAGGACTCAAAGCTTGATTTTTAAAACAAAAATAATAAAAACAAATAGAATCCTAACTTCTAACTCCCTAAATCTCGTAACTCTAAACTCCCCTGCAGTAAAATCCATATATCTAGAGTTGTAGGACTCTAATTTAGACTCTCTTTATACCGTTAGAAAGCTTATTAAATTATCTACAACTTTATAGAAATACTATTTTTCAAAATTCATAACATAACTGGGTCAAAAATAGATTGGAAGTTACAGTACCCTAAAGTTACGGAAAATCTATTTAATTATCTAAATAACACAAATAAATAAAATTGTGATAAATGTCATGCTCCTTACAGATTTTGGTGAAGAATAAGTCTTATATTTCCCTTATTTTATCATTAAAATAATAATTTATTAATAATCATACATATGACAAATGACATAATCCTATTGGCTCTATCTAAACCTTAGGAATAACCATGCTCATGACAAGTGTCATATTCTTATTAGCTCTATCTAAACCTTAGGTTATAATAATTATCATATTAATAACCAGCAATATTAATCAAACCTTATGTTATAATTAATATTCTAAAACTATAGGTTAAACTTATAAAATCCATAACTATTGCTAGGAGTTTCCAACTAAATCCCGACTTGAACCAAAATCCACACTAATAAACATACTATAACTACTACTAGCTATTACTATTACTACTACTATCTAACTAGCTAAGTAAAGTTCTTGGACTCTACACCCAGCATGTCTTCAGGAACCCTTAACCTTGGCACGCTCTGATACCAAGTTGAAATGCCCTACTACCCAGGGGTCGTAAAACAGTGTATTTTAAATAGTGCTAAACTCGCTAAATGATTCATTTGTTCATAATTGTATAGCTAAACATGATTAACGGTTTAGGGTTAAAATTTTTGGTCAAAGATACAAACGTTTCACTAAAACATTTACTATACACATAAGACTCCAAAATACATTTGAGAAGTTAATTACAATAAAAGGGTTACAACCTGCCGACCTAAGCGACAAAATAGGGTTTGACCGTAGTCATGTTTAAACCCTCCACCGTGGTGGTGGAGCAACCACATATGTACACATGGTCACCTAAGCTCTCTAACTCAAGGATGGTATAATTTTATTTTCCCTTTACCTGCACCACATAGCACTTGTGAGCCAAGGCTCAACAAGAAAACTTAAACAATCTCATAAGCAGTTATAACATATTACAAGATCATAATAAGCATGCCTAGAAGTAATAACCCTACTCATGCATGCATAACATTCATATAAATGACTACAGTGTCATATGGGGCCAATTACCCTAGATAAATGATCAATGAATAATATCAGGGCCCAATGCCCAAAATACATGATTATGGAATCATACTGGCTCAACGCCCTAGGACATGGGACTAATGAGTCACCCCGGGGCCCTTTTTCCCTGTCCTCTGTATAACCAGCCTTTGAATTGGCCCATCGTACCTGGTGCTTTAGTTATCTCTGACCCTTAGGTTGGTCAAGCCTATAATGCGCTCCTAGTTAGACTAAATCATACTGAGCAGCGCTCAGCGCGCTATCGCCATGCTTGACTAATAAGTCAATGCCTTATGACCAGCACTCAGTATGTTAATGTCATCCTTGATTAATAAGTGAATACCTTACGACCAACACTCACCATGCTAATGTCGTCCTTGACTAATAAGTCAATGCTTTACGACCAGCACTCACCGTGCTAATGTCATCCTTGACTAATAAGTCAATTCTAGGATATGGGACTAATAAATTAAGGTCGTTCTTGACTAGTAAGTCAATGCTACGATATGGGACTAATAAGTCACCTTGGGTCCCTTAGTCCTATCCTCTATTTATGCATACCTAGCACTTCTAGTTAGCCTAACCAAAATTACCAGCGCTCAGCGCGCTATTGTCGTCCTTGACTAATAAGTGAAGCCTTTCTCAATAGGATAATGGAAATAGGAATTTATCATATGTCAAATATCTAGATAGAAATCATTTAACTCGCTTAATCAATAATCACAAGCATAATGATAATCATGCACATACTCAAGCGCTCATGCCATATTCATGTTCCTGTTCAATAATTCAGGAATCACAAGCATAATAATAATCAAGCACATTTACAGAGACCCAAGCTTTCATCAATTCTATATTCAACATTAAGGCCATGCCATAATCACATGTATCACATACTAGGTGTAGTTTTCTTACCTTTAGTCCAAGCACAGGATACCAATAAACGACCCTCGAGCACGATCCTGATTCTGAGCCCCTAGCGATAACCTAGTCACAACCATAATATAGAATCCCATCAATAATAAGCGAATAAAGGCTTTCGGACTGAGTCCTAGCCTCCGAGACCTCGAACTCTACTAAATCGGGTAGTAGGATTGATCTCGAGCCCTTAGATTTAAATTCCTATCACTAAAAGCCCATTTTGGAAATTTTTCATATTTTGGGCCGCATCATGCTCAAGTCAGGGGCGCTGCCTCTTCTCTATCTGCGCCGTATGCTGCGGCACACCTATAAGGTGTTGCGGCCCAAGGTGCCCCATCAGCCAAATCCTCCTCCTTCTTCAAACCTAGGTCGCGACACACAAGAAAAGAGTCGCAACCCAACCACGAACATAGCCAAAAACTCTATTTTTACCATTTTAAATCCTTCGAAAAACCTATCCAAACATACCCAAATCTAAAAATCCAAGTTCTCAGTCCTCTCAATGGCCCAAAACCATCAAATCCCAAGCTTCAAATCATTCAAAAAATCCTCAAAACGTAAAATCCAAATTCAAAACTTAAGAAATTTTAGGAAACAAAAACTCGGAAATTCAAAGTTTAAATTACCTCTGATTATGTCATTTCTTGCTAAATCATCCGTCTAATAAGCTTATAATCTTTCCTAGAATCATTATGACTCGATCCTTGCTTGAATTTGAGTCCTAAAACTCGAGTTTCCTTCGAAAATGCGACGAACGATAAAAATGGATAACAGGAGAGGGAGAAAAAGTGTTTTGAACGTATATCTGTTTCTGTTAGGTTACTTCGAGCTTAAGTAACCTTAAGTAAGACCCAAGGCTTGGGTTCCCAAAAACGTCCCCAGGGGAAAAATAGTCAAAATTCCTAGAATTTCCTCCTGATCTTACTAACTCCCAATAAATCATCAATATTTATTCCCATTACCCAATAACCCGGTAATGTGCTAAATACCGAATATACCCCTTGACTCACACTAAGTCAAATATTGGTCTCGTTGTGACTTTCCTGCTAACTTGCTCCCTAGGATCGCTTCGTGCCGAGTAACCCAAATATATCCACATAATAATGTGGTCCCACACATATATCACATATATGACAAATACACCTAACAGGCCAAATTACAAAAATTGCCTTTCTAGTAAGAAACAGGCCCACATGCTTAATTAATACACCTAAACATGCATATCAAGTCATATTATAATATTACTCACATAATCATATAATGATACACACACATATATATATCACATAATCACAAAATTTCCATAATGTTCCATCATGGCCCCCTAATCAAGGCCTTATGCCTAATTAGGTAATTTGGGACGTTACATATATGCTTAAAAGATAAAGGCAAATAAATGAGCAGCATGCTGAATTTTATTTTTAGGTTTATGAGATTAGCAAGCATGTGTATCTAAGGGTGGTTTCGTGCCATGATGATATTGCATTTATAAATATGAACATTAAGCAAGTTGGTATAAATGTTTGGATTAAATTTTAGTATCCTCTGCCTATCTTTGATTTTGACATATTTTATAGAAATATTTTTTTTATTCAAAGATCAATTTTTGTTTCCCTTATTGTGCTTTTCGGAATTCACTTTCCATTTCTTGTGTTTTGTGGAATATTTACATTCCTTATTTAATTGTATTTTATCACAATTTGTTTATAAAGGGAAGTAGTATCTTGCAAATATTCAGTACTTACTCAAAGTCATTTATGGAATATTTGTCTATATATTTTCGTGCAGCTCAAGTTTATAAAAATCAGGAAACTAAATCTTTGTTGTCATTAATTGTTATTTCTATCTTGAGCTTTTTGATCCGACACAGGTATTAGATGTCTCCACCAAAATCGTATCTGTCGGACCATCATCTTCTAAAAAAGACAATTCTTCATCAAACAAGAATATCTTCAATTATTCTTGCCTTTATTAAGAGATTCTTTCTCAGCCTTTATGAGCACGAAAAAATGACTCTATAAATAGGGCTCTAAAGGCAGTGAGAAAAAGTGAATTCTTAGATACACAATTTGTGAGTGTGTTGTAATATTTGTGAGAGTTCCTTATTTGTATTCAAGATCACAGTATTCACGTGATCTTGTAGAAATATGAGAGTTTAGTTTTTTGTGGTGAGTTTATACCACGTTCATGAGTGAATACACATTGTAATTTGAACACAACTTTTATAGTCTTTGGGAGAATATTTTTACAAGCCTTGCGTCGTGAAGATGCAAGCACTCTCTGGACATTGAAGGAAGTTCAAGTGGTTGAGCGTTTCAATCAAGATCAGATTAGTGAAGGGAAGTACAACAAAGTTGCGGCAAATCTCAAGAGGGAGTCTTATTTTGTTTAAGTCAATATTTTATACTTGTGATTCTTTATTAATTGGTTTTATTCTCTGGGCGTGGCCCCAAGGAGTAGGTTATCCGAAAGGGTTTTTGAACCTTGTAAAAATTCGTTGTGTTCTTTATTGTTTTACACTGTCTTTTTATTGTGTTCAGTTTCTGTCGTGACAAGTTCGGATTCTGTCCCGACAGAACTGCAATCTATTTAAACAGTTAATTACCATTTCCGCACTTTAATTAATTCACATGGTTTAATTAATTTTGTAATTACTAAAAATGGAACTTCAATTGGTATCAGAGCGGGTCACTCATTTCTGAGTGTGATCTTGGTTTATTCCGTTTGTTGTTCTTGTTCCTGTAATGTCTTTTGTTGACCACGATTTTGGCCAACGAGGAGTAGACGTCAAAACTACAATGAACCTTCAAGAGAAAGATACGACACAGATAATTTTATAGTGGTTCAGCCCCAATTTATTGGTAATAGCCTAATCCACTTGGAGTTGTGATATATATCCTACACTTAAGATCAGATAAACTTGAGCCAACTGTGTTTCTTAAGTGTAAGTAGAAAAATACATAGTTTCTCTCTCTAAACTCTCTGAGAAAATGCCCCAAGAATACCCCAAGTAACAGTCCCAAAGTCCCCAAACTACAGAGTTCTCTCAGTCTAAAAAGATCAGATCCCCTAAAATGATGCCATGGGCCATTTATTTATAAGCCCAGGATCGTACAAACGTAGTCCCTCATAATCGGGATCTTTATGTTATTCTTTCAATATTTAATTAATAATAACATCTAAAATACAACAATAAGCGATTCTTTGGGGTAATATGAGAGATTCTCGCGCAGGTATGACCAATTCTAGCTGAAGCCGTTACTGGGATTTCTTTGCCTAACAATGATCTGTTTAGTCGGTCCACTTCATACCCACAAGGAAAAATGGAGAGCCAAAACACTTCCAAGTCAGCCAAACCCTCACTGGTCAGCCAAGACAAGTGACTGGTCGGCCAAACACTTGACAGGTCGGACAAACACCCGACTGGTCGACCAAACACCTGACTGGTCGGCCAAGCACCTGACTGGTCAGTCATGACACTTGACTGGTCTAACATGACACATCTCTGGTCTAACATGGCGCATCTCTGGTCTAGCATGACACATCTCTGGTCTAACATGGCACATCTCTGGTCTAACATGGCGCATCTCTGGTCTAGCATGACATATCTCTGGTCAGTCAAAACCCTTCATCAGTCGTACATAAATTCTATTAGGTCGGCCAGATCACTTTATCACAACTCTGAAAAGCCAATACATTTATTGACTATTAATGCGCCATTTACTGACCATGTATTGCCACTTGTCACTTCTGACTGCCAAGTCATCGTACAGAATTTTTTTGGGATAACATCTTTTTTCACAGAAGGAGGCTCCATAACTCGCCCCCCTTTGCTCAATGATTCGAACTATCCATATTGGAAAGTTAGAATGAGATCATTCATCAAATCTCAAGATGAAAAGGCTTGGAGAGCTGTTTTAAGTGGTTGGACTCCTCCAGCAGAAAGCGATGATGTAACTAAGGTAAAATCTGAACTTGATTGGACTGATGCTGAAGATAAATTGTCCAGTTACAATAATAAAGCATTACATGCATTTTTAATGGTGTTAGTGAAGGTTACATTAAATTGATTTCTTAATGGGTTTCGGCCAAAGATGCTTGGCAAATCCTTCAAACTCAATTTGAAGGAACTGCTGATGTCAAGCGTTCTAGGTTTGTTATGCACACAACAAAATTTGAAAATGAAACCCTCGCTGAATTTTATGAGAAATTGTCAAATATTGCTAACGAATATTTTGCTCTTGGTGAAAAACTTGAAGAGAATGTTTTGGTTCGAAAAATTGTTAGAGTTCTCCCTGACAGGTTTCAGACGAAGCTAACTACAATTGAAGAAGCAAAAGATCTGGACAAAATAAAAGTAGAAGAATTTATGGGTTCACTCCGAACTTTTGAACTAAACCAACAAATTAGAAAAAAAAAATGTAAGACAGAAGAAATCAAGGAGAAATCAATTGCCTTGAAATCTTCTAAAGAAAATAAGGAAAGTTCGGATGATGAGGATGATGAGATGGCTTTGTTGACAAAAAAATTTCAAAAATACATAAAGAAATTGGGAAACAAAAAGGCCATATCCAGAAACCCAAAAGGCAATTGTTCTAAACCCTTTGAGACTAATAAAAAGGGTATTCAGTGTAGGGAATGTAAAGGATTTGGACATATTCGATCTGAGTGTGCAAATACCTTAAAGAAAAAGAAAGTCATGACAGCCACGTGGAGTGATCAAGACTCTGAACAGAGTGATGAGGAGGAAAATAGTGTTGCCTTAACCTTTGTTCACAAATGTATGGTTTTTTCTTCAGTTGATTACAAGGAGGTGTTATGTCTTAATAATTCTATTCAGAATAATGAGAATTCTGACATTGATTCTGATGATTCTGACTTAGATGAGGAGTCATTAAAAGAGTCTTATAAAATAATGTATGATCAATGGCTGAAAGTTTGCTCTGAGAATTGACTAATGGCTGGCAATAATAAAAAATTTGTTGAAAAAATTGAAGAACTTGAGATGATTATTGCTTCCAAAAATGATGAAATTAATTATTTGAGTAAAGAAATTGATCTTTTGCAAAAAGGTGTCAAAATGCTTAATCCTAGATCTAGAATATTGGATGATATTCTCTCTGCAGGAAAAAAGGCTGGTGATTACAATGGATTAGGATCTAATGGATCTGAATCCTCAAGAAAAATGGTTTTTGTAAAATCCATGAATTATCTGGCTGTTGTGCCAACTAACCGCTTTGCAGGAACAAGTAACGCTGCAGAGCCCATGAAGTTGTCATCTGTTCCAAAAGATCTACAACTAAAGAAAATTTCTCCAAAAAGAAACATTGGACAATTTGTACCATTTTGTCATTTTTGTGGAATGAAAGGACACATAAGACCTAAGTGTTTTTCTCTGTTAAATTTGTTTAAAAAGAATTATGTTAAACACTTTGGTAGTATGAATCAACTCTTGACCAAAAGAAATTCAAAATAAAAAACAATATGGGTCAAGAAAGTTAACTCTGTTTCCTTGGCTACCTTTACCTGTCATAAAATGTATGCATCTAGTTCATGGTACTTTGATAGCGGTTATTCAAGACATATGACAGGTAATGTCAACATACTTACCAACTTCAAATCCTTGAAGTGTGGAGTAGTAACATTTGGGGATGGAATGACAGGAAATATTTTAGGTAAAGGTACTCTAAACATTGAAGGGTTACCGAAACTGAAAAATGTGATTCTTGTTGATGGGCTGAAAGCCAACTTAATTACCATAAGCCAAATTTGTGACCAAGGTTTTCTTATTAATTTTTCGCATGATGAGTGTAATGTTGTAAATAAAAATGGTGACATTGTTCTCAAAGGTTCTCGTTCTTTGGATAATTGTTACACACTCACAAAAAAATTCACATGTCATGCGTCTTCATCAAGTTTTAATAATCCTAACTTGTGGCATGAAAAACTTGGACATATAAATTTCAAAAACTTGAAAAAGATTGCTAATGCAGGTCTCATCCGTGGTATACCCAAACTGGGTAAAGAATTGCTTGGTAAGTGTGAATCATGTCAATTGGGAAAACAATTGAAAATTTCCCATAAAGTATTATCTGATATTAATACTTCAAATGTGTTAGAATTATTGCATATGGATCTCATGGGTCCTATACAGGTTGAAAGTATTAATGGTAAGAGATACATTTTTGTATGTGTGGATGATTTTTCTAGATTTACTTGGGTAGATTTCTTAAGAGAAAAAACAGATACTTTTGAAGCTTTTCAAACTCTATGCACAAGACTTAGAGTTGAAAAAAATTGTAACATTGGAAAGATTGTAAGAATACAAAGTGATCATGGTAAAGAGTTTGAAAATTCTGCTTATGATGAATATTGTAAATCTTTTGGAATTTTGCATGAGTTTTCTGCTCCCAAAACCCTTGAACAAAATGGGGTAGTGGAACGGAAAAATCGTACTTTGCAGGAAATGGCCAGAGTTATGTTAAATAGCAAAAAACTCACAAAGAAATTGTGGGCTGAAGCAATTAATACAGCTTGTTACACAATTAATCGTGTTTTTCTACGTCCAGGTACAAATAAAACTCCTTATGAAATCTGGAAAGGTAGAAAACTCAATGTCAATTATTTTCATGTATTTGGGTGTCTGTGTTATATTCTTAAAGATCGTTAGAATCTAGGAAAATTTGATGCCAAAAGTTGTTGACCCTCGTTTTGGTCAACTGACACGGAGTCAAATGCTTGATGTGACAGGAAGTATTGAAATAAGTCTAATGGAAAGAACAGTAAACGACACAACAAATTATAGTGGTTCGACCCCACGAAGTGGTAATGACCTATGTCCACTTAAGCTATTATTGATTTTGATTCTCAAAGGAGTGATCAAAGAACTAGGGTTCTTCGAGTTTCACAAGCCTTAGAGGGATGAATAATACAATCGAAAGGTAATAGCTATAATTCTCTTGTAAAGCATAAACTCAAATCGGCCAAAAGTCAAAAGTCCCTTCCTTGAGATATTTTTCTCTATTTATAGGCTCAAGGAGGATAACACAAATTAGTTACAGATATTCTTTCCTAAATAATCGGATAATCAGGAATCATCGAAGTTAATCTTGGATATGATTACAATTGCACAAGATCTTCTCAAAATATACGGAGTATACGACCAAGCTGGTCGTATATAAAATCCAAATGTTATGTCAGGGGAATCTCCCTGGTCGATGGTCGAACAGAACCTCTGCCAGGTGTCAACCACGTATTAAAAATGTTTGCCACGTCATCCACGCCTGCTCTTTGGATAACATTTGCCCCCCAATTTTATTTATTGCGACCAGCAATAAGTAAACTTAGGAAAATAACCTTTCATATGCCCCGCGAAATCTGTCAGAGTCCCTCGTGCGCTCTCGGGAAATGTGAACCAACTACATCCAATCGCACCTTTTCGGCTTCCAAGAAACCATTCTGACGGCTGTTACACTCCCCTATACCTCGAAAAAGGTAATTCATGATTACCCCTTTTTGGCACACCTCGGTTTCTATAAGTAAATCCCACCTTCTTCTTTCAACCTTTTACTCGCTATCTTTTTCCTAAGAGCTTTGAAGAACCATATTCCAGATCCCAGAACTTCGAATTTTTTAGACACTCTGCTGATGATCTTTCACCTGTAAACCTAAAGCTTCTATTTTTCAAGATATCCAATCTTCGTTCAGGCAAGTCTTCTTTGACGTTTGACCTTTTGAGATGTCATGTATGATGCTTCTGTGCTTCTATTTTGTGAGGATTTTGTATATGCCGTTTGATGCTTGATAGGGTAGTGTACTTTTGCTCTATATAAGTTAGGAATCAGTTTGATAGTCAGGATCATAGGTTTAGGGCGTAAAATCGACGTAAAAATTCGATTTTTAGGCTAGTTGAAAAACTGGGTTTTTCCCGCCCTTTTGGAGTAGAAAATGCTTCTTTTCATAAAACTTTTTACTTTCACTTTTTGATCTGTTTTTCAAACTGCTAGCATAAAACTTAGTGTTTCGGTTAGAATGCTGCTGGTCGATAGACGCGAGCAACGTTATTCCAACTTTCGACATAAGCTCCCAGGTTGTGCGTCTTATCTCCTCCTTTGTCTGTTTATAGTTCATATGCAAGACCCGTGGGGAGGAGAAAGACCCATCGACGATGATCTGTTGGCTCAACTGCTCGAGGACGAAGAACAACCCTCGACATTAATATCAAATATTCCTTTTTCTCGCATTAACCTAAACACTTCCCCAGTTTTGACTCAAAATAAGGCTCGCACCAAAACTAAGGCCCAGAAAAGAAAAACTTCCAACATTTCTCATCAGCCTACTGCTGATGCTCCCTCGACCAGTGGTCGAGATGAAAATGCCCCCGATCCAAATGTCCAAAGGCATGCCCACCCTCGACACGCTATTCAGCCGGATGTCGAATGGCATGTAGTCGTTGAGAGTAGGTGACGGGCAAAATGATTTCCAACTACTTAAGAAAATAAAATCTAACAGGGGTGCCTAGTCAAACCTAACCCAGACCAAAGGGCTAATCTACCTGGAGGTGCTTACAGCGCCTAGTTGCGGTTTCATGTTAAGACAGGAGCCACTTTGCCTCTTCATGCATTCTTTCAGGGGGTGGCCAACTATTTTGGAGTTTCCCCCTTCCAAATTACCCCAAATGGATATAGAATGCTTGCTGCACTCTATATCCTGTATAGCCAGAAAAAATGGCCCGTGCCGTCGCCACATGAGGTCAACTACCTGTTCGACCTCAAGTCTAACCCCAACCAAGAAGGCACGGGGTTCTTCCATCTTTGTCATCAAGAAACCGGGCGCACTTTCCTGACTGACACGACCCACATCTCGAACGTGTGGAGGTACTACCAAGAGTACTTCCTTACGCCTGACCTGGTCGTAGACAATCTGGCCTTCGCTCGTGGAGGTAAAACTTTCACATCGCTGGCTGGCTTCTTCACTTAGTGTTTTTCCACCACAATGTCTTAAACTTTTAATGTGTTTCAAGCCCGTGGCTGCAACCAAACCCACTCCGGGGATGGAGTCAAGAGCAGCACTCTTAGCCAGCATGTCAGATGCTGAGAAGAGTGTCAAAAATCTAGTTACAGAGGCTAACCTTAGGTTGGCTAGCCTCTTGGACCCTCAACCAAATATGAGTGGGCCTTCGGCAGGGAGTGCTCACGCCGAAGCGGAACCCGAGCAGCAACCCCAAGCATCTCATCCACGGAGGAGATCAACTGGGGTTATGATCAGGGAACCTGCTAGCACTCATCGAGCAGAGAGGCCCTCGGCTCCCAAAGGAAAAGGAAAGCAGAAGGCCGACGAGCCTTCCGAACTCTCTGACGACTCGTCGGATGACAACGGTATAGTAATTTAACTTTTAAACAATATGCCAATTCCCTGTCATCTGTTTGACGGGGATGGCAACTTTAAGAATGCTCCAATCTTAAATTCAGATTTCTTCCAGGCAGTAAGTAGTTCAGTAAATAATGTAGCGACCAATAGTTGTAGCGCGGGTACATTACTTGTAATCTCTTCACTTTCATTTTTTGGCCTTGTGTGACCATCTTGTCTTACTGCCCGCGTTGTTTCCTTTTGTGCAGATATGGACTCTGAGGACGTGTTCGAGCATTACAGGGCTGTTATCGCCTCTTCTGGCCAGAAGAAGAACATCAAGAGGGCTTAAGGGGAGAGTAGTAAAACTGCCTCAAAGAAGGCTCGAACTGACGACCCTCCGGCTACCGCCCCTTCGAAGGAGAACTCACCACCTCCATCGCCACTCGAGCAGCCGGCCTCCACTCCTTCGGTCGATCAAACTTCCAATCCTGCAACACCCATCAACCAGCAGCCTTCTCCTAAGGCTCCTAGCAGCCAAACATTGCGTACTCAGCCCGAAGGCTCCCTGCCCAGTATCATGGTCAGCTCTACCACGGAGAGAATATTCAAGCTCTCGAAGCATAAACGCAGCCAGGCAGCTATTACTGAAACTACCTTAATGGAGACTGATCAAGTTATCAATAGAGGTCTGAATGAGATAGTTAGCGTAAGTCAACTCCTGATGATGTAACATTTATTTTCAATTCCCTGCCTTTACTTTATCTTTTTCTATCTGACTTTAGGGACTACTGACCATAACCGCTGGCTGGCACCGTGCTGGGGCGTTGGTGTCTCGGGGCAGGAATTTCGATACCAGGCTCACCGAGGCTAAGAAAGCACTCGAAGCTAAGAACAACGAGCTTACTAAACAAAATGGCGAGTTGCTCGGGGAGAAAATGGAGCTGTCTAAGCTGAAAGAAGAACTGCTCGAGCAAAAAGCTACTCCAACTGAGGAGCTGCTGGAAACCCAGAACGCCCTGAAGAAATCCAACGAAGCCAGGGAAAAATTCAGGGAAAGCACCACACTCAACTATCAACAACTTGTACAGCTCGAGCTTGATCTGATCGCAAGCAGGCAGGAGGCAGAGGAACTCAGAAAACGAGTGAAAGAGCTTGAGGAAGCTGGAGCTAAGAACTTGGAGAAATACAAGGAAGCCACTCATCTTTGCTTCTACGAGTTCAGGAAGCACAACCGGGAGGCTAACTTCAACTATTTGTCAGAACGCTTGAGGAGGACTTTAATGTCGCAGTGTGCCATTCGCCTGGAAGAAGAAGAGAGGGCTGAAGTGCCTGCCTCCCAAGAGATTTCCCTGGCAGCAGGGATAGACGGTGCAGACACTGAAGCTGGCACAGCCGTCGACCAAGACGTTCCTCAAGACCCTCCAGCTCCTTAACCTTTTTTTTCTGTTATTTCAACTACACGACCCACGGGTCGCGATGTAAAGACAATATTTTTTATTGCTGCAAAGGCAGCCATTTTACTTTTACTGGAACAGTTACATCCAAGCAGTATTGCTCGCGATGTAAAAGGATTCCTTTGACATTATAATATTTTTGCTTTATTATAATATCTGTTTGCATGATCAAACCTAGCATAGTACTTTGGCTTGATTTAACAAAATATAAATTTTGAAAAATACTCTAAGTACCGTAGTATGCTTTCACTTATCTTGTTCATGTTTTTGCATACCTCTTGGTATGCTTTGCTTTCTATGTACCTTATATGCCCCCCAAGTGACTGAGGAGCTTTAGGTCCTTGGTCACTTGCCTTGACCACAACCTGTACAAACATTACTGCTCGATATAAAATGTAAAACTTATAATACAGCAAAACAACATACGTAATGAACAAATACTTGTAAAAAATTACAAAGTTTGGCAAGAATGACTAGCTGCGCACAGTCCCTTATAATTCTTGTATTTAAATGGACTAAACATGTCTTTACCAGCGATCTTTGAAGGATCTTGCACTTATAAGAGATTAGCCATATAACATGACTAACCCTTTTTCAAAACTTGTAAAAAGTAAAAATTAATACAAGCCAATCCTTTAAAAAGGACTATTTACTAATAATACTTGCGTAGGTGTTCTCCATTCCAATAATGCAGAACGAGATCTCCATTTAAGCGTGCAAGTTTATAGGTGCCTAGATGAAGGACTTCTTCAATTTGGTAAGGTCCTTCCCAGTTTGGTTCGAGTACTCCAGCAGCTTGGTCGCGTGTGTGTTTAAGAAAACTCTTCGAAGTACTAAGTCTCTGACGTTGAACTTTCTCTCTTTTACTTTGGAGTTAAAATATCGAGCAACTTTTTGCTGGTACGCAGCTACTCGGAGTTGGGCTTTCTCTCGTTTCTCCTCGATCAGGTCTAGGGACTCCATCAACAATTGGCTATTTTGGTTTTGGTCGTATGTGATCCTTCGATGCAAGGGCGGATCTAACTCGACAGGCAACATAGCTTCATACCCATATGCTAAGGAAAATGGGGTATAACCTGTTGCTATTCGGTGAGAAGTTCTATACGACCAGAGTACTTCATGCAGCTGTTCTGGCCATGCTCCTTTAGCTTCTTCAAGCCTTTTCTTCAAAGTATCCTTTAATGTCTTATTTACTGCTTCGACTTGCCCATTTGCTTGCAGATGAGCAACTGAAGAAAAACTCTTGATGATGCCATGCCTTTCGCAGAAGTCTATGAACATGTCACTATCAAACTGGGTGCCATTGTCTGAGACAATCTTTCTTGGCAATCCATATCGACAAACAATGTTCTTGATGACAAAATCAAGTACCTTCTTTGTCGTTATGGTTGCGAGTGGTTCAGCCTCGGCCCATTTGGTGAAGTAGTCGACTGCTACAACTACGTATTTCACCCCACCTTTTCTTGTCGGCAAGGACCTGATTAAATCAATACCCCATACTGCGAAGGGCCATGAACTTTGCATTTGCTTTAACTCATTAGGAGGTGCCCGTGGGATCTTGGAAAATCTCTGACACTTATCACATTTTCGCACAAACTCCATCGAATCTTCGTTCATTGTTGGCCAGAAATAACCTTGCCTTAGAATTTTCTTTGATAAGCTCTGCCCCCCAGCGTGGTCTCCACAGAAGCCTTCATGTACTTCCTTCATCAGCTCTTTAGCCTTTTCTGGTGTAACACATCTGAGCAGTGGCATTGAGTATCCTCTTCGGTATAGAACACCATCGACCAGGATATACCTAACAGCCTGTCTCTGAAGGGTCCTGGCTTTGTTTCTATCTGCTGGTAGTATACCGCTCGTGAGATACTCCAAGTATAGTGCCATCCAGGTATCTGCTAACCGGACCTCCGTATTGGTTTCGTCTGCTTGTATGCTTGGCTTGCGTAGCCGCTCAACTGGTACTATATTCAAAGTGTCAGCATCTTTTACACTCGTGAGTTTGGCTAAGGCATCTGCGTTTGAATTCTGATCTCGGGGTATTTGCTGGAGGGTATATTTTTCAAATTGCGCCAACAGGTCTTTTGTTTTGTCCAGATAGGCCACCATTTTTAGGCCTTGTGCTTGATACTCCCCTAAGACTTGATTCACTACCAGCTGTGAATCACTGTAAATATCTAGCACTTTTATGCTTATGTCTTTGGCTAACCTTAACCCAGCGAGTAGGGCTTCATACTCAGCTTCGTTGTTCGAAGCGGTGAAATCGAACCTAATTGCGCAGTGAAATCGATGCCCTTCTGGTGTTATCAATATCACTCCTACTCTTGCGTGAGATTCGTTGGATGATCCATCTGTGAATAGCTTCCATGAAGGAGCTTCAACTTGAGGCTCAGGCGCACTAGGCTTTTCGCCCTGCTCGTTGTCTGGGAGTTCAGTAAATTCAGCAATGAAATCAGCCGAGACTTGTCCTTTTATTGCTACTCGCGGTGAGTATGTTATATCGAACTGCCCGAGTTCGACTGCCCATTTAAACAAACGACCAGCAGCCTCTGGCTTTTCCAAAACTTGTCGAAGGGGCTGATCAGTCAAGACTGTGATTGGATGGGCTTGAAGTAAGGACGTAACTTCCGTGAGGCCAAAATTAGGCAATAGGCAAATCTTTCAATGGGAGGATATCTCAATTCAAGTCCGATTAACCTCTTGCTCACATAATACACCACCTTTTGTACACCTTCTTCTTCCCTTACTAACACCGCACTAGCAGCATATTCGGTGATCGCCAGGTATATGAACAAAGTTTCCCCATCTACAGGCTTTGATAAGATGGGAGGCTGCGCCATGTGGGCTTTTAAGGCTTGGAAAGCCTGTTCGCAATCTTCAGTCCACTCAAACTTCTTGTTGCCCCTAAGTAGATTAAAGAAAGGGGCGCACTTATCTGTTGATTTTGAAATAAATCTACTGAGCACGGCAATTCTTCTAATCAAACTTTGCACATCTTTGATCTTTACTGGCGATTTCATATCGATCAGGGCCTTGATCTTTTCAAGATTAGCCTCGATTCCTCTCAAATTTACGATGAACCCCAAGAACTTCCCTGATCCCACTCTGAAGGAACACTTGAGAGGATTTAGCTTCATTTGATATTTTTTCAGAACATTGAAACATTCTTGTAAATCCTTCACATGTCCTTCTACCTTTTTTGACTTTACCAGCATGTCATCAACGTACACCTCCATGTTTACCACGATCAACTCCTTAAACATGTGGTTAACTAGTCGCTGGTAAGTCGCACCAGCGTTTTTCAATCCGAAGGTCATTACTTTGTAACAGTATAGCCCTGTATCGGTCCGAAAGCTAGTGTGATCCTCGTCAGGGGGATGCATACTAATCTGATTGTATCCTGAGTATGCATCCATGAAAGTGAGGATCTCATGGCCTGCAGTTGCATCGACCAACTGGTCAATCCTTGGGAGTGGGAAGCAATCTTTAGGGCAGGCTTTATTAAGGTCTGTGAAATCCACACATGTTCGCCATTTTCCATTTGGATTGGGAACCAGTACTGGATTAGAGACCCATGATGGATAAAATGCCACCCTGATGGATAAAATGCCACCCTGATGAACCCATTCTCCATTAGTTTTTCAACTTCCTCCTTTAAGGCTTTTGATCTGTCTTTATCGAGCAGCCTTCTTTTCTGTTGCACAGGTGGAAAGCTTTTGTCGACGTTCAGGACATGGCTGATGACTACAGGGTCTATCCCAGCCATGTCTTTATGTGACCAGGCGAAAACTTCCTGGTTCTTCTTAAAAAATTCCACCAGTGCATATTTTGTTGTTGCTTCTAAATTTTTGTCGACCTTTACAACTCTAGTAAAAAACTCTTCATCAAGCTGGACCTCCTCAAGGTCCTCGACAGGTCCTACATCTTCTTCAAAATCCCCAAAGCGAGGATCTAAGTCTCTATTTGGTGACTTCATCATCTGATTGGGCTTGTACATCAATGGCCATCTGCAACTTTTCTGGGGGAGCACTCCTTGGCATACCCTTCTTGGCCTTAGTGATTGAGGCATTGTAGCACTCCCTTGCTTCCCTCTGGTTTCCCAATACGCGTCCTACCCCTGCGTCTATTGGGAATTTCATGGCTAAGTGCCATATAGAGGTGACAGCCCGAAGGTCGACCAGTACTGGCCTTCCAATTACAGCATTGTAAGCCGAAGGACAATCAACTACTATAAAAGTAGTGAGTAATGTCCTAGTAGTGGGCGTTGTACTTGCTGTTACTGGAAGCCTGATTGACCCTGTTGGAGCGAGTCCCTCACCAGAGAAACCATAAATTGTTTGGTTGCAGGGCTCAAAGTCCTTGACGGACAACTTCATTCGTTCCAGCGAAGATTTATACAGGATGTTAACTGAACTTCCTGTATCGACCAGTACTCTTTTCACCATCATGTTGGCAATCTGTACATCCACGACCAGTGGATCAGAGTGTGGGAACCGGACATGCTGGGCATCGCAATCAAAGAAGGTTATTTCACTGTCCTCTGTCCGAGCCTTCTTTGATGCCCGATCCTCCACAGTCGTCATCTCGATGTCCTGGTCATGGCGTAGGGTCCAAGCGTATCGTTCCCTTGCCTTTCCACTGTTTCCAGCAAGGTGTGGGCCTCCGCAGATGGTGAGTAAGGTGCCAGCCACAGGGTCAAGCTGTAAAGGTGGCGAGCATTGGCGTGTAGGCGCCTACTCATTGCCACTTGGAGCCTCTCGTTGGGAAGCCTCCGCAGCCCGCACGTATCTCCTCAAGTGTCCTTGTCTAATAAGGAACTCAACTTCATCCTTCAACTGGTTACACTCGTTCGTATCATGTCCGTAGTTGTTGTGAAAACAACAGAACTTGGTGGTATCCCTTTTCGAAATATCCTTTCGAATGGCAGTGGGTCTTTTGTAAGGCACACTGGAACTTGTGGCCTGATACACCTCTGCTCGAGACTCGATAAGGGCAGTGTAGTTGGTGAACCATGGCTCATAACGATTGCCCTTAGCGCGCTTGCTCTCGGAAGTAGAGGGTTCGTTATGGGGCCTTTTCCCCTCATTCTTGTCGTTGCCATTCCCATTTCCTTTGTCGTTGTCACTGCTGTTTCCATTAGGCTTTGACCCATTTGCGTCTTTGGCGGGGTCTTCAGTCCCCTTATCTTTATTTGGGGTCTTTCCTTCGCTGGCAATCACGTCCTCGAGCTTGATGTATCGATCAGCTTGATCCAAAAATTCTTGGGTAGTTTTAACCCCATGCTTCCTGAGGCTATTCCAAAGAGGTGTACGACGCCTAACTCCTGCAGCTAGGGCCATCATTTTTCCTTCGTCTCCCACTGTTTTGGCCCCAGCTGCAGCTCGCATGAAACACTGGACGTAGTCTTTCAGTGGTTCTCCTTCTTGCTGGCGTATCTCGACCAGCTGGTTTGCCTCAGTTGGGTGCACATGTCCCACATAGAATTGTCCGTAAAACTCCTTTACGAACATCTCCCAAGATACAATACTTGTAAGAGGGAACTTAAAGAACCACTCCTGTGCAGCATCAGAAAGTGTTGCAGGAAAGATCCTGCACCGAGCATCTTCAGACACCTTCTGAGTGTCCATTTGTATCTCAAATTTGTTGACATGAGATACCGGGTCACCATACCCGTCAAAGTTCGGAAGTGTGGGCATTTTAAACTTACTGGGAGTCTCCACGATAGCAATCCTCTGGATGAAAGGAGTGCCCCTTCTCCTGTCGTACTCAATCTGAGATGTTCTTCCCCCAACCAACTGTTGCACTGCTTGGTTCAGGGCATCTATTTGGGCCTGAACGGGTTCAGGAATTGTGGGGCCTCTGGTGCCGGGGGAATGTACTCTTCATGCCATTCTCAGCGATCATTAAGTACATCCCTTAGATCGTCGTCTCTTCACTGTTGCTCGCTGGCTCTGAGCCGGCTAAAGACGTTGTTCTGTCTGTGTTGCCCCCCAACATTACATCTTGCTTGTTGGTCTTCTCTAGGTGGTGGGCTTCTGCCTCCACCTCTATCCTCATTCCTCCAACCAGCATTCCCTCTGCTTGAGTCAGCCTCATTGTAGCCATGGCCATCTCTGAACCTCGATTGGCTATGGTGGGACCGACTGTCTCCTCGGTTGCCTCCTTGGGCTGGAGCTTCCTGAGCGTTAGGGGGAGGCCTGCACTGGTCGGTAGGTCCCCGTGCATTATCATGCCGTGGGGGGGCCCTGACCGCATAGCCTGTCACCGAGTTCCTTCTGTTGCCAGAAGGACACTGCCCCCTGCTCGGTGGGTGCGACTCTTCACTCCTCGGGCATCTAGGGCTGCGGGGCTGCTGTCCGACCCTATTCTACCTTGGATGTGGTGGATTGTCTCGACTAGACTGGGATGGAGGCTGCATCTCAGGGTCCCTAGGTGGGACATCATCCTGAGGCATTGGTGGGTGCTTCGGCCTTTGAGGGCTTGTTGGCTGGATTGGAGGGCTAGGATTGGGACCCCTTTGAGGTGGCCCATTTGAGGGTTGATCAGGCTGCGAGGTAGGTGCAGCCTGATTCCTAGCCAATGGGAGGGCTGCCATGGCCTCCCTCTGACGACGGTCCATCTCCGCATGTCTTTCACTCTGCTCTTGGCACTGAAGCTCTATTTCTTGCTGTTGCCGCGCCATGGTCTCCGCGGCACTTTCTTGACTGGGCCTCAGATTGGCCAATTCATCTTGCAATACTCCTAGAGTATTTCTCAGTGTTTCGGAGTCTAGTTCCTCCTCATCAAACTCCAAGTGTGGCTCATTCTCAGCCATGTTCGGAGGAGGAGGTTGAGATGGTGCAGCATCAGCAACCTGTCCACTCTTCCTGGTTGTCTTTGCCATTAGTACTTCAACCGCTTCATCTCAAGCTCTCAATGAAAGCACCAGAATGTTGACCCTCATTTTGGTCAACTGACACGGAGTCAAATGCTTGCTGTGACAGGTAGTATTGAAATAAGTCTAATGGAAAGAACAGTAAACGACGCAACAAATTATAGTGGTTCGGCCCCACGAAGTGGTAATGACCTACGTCCACTTAAGCTATTATTGATTTTGATTCTCAAAGGAGTGATCAAAGAACTAGGGTTCTTCGAGTTTCACAAGCCTTAGAGGGATGAATAATACAATCGAAAGGTAATAGCTATAATTCTCTTGTAAAGCATAAACTCAAATCAGCCAAAAGTCAAAAGTCCCTTCCTTGAGCTATTTTTCTCTATTTATAGGCTCAAGGAGGATTACACAAATTAGTTACAGATATTCTTTCCTAAATAATCGAATAATCAGGAATCATCGGAGATAATCTTGAATATGATTACAATTGCACAAGATCTTCTCAAAATATACGGAGTATACGACCAAGCTGGTCGTATATAAAATCCAAATGTTATGTCAGGGGAATCTCCCTGGTCGATGGTCGAACAGAACCTCTGCCAAGTGTCAACCATGTGTTAAAAATGTTTTCCACGTCATCCACGCCTGCTCTTTGGATAACAAAAGCGATGTGGGAGTTTTTCTTGGATATTCCACCAAAAGTAGGGCTTATCGTGTTTAACATGAGAACCCAAACTATTATGGAATCAGCTAATGTGGTTATAGATGATTTAAAATATTTTTCTGAGTACTCCCATGAGGAGGAAATTGACAAGCTCATTGATGTTCAACATCATAAAGAAATGGCAGATCTGACAGCACAACCTTCGGAGGCGACAACAACCACTGCTGTTGTATCAAACGCTGATTCTGTCAAAACAACAACTGGACAAACAGAGAAGGAAAATGCAGTTATTTCCTCTGACTCCGTTCAAAAATAACCATCAGCCAGAGTAAAAAAGAATCACTCTTTTGATCTTATTTTGGGAAATCTTGAAGAGAGTATGGTCACTCGAAAGAGGTATGTAAACTTGGTTCAATTTGTTTGTTTTACTTCTACATTGGAACCAAAAAATGTGAAGGAAGCCTTAAATGATGAATCATGGATCAATTCTATGCAAGAAGAGCTAGATCAATTCACAAGGAATGAGGTATGGATCTGTGACAGTCAGAATCCCGTGATCCGTAAGGGGAAAGACCAGGTAAGCTGTTGAATCCCACACCGCCTGGGGAAGGTCAAGTGTAATGATTCTAAGACCGTGAAGGTATGGGACTACACAGTTGAAGATGGCTTAAATGGATTGATGGGTACTACCTATATAAGGAAGGTGCATCTTATTTTCGATAGCCCATCACTTAAGAACTCCATGGTTAAGCGTGCTTGGCCTGGAGTAATCTAGGGATGGGTGACCTCCTGGGAAGTTTTCCCAGGAAGTGTGCGAGTAAGGACAAAGCACGCTAGAAAGACTTGTCTTGGTTTGTAGGGACAGTAGTCATTCCAGAAAGCATCCATAGTGACGTGGGGCGTCACAAATGGTATCAGAAGCATTCAAGGTATTCCTAATTCTAGTTCCTTTCTGTATTGATTCTTATAATTCTTCTCTACTCAAATCCTAACTCAGTCTTTTCTATTCTTAGGCATCTAAGTTCTTCGAACTTAAGGTTTTCATTGGTAAGTATCATTTCGATGGTGTAGTTTATTCTTTCCATCTCTTTTCTTTAGTATACTCACCTCTATATTATGGTTTTTAGGAGTGTTCCAAAATCCCGACTTTGTTCTCATCATCCCGGTATATTGGTAAGGAAAATAGGATAGGATTTTATATGATATGTGATATGTATCTTTCCCAAAATAGTAGCTATGTATAGTAGATCTAATGGTCCAAGGTCATAGAAATAGTTGGGTCATTACATACATCTAAGGATGTCGTTGTGGTGAATGACCAAACTTCTACACATTTATGGGCTTGGATCGCAGAATACTACAACACCAACCAAAAAGCTGAGCAAGCAAGAACTGGAAGGCCACAAAAGACCACTGGAACAAGAGGAATCAAAAGGTGGTATGTTTCAATGGGTGTTATAAATGAGTACAACAAGTGCATCGCATTGGTTGGCCTGATGAGAAAATTTTTGAGAATGCAAATCAATTGTATAAATCTAAAAATAGCAACTCAAATTTTCTGCTTGTGGACTATTGGAGATTGGTAAAGGATGAGTAATACAATGTACCAACCAAAAGGTGGTAAGAGAAAAAAGGTGTCTGAATCACGGGAATGAATTCAAGAGTTCAATTCCGAGTCTATAGTGGAGTCACGAGTGTGACAGTCAGAATCCCGTGATCTGTAAGGGGAAAGACCGGGTAAGCTGTGCAATCCCACACCGCCTGGGGAAGGTCAAGTATGATGATTCTAAGACTGTGTAGGTATGGGACTACACAGTTGAAGAGGGCTTAAATGGATTGATGGGTACTACCTATATCAACAAGATGCATCGTCTTTTCGGTAGCCCATCACTTGAGAACTCCAAAGTTAAGCGTGCTTGACCTGGGGTAATCTAGGGATGGGTGACCTCCTGGGAAGTTTTCCTAAGAAGCATGTGAGTGAGGACAAAGCATGCTGAAAAGACTTGTGTTGGTTTGTAGGGCCAGCCGTCATTCCAGAAAGCAGCCATAGTGAAGTGGGGCGTCACAAATGGTATCAGAGCCTTGACCCAGCCGGAAGTGTGGCCGACGGGGACGTCGGGCCCGTAAGGGGGGGTGATTGTGACAGTCAGAATCCCGTGATTCGTAAGGGGAAAGACCGGGTAAGCTGTGCAATGCCACACCGCCTGGGGAAGGTCAAGTGTAATGATTCTAAGACTGTGAAGGTATGGGACTACACAGTTGAAAATGGCTTAAATGGATTGATGGGTACTACCTATATCAGGAAGGTGCATCTTCTTTTCGGTAGCCCATCACTTGAGAACTCCATGGTTAAGCATGCTTGGCCTGGAGTAATCTAGGGATGGGTGACCTCCTGGGAAGTTTTCCCAGGAAGTGTGCGAGTGAGGACAAAGCACGCTGGAAAGACTTGTCTTGGTTTGTAGGGACAGTCCTCATTCCAGAAAGCAGCCATAGTGACGTGGGGCATCACAGGATCCTTGTCCCTAGACCAAGTCATACTAATGTTATAGGTAGAAAGTGGATATTTAAAAATAAAACTGATGAATTTGGGACCATAATAAAAAATAAAGCTAGACTAGTTACGCAGGGGTACACATAAGTTGAAGGAATTGATTTTGATGAGACATTTTCCCCTGTTGCAAGACTCGAATCCATAAGATTATTACTAGCTATTTCATGTGTTATTGGTTTTAAACTGTTCCAAATGGATGTAAAATCAGCCTTTTTAAATGGATTTTTGAATGAAGAAGCTTATGAGGAACAACCCAAAGGGTTTGAGGATCCTTACAATCCTAATCATGTTTTTAAATTGCAAAAAGCTTTGTATGGGCTGAAACAAGCCTCACAGGCTTGGTATGAGAGACTAACTCATTTTTTGGTCTCAAAGGGGTACAAGAGAGGGGGAGTAGAAAAAACACTTTTTATCAAAAATGTTGATGAAAATATTATGATAGCACAAATTTATGTTGATGATATAGTGTTTGGTTCTACTAATGATTCTCTAGTGCAGGAATTTGTGAAACAAATGTAGGAAGAGTTTGAGATGAGCATGGTAGGAAAACTTAATTTTTTCTTAGGACTTCAAGTGAAGCAGTCAGACGAGGGAATTTTCATTTCACAAAGCAAGTATGCAAGAAATTTAGTGAAAAGATTTGGACTCGATGCATCTAAACCTGATAAAACTCCAATGGGTACTACGGTCAAATTATCTAAAGATGAGAATGGGAAGAAAGTTGATCCAACTCTTTATAGGAGTATGATTGGGAGTCTCCTATACTTAACTTCCAGTCTCCCTCACATCAGTTACAGTGTTAGAGTGTGCGCTCGTTTCCAAGGGAACCCCATGGAGTCTCATGTGATTGCTGTAAAAAGAATTATTCGTTACATCAATAATACTCTTGATTTAGGCATTTAGTACTCCAAAGAAACAAATTCTAACCTTGTGTGTTATAGTGATGCAGATTGGGAAGGAAACACTGATGATCGCAAAAGTACAAGTGGTGGTTGTTTTTACTTAGGAAACAATTTGGTCTCTTGGCATAGTAAAAAACAAAACTCCATCTCCTTGTCAACAGCCGAAGCTGAGTACATTGCTGCTGGAAGCTGTTGTACTCAACTTTTGTGGATGAAACAAATGTTGGTAGACTATGGGTTTGATATTAAATCTTTAACCATTTTTTATGATAATACAAGTGCTATTAATATCTCCAAAAATATTGTTCAGCACTCTTGCACCAAACATATTGGCATTCGTCATCATTTTATTAGGGAACTTGTTGAAAACAAAACATTAATTTTAGAATATGTTGAGACTAACAAACAAATTGCAGATATTTTTACTAAAGCTTTAGACACGGTCAGATTCGATTCCCTCGGGAAATACTTGGGGGTTTGTTTTATTTGAAATTGCCAATAAATTGATTATCTTGCCTTGCATATGTGTTTGTGTAAATCTCGTCCTGTTTGGAATAAATTTGATGAGCATATTTTTTGTATTATAGAAAATGAACGCTATAAGTCTTAAACTTTGTTAGGAATATAAAACCATATTTGAAAAATTATAGACCATCCAATTTATATTTGATCAAATCATTATGTTTGTATGAGCATTCCTTAATCCAGTTTCTTTTTCAGGCTCCATTTTGGAAAAGAGCTACCTATACTGATGTGTGAAAGCCGACACTGAGTAAGTTGGTATTAGGTAATTAGCAATTATATTGGAGGATACTCTACCAATGTAAAGGGCTACCATCAGTATAAGAGTTATGGCCTCCATTATGGTTACAATTTGAAAAAGGCTACAATTTCCAAATATGGGCAATGACCCTAGCTTTAAAAGGCCAAAAAGAAACGCCAAATTGATTACACATGCACACACACATGCCTGTTGACTAGACTATGTAAGATAGTTGTAAGACTCATACATATAAGGAATTGATTAAAATATGTTTTGTGACTGGTATATTTTTTGAATTATGGTCACTTAGTATTTGAATTATAACTCATTTCTCTAATTTGTGAAAAATATGGTTATCTTGTTTCTTTTGAACAGGACTTGACATTTACATGGACACATATGGTATGAAAATTTACATTCTATTTTCGGCAATTTTTAAAAAAAAATAATGATAAAATAAAATATGTTTTGGATTGTGTACATAAAAGGGTTTGAAAAATTAATTGATGCAATTTATTTGTTTTATCTCAATATATTCTAAAATATTCAAAAAGTTTCCAATTTTGAGGTGTGAAAGAATCTGTTTTAAAAAAAACAAGGAGATATTTTGGCATTTATCACATAAAATCCGGTTACCCATTTTTGGTTACCCATTTTTGAACTTGCCTCATTTGTGCACCGAATACTCTATATATTCAGATTCACTTTGGTTGTTTCATACTCAGTGTTTTCTTGTTTGTCTCTCTCACTTATAACCAAAGTGTTTAGGGTTTTTCTTTGTGTGTTTCACTTGTTTCATTCTTAGCAGCCATGAAGACTCGAGGCCGTGATTCATCTTCCAAATCTATGAAGTCTTAGCAGGAGACAGTTCCTGAGTCAGTTCCCACGGCCACTCCTCCCGTCCCAGCATCAATCTCTAATGTCTCGCCTCCTACAGGTCGTCGACCTAAAACCACAGCAAGAAAGAAGGTTCTTGCTCTTCCGGGTCCTATAGGATCTACCGCAATTGGAGCTTCAAGTAAAGGAGTTATTTTTCCCAACCTCGATGCCCAGCCAAACCAAGCCTCGGTGGTTCCACTCGCCTCTTCTGAAGGTCAAATAAAATCCAAACCTGCATTGACTACAAGTCATTCCCAATCAATCTCCACTAAAGTTGTGTCTGATCCATCTGATCATGACTCTGAATCGTCGTTATCTCCTGATGTTTTGACCCCCAAGGCAAAGGGCAAACGCAAGACCAAAGCTGCTGGAACAAACAAAGGCTAGAAGGCCAAAGTAGCTCCAATAAAAGGTACTAGCTCCATCGCTAATTCATCTCCTTTATCCCGATTTAAATTGAAGGCAAAAATCAACCCACCTCCTTGCACCTCGTCGGAGGATGTTTCTCCTGAAACAGAAGACTCACTGCCTGAGTTGGACGATTTGGCGGAGGAGACTGAATCTGAAGAAGACCCATCAGAAGCTTCTCCTGTTGCATCTGACCTAAAGGGCACCACACCATTGGCATTTCCAGAATTGTCTTCCAAACTCCCTAAACAAAAAGGTGCTCCTGTCCGTACCTTAGGTTCTTTCAAAGCTCATTCTCTTACTTTCTGCTTTAATGATAATGAGAAAAACCTGCAATTTTATGACCATCATCACTTTATTAGTGAGCGTAATTTCCTTTTTTTCTCATCATCATGTTTTTGGGGTATTACTTACTTTAGAGGAAATGGGTTGGTTGCGATCTTTGTCTGGGTTTGATGGGTTTGTGCCTCGGGTTGTTAAGGAATTTTATGCAAATTTGAATGATGAGTTGTTAGACCAGTCTTCTTTTATGTTTCATAAAGTGTATGTTAGGGGACATTGGTATAAGTTTAGTCCTACTGAAATTGCTAAGGCCCTCAATCTCGTTGTTGTTGAGATTGATGATTCTATTGAGTTTGCAAAGGATCAAGTCTTGTATGAGTTGGTTGGTCAAGCTATGGTGTGGGAACCAAGCACCTCTCTACGAGTCTCGGATCTCACTCACTATTATGGTGCTCTTTTCAAATTTCCAATGTTTAATTGGATGCCTACCACTCATTCCTCGACCATCACTCTAGACATGGCTTTTCTATTGTTCAAAATTGGGACTGGAGTCACCATTGATCTTGCTGCTGTTATTTTTTTATCAAATCATGTCTTTGAGTGGTGCCAAACGCAAGGGTCAACACTTGATGTTTCCGCAAGTCATTTACAAACTTTTGGACTCTCAACGTCCTTTGAAGAATTCCCACAAGACCTTGACTTGTCCTTTGGTTGGTCCTACCTACACTGTCAAAGATGACCATGCTCCGTCCACAGCTCTAAAGGTCAAAGGCATTAATCTGGCTGGTTCTGGGTCTGGCAATGTTGTGACTGACACTCCTACTGTCCCGACTGATCTCGCTTCTGTCCACACAGGAATTACAAGTCTCTCTGACCGGTTCACTCTCATGGAGGATACTCAGCGCCAAATTCTTACTTCGTTGGCCATTATCAATGCATCCACCACTCCTGCTCCATGTCGGTTACCGTTCCTTTCGATTTATTTTTATTTATTTTTTTAAAATGTAAAAGAACACTAGTTGTGTCTTTCTTTTGGTTTCGTTTCCTTTGTTCTTTGGCATTTTCTTAGACAATGAGGGGGAGAGAGAGTAACTCTATTTTTTTGGTACTTTGTTTATTTGGGTTGACCTGTAGTTGTTCATTATTTTTGTTAACAATTTTTTCTCTTATGCTTTGGTTATTTTTGGCAGGGGGAGTCATTTTGTGACTCTTGTGAATTTAAGCACTCACTTGTGTTTTGCAGGGATCTTTTAAAAATAGATATGCTTTGTCTATAAAATTGCCAAAGGGGGAGATTGTAAATCCTAAAATTGGCATATTTTATAGAAATATCTTTTTTATTAAAAGATCAATTTTTGTTTCCCTTATTGTGCTTTTCGGAATTCACTTTCCATTTCTTGTGTTTTGTGGAATATTTACATTCCTTATTTAATTGTATTTTATCACAATTTGTTTATAAAGGGAAGTAATATCTTGCAAATATTTAGTACTTACTCAAAGTCATTTCTGGAATATTTGTCTATATATTTTCGTGCAACTCAAGTTTATAAAAATCAGGAAACTAAATCTTTGTTGTCATTAATTGTTATTTCTATCTTGAGCTTTTTGATCTGACACAAGTATTAGCTGTCTCCTCCAAAATCGTATCTGTCGAATCAGCATCTTCTGAAAAAGGCAATTCTTCATCAAATAAGAATATCTTCAATTATTCTTGCCTTTATTAGGAGATTCTTTCTCAGCCTTTATGAGCACGAAAAAGGACTCTATAAATAGGGCTCTAAAGGCAGTGAGAAAAAGTGAACTCTTAGATACATAATTTGTGAGTGTCTTGTAATATTTGTGAGAGTTCCTTATTTGTATTCAAGATCATAGTATTCACGTGATCTTGTAGAAATATGAGAGTTTAGTTTTTTGTCGTGAGTTTATACAACGTTCATGAGTGAATACACATTGTAATTTGAACACAACTTTTATAGTCTTCGGGAGAAGATTTTTACAAGCCTTGCGTCGGGATGATGCAAGCACTCACTAGCCATTGAAGGGATTTCAAGTGGTTGAGCATTTCAATCAAGATCATATTAGTGAAGAGAAGTACAACAAAGTTGCGGCAAATCTCAAGAGGGAGTGTTGTTTTGTTTAAGTCAATATTTTGTACTTGTGATTCTTTATTAATTGGTTTTATTCTCTGGGCGTGGCCCCAAGGAGTAGGTTATCCGAAAGGGTTTCTAAACCTTGTAAAAACTCATTGTGTTCTTTATTGTTTTGCACTGTCTTTTTATTGTGTTCAGTTTTTGTCGTGACAAGTTCGGATTCTCTCCCGACAGAACTGCAATCTGTTTAAACAGTTAATTACCATTCCGCACTTTAATTAATTCACATGGTTTAATCAATTTGGTAATTACTAAAAACGGAATTTCATCAACCAACGTAATTACTAGTATACATATTTGTTCACACAAAAACTATATACATTTTTTCATATGAAAATTGTTATGCTCATATTTTGAGACAAATAATTTATCTCAAAATGTAGGCTCGGGAAATAGCTTGATGAGATCATATGCATATGTAAATTAGCTATAATATTGCTAATTCATTACCAATTAATTTCTGCTCGAAATGGAGGATTAGCTCGAAAGGTCCAATCGCTATGAGAGAGTCAGCTTGAAAAGTAAATGGCAGTAATCACGGACAAAGCAGCTATGAGATCAAAGATGTGTATTAGCTCGAAAGCGCATTTTCCAAGATCAAGAAGCCATGTTTGAGTGAACAAAGCCTATCTTTAAGGAATCGGTTTAGATATTAGCATAGTCAAACTGATTCATTTGTAATTCAAATTATTTCAAATTTTGAATGTAGATTTTTATGTAACTTCCCCTAAAAAAGTGGGGAAGAATATCATAACTCAATCTATAAATACATGGGGATCAATCATTTGTATTTTTCACACAAATTTTGTACCAAAGTTTTGTGAAATTTCTTGTAACTTTAACGCAGATCATCTTAATAAGAGTGACTCGTGGACTAAGTAGATTTAACTACTATACCACACAAAATCTATGTTCTTCTTTACATTTCTTTATTGATTACTTATGCTTAATTTCTCTTCTATTTTCGTTGACGAAAAACTGCGTCAACCATTTGGTGCTTTCATTGAGAGCATTAACCTCCCCCAAAAAACGTATGTGTTCATCGTAGCAATGGCTACACCCATCAGAAATCTCCCTGTATCTGGAAGTGGACGACCACTCCCCAAAATATCTAAAGATACCACTCCACGGGCCGAGGAACACCCTCGAAGGGCTAACAAACGACCCATGAATGACAATCATACTCCAAATGAAGGGAGTGCTTTCGTGATTCCACATGACCCTAGCCAGAGTTTAAGACCACCTCGTCAAGATTATTATGATCCGACGAGGTACGTCCCAAAGGTGGAATTAGAAAACCAATTATTGTGAGAAATGCTAGTTAAGGCCACTCATGTAAAAAAGGATACGGGGACAAGAGTTGTTGAAGCCATTGAAGCCCAATCAGCTCCCAGGAGAACCAAGGGCGACCCCAAGGAAGTACAGTTGCTCGAATAGTTGAGTAGAGGGTATGCCAAGCCTAGACATGAGAAGCCATGATAAATCCTGGAGTTAGCAAGCCAAGGGTTTCAGCATGAAATCCCATGCAAGAAAACAATAACCAGGCTAGGGAGGTCTCTATGGACAATGGGAATAATCGAGCTGCTCAACAAGCAGCTTGAAGCAGCTACCCAGAACCCTCACGACCAATCTAAAATGGTGAGAGACCTCCACCATCACCAATTCGGCATCTTCCATTGACAATTAGGCACCCTTCACTAGTTTGGGACATTCCACAACATGTCCCAAGAGGAACTCGAGCTAGCAAAGGGGTACCTCAGAGGCCAGCTCAAAGCACGAGGAGTGCAAATGGGGATAGAAATCCAAGGACGGGGCAAGGTCAAAGCGATAATCGTGAGGTCCCCATAGGAGAAAACTAGGGGACAAGGCAACCCCAGTAGTCTGGAATTCACCTATCCAGATCCTGAGCTACTGAGATCAGGGTACACGTAGAAAACCTACCTCGAAACAACAACCATGAGCAACAAAAACGAACTGTTAGTTATGCTGAGGATAGCTATCGAACTAACAACCATGACGTTGGTAGGATGGTGAGTGTGTATAACACTAAGCTAAGACACTATGATAACTATCCTAATAACAATCCTGATCTCTAAGATCATTTAAATCAGAACCGGGGGCAGTTTAATCAGCCAAACATGGACTTGAGGGTCCATCTAAATGCCCAGCGAGGAGAGCCTCTACCAACAGTACAAGGGAATAATTATAACCAAATATTGCAGCAAGGAGCTGGAATTATAACCAAATATTGCATCAACGATAGATTTAGAAATCTAATAAGGGTATTAGTGCTTATTTTCAAATCGTAATGAACTTATAAGAACCCTTTCGTACACACAATTTTACGTGGTTCAATGGTTAAAATCCACCTAGTCCACGAGACAATATTATTGCTCTTCCCTCACAATTTCTGCAGAGTTTCAGTAATACAAAAAGGTCGTCCCTTTTCCTATTCATTATCACTGATATTTATAGTGTAATTTCCTTAACAGTATTAGATAACCGTGTGCATAAATATGGTATATATTTAATACAGATAATTCCCATTTACATTGGGATATGATTGCATAACAGAATACACTCCTACTATCTCGGATAATAAATAATAAATGTGAAATACAAATTGGGCATTAATGAGCATATAGAATGCCTCCGAGTCTCTCAGGATCCTTCAGTATGCATCATGAGCAGGTTTTCACAAGCTGAACATCTTCATCGAGCTGGTGATCGATAATACCCGAACCTTAGTTCGAATTAACTTTAGAGCGCCCTAAAGGGGATCTGGGCACTATATGTCTTGAACTGGACCTTCATCTTAAGAGGGGACTTGATAATTACCTAAATGTTGTATTGCTAAGTCCTAACTCGAGCTTCTTACATCATCATTAGCTAGATGTTCTACTTTTCTGCTTTTCCATATATTCATCTATCAACCGTATCCCTAGCTGAGTGATTAAACTCGTGCTAATTTTTAGGGTACAACATTTGCCCCAAGCTTCTGCTCATGCTTGATGTCATCACTTTCTAACATGCACAGTAGGGGCTTTTAGGCTTCTGTCATGTAAAATTGTGTCTACCTGTTAGGAAAATATGTATTTACCTCAATGGAAATAGGTAAGAATTTTACAAATCTATGCAATAATATTACAAATAAATATAGATTGATTAAATAAGGTTACAACTCTATAACTAAAAATTACAAATAAACAAAGAAAAGGAAGAAGATGATGAAGAAGAAGAGAATAGTGAGAATACAACTCTAAGCAAAAGATTACAAGTAAATAAAGTGTTTGAACCAAAAGAAAAGATTAAAACTCTTAAACAAAATATACAAGTAAATAGAACAAGAGAATAAGAAGAAAAACAATAGAATAAAATGAAGAACAGAAACACAAGTAAACTCTCACTTACACAACCTAAGTTAAGAGGGTTGGGGATCACCAACTTGAACAAGGTTTAAAACCTTTGTCCAAAAGCTTATTTCCCCCTAACTCAAGCACTAAGGGATCTCTCTCAGATATTGGAAATACTTTCTGGAATTATCAAGCCTCAAGGTGTTTCTAGCCAAGTGCTCTAATGGATAGAAATGTTGTGTCTTTCAAGTGAGCTATAGGCTCCTATTTATAGAGTTTAGAGACACCCTTTGAATTTCAAATTCCACCAACCCCCATGGCTGTTACCAATGTTTAATTGGATTAATATGGAATTAAAATTGAGATTTGGGAGTTATTTGGGTTTTTGGAACCGTTCAACACATTTGGAAAAAATTGAAAAATTGGCCTGAAATGCACCTGTGGCCGCGGCCAGGGACATTAGTGGCCGCGGCCACTGCTCTCTGTCCCCCAGGCCGCGGCCACAGCCCAGTTTTAGCACTTGAAAATGTGCTGTTTTTCCAAACGGTTCCAAACCCTCCCAAATGATTTTGTAACTCCCAAAACACATTATTGGGGTTAAAATCATATCTCTAACAGCCATTTCACATATGGCTTTATGAAATTCAACTCAATATTGTGTAACACCAAATTTACACAATAAAGGGTAATATTTGGAAGTTACAAATTTGTAACACCAAATATGTTACATTATTTGGATATATCTCATATATCTAAATGTAATGCCTCGGATTCCCTATTATGGTTTAACGGCTGGATTTGTAGGCTGGGAGGGCCATAATTGTTTAATTATGCCATTTAATGTGTTTATGCATGTTTATGAGAATTATATTATAATATAATGTTAATTGTATGCATGTCGGTGATATATGTTGAGACCACATTATGATGTGGGTTTGTTCGAGCTATTCGACATGAGACGATCGTAGATTATTGATTAGCAGTTTGGTCACAACAGGTTTAAGTGTCGGGACTTGGGTTGAGTCTCGGGGTGATTTTGGTGATTAGAGCGTTACCGGGTGGTAAAGGGTAACGGGATGTGAATTATTGGTGTTTATGATTATTGAGAATAGCGGGAATTGGAGAGTGTTAATTATGATTAACGAGATAGAAGGGAAGTACCAGATATGCCCTTGGGAGCCTTTAGAAACTATTAATTGACCTAGGGGTAAAATGGACATTTCACCCCTAGGATAGATATAACACTTGATGACTGAAGAAAGTGATGGAAAACAGAGTATACTTTAGAGTTCTCCCGTACCTTCTTCTCCTCACTGTTCTTTGTGGTTTTTGAACCAATTTTGAGGATTCAAGCTTGGGAAGCAAGCCTTGGGAGTTTGGGAGTGTGTTCCACCATTGAAGACCATCATAAGCCGAGTTTTGGGTAAGTTTCTAACCATGGTTTTCTTTGGTTTGCTCTGTTTTGGTTTGTTTTGCAGCTGAGATTACTAGGATGAATTCATGGTTTTTGTTGGGAGTTTTGGCTAGGGTTCCCATGCTTGTGATGTTTGGGGTGTGTTAGGATGGTTTTGGGTTTATTTGGCATCAAGAATAGGCTTTGGAAGCTTGGGAATCGAGTTAGAATCGAGGAAGTTGAAGAAGGTCGGTTCAGGGGTGTTTGGGCCTGGAGGTAGCGCTACAGCGCCCACCCTAGGGCGCTATAGCGCTCCTCGGGAGGCTTTCTGGCGCTTGGGAGGTTCTGAGTAGAGCGCTGTGGCGCTAGGGGTTGAGCGTTGTAGCGCTACCCTGTTCCTTCCAAACCCCGTTTTGAGTGTTTTTAAGGGTTTTTGATTTGGGGTTTCAATACTTAAGGCCCGGGATCGAATCTACTCACCGTGTGGGCATGTTTCGAGGTCCCGAGGGTGGTGCTTGGGTTAAGACCTTATTATTATGGATTCTCATTAATGGAGGTTATAATTGGTTGTGATTAGGTAACCGCTAAGGAACTAAAAGATCGATCGTTCTCAGGGGTCGTCTTTATCATACTTCTCGCTCGAACTTGAGGTAAGAAAATAGTGTGTGGATACAATTGCACCCTGTACAGGTATATGACATGCATGGTTTGATATTGAGGCATGTTGGTTGATATATGTGAACATGGATTGCATATTAAATGCTAATGAATGCTGATTACCTGTTTAAGACACTGACTAGTCAGGGACCGACTCTAAAGTCGGTGATCACGTATTGAATGGTCTTACGGCATTAATGCGGGACCGACCCTAAGGTCGAAGAACTTATAAGCGCTTGCCTGGTCTACAACCAAAAGACTATAGCCAAGGTATATGACCCCGGTGACCGTTTGTCACATGGCTAAGGGACGTTGTCCATAGTTTCGAATCTAGAGTCGTGAGGAAGGTTATGTTGGTGACCAATCACCATGCACTTGTCCTAAACAAGCTTATGAAAGAATCACTTATCAGCTGAGCCCTGGTGACCCTATCGTCACATGGCTAGAGGGAGCGATGCTCATTATTGTGACTTTTGGCTATTGTCACCTATTTGCTGGACTGATAGTCCTGAATGGTTATTATGATCGCCGTTGATATCATATCATGTTTTATTGTGTTTTCTTGCTGGGCCTTGGCTCATGGGTGCTATGTGGTGCAGGTAAAGGAAAGGAAAAGCTTAACCAGCCCTGAGTGGAGAGCTTGGGCGATGTTGTGTACATACAAGGCCGCTTGACCGCCACGGTCAAGGAGTTCTCAGAGGGACTAGGGGTTTACCCTATTTTTGCCGCTTAGGCCGGCGGGGATTGTAAATTTGGAACTGTAGCGACTCTTTTGTATTACGAACTACTTGTAAACATTTTGAAAGGCTCATGAGCAGTTTGTTTACTTAATGAAATGTACCCTTTCCTTTTTACTGGTTTTCTACCTTAACCTGATAATAACACTTAGATCACGTTTTTAACCAAAGGACTCGGGTAGAGGGTCAAATTTCCGGTTCACCGTTCACCGTAACTGTTCTGGGGTAGCCAGGGCGTTACACTAAATATTGTAACTCTCTATTATATGTTACAATATGTGACACTCTTTGTCACATTGATTTAATCTAAAACATTATATTATAATATAATATAATATTACATTATATTATAAAATAATATAACACTACCTACTACTCGAGTGTTGAACACGTGGCCGTCTGAAATTGGCGTCTGTCCGGGTTTCGAAGACTGCGACAACTATCCTGTAAACTTTTTGCCGCCACACGACTCATTTAATCTTTTCCTTTGGATCTCATGCTGAGCCAATTGAATGGCCCAAATTAATTCTCAAAGTTTATGTATAAATAGGGAGATCGTGCCTGAACCTTACCACTTTTGCATTCAAAAACTTTCCTTTCAAAAACTAAAAATTCCCTTTTTCTCTCAAACTTTTCCCAGAAACCTTCATCGCCCTTTAGTCTCTCAAAAGCTTTCAAGCTCCAGCCTATGGACGAATCGACATTCTCATCGAACGAACGTATAAACTATAAGTATTTCCTCATCTAGTTTGAATCTTTCATTTCTTTATTTTCCAGTGACTTTTTTACTTCGAAAAACATTCTTTGTTCAATATCGTTTCAATTTTTGGCCATGTTTGAGTTTAAATAGGGTTTGGCTTAGGCTAAAATAATGACACTAGACTTGTTTAGAAATAAGGTATTAAAAAACTGGGCAAATTTTATGGGTTTTACAAAGAAAATGTCACCGGTAAATCGATTAGGATACCTGTTTGGATGTAGAAGTTGAGAGGATTTTAGGTTTGGCTCTGGGTAGCTTATGGATCACGATTCCTTAAACGATTTTGCATTAAACCGCTTTCAAAAGAAAAGTAGTGGGTCTGACAAATGAATCATGAAGTATCAGGGAATTTCACAAATTCATAGCGCGTGACCTAGGACTATGCGTGGACCCATGCATTGATGCTAGGACACAACTTAGCTCGTGTAAATTTTTGAATACCCATAAGTAAACAACTTAAACCCTCGGATCATCGTACCTTTATCATCGTAGCTAGTAATTGTCTTAGGTCACCACTAATAGGTCGCTTTGTCATCAAGCGAGCTAGATCATGGCCCCACCAAATAAAAACGTCGCGAGCTTCTCTACTAAGAATAAGAACAAAGATAAGCAGATCGCGTCTGAATCTCCAATTCCTCATTTCGGTCCAGTGGTCGAGAGGGAACTTGTCATCGACCCCAACGCTTTTTTCAAGGTCAACCACATTATGTCTCGAATAACGTCGCAAGGGAAAGTAAACAAAATACTACTGAGCCATGGGATCGAGATGGGAATCGATGTCCTCCTCGGTCGACCTCCGTTGGAAGAAGAGCAGAGTTGCACCCCTCTGCAAGATGACTTTGGGGCTTAGAGTAATGAGCATCTGAAAGCAGGTGCCTTCCTCCCCTTAGACCAATACTTCGTAGATTTTCTTAACTACGTCAAACTGTCTCCGTTCCAGCTCCCCCTGAACTTGTATCAACTTTTGGCGGGGTTAAAATATCTATTTTTGCGACACGAGTGAGAGGTCCCCACCCCAGCAAATATTATCTACTTCTTCTGCCTCAAGGCCAGTCCTGATCAGAAGGGGCGAGGTGATGGCTTTTACTACCTCACTCGTTTCCCCAACTTGCCATCCATCATTGACCTCCCCAACCACCCAAATGACTATAAAGACTAGTTCTTTATGTCAAATGGGTTCAAGAACTGCGATCATCGATACTTCAACCGCCTTCGTAAGTCCTCTAACTTTATGAATTTTGTACGTGAACTCCTTTATCATTTTCATTTTTTTTGTTTAATCATTCTAACTGAGTTCGCTCCTTGTACAACTATATTCGCAAGGACAGAGCGGTCTGAGACCCTTGGGGTCAATACGAGACGTTGTCTTGTCTTCCTTTGAAGGAGAAGGACTTCCATCAGGTAGTGAATGATGCTACCATGGTGGCTTGCAACCTGATCAGCAAAGGCCAGACACTGGCTATCAGGACCCGAGGTCCACCTCTCGTTCTTCCCATGCTCCCCCTCCTCAAGAAGTCTTGCCATCCATTGAAGACACCAAGGAGAAAGAAGATGTGGCACCACTGGTACGTAAGAGGAGAGTCCCTGAAGATGATCAAGGACCTGTTCCAGAGCGAGCTACGTCTAGGCTACTCTCCCAAGAAAACAAATATAAAGAAGATTAAAAAAATAAAAACAAGGTCTTAGATTTTAAGCATAATCGATGATCATTAAGGATATGGATGCACATAAACTGACAACATCACGTTTTCGATTCAAGGATTGATCTTTTTTTAAAATAAAAATATTTTATTTATTTATTTATTTTGTTGTTTCATTTTAGGGACTATAAATATGAATTTGTTTTGTATGTTAAAAAACCAAAATTAAGTCTTATACTATATATATAAAAAAATACATATTTATTACCTTTCACTTATTGGCATTTATTATTATGCCCACTTAGCTTCTTATTAAAATTTGGTACGAAGAGAGATATCACAACCATTTGTCAATCATTGTTGGGTTTTGTTTTAATTTTTTTTTCTTCCTAATATCATTTATCAGATTTCATTAATTATTAGTGTAGCTTGGGACATGGAAAACTAAAGTAATATGGGTGGAGACGGAAAGTTGTAATATAAAATTATATATAAATGGTATTAATGGAATAAAAAGTGTTTAATTAGCGTAAAATTGAAAAAAGATCACATATAGAATTGAAACAAAATTAAAAAACACGTAAAAGTGAAAATGAAAGGAGAAATTACCGTATTTAGGGTAATTTCCCTAAATTATTAGTCTTGGAGAAACATTCTAACTTTTAATTTAAAAAATAATGTTGTTGTTTATTAACAATATTATTCCATATTTCCTATCAAATTAACAACCGTAGATAATACACAAGTAATTATTATTCCAATCTCTCTTATGCAAATTAATCAAAGGTAAGCATTATTAACTAATTTTTTTTACTACATAACCTAAAGAAAAAGAACCAAAATTCAACCTAATGAAAGCATAAATTCTATAGAGATGAATTGATATAAGCCAAAAATTCAACAAACATAATTCATTCAACTTAGGTTATGTTTCTCATCATATTTAAAAAAAAAAAAAAAACTTTGACCTAATCTCTTATCATAATTTATCACAAATACTTTGAATCCTAGACTATTAGGTAAATAACAATTCTAAGATAACATTAAATTCATGTCAAATCTTATCTAGTGGCCACATAATTAACATGAAAACAATAATCAAAATAATAAGAATAGAAAAACATAAGCAATTTGATATAAGAGAAAATAAGAATTCATAATCATCAATAAATGAAAAAAAAATTATGATGAGTTTTTTAGATAGAAGTGTGGGAAAAAAAGTGCATATAGAAGCACTCTTGATAATTCTCAAATTGACCGTGTTGTTAGGTGTGGTCGCCGGTGACCGGTCTTTGTCTATATTTTAGAGATTTGAGGTTTGGCTATTGAGGCAGCTTTTACTTGTCATGGATCGTGATGAATGGGCGGCTTTGAATGATTCTTTGGACTGCGATGATGAGATCATCGAGGGTGATCTTGAGGCGGATTTCATCGACGTTGGACAAGACAGTGTTGCTCGAACCTTTGTGGGTAAGTTGATCTCCACCAAAGTTGTCTCGGGAGAGCACATAACGCAATGTATTGAGGTTTTTTGGAAAATTAACGGGTCGGTGACGGTCAAGGCCGTGGGAAATAATGTTTTTCTGTTTAGATTTTCGGATCTCAAAGATAAGCGGAATGTCTTTGGCGGTGGACCTTGGTTGTTGGAACATCAACTCTTGGCCTTGGAAGTCCCTACGGGAGTAGGTGATTATCTTTCCTTGGCCTTTGATAGAGTCAAATTTTGGGTTCAAATTCATCTTGTCCCTATTTCTTGCATGAATGTGGATATGGGAAGGGAACTAGGGGGTCTTCTTGGCCCGGTCACGGATGTTGACGAGATTTCTTCTACGGATTGTTTGGGAAAATTCTTACGTGTCTGGGTCGGTATCGATATTACGAAGCCACTTCCTAAACTTATGAAAGTTAGTTTGATCAAGGATGAGGAAAAGGCTAAGTTTCCTCTAAAGTATGAGCGTCTCCCCGATATTTGTTTTTGTTGTGGTATTATCGGACACCCTTTGCGGGAATGTGCTTCGTTGCCGGCTTCGGTTCCGCGTGGCCATAAGTGGAAGTACGGCGATTTTATTCGTGCGAATCCAGTCCAGCGACTGCATGCTTCATCTAAGAGGTCTTGTTTGGATGCTGGGAAGTTACGTCGTGCGGTTGGAAAGGAGAAAGGCGGCCCGTCTGTTGTGATAAAAGGTTATGTGAATCAGAGGGCGGCGAGCGGTGGTGTTGCTTCGATCAGGCCTGAAGTCAAGTCAAGCCCGATTTGGAAAGTTGCTGGTGTGAATCGGGGTGCCAGCCTTTCTCTTTCTTCTTCGTCTTCTGGGGCCGATGGTGCTCAAAAGAGAAACAATTTGGCTGTGGTCAATGACATTCCTAATTTGGTGGCTAATATTGATTCTCAAATAAATGAGAAGTTGCATATTTCTTGTGATGGGAAAAATGATAACTCCCCATTTATTGCTGAAAAAGTTTCCCTTTCTAATTTGAGTCAACCCTTGACTTTAGGTATTAATTTACCTATCCTTGGGGAGTTAAGTACACCTTGTGCATCAAAAAAGATTGGGGAGGCTTCTATGGCCATTTCGGGTAACAATGGTGCTAAAAATGGCATTTTTGGGAATGCTTGGTCTGGTGATATTGGGCCAGTTTCTGTTGGGCCAACTCTTCAATCTAAGAATATAGAGGCTTCTGCTCACGTGCCTCTTTTTACCAGCCACGTGAAGGTGCATGGGACTGATATTGCTTCTCTTCCAGCCATGCATGTTTCGTCGCTGCAAGCTTTGCCGTCTTCTTCTCTCGACGACGGCTTCAAGGCCAAGTGTGGCCTGCGGCCTCCTGTGCTGGGAGTCAAACGCCACCTTCTGCCAGAATCTAAGGACCACGGGGTTGATCCTAAAGGGAAACAAAGGACTAAGGGGGAAGGCACAGGAGTGTAGGGACTCAAGTCATGCATCGAAGGGGAAAGGACGGAAAAAAATTCTGGGCGTTTTCGGGTTTGCTCCGTCTAGTTCTTCTTTCAAAACGACAAAACGGAGGGCTCGTGGTGGTGTTGGGTTGGTGCGGGATGCTGTTGACTCGGGTCTGGTTCCTCTGGCCGAAGTGACGGAGGGTGTTCATGGTGTTGGTTCGGAGGTTGTTGAGCTGAAAACTTCCGTTGGTTCTCTTGGGTCACCCGTCAAGATGAACAATGATGGCGGGGTGACTTCTTTTGACTTGGCGGTGCCTGTGAAGCAGGGCCTCCTATCATTATGAATGTGTTGGCGTGGAACGTCCAAGGCATGGGCAATGATAGGACGTTTCGAGCACTCCATGCCAATGTTCGGGAAGTCAATCCGCACATTTTTTTTTCTTTCTGAGACACTTGGTACTGTTGCTTAAATGGAGTTTTTACGAGTTCGTTTGGGTTTCGCTGGTAAACTAGTAGTTGAAAAAGTTGGGAGAAGTGGTGGACTTTGTCTCTTTTGGTTGGAGGATATTGATGTTACTCTTCTTTCTTTTTCAAGAGGACACATTGATGTCTTAGTTTCTATTTCAAGGGTCACTCCTTGGAGGTTTACTGGGATTTATGGGCAGCCTGATGCCTCTTTGCGACATGATTTTTGGACTTTATTGCGTCGCATTGCTTACAATAACACGTATCCTTGGGTTTGTGGTGGTGACTGGAATGAGATTTTGGTTCAAAATGATAAGGATGGGGGTCCCCCTCGGCCTCAATTCTTGATGAATAATTTTAGGACAGCTTTGGATGATTGTTTCCTGAGTGATATGGGGTTTGAGGGCCCTAAATACACTTGGGTTAATAAACATCAAGATTCTTATTTTGTCCAAGAAAGGTTGGATCGTTTTGTTTGCAACTCGGCTTGGATGAACTATTTCCCAGATTCGCATATTTCTCACCTTACTTTTCGGGGTTCCGACCATAGGCCTATTGTTTTGGCCACAAATCGTCATTTAGCGGACAGTAAGCTGCTCTTTCGTTCTAGATTTCATTATGAAAATGCTTGGGCTTCTGAGTCTGAGTGCGAAAACATCATTACTACTGAATGGAAAGCTGCGAGTGCGGATCCTCTGTTGAAAGTGGTTGAAAGTGTGGGCGCTGTAGGGAAAAAGTTACAAAAGTGGAATAAAGAAGTACATCAGCGCCATAAAAAAGCCATTGGTCAAAAGTTGAAGCAGATGGCGATTCTTGATGCTAACCTTGACCGTGTTTCTTGTGCGGAACTTCGGATACTTGAAAAAGAACTGGATGTTCTTCATGAAAAGGAAGAAAAGTACTGGGCCTCTCGTGCTAAGGTGAGCTAGTTGAAGCTTGGCAATAAAAACACTTCCTATTTTCAGAAGTGTGCCTCGGGTAGGAAGAAGAAAAATGGGATTGCTTCGATCCTCAATAAAGATGGTGTTCTTGTTTCCTCTCCGGATGATTTGGGGGCAGTGTTTGTGGAGTATTTTTCTGATCTTTTTATTTCTACCAAGCCTTCTCGTGAGGCTCTTGCTCGGGTCTTGAATGCGGTTCCACTAAAGATTTCGGCTACTTTGAATAGTCAGCTCACCCGTCCTTTTGTTGGGGAAGATGTGAGGAAAGCTCTCTTCCAAATGGACCCTTCTAAAAGCCCAAGTAGTGATGGTATGACAGCTTGTTTTTATCAGAAGAACTGGGAAACTGTTGGCCCGGATGTGATTGCGGCTGCTCTCTCCTTTTTGAATGGTAATTCTACTCTAAAAGGTATTAACAAGACTCTCATTTGTCTTATTCCCAAGGTTGACTCTCCTAGTAAGCCTGCTGATTTTCGTCATATTAGCCTTTGTAATGTCATTTATAAGATCATCACTAAAACAATGACTAATAGGATGTGTGAGGTCTTGTCTGGTGTGATTTCGGAAGAACAAAGTGCTTTTCTCCCTGGTCGTCTGATTACTGATAATGCTCTTATCAGATTTGAGTGCATCAATGCTTTGAAAAAAAAGAGAAAATTTGGTGCTCCTGGGTATTGTGCCATTAAGTTGGATATGTCCAAAGCTTATGATCGAGTGGAGTGGTCCTTCCTTGGAAAGATTATGGAGAAATTGGGGTTTCATGTTGATTGGATCAGGAAGGTTCTTGATTGTATCTCTTCGGTGGAGTACTCTGTTCTTGTGAATGGTGGTGTGTTTGGTTCTTTTCAGCCTGAGAGGGGTCTCAGACAAGGTGACCCAATGTCTACGAACCTTTTTCTATTGTGTGCAGAAGGTTTGACTACTTTGGTTAAACAAGATTGTGTTAATAACTTACTCCACGGTTTTCCTTGTGGTATTTCGCGGCCGAAGATATCTCACTTGCTGTTTGCGGACGATTCTCTTTTCTTTCTGCAAGCGTCGGTTTTGGAGTGTGAGAGATTCAAGTTGATTTTGTCTTGGTATGGTTCAGCTTCTGGACAGAGGGTCAATTTTGAAAAATCGGCTGTTTGTTTAGTCCGAACATTGAAACCATTGACAAGAATAATATGATAGCGGCGCTGGGGGTAGTAGGTGTGGATTGTCATGAAAAATATCTGGGTCTTCCTTGCTTCGCTGGTCATACCAAATCGGGGATGTTTAATTCTGCGCGTGATCGTATTTGGAAAAAACTTAATGGTTGGAAGGCGAAATCTTTCTCTATGGCGGGTCGTGAGGTTCTCATTAAAGTTGTTATTCAGTCTATTCCTACTTATACGATGTCGCTTTTCAAACTTCCCATGTCTTTCGTGAATAGTATCCATGGTATGTGTGCCAGATTCTGGTGGGGTGGTGATGACACCAAACAAAAGATGCACTGGTGTACTTGGGAGCGACTTTGCTGCCATAAAGAAGATGGTGGTATGGGCTTTCGGGATTTACACCTTTTTAACCAAGCTATGCTAGCTAAACAAGCGTGGCGGCTTTATGATGACCCGAGTTCCGTAGCAGCTAAGGTTCTGAAAGGCTTGTATCACAGGAAAAAGCCCTTTGGTTCTATGGTTAAATCTAAGAATGGTTCTTTTGTCTGGAAAAACATTTTATGGGGAAAGGAGTTGTTTGATGCTGGATCTATTTGGAGAGTTGGAAACGGTAAGGATATCAGAGTGTATGAAGATGGGTGGGTTCCAATGCCGTCAAACTTTTTGGTTCTGTTTCCTAACTTTTTACGTGAAGGAAGTACGGTTTCTCAACTCAGATCTGACTCGGGGGATTGGGATTTGGAGCTCATTCGTGGTCTTTTTTCCCCTGATGAGGCTGCGACAATCCTATCTATTCCTTGGCCATCTTCTCCGACTCGGGATAGACTAATCTGGGGTTATGAAACTTCTGGTCTTTATTCTGTCAAAAGTGGTTACTGGCTTGCTATTCGCAACCTAGGCACAGGTCGTGCTTCTTCCTGAGTCGGGTTTTCGAGGTGGTGGAAAAAAATTTGGTCTCTCAATCTTCCTCCGAAGGTTAAGATGTTCGCTTGGCAGATCTCTTCTAATTGGATTCCTACCAAATGCAACCTCACTAAGCACGGTTTATTGACAGACGAGGTATGTCCTATTTGTGATTCTCAGTTAGAAACTACCCATCATGCCTTATGGGGTTGCTCTTCCCTTGCTGACTGTCGTAATCTTAGTGATATCTCTTTGGGGGATCCTCTTGCTGTTTGTCACGATTTCTATGATTTTATTCATCAGTTTCTGGACCCTTTGCCAATTGCTTCCTTAGAGCTGATTTTGGTAATTATGTGGAGAATTTGGTTTAGGAGAAAAAAAAGGTGCATTATGATAAAATGATTGACTCAGACATTGTTGTTTCTTGGGGTCGTGACTTCCTTGCTAACTATCAGAGAGTAGATAAGCCTCTTGATAATTCTCTCACGTTGGGGAACTCGCCATCCACGCTCATGGGCTCTTTTAGGTCGGCATGGGTGCTGCCTACTAGGGGGATTGTTAAGATCAATGTCGATGCTGCTCTTGATGCCCCTAATGGAAGATGTGGGTTAGGTATGGTGGCTCGTGACTCCACCGGTGATGTTATAGTTTCTGCTGTTTGGCACATTATGGGTACTGTCACTCCTGAAATAGCGGAAGCTTTAGCTTTAAAATATGCTGCCAACCAATGCCGCTTATTGGGTTTCCAATATGTGTGGTTTGAATCTGATTGTTTGAATGTGGTTTTGAAGTTTAATAACCAGGTTCCTTTGGCTTCTTCTCTGGGGTTAGTCTTAGCAGATTTTAGACTCAGTTTTTCACTCTGCTAGTTTTTCTTTCTGTGCTAGATCCTTTAATACTGTTGCCCATTCCTTAGCTAAATATGCCTTGTCGGAAGTTATTAGTAAGGTTTGGTGGCCTGGTTACCCTTCTTGTATCCATGATCTCATTTTATATGAGAAGAATTAATTCAATCAGTCTCCCCCTCACATTTTCTTCAAGCTATTTGCTTGGCTGGTGAGTCTTGGGGTTTTTCTCAAAAAAAATAAATGAAAAAAAAACATGTTTAGAGCTTTAAAATCACCATCAACTACATAAAAACTTAGCTAGACATAACTAAAAATAAGCACAAGAATTTCACAAAGTGTTTTAAGAAAGAGATGAATAAGAATGAAAGTGAAACATAAACTCTCTATTGAATAAATCTCTCTAAAATTCACTCATTGATGCTAAGTTTTTCTATGACAAGAAATATATATTTCAAATAGAAACTTTACGCCTCTATTTATAGTATTCTTAAAAATATCACATATATAAAAATTCAGATTTAAATTTAAACTAATGTGTTTTTTATTTTTTTGTGAAAAACTATTCCCAATTCAGTTTTGGAAAAGTATCAATTTGTTGCAATTTAAATTGCTTGGGCGTGTGTAGAGCACTTGCTCTCAGATTGTTAGTGCAACTCACTTGCTTGGAAAGAGATTGATCTCATGGGGACCACATGATTTGACGAAAAAGCTGATGGTTCCTTTAGACACGTGCATATGACAGCTGCTAGCTCTACTATTGGTGTGTGGACTTCACTTGCTTGGAAAGAAAGCGGGCAAGTTACACGTGGGACCAACAAATGAAAAATGGTGCAGAATTTAACACGTGGCAAGGAGAAAATAAATGTGTAATAGGCTGGGCTCTTCATGGTTTGTGATTTCATAAATCGTTCTTTACAAAAATACCACATTTATCTATAAAACCAAATAAATCAAATTAAAAATAAATATTTCCAAATTAAATCTATGAAAGTATTAATTAATACTCAATTTATTTTAATGATAATTGTTGACTAGCTTTTTCACTAATAACTAAAATAACAGAAAATGTTAAAGAAAAAAGAAAATAGAACACAAATTTTACGTGGCTCATGCTATAAAGAACTTGTACAACTCAAGTTCTCTAGGTTTTCAAGCAGTGTTTGTGCTCACTCTGAAAAATGGAATTCGAATCCTTTACAATGTGTGTCCTAGCCCTATTTATCAGCATCTAGGACAATTAAGCTCATTAATTGGATTTGATTACAATTATCCTCTCTTAATGAGGGTTGTTATTACATAAATGGACATTCTGTATTAACTAAGATCGTGGGCCCCAGAATATCTCGTGTGGGCCCAGTACAAGGAGTCTTAGCCCATTGCTTTATTAGGGAAAATGCCACTGACAGTGTCAGGGTGGTAGTTGCACATGTCAGGCGGCGTTGTGAGACATCCTCTTTGCCACTTGTACGGGATTGACACCATGATCTCTAAGATAATTGGGTGTGATAAAGTTGTTTGTGGTCTAGGACGTCCCTTTGTCTGAGACCTGGCAACTGCCCTCCTGGTCCGAAGAAGGGTTCTCGCGTGCTCGGGGGAGGTGATCATGGAGGAAGTGATCTCGTTGTAAGACTTGGAGCACTACTCTTTGACAAGGTTCTCAGAAGGGAATGCCCTTGGAGGATGTACTCCTCCGGTGGTGGTAAGCAATGGTAAAAACTGGACTCAGATCACTCTTCCGCGGAGTCAATCACTCTTTAATTATGGCACTTGTCAATTGGTGAAAACACGGACAATATTTGCCCCCAAGTCTGCACTCATCTTCATGGACAGTGGAGACTTAATAAAAAAGGTAGGTGCCACCTGTTGGCTCCCCAATACTGGGTCCACCAATTGATTCCATTTAAAAAAGGTAGGTGCTACGTTTTCGAGTACGTTCTTTGCCTCGATTTTTGCGACCATCAGATAATGCTTGAGTACCTACTCCCTAGGTGATCAATTGTTGAGGAGCAAGTTACTTTTTATCCACGTTTTGAGGTTTTGAATTTAAACACTACCCCCTTACCCATTTCCTTCACTTTGTCATTTGCACCCAAAACTTTTCGACTTCCAGAGAGCTAAAACCCTCCATTCTCAGAGAAGCCATTCAAAAAACTTCCATTTTCTCTTCGTTGAATCTAGATAATTGGAGGGAGTATAGATACTTCTGGCTTACTCGAAGATGATGCGTTCACGTGTACCGATTTCTCCATTTCTGTTTTTTGTTCTTGATTTTCTGGGTAAGTTTTGGGTTTTGGTTTCTATTTTGGGGATAATGAACATGTGAGGAATGTAGGTCGCTTTCCTCTTTTTGTGTTCTTTTAGACTCATTTTGGTGTCAAAACCGACTGTAAGTGGCCTTTTTCACACTTTTATCGAAAACACAATTTCTGATAAATTTCTAGATTCTAGCCATTATGTGGCCATGTTATTTATCCCCGATGGTGTTTCTGGAGACATCTTGATCCTCCGAGAACACTCATTTTCTAGAAAATTTTCCTTCTTTTTTCGATCCTCGAGCATTTGTCTTAGGGTATTCTCATGTTCTGGTCATTTTCCTTTCGGTTAGGATACTAACTGCTTGGTTTTGTTTCAGATGTCCGAGGAGCTCAGGGAACTGCATCAACACGGTTTTTGCGGGTTTGACCAAGAAATTCAGAACATGGCCTGAGAACAAGGACGAGATCTCAAGGATGTTCGAGTAGATGATCGCTTGGTTGTGGTGGAGGTTGCTCTAGTGGCGGAGAGGCCATTGGCGGTAGCAGCACAATCCTTGGTGCGCACCTTGACTGAGGCAGAGGTCAACATGGGTCCCATCCAAAATGAGTTGGGCGGGTACAAGGCCTCATGATTTGAGGTGGAGCATATTTTGACCAAGTTGAAAAACTTGGATGCCTTGGTCATCATCAAATCCCACTATGGGATTCACAATGATGGATACTTCATTCATCTTTGTTAGAAATCAGAGAGGTCTCATCGGAGCGTCCATGGATTCGGAGCCTGGAGCCAGTCCCACCTCCAAGTGGGAGCAACTTTCCCGCTCCACCAATATTTTGTTATTTTTTTGAAGTACGTGGGGATTGCCCCTTTCCAACTCACTCCAAATGGCTACAGGGTCCTCTTAGGCCTGTACGTCTTGTATAACCGATATTAATGGCCATAACCCTCTTCGACAGAGATCTTGTATTTCTATATCTTCTGAGCTTGTCCCAAGAAGAAATGATGTGATTTGGATGGGTTTTACACCCTGATGAAGTACTCCCGGATCACTTACAAGGCCCCTCATCAAAACGAGAGCCACGATCAAGAGTTCAAGGACCACTTCTTCTTTACCACTGACTTCCCTCTCCAGGACAACTCGACCTTACTCCTAGATTTTGCCAGGGTTGGTAAGTCTTCTCGTCACTTTCTAAGAACATATTGTCGATTCTCGGACATTCTTTAGACTTAGTAGTTTCCTTTACGTCATTTTAAGCCCCTTTTCCCTCACCATGTTCATCCTTGCCTACCATGATCGTCTGCAGGCCATGAGGGATTTCCTAGACGTGGAGCTGGAACTGAGCCAGCTGGTGACTATGGAGAACCTGGTCTATGTGGGAATTCTCTGGGACGGGGAGCGTATTGGGAACCTGGATCTTACCAGGTTCCAAAACTCCTCCAGGACTTGATCGCTTACCTTGATTCACATTGAGCAGATAGACACGTTGGCCAGGGCCGAATACAACCTGCTGATTACGCCCAAACTTGTCTTCACAAAGCGGTCAATTGTAGTGTAAAATTGGCGGTCGTATCCATGAGGAGATGTCTAAAATAAGCTCTAAACGTAGCAAACAATTAGTTTAGAAATAAGTGAAAATAAACACAAGAGAATGGAAAACAACTTTTGTGAGAAATTGTAGAGACAAATTAATATGAGATGAGAAAATCAATAATAAAAAAAATGGCAGGTTTCGAGAATACAATCCATGCTTCATTCACTTATTTGGGTTTTATTCAATGAAAACAAATAAGATTATAAATTACGTAAGAACGACAATGTACTCTCAGGCGATAATGCAGTATGTTGACGCGGTTTTTCGCCAACAGTGTATTACGAAATTTAGCTGGAATGAACTAGTGCTTAAGGATAAACCATAATGAGAATAATTACTCTTTAAAGTAATTATAATGATATAGTAAGAATACCCGTTCCTTTTTACGTGGTTTGGAGGTTAAAATCCCCCTAGTCCATGAGTCAATATTATTGTTGTATCTCTCTTTCTATTTTTACAGAGTATTTGCATTACAGAAAGGATCCCACCTCTTGCACTACCCAGGGTCTTGGTATTTATAGGAGAATGATCTCTAGGTAGGTGTTGGGGTCATCCCGTGATCTCTTGATTCCTCACATCATCTCTGTGACATTAATGATTAATATCTAAATTTTATATTGAAGTGTGGTATAATCAATAGGTAAAATGGATAATGGGCCGCATGGCCTAAATCAGGCGTGTGATGTCTGATCATGCACGTTTATATTGCATATCCGGGAATCCGGGAATTCGGGAATAAATAGACATATGATGTCTGTTTTATGCACGCTTATATTGCATAATCAACTTTATAAAGATCCTGGGGCATGTCAGATCTCTGGCTTACCACGAGCTAGCGTACTGCCAGCTCGTGCCTTCCGATGCTATATTCCACAGGTGGTTCTAGGTAGTATGCTCCTTTGAACTCACCAGCTCGAGCTATTTGTCTAGGGAATCGTACCGAATTTCCTCAGATGAAAGGTGAACACGTGGCACATCGATTATAGCTTTTTGCTAGCCCGCTGTACCCGAGCTGCCTCAACAAGGTACGTGCTGATTTTCAGGGCGTACATTTGCCCCCCAAGTCCCTTTTCGTGTTCTATGACGTTACTTCTGACCCTCACGGTAGGGACTTTTAAACTTCCTTTGCGATTATGCAGACCCTGCCCACCATTTGAGTACTGGACACGTGGAACGCCGTGATTGGCGTCTGTTCGGGTTTCAAGGATTGTATTAAATGGCCTGACCACCTTTTTGTCGCCGTTTCATCTTTCGAATCATGACCCTCGTATCTCGCATTAACTTGATCGGACGGTTCTCGTTTCCTTATGCCTTTTACGTACAAATAGGGCTGACAATTTTCAGCACTCATCACCTTTCATTCGAAATTTTCCTTCATTTTCTCTCTTCTGAGCTTCAAAAATTCTTCTTCTTCTCCTTCTTATTAAAATCCCAGAAATCCCCATAATCTCATCACAAAAAACCCTCGGAAACCCAGTCATCAAGGATTTCCCCAGAAGCCCTTCTTCTATTTTTCTTGCAACTTTCGTTTGAAGAACATATTGTAAGTTTCCTGTGTTTTCCGAGACTTGTATGTTACTGTTTTCCATGTGTTTCAATTTTCTTCCTTTTTCTTTGTCATGTGAATATGCACTTTATAGTTACCAACAATAGGCTGCTCCTAAATAACTTTGGTGCATAAGTTTTGATTTTAGGCGTATTGAGTAGATCCTAAAACATGCCTAGGACTGTGATGTTCATAACTAGGTAATTTCTGGGTAAGTTTAGGAAATACTCATTCGGGATATGGAAGACGAGAGGTTTTTAGGGTACAAAACCGGGTAGCTTAGAGGTCACGTTTCTTAGGCAGTTTTTCTTTAAAACCCTTTACCCAAGGCAAGTAGTGGCCTGACTCTACTGACACGCGGATCCCTGAATATCAGGGATTTTTTGGGAAACCTAGGCGCGTAGCATAGGCAATGCGTGACATCATGCGGGCTGATATTGCATCAGCTCGCGTGTTAGGACCCCTGGCCCTTGTTATTTTTCATGTTCAAAAAATTCTACGTCGGCCACTAAAAGCTCCATCATTTTTATTCGATAGGTGAGCTGATGGCACCCAAGAAAGACGCATCCAAGAAGAACGTAGCAGGATCGTCGTCCCAGCAATCTCACAAGGGAAAGGAGGTCGTCCCTGATTCCTCCCTGCCTGAGTACGACCCCGTGGTGGAGAAGGAGGTCGCGGTCGCTCCTGACGCCTTTTTCGAGGCCAAAAAGATTGTCTCGAAGATAACGACCCAAGGAAGGTTCAACAAGATCCTGCTGTCCCATAACATTGAGGCTGGGACGGGGGCTCTCATCGCCCGACCTCCCTACGAGGGGGAGCGGAGCTGTGCACCCCTCCTGGAAGATTTCGCAGCCTGGAGTGATGAACATGTAAAGGGTGGGGCCTTCCTCCCCCTTGACCAATACTTCGCAGACTTCCTCAACTATGTGAGGTTGGCGCCGTTTCAACTTCCACCGAACTCCTATGGTCTACTGGCTGGGCTGAGATATCTCTTCCTAAAGTAGATGTGGGAGGTCCCTACTCCGGCAGATATCCTTTACTTCTTCTACCTCAAAGCCAGGCTGGACCAAAGGGGGCGAGGTGACGGGTTCTACTACTTGACCTGGTTCCCGAACTCGCCTTCGGTCATCGAGCTGCTCAGTCATCCCAACGACTTCAAAGACCAATTTTTCATGTCAAATGGGTTTCGCAATTGCGAATACTATTACTTCAACCGTCCCCGTAAGTTTCCTTCCTATTCTTAACTCGCGAAATTATTATTTTTTATTCTTAGATTTTTCGCGTGTATACTGATTGGAGCATCATCGTGCAACCATTTTTGTGAGGACGGCCAAATCAGTGACCCTTGGTGGTCAATATGATACCCTGGAGGGGCTTCTGCCTAGTGAGAAGGACTACCACCAGCTTGTGTCTGATGACACGATGTTGGCATGCAAATTAGTTTTCGAAGGCTAGAATTTGGCCCTGAGGAGGACGCGGGCTACTTACACAGTAGCTCGTGAGCTGGCACCCATCCCCGAGGGAGGCGCCGCGGTCGTCAATGGTGACGAGCAGGAAGAGGAGCCTGAGGTGCCACTTGTGCGAAAGAGGCAAGCTCCCGAGATCGCTCGGGAACCTGATGTGGACCAAGCTCAATTGGGGGTAGCAGCCGGCCCCTCCGGCCAAGGTAACCCATACCCTTTTCGGGACCTAGATAGGGCAGCCACAGACCTTAGGCTAGTTAGGTTTAACCCAAACCAGCTCGTGCATCGTCACCAAAATGACCATGACCGTAATATAACCTTACTCTAGTGCGTCGATCAATTAGTACTACGTCACGACATGGGCCGCCCTAGGGGCACCGTAGTAGTAGATAACACCTTGTCTTTTAGGTCGGCCTTCTTTGAGGAGTATGGAACCAATCTTAGGTCGTGGCCATCCCTTCTCCAGGGTGTTGTAGCTCCTGGACTTAGACAATATGTAGAGGAGTCCAGTCCTGAGGTAGAACCTGATTCAGAACCTCCCCTAATCCAAAAAGTGGTTGACTTAGACTCTCCTTCCCCTATAGCAATTTCAAGGCTTGAGGTCGTGGAAATAGACTTCTCTAGCTTGGAGGGTAGGATTTTTGTTACTTTATACGCATTTTCTTGGTAAACTGATGAACGTATATGCATGCTTAGCACATTTCCCATTCTTTTTCAGGTGAGGAGATGGCACAACGAGGGAAACCTGACATCCACTTGATGTTCCAGGAGGGGAGATCCAGCGAGGGTCCCCTAGTCAAGAAACTTAGCCCACGTCGAAGAAAATGCCCCCCTCAGCTGTGACTGCTTCCAAATCCCTGGCTAAGGGGAAAGGCTCGGGCTCGGGAGCTCAGCCCGCCGCAGCCTCAGAGAAGAGAGGTCCGGCTGTACCCCTTCCTCGCTTTCCCCCACCTCCTGCTCGAGATCCAGTAGCACCGGTTGGTCCCCCAGCTCCAGTGGTCCCTGCCGCCACTGTCCGCATCCCCGTCAACCCCCAGGATCTGGAGCTGATTCCAGACACTTTTCGGGTGATCGTCTACGAGACGGCGAAGTACTCGGTGGAGCATTTCTACAAGGCCAAGCCCAGCGACCTAAGGGCGATCGAGGATAGGAGCCCGGAGAATGTCATGGAGTCTGCCTTGGGGATTAACCTCACAGTAAGCATTTTCCCTGACCTAACTTTTATTATTTTTCCCTGGTATGTGCCTAACTGTTTCTTTGCTTTTTGTAGGCGGTCTTGGCTCAACACCGCAGCATATCTCGGGCCAGAGCCAGGAATGTGGAACTCAAAGCCGAGCTCCAAACTGCTCAGACCGCCCTGACTGTGGCCCAAGCTGCTCTCGCCGCCTCTCAACAGAGCGAACAGGGCACCAAAGCTGCTTTGGAAGCGGCCCAAGCGGGTGAACAAGTGGCGAAGGCTGCCTTAACCACTACTCTAGAAGGCGAGCAGGCAGTGAAGGCTACCTCGGTAGCCCTTTAGGCCGAGCTCGAGGGGGCCAAGGCCAAACAGCTGGAGGTCGAGGCGGCCATCCAGGAGAAGAAGAGAGCATCAACATCCTCCATGGAGAGCATGTTGTACCACTGCTGGGCCTTCAATCAGGATGGAAACTTCTCCTTCATGGCTTCCGACGTGTGGGGGCACTACCTTGAGAAGTTCAAGGCTTGGCTACAACAGGAGCTTCCATCTGAGACCGGGGAGGCCTCTGTCACTGGCGAGCAGGAGACCGAGGAGGTGACGTCCTCAGAGCAACCTGGGGGGTCTTATATTTTTTTGTTTTTACTTATGTATATCTCCTTTGTAAATGCTAAGCACGAGGTTATTCATCTCGAGACAAATCTTTTTTTTATACATTAATTTTAGTTATCTAAGTTTTAATTATTCTTCGATCTCTTTCTCATGCTTTATGATGTGCTCGGTAGAAACTTAGTTCGCGTTAGTTTTATTGACACCTTGCATTTTTTAGAAAAAAATTGGTTAATCAATTTAGCCAACTTCTAAGTTTCAGAACCTGGTCATGCCCAAGATATTTAATTAACAACTTAGTTCGCATTAGTTTGATTGACGCCTCACGTTTTTTAGAAATACAATGTTAATCAATTTAACCAACTTCTAAGTTTCGGAACCTGGTCATGTCTAGGATATTTAATTAACAACTTAGTTCGCGTTAGTTTGATTGACACCTCGCGTATTTTAGAAAAACACCGGTTAATCACTTCTAAGTTTCAGAACCTAGTCGTGTCCAGGATATTTAATTAACAACTTAGTTCGCGTTAGTTTGATTGACACCTCGCGTTTTTTTAGAAAAACACTGGTTAATCAATTTAACCAACTTCTCAGTTTCGGAACCTGGTCGTGTCCAGGATATTTAATTAACAACTTAGTTTGCGTTATTTTGATTGACGCCTCACATTTTTTAGAAAAATGCTGTTAATCAATTTAACCAACTTCTAAGTTTCGGAACCTGGTCATGTTCAGGATATTTAATTAACAACTTAGTCCACGTTAGTTTGATTGACACCTTGCATTTTTTAGAAAAACACTGGTTAATCAATTTAACCAACTTCTAAGTTTCGGAACCTGGTCGTGTCCAGGATATTTAATTAACAACTTAGTTCACGTTAGTTTGATTGACACCTCGCGTTTTTTAGAAAAACACTGGTTAATCAATTTAACCAACTTCTAAGTTTTGGAACCTGGTCGTGTCCAGGATATTTAATTAACAACTTAGTTCGTGTTAGTTTGATTGACACATTGCGTTTTTTAAAAAAACATTGGTTAATCAATTTAACCAACTTCTAAGTTTCGGAACCTGGTCGTGTCCAGGATATTTAATTAACAACTTAGTTCGTGTTAGTTTGATTGACGCCTCACGTTTTTTAGAAAAACACTATTAATCAATTTAACCAACTTCTAAGTTTCGGAACCTGGTCATGTCCAGGATATTTAATTAACAACTTAGTTCGCGTTAGTTTGATTGACACCTCGTGTTTTTTAGAAAAACATTGGTTAATCAATTTAACCAACTTCTAAGTTTCGGAACCTGGTCGTGCCCAGGATATTTAATTAACAACTTAGTTCGCGTTAGTTTGATTGACGCCTCGCGTTTTTTAGAAAAACACTGTTAATTAATTTAACCAACTTCTAAGTTTCGAAACCTGATCATGTCCAGGATATTTAATTAAAAACTTAGTTCGCGTTAGTTTTATTGACACCTCACATTTTTTAGAAAAACACTGGTTAATCAATTTAACCAACTTCTAAGTTTTGGAACTTGGTCCTCGGGTTGTCTGCCCCCCAAGTAATCAGGAAGTGGACTTTCTGGGTTACTTTGAACTAACATGCATATGAAACCGTACAAAGATACAAATATACCATAAACCCACCTATTTTTTTATATATATATTTCTAAAATTAAATGGCATTTATATTCAAGCCTTACATAGATAGGTGGTTTTATCACTGATAATACTTTTTCAAATGAATAGAATTCCAGGTACGTGGTACCGTTTCTCCACTAAGTCGGGCCAATTTAAAAGTACCTTCTTGTACAATTTCGACTATCTGATAGGGCCCTTCCCAACTCGGGCCTAAGACACCGTCTTTGGGGTCCTTGCCTGCTAAAAATACCCTTCGGAGTACCAGGTCTCCTAAACCAAAGACACGCTTTTTGACCTTTGAATTAAAATAATGCGTGATTTTTTTATGATAATGCGCGAGCCGTAGCTGTGAATCTTCTCGTTTCTCATCAATTAGGTCGAGGGATGTGCTGAGTAGTTCGTTGTTCTGCCCTAGGCTAAAGGTCTGGAGCCTATGTGTGGCTACCTTTGCTTCGACAAGGAGGACGACCTCACTTCTAAAAGTTAAGGAGAAAGGGGTATGCCCCGTGGAAGTTCGGTGGGAGGTCCAGTAAGCCCACAGGACCTGGGGGAGCTGCTCGGGCCATACTCCCTTGGCCTCGTCCAACCTCTTTTTAAGGCTTTCCTTGAGGGTTTTGTTTACAGCCTCGACCTGTCCATTGGCCTGCGGGTAGGCCACCAAGGAGAAGCTTTTGATTACGTCGTGCCTTTCACAAAACTTAGTGAAGAGATTGCTATCGAATTGCGTCCCATTGTCTGACACAATCTTTCTTGACAGTCCGAATAGGCAAAAAATATTCTTGACCACGAAGTCGAGGACTCTCTTTGCGGTGATTGTAGCCAGGGTCTCCACCTCCGCCCATTTTGTAAAATAATCGATAGCCACTATTGCATAGCGAACTTAGTGAAGAGATTGATATCGAACTGTGTCCCATTGTCTGACACAATCTTTCTTGGCAGTCCGAATCGACAAAAAATATTCTTGACCATGAAGTTGAGGACTCTCTTTGCAGTGATTGTAGCTAGGGGCTCCGCCTCCGCCCATTTTGTAAAATAATCGATAGCCACTACTACATAGCGAACTCCTCCCTTCCCCATGGGCAAGGCTCCAATTAAATCGATTCCCCATACTGCGAATGGCTAGGGGGATGATATCATTTTTAGCTTGACCGGAGGAGCTCGGGCAATGGTGGCAAACCGCTGGCACTTATCACACTTTTTGACATAGGAGATGGAGTCCTTCAATAGCGTGGGCCAAAAATACCCCTGCCATAATATTTTCAAGGCCAGGCTTTGCCCCCCAGCGTGATCTCCACAGAAGCCTTCATGCACCTCCTGCAAAATAGTTTTGGCTTCCTCTGGCAGAACACACTGTAGTAAAGGCAAGGAGTGGCCATGTCGGTACAACATCCTGTCTATGATTGTGTACCTTGGAGCTTGATAGAGTACTCTCCTTGCGTCTTTCTGCTTGTCAGGAAATTTTCCTATCGTAAGATACTCTATTATGGGAGTCATCCAGGTTGGTCTGATATCGATCATCTCGACCTCCACCAAGCTTTCTGCCACGCTCAGACTTTCTAAGAATTCCACTGGTACTATGCTCAGAGTCTCAGCTTCTCTGGAGGTAGCGAGTCTAGCCAGGGTGTCGGCATTGGCATTCTGCTTGCGAGGAATCTGCTCGACTAAGCTATACTCAAACTCGGATAGCTCCATCTTGACCTTGGCTAGGTAAGCTGCCATTTGGGCCCCTCGAGCTTGATACTTGGTTTACCACGGGCTGGGAATCGCTGTAGCGGTGGACGACCTTGGCCTTCAATTCCTTCGCCACTCTAAGCCCGGCCAAAAGGGCTTCATATTCAGCTTCATTGTTGGACGTCATGAACTCGAACCGTAGCGCGGAGTGGAAACGGTGCCCTTCCGGGGATATTAGGATGATCTCAGCTCCGGACCCATTCTCATTAGATGACCCGTCTACGAAGTTTCTCCATAATTCCCGCACTGGTTCTCTCAAGGGCTCTTCCTGGAATCCAGTGCATTCAGCCATGAAATCAGCCAAGGCTTGGCTTTTTATCGCAGTTCGGGGTACATACAGTATCTCGAACTGGCTAAGCTTAACCGCCCACTTTAACAAATGTCCCGATGTCTCAGGTTTCTGCAGCACCTGCCTTAAAGGCTGATCAGTCATGACATGGATTGAATGGGATTGGAAATATGGCCTAAGTTTCCGGGAAGTCATAATAAGACAGATTGCCATCTTTTCCATTAGAGGATATCGAGATTCTGCTCTAAGAAGTCTCTTGCTTATGTAATATACTGGCTTTTGAACTCGGTCCTCCTCCCGGACCAACACGGCGCTAGCCGTATTTTCGGTCACGGCTATATAGAGGAAAATGTGCTCTCCTGTCGTTGGTTTAGATAACACCGGTGGCTCGGCCAAATGTGTCTTCAGGTTGATGAAAGCCTGCTCGCATTCCTCTGTCCACTCGAACTTTTTGTTCCCCCGAAGCAGGTTGTAGAATGGCAAACGCTTATCGGTGGATTTAGAAATAAACCGATTGAGGGTCGCCACCCTTCCTGTCAAACTTTGGACATCTTTATGCGACCTGGACGAAGGCATCTCTAGCAGCGATCTGATTTTGTCCAGGTTCGCCTCTATCCCCCTGGTGTTGACTATGAATCCCAGGAATTTTCCTGACGCCACTCTGAAAGTACATTTCTGGGGGTTTAGCCTCATATTATACTTCCTTAGAATTCCGAAAAATTCCTTCAGATCGAAGACATGGTTATCGGCAATCTTTGACTTGACTAGCATATCATCAACATATACTTCCATGTTTTTTCCGATCTAATCAGCGAACATTCTGTTAACCAACCTCTGGTAGGTCGCCCCAACGTTTTTCAGCCCAAAGGGCATGACTTCATAGCAGTACACATTGGTTGGAGTCATGAAGCTAGTATGTTCTTGGTCCACAGGGTTCATGGCAATCTGGTTATATCCAGAGTATGAATTCATGAAGGACATGAGCTCATGCCCTGCAGTTGCGTCTACCACCTGGTCAATCCTTGGCAAGGGGAAGCAATCCTTGGGATAGGCTTTATTTAGATTGGAGAAATCGATGCAGGTCCGCCATTTTTCATTTGGTTTTGGGACCAGGACAGGGTTGGCGACCCAGATCGGATACTTAGCCTTGTGGATGAAGCCGCACTTCAAAAGCCTAGCTACTTCTTCCTCCAGTGCCTCAGCTCGAGTCGTACCCAGATGCCTTTGTTTCTGGGATTTCACAGGCATGCTTTTGTCCAAATTTAGCATATGCATGATGACACTCGGGCTGACTCCTATCATGTCTTCATGGGACTAAGCGAAAAACGTCTAGGTTTTCTTGTAAAAAACTAATCAGTTCCGCCTTTCTGTCGGCATCAAGATTTTTCCCGAGCTTAACGAACCTCGAAGCATCTTTGGGATCAATGTTTACTTCTTCGAGGTCTTCGATAACCTGGAGCTTGGATCTATCTTCACCCATCCGGGGATCAATGTCCTCACTAGGGCTGATTTCCCTGCAACTGGCCTGCTGAGGTTCTTCCATCCCAAGATTATCTCTGACTTCCTGGGATTCCTCTCCTTGATCCAACACGACCATAGTCTGCTGCCCGAGTTATGATTTTCCCTTCATGGAAATTCTATAGCATTCCCTAGCAGCGAGCTGATCGCCTCAGATAATACATATTCCCGTTGATGAAGGGAATTTCATTAGGAGGTGGTGAACGGAAGTTATAGCTTCGAATGCCATCAGCATGGGCCTACCTAAGATTGCGTTGTACGCGGTCGAACAGTCCACGACCACAAACTCGAGCAGCTTAGAAACAGTTTGTGGTCCTTCGCCCAAGGTTATCACCAACTCGATTGTTCTGATAGCTATCGAACCTTCTCCGAAAAACCCATACAACATCATGGAGGTTGCCTTTAGTTCGACCACAGACAATCCCATTTTCTCCAATGTGGACCTAAATAGCAGGTTCACAAAGCTCCCGTTGTCGACCAAGGTCTACCTAACTCTTCGATTGGCGAGCTGGACGGTTATGACTAGAGGGTCGTTATACGGGAACTGGACATGGCTAGCGTCTTCTTTAGTAAAACTGATCGATTATTTCTAAATTGTTGTTATTTAGAGGAACATTGCTCCGGGACGAACTTTACTCCATTGTGAGACCTCAGCTCATTGACATATCTCTTCTGGGCATTTCTGCTCATACCTACCAGATGAGGTCCTCCAGAGATGGTGGTTATTTCTCCTCCTATTATTGAATGAGGGGTGTCCTGGCTCACCTGGGCTTCGGTCTGATTTGCAGGGGCTTCCGGAGCTGGTTGAACATTTTGCCCAGCGGGCTGATTAAGGATGACTCGATTCCAGGCATACTGAGCTAGGGGCCCAGCCCTGATGAACGTCTCGATCTCATCTCTCAAATGTCTGCAATCATCGGTGTTGTGATCGATGTCGTTGTGGAATCGACAAAATTTTGAAGGGTCTCTCTTTGCCCTTTGATTTTTAAAGGCTCAGGCTTATTCCAGGGGAGGCAGGCAAAGTACGCTAAGAAGATACGCTCCCTGGTATCCGTGATATCGGCGTAAGTCGCATAGATCGGCTTGAATTTCTCCACGGGCTTATTTTTCTTTGAACCACTCTAGCTGCCTTCGCCATTTCCCTTCCTCTTGCTTCCTCCCCCGTGGTTATTTTAGGTAACGGTTTGAGCTGTAGCTGCCACGTCCGTTACCTTTCCAAGGGGCTGGGCAAGGACTTGGCTGGTTCCTATGACCGAAGCTCACGCCTCTTCTAGGTTGATCCATCTCTGAGCCTTGTTTAGGAACTCATCCACTGTGTTAATGCCTTTTCTCTGGATCTCTTTCCACAGGTCACCTATGACAAGGATTCCTGTTCTCATCGCCATAAGCTTGGACCTTTCATCTGCGTCTCTAGCTCGCGCAACGATGTTGGCAAACCTACTTAAGTAAGCTTTCAGAGGCTCCCTAGGCTGCTGCTTTATGTTTGCCAGGGAGTCTGCCTTTATTCGAGCTGCTTAAGAAGCCCGGAATGCCCTCTTGAAGTCAGCAGAGAAGCTCTTCCATGAGCTGATAGAATGCTTCTTGTATTGCTTGAACCATTGCCTGGCTGGTCTGACCAGAGTCGAAGGGAATACTAAGCATCTTAATTTGGGTCCGATGTTATGGGCCTTCATTAGGGTATTGAACATCCCCAAGTGGTCGGACGGATCTCCATCTCCGTCAAACTTTGACAAATAAGGCATCCTAAAACCTAGTGGGTATGGTGTTGCTACGATGTTGGGGGCAAAAAGCTCAAGCTCGTCCCCTGAGTCATACTCATCCTTTTCCTTTTCTGATAGTAGTCTTTTCATCAGTTCCTCCATTTGGGCCAGCCTCTCGAGGGTTGGGTCCTTGGTTCCTTGGGGCTGTTCAACAGCTCCCAATTGACCGTACGCATTTGACGGGTTATTGTCCCTCCAAGCTCAAGCTTGGTTTGGTGGGGCATTCCCGTTGTCACGTACCTCAGAAGGACTTCCCTCGTGGTGAGTGCTGCTGACTCCATCGCGAGTCGGATTGGTCCTTTGTGAGTTTAGGCGATCTCGCAAATCGGTATGTGGATCAACCCGAGGGTTTTGAGTTGAGCTCAGCCGATTCCTCAAATCTGTTCTGGTTTTACCACTTCGACGATTCTTTGTCCAATAACTTCCATTAGAGAAGCTCAGAGCTTGCGTTCGAGGAGGAGGATCTGGAGTGTTCCCGCGTGCTCGTGGGAGATGAGCAGGGGCAGCGGGAGGAGGATTCCTCCTGCTGTTTCTGTAGGCAGGGACGTCCCGAGCAGAACGAGGTGGGGACGGATTCCTGATTGGTGACGGAGGGTGTCTGATTGGTGAAGCAATTCTTGTCCCATCAGGTCAGATCAAACTAGCACGAGGTTGATCTGCTCCACCATTTCTGGCTCCCTGTGCATGGCGATCTAATCGCAGTACAGGGAAGTCGGTTGGGACACGCCGTCATTGCGAGTTTGTCCTTGACTGTCTGTGTGGGTTGCCATGAACATTCGACGATGGCGCTGAACTCGGAGTAAAGGTTCTGACTGATCGGTTAACTCGTGGTGATCCCTGGGAAAGCCACCAGATGGGGTTTCTTGATGATGGGGCGACACGAGAGTAGAACTTGGAGTTGAGGTTCTAACTGATCGACTTGGCCTGTGTCGACTATCCCGGCGAGACTTACGAGTCTCGCCTTGCCTCTTTCCGACGTTAACGTCAGTTATAAGTGGGGGTAGCCGAGCCAATACTTCCTCGATTTGCTTGTTGGCCTTGGCTAGATGGCTCCTCAACTGCATGTTCTCCATCTCTACCGCAGTCAAGTAATTCGGGTTCAGATTCGGCGGTAAAGGTGCTAAACTTCTGGGGTCACCGTGGCCCATCGGTTGTTTTCCCGATCGCTGCTAGATCTCCGGACCTAGTTCGTCAGAAGCAGTGGTATGGTGAGCCTCCTTCCCACCATGCTGATCCGTTTCGTTACTGTGCCTCGAACGAGTGACCACCATGATGAACTTTTCCTTGAATCTTTTTCAATACACTAATTTGCAGCTCTCAATGAAAGCACCAAACTGTTGACGTGGTTTTTCTCCAACAGTGTATTACGAAAATTAGCTGGAATGAACTAGTGCTTAAGGATAAACGTAATGAGAATAATTACTCTTTAAAGTAATTAGAATGATGTAGTAAGAATACTCATTTTTTTTACGTGGTTCGGAGGTTAAAATCCCCCTAGTCCATGAGTCAATATTATTGATGTATCTTTCTTTCTATTTTTACAGAGTATTTGCATTACAGAAAGAATCCCACCTCTTGCACTACCCAGGGTCTTGGTATTTATAGGAGAATGATCTCTGGGTAGGTGTTGGGATCATCCCATGATCTCTTGATCCCTCACATTATCTCTGTGACATTAATGATTAATATCTAAATTTTATATTGAAGTGTGGTCTAATCAATAGGTAAAATGGATAATGGGCTGCATGGCCTAAATTAGGTGTGTGATGTATGATCATGCACGTTTATATTGCGTATCGAGGAATTCGAGAATAAACAGACACGTGATGTTTGTTCTATGCACGTTTAGATTGTGTAGTCAACTTTATAAAGATTCTAGGGCATGTCAGATCTCTGGCTTACCACGAGCTAGCATAGTGCCAGCTCCTGCCTTCCGGTGCTATATTGCAGAGGTGGTTCCAGGCAATATGCTCCTTTGAACTCACCAACTCAAGCTATTTTTCTAGGGAATCGTACCAAATTTCCTCGGATGAAAGGTGAACACGTGGCACATGTTAGAGAATATATATATTATTGCTCAATGGAAATATGGAAAAACCAATTACAACTCTATGCAAAAATACAATGGACAAGATAATATTGATTAAATAAGTATTACAACTCAATTGCTCAAAATACAAGTAAATATAAAGATGTAGAAGAAGAATATTACAAACTCAATACTATAACAATACAAGTAAATAAGAAGAACAAAAGAATAAGAACACAAACTAACTCTCACACAACCAAAGTGTAGAGTAGTGGGGATCACCAACTTGAACAAGGTTCAAGACCTTTGTCCAAAAGCTTATTTCCCCCTATTCTCTAAGCACTAAGGGATCTCTCTAGGAAATAGCTCTCTGGAATTATCAAGCCTTTTGGTGTATTTTTCAGCCAAGTGCTTTGTGGATGAAAAATGGTGTGTCTTACAAGTGAGCATTAGGCTCCTATTTATAGAGTTTAGAGACACCCTTTGAATTTCAAATTCCACCAACCCCATGGCTGTTACCAATGATAAATTGGGTGTTTTATGGAATTAAAATAGAGATTTGGGAGTTACTTGGCTGTTGGAAACGTTCAAAATTGGATAAAAACTGACTTAGTATGAATCTGTCAGCCACTAGCGCCGCGGCGCTTGTTTCAAGCGCCGCGGCCCTTGGTCAGTTTCAGCAACCAATTTTTTAAGTTTTTTCCAAAACGTTCCAATTTATTCCCACTTGATTTTGTAACTTCCATACACAATATGGGAGTTAAAATCACATCTCTATCAGCCATTTCTCATATGGCTTTATGAAATCCAATCTCAAATGTGTAACATATAATATACACATTATTGGGTAATATTTGGGAGTTACAAATTTGTAACTGATTGTAACTCCAAAATATGTCACATTTGGACACACACATGTGTCCAATTTTGTGACTCTCAATAATATGTTACAAGATGTGACAAATCACATTATGTCACATTATTTAATCTAACATTATATTATTTAAAATAATATAACAGCACATCGATTATAGCTTTTTGCCAGCCCGCTGCACCCGAGCTGCCTCAACAAGGTACGTGCTGATTTTCAGGGCGTACACAGTAAAAGATTAATTTGTAATTACAATCTTAATGACACGACATTGCATGATAAAATCACATAAGAAAAACATGACTGACTTGTATGAAAATTTAGCACCAATATTTTATAAATAAGATATATTTTAAAATGTCGTTAAGCAAAACCAATTTCTTACCATGAACACTTGCAAAAGATTAAGAAATAATCTAATTTTATCAATAAAATTATATTATGAAAAATTCATATAAAAAAAGGATGACTAGATTTATATGAAAAATAACAACACAATTATAGTAACAAAAAATTTCTCAAAAGAAGATAGAAGAAAAATAGTTTTCTCAAATCTATAACCCAAATAAATTCACTCTACATATAAAATATCTCTAACCTTACCAAAGAACTTAGCCTAGAACACAAAACATGCTCACAAAAGCTCTAGAGAGAAAAATTACAATAAAAATTGAAGTGTCTTTCTGCATAAAACCTAGTCTATTTATAATGCTCTTAGTTACCCAAAATTGTCCAGGGATAAAAAGGTAATTCTAATTAGAATTAATATTCTTTTACACTACTACAAAAACTTATTTTTAGGGCACTCCCCTAGATGTCAGCCCTAAAAATAACTTCTAGACTTTTTAGGACACTCAGTGTGTTGGCTGGTTTTTTAGTTAACTAACGCGAAGTTAAAATAATTAATTAGAGAGCTTTCATTTAGACAATCAATGAACCATAAATAAGCCAAGAACCTAATAACTACGAGTAATGAATGATAAAAGACACCAGAAATTATAGAGGTTTGGCCTCAAAAGACGGTAATGACCTACTTCCTCTTCAAGTTTGTATTGATCTTAAAGGTTTACACATGATAACCCATGAAAATAGGCATGATACTAAGTGTAAAAACAATACAGAATGGCAGAAAACTGTGCTCAGTGTTCCTAACAAGCTGGTTGGTATATTCCTGGTGTTGATCGGTAGGTTCAAAGTCTGAACCCCTTCCACACTGGTGGAAGGCTTGCATTTATACTATTCCCCACGCCCAGGAAGTTGCGCTACCCCGCAACTGCTGCAAAATATCCCTTCCTTTTCGCGGGTGGTTGTAGTCCTATTCTTCAGGAGTTTGATCGAGCTTTCAGGTGAATTGTTAGGCATGAGGGGGATGTAACCGATTTCACCCGACCAGGTACATCGGGTTTCTTGTAGAGCATACCGAGTAGCCTCTTTTCTGGTAGATACATTGCGCAACTGCTTCCCTAGGGAGCATACCGAGCAACAAATGTTATTTATTGGGAAAGCTTGTTCTTTCTAGCTTCTTTGACTATTAGATGCCTATGCTATGTGTCAAGAATAAATGTCATATGCTCCCTCTATGATGCCACGTGTTCAATCTTCCTGCCTTGTCAGCTGCGCATATTTTTGGGATAACATTTGCCCCCCAAGTTTGCAATGGTGTTGAGCAGTATGTAAGCTTTTGCTTCTGGTTACCATCCCGTCCAGCCTGGTCGAGGGTATGGTCTCTTTGCTACGTGGAATCTTCATTTAATATAGTTAAAGACCTTTACACTTCTTCAAGTTTCCAAGAAACGACTTTTCACTTTTTCCCACCTCTTCTTAATATCATAAAGTGTCATAACAGCTCCTCCTAATTACTGTACCATTGGCCTGTGCAGTTACCAAAGAGTGGCTGACGTGTTGGGCGGTTGAGGTGAAGTGATTGGTAGGACGTGCTGGGTTATGTGCTGATGTGCCTGGGAAGACATGCTTACAATAGCTGAAGGGCTATTTCATTAATGCCCATGGGAGGAAATCGTGAGAGGAAATAGAGCGTTAAATTTGGCCTATAAATAGCCTCCTCCTTTGGTGACTTTCTTTTTACAGTTCCTTCTTCATTCAAATTCCCCAGACGTTCAGAGCTTCCCTCCACCTTGGGTTTTTATACCGACTAGCTCCCAGTCAGTGACCACATAAGCTTTTTGGTTCGTGCCACCCTCGCAGACCTACTACCAGTAAGTTCTTCTTTTTCCTCCTTGGTATATCTGTTATTTATACAAATATACCTCTTTTTTTCCTTGTGGCCGTGGGTTTTGTTTCCACCAAGCCCTTAGATTTCTTTCATGAATGTTGTTTTGAATCAGTAAATAAAAACTGTTTTGAGTAGATCTTGTAACGGGTAATCTGCTTTATTTTCTGATTTTACAAACAAAACACTTTTTTTACGGCCCATTTTAGTATATTGATACTTAGTGTTCTTGAAAAATGCCAAGAACACCCTTTGCTAAATCTTTTGGAAAAACTCTTACCTTTCTTGGCTCCCTTTACTCTTAATCTTGCCCTCCTGTTGCATGGTATACTATACTGTTGTTGACTATTGAACTGGTCAGTATGCCCTAAGACACGGGAATTTATACTGAGGCGATCCTAAACTCATTGGCTGACAAGGAGGAGGGTCCTATGTATGTAGCTCTTGTTAGTACTATCTCCCTTAAACAGATTCAGAACGTGAAGGAGCATTTTAGGCTTCGTGATATAACCATTTTCAAGCCTACTGACCAACGGACTGTTGATTACCCCGAGGATCAATTCTGTGCATGAAGCCAATTCCATATAACCGTTGGAGCCACTCTCCCCCTACAACCATACCTTCGGAGTGTGGCTGATTACTTTGGGATTTGCCCTGCCCAAATTAGTCCCAAAGGCATAAGATTTCTTTCTGCCCTTTATGTTTTGTACAAATCATTATATTGGGCGGTACCTTCTGCCCACGAAATTAACTACCTTTTTGGCCTCAAATCTAGTCCTCGGCAGGGCCGTTCGGGCTATTTCTATTTTAGCCATAGGGATTTTGACATTTACCTATCCAATACAGATAACATCTCCAAAGTTGGGGAGTATTCCAACCATTACTTTGTTACTGACAGTATTGTTGCCACCCACCTATCCTTTAAACGCAATGGTCCATTTAGCTACCCAGCCCCCACTCGAGAAATGGTTGAACGGGCTCGTAGGCTGGCTGCAATGGACCCCGACCTCAAAGATTCGATAGCTCTAACAATCGTAGAAAATTAACCAATACTGAACTATACCCCAATCGAGAAGCGCAAGCCAAGGGTGCCACTCTCACCAGACAGTCACCTAGGGAGCACTCGCCCAAAACTATGCCATCCAGCTCTCCACCACTTAAAAAACAAACCAAGCCATCAACACCTCCGTCCAGACCTTGTGTTGCCCACCAAACCAGAAGCTCAGCTGGGGTAGTTATCTAAGAGCCTGTTGAACATAATACTCCTAAAATTGATATTGCCCCCAAGTTGGAAAGGGGAAACAGATTGAATCAGAGCATTTAAGCTCTAGCTCCTCAGACAGTGATGAGGATACTTTGTCTAGAGCAGCCGATTGTCCGGGGGGAGATGAAGAGGGTGACTTTACTTTTCTTCATATAACTTTCTTTTGCATTCTTGTGTAATTATAATAAATAATTTTTTTTTTTTGTTCCAACACTGCTCGGTGCCTTACTAACCCTTTACTTTGGTTTGCAGATATGTCGTTTGTGCTTTTCAAGAAATTTTCCCAGAAGCACGCCACCGGTCCGAGCAGTGAAGCTCCTCCAAGAAAACGCCAGAAGACAATCTCCCATGCTGAGCAGGCTGCCAGAACCCCCGAACAGATTCCCTCTCGAGAAAAGTTACAGGCTTCAACTTGTAAGTCTACGAAGGGCAAGGGACCTCAAAGAGAGGATGCGACTCACTCGTCCCCTCCACAAAGGTTCTACCCCCCAAGTGGAGTTCCAGAGGATGCCATTGAGGATTCTGCTGAGGAGTTACCAGGACCTCTGAAGAAAGCGTTAACTATCCATCAAGGCCACACAAAAAGGGTGTCTTCTACCCAGTTAGGCTTCATGACTAATATAAGCTCCAAATCTTTGGACTATATCACCAGTACTGGCCTCCAGGATGTCGCTAGAGTAAGTATTTGGTATTCTTAGAGAAAATTGATTTTTCTTTGTCTGTTTATGCTCTCAGTTTCCTTATCTTTTGCTGCAGGGTATGCTGGTCCTTAGTTATGCTCATTATCGCACCAAAGGTGTAAGTAAGAAAGTTGTCGAGTTGATGAAAGATTCCGAAAATAAAACTTCTTAGAATATCAAGTTGTCTGAGCAAGTTCATAATCTTCAACAAAACTCCGAGCATGTTTTTATGGAAAATGAAAGTCTTAAAAGTGCCACTGAACAGAGGGACCTGGATGTTAATCAGCTGGAGAGGAGGATTGAAGAACTGAAGGAAAAGATTGTTGCTGCTGAGAAGGCTGCCTAAGAGAAAGAGGACCGACTCACAATGGGCCTGGAGCAAGAAAAATTAGATCGGGCTACCAATGCTAGGGCTTTGGAGAATTTTGTTAGAGCGCCTTCTTTGATTTTTGGGTCCATAATAAAACGGTGGACTTCAGTTATTTGGGAGAGGCTTACGATGAGCTCATGCAGTATTGCACTGAACGGGAGAAAAGTGAGGCTTTGATCATATCCACCGAGTAGCTGCCAGTCTCCGGGCCAGAGACTGTGGAGCAGCCCACCGAGCCAGTCGTAATAGCTCCTGAAGAGGGTGTCTTGCCATCCGACCCAATTTCTTTAACTGAGGTTCCAACTCTTGCGGACCAGTCCAACAATCTTCCAGCCCAAACTCCTGTTATTGAGCCTGAGCAACATACCTTTGCCCCTTGAAACTCTAACTGTCTTTATTTTTTTTTATATATCTGAACAACAAAGGTGACTGAGCCGAGTAGTCTTTATTCTCTTGCATTTATTTCCTTTTTGTTGAAACATCAGCTGAGCCGAGTAGCTTTTAATCTTGAGCATTATTTGACACATGTCTATATGATATTTTAATTTGGGTAAATATCTGCTCGTTCTTTTATTTTTCATTACTGTTTGGTCTGGAGCTATGCAGCTCTGTGAATCGGAGCTGTTCAATTTTCTGGAATGAGTTATAAACAAAAACTGTTTAACCCTTTCTACAGAAATTATTTTATGGCTCTTTTTGTTGCCTAACACCCTGGACAACACGCAAGCACTTTAACATTAACAAAAATTAACGTTTCTAAGTCCTTTTCATTACGCGCTTTTTTCTCTTTTAGTCCATGTATGATTATGGTGCCCCCCAAGTGACTGAGCGGGATTCATAACTCTTGAGTTATCCTCTTGGTCACTTGCTAACTGACCAGAGTTGCTCATAATAACCCGGTCGAGACCACTTGGGTTTACCAAAACCTATAAAAGTTTCATACACTACCGACAATTCGTGATATAATTCACTAGTTAGCAAGATAATCATTGTAAATATAAAAATCTTGTAAAAATGGACAAAGCGTGTCTTATTGATTAAAGATTAACCATACAAGCTGCGTTGCTACAAAGTAGCTTACATTCATGAACATTAATTATTACAATAAATGGGCAAATCATGCCTATGCATAATTAATAAAACTAACTTTAGCTGGTCGGTGGTAAGGGCAATCGTGCCTGTACCGGCCAGTCAATGATTACTCAAAAGAAATCTTATTGGCAGTACTTCCTTAGGTGTTCGCCATTCCAATAACGGAGGACAGGTACTAGTTGGAGATCCTGGTCATACCGTGCTAGCTTGTATCTTCTGGGTGGTACTATCTCTGTAATTTGGTAAGGGCCTTCCCAAGTTGGACCTAGTACTCCTGCTGAAGCATCTCGAGTTTCTGGTAATATTCTTCGTAAGAATAGGTCTCCTATGTCAAATTTTTGTTCCTTAACTCGAGAATTGAAGTACCGGGAAACTTTTTGCTGACGGGCAGCCAGGCGTATGTTGGACTTTTTGCGTCTTTCTTCAATTAAGTCCAAGGATTCTACTAACAACTGGTGATTACCATTCTGGTCGTATGCTATGTGCTTGTGAGATGGTGGAGTCACCTCTACGGGAAGCATCGCTTCATACCCGTATGTAAGTGCAATGGGGGTATCCCCAGTAGCTGTTCGCTCGGTAGCCTTGTAGGACCACAATACTTCAGGTAGTCTTTCAGGCCAGTTTCTCTTAGCTTCTTGTAAACACTTCTTCAGAGTGTCTTTGAGGGTCCTATTAACTGCTTCTACCTGTCCATTTTCCTAGGGGTGCGAGATTGCTGAGAAGCTTTTTGTGATGTCGTGTCTAGGGAAAAAATTAATAAATAACTGGCTGTCAAACTGCGTCCCATTGTCAGACACTATTTTGTTGGGTAGACCAAACCTCCAAATTATATTCTTTACCACAAATTCCAATACTTTTTTGGAAGTGATTGTTGCCAGCGGCTCAGCCTCCGTCCATTTGGTAAAGTAATCCACTGCTACTACCGCGTATTGTACTCCCCCCTTTACTTTTGGCAACCGACCAATAAGGTCGATCCCCCAAATGGCAAAGGGCCATGGACTTTGCATATGTGTTAGTTCGTTTGGGGCTGCTCGGGGGATTTTTGCAAATCTTTGACACTTATCACATTTTTCAACATGCGATATGGAGTCCTCATTCATAGTTTTCTAGAAGTAGCCTTGCCTTAGAATTTTCTGAGACAGACTCTGCCCCCTAGCATGATTCCCACGGAAACCCTCGTGTACCTCTTCAAGAAGTCGTCCAGATTCTATTTGGTTGACGCATCTGAGTAATGGCATGGAAAATCCTCTTCTGTACATGACCCAGTCCAGGATGAGGTACCAAGCAACTTTCCTCATAAATTTTCTAGACTCGTTAAGATTGTTGGGCAGGATTCCGTACTCTAGAAAATTTGCAATTGGGGTCATCCAGGACAGAGTGTTGTCTATTAGAAGGACAGGTTCTGGTAGGTTGATACTGGGCTTATCCAAATACTCAATGGGGACCAAATTAGCTTTGTCTACCACGACACTACTAGCCAACCTAGCCAGTGCATCTGCCGTGGCATTTTGTCCTCTGGGTATCTGCTGAATGGTGTATCTTTTAATTTGACCAAGAAAATCTTTGATTTTACTGAGATAAGCCATTTTCTCCCCCAGGAAATATATTCTCCGAGGGCGTGGTTGACAACTAGTTGCGAATCGCTATATATCTCTAAGTAATAAGCTTTTACTTATTTGGCTAACCTTAAGCCCGCAATTAGTGCTTCATATTCTGCTTCATTGTTAGATGTCTTAAATCCAAAACGAAGTGAACAATGGATGCGTTGCCCTTCGAGGGTGATTAAAGTAAGACCTGCCCCGGATAACTGGTCAGTAGACGAACCGTCTACATGTAATTTCCAGGCTGGTTGCTCTTCTTCGAAATCAATAGTGCTGGACTCTGCGTGTTCTATATTCTGTGCAACATTCATGCTGTACAGTAGCCCAGAATCGGATGACTGCTCGGCTATGACTTTGTTTGATTCTGGTATTCCGGTACACTCAGCTACAAAATCTGCCAGAGCCTGGCCTTTTATTGCTATTCAGGGCTGGTAGGTAATCTCGTATTGTCGAGCTCTATAGACCATTTGAGCAGCCGTCCAGAGGTATCTGGCTTTTTCAAGACTTGGTGTAGTGGTTGGTCAATAAGAACTCTGATCGAATGTGCCTGGAAGTATGGGCGAAGTTTTCTGGATGACAGTAGCATGCAGTAAGTTAATTTTTCATTAATGGATACCTACTTTCGGCTTCAACTAGCCTTTTACTGACGTAGTAGACTGGGTGTTGGATCTTGCTCTCCTCTCTAACAAGGACTGCACTGACAATGTGTTGAGTCACTGCCAGGTATATGCATAATTCTTCACCCTCCAGAGGTTTCAAAAGGATCGGGGGTTGTGCCAACTGCTGCTTTAGAGCTTGGAAGGCTTGTTCGCACTCTTCATTCCATTCAAATTTCTTTGTGCCTCTGAGGATATTAAAAAATAGAATACACTTATCAATTGATTTAGACACAAATCTGTTGAGTGCTGCTATGCGTCCTGTCGGGCTCTACACGTCTTTGATCCTGGTTGGTGAAGGCATGTCCAGCAATGCTTTTATCTTTTCGGAGTTTGCTTCTATTCCCCTGGAGTTCACTATGAACCCCAGAAATTTTCCTGACCCTACCCCAAAGGAACATTTTAGGGGGTTTAATTTCATCTTATACTGCCTTAGGATACTGAAACACTCCTCCAAGTATTCAATATGCCCCTCAGCCTGTTTGGATTTTACCAACATATCATCCACATAGACTTCCATGTTTCTCCCTATTTGGTCTTTGAACATACGGTTCACCAATCCCTGATAGGTCGCTCCAGTGTTTTTCACACCGAATGGCATTACCCTATAGCAATATAACCCCACATCTGTGCGGAAAATTGTATGCTCCTGGTCGGGTGGATGCATGCTTATTTGGTTGTATCCCGAGTAAGCATACATGAAGGTTAAAATTTTGTGGCCGGCCATGGCGTCCGCCAGTTGGTTGATTCTTGGAAGTGGGAAACAGTCCTTGGGGCATGCTTTGTTCAAATCTGTAAAATCTATACATACCCTCCACTTATTGTTAGGCTTTGGTACTAACACAAGATTGGATACCCACACAGGATAAAAGGCTTCTCAGGTAAATTTTTTATTTCAGAGTTTTTCCACTTCCTCCTTTAATGCCTTTGCCCTTGTCTGATCTAGTAACCTCCTTTTTTGTTGCACAGGCTTGAAGTGTTCTATGTCAATGTTGAGGGCATGACTTATAACAGTTGGGCATATCCCCACCATATCATCATGTGACCAAGCGAATACATCCTGGTTGTCCCCTAGGAATTGGATCAAAGTGGATCTTATGGGCATGGATAGCTCTTTTTCTATCTTGACAACCCCGGTCGGGTACTGCGGGTCGAGTGGGACTTCTTCCAATTCTTCGCTGGCCCCACCCCTATATCTGTATCCCCAAAACAAGGGTCTATATAATCTCCCCTGTTTTGGGAAGTATCCTATTTCTGGTGGCTAGGCCCTACAGGCTGGTCGGTACATACTACATTGCTTGCATTTTCAACTGATGAATTATAACATTCTTTGGCCACCAGCTGGTTCCCCTTGAGACATCCTACACCTACTCAGGTTGGGAATTTGAGCAACAAGTGGAAAATTGAGGATACTGCTCGGAGGTCATATAGGGCCGACTGCCCTATCATGGCGTTGTATGGAGAAGGAATGCCAATTACTACAAACAAAGACATTACCATGTTGCTCTTAGGTGTCATCCCTACTGTTAAATGCAACCTTATGCTTCCTACGGGGGCCATGTCGTTCCCAGTAAATCCATATAGCAGTTGCTCGCATGGTTCTAAATCCCTAATGCTTATGTTGACCCTCGATATGGTCAAGGGCATAGAGTCAAATAAACGACAAAGAACAAAAGGAAATCAAGAAGAGAATCAAATGGAAAGCAAATGACACAAGCGATTTATAGTGGTTCGGCCCCAACTATATGGTAATGACCTACGTCCACTTAGTGTTTTTATTGATATTGAATCCCAAAATAGTGATCAATAAACTAGGGTTCACGAGTTTCACAAGCCTTGGGAGGATTACAATTTCGGTGGATAATCACATTATGCTCTTTTCTCTCAATACAAAGACCAAAAGTTCAAAAGTCCAAAAGTCCCTTCCTTGAGCCCTCTCATTCTTATTTATAGGCTCAAGGGGGTTACATGGGCCGATGGGCCTTAATTACAATTAAGATCAGCGTATCAAGGCAATAAAAGGAAATATAATAAATGTACTTATTATAAGATTGCATATCCCAAAGGATGTAAATAAAAATATACGACCAGGCTGGTCGCACTTAATCGTGAGACTTGATTTGAATCAATAATTATCTGTTCGATGGTCGAACAGGATCCATTCACCCTAAACCACCACGTGTAAGAAAACTTGCAACGTCATCAGGAGTCGTTTTTGGGTAAACAACTTAAATTCATCCTCTCTAGGGTATTCTTGAATAGAATATTAGCAGACGAACTGTGATCAATCATCGTCCGAGCCACGATCATGTTGGCGATTTGCACCTCTACCACCAAAGGGTCATTATGTGGATTATGTACGTGACTCGTGTCTTCCTCACTGAATGTGATGGGTTCACATTTGTATCAAGGTTGTTTGGGAGTACGCTCCTGGACAGCCCATACATCTTCTTCCTGCTCGTGCCTAAGGGAACAAGCATATTTTTCTCGGGCCTTGCCACTGTTACCGGCCAAATGTGATCCTCCACAGATCATATCTAGCTGGTCAGCAACTAGTGGTGGTAAGAGTGGTTGACTGCTTTGATATTGTTGGGGAGGTTGTTACTGAGGAGGTTGTTGAAGCTGTGGGTCGGTGACCAGTCGTACATACCTTTTCAGCTGAGCATTGTTTTGTCTAATGAGGATCTCTATCTCCTCCTTCAAATGGTTACATTCATTGGATTCATGACCGTAGTCATTATGAAACTGACAGAACTTAGTCATATCCCGTTTATTAACATCCTTCCTTATTGGTGGAGGTCTTCAGTATGGTACGACGACATGTGTAGCATTGAAAACATCTGCTCGGGACTCCAACAGGATGGTATAAGTAGTAAACTTGGGCATGTATTCTCGCGGTTTCAGCTGCTCACTGGTCTTAGGATTTTTATTGTCATTCTGGTTACCACTACTTCCAGCCCCGTTACCTCGTTTGCCGTTCTTGCCACCATTTTTACTTCCTTCTACCGGGTTGGTGGTGTTCCCAACACTTGTTTTATCTTGCTCAGCAGCTGCCTAGGTAGGATTATTCACTTTCTGTTCCGCTTCTTCTAACTTGATAAATTCTTCTGCTCTGACGAGAAATTCTTGAGTGGTACACACTGGCTTCCTCTTCAAGCTACTCCATAATAAACTTGTTACCTTGACTCCTGAATTGATGTCTATCAACTTACCATCATCACTAAGGGACTTTACCTTGGTGGCCTCTTGCATGAAACGCTGAATGTAATTTTTTAGAGGCTCGTCATCTCTTTGTTTGATGTCTACCAAGTCGTTTGGCTCGGTTGGAAGGGGCATTGTCGAGGAGAACTGAGAATAGAATATGCAGACGAAACCGTCCCATGACGTGATTGATCCTTGCTGTAGCTTGAAAAACCAATGCTGGGCAGTTTCTGACAGAGTGGCCAGGAAGATCCTGCACCTAGCATCGTCCCAAACCCCCTTGAGGTCAGTTTGTAGTTCAAAGTGATGAACATGGGATATTGGGTCCTCCAGCCCAGTATACATTTTCCATGTTGGTATTTTGAATTTGACAGGTATGGGCAGCTGATTTATTCAATCTAAAAATGGGGAACCTCTCTGTCTTTCCATTTCAATATCTGTTAACTTGGGGATTGTCAAGTCCCTTACCAGTCAGGTTAATAGATCCAGTTGGGCTTGGATGTTAGGGTCTGCAGTTGCCTGAGGCTGTGCTGCATTATGGACCTCATCCATTCTCGGGTCCCGAACAGGCTCAGAAGGAGCTACGTTGTTCGAATCCCAATTTTCCCTATTGCGATTAAGAGCGTCTCGAAGGTCTTCGCCTCCCATGGGACCCATCCGATTGAAAACAGAATTTGGCCGAGGCCTGCCCCCGGTGTTCTGGCTATTTTCCCTTCTTGGTACTGGAGGTACTCCCTGGAACCCTCCACCTCAGGGTGGTTGGTTGTTAGAGATTTCCTGCCCTAGAGGGACAAACGATCTTTCGGGTTGGTTACCCCCTGTCCTTAGTTATTAGACTGGCAAACTTGGCTTGTTGCCTCATCATGGCCATATCCGTCAACATAATGGGGCCTGTATGCGCTACTTACCTCCGGCTCATCCCTTCGGGACCTTGGTCGGTACTCTTGTTGCTATCTGTACCGACCAGGTTTCTGCTGGTAGTTTTGAGGTTGACCGCCTCTATTCTTGGGACTCGGGGATTACCATCTCGTTTCGCAGCACTCGGATTCCTATCACGATTACTACCCAGAGGTCTTGGCTGAACATGTCCGACTTGGTCCTGTCTCATGCCATGTCTTGGTAAGATCTGCTCATCTGTCAGTAAAGGTCACCCATTGTTATTGGCTTGGGCACCCCGACCAGATCTGTGACTCCTGGTTGGACCATGGTTTCCATTTTGAGGTTGAGCCCCTGGTCAATGCATGGCACCTTCACCGAAACCAAAAATGGGAGGGCGTTGTTGGTTTTGGGCAGTACTGCCAGCCGCGGTTCCCATACCTTTTGTCTACTGCTATTGCATGTAATTGCGAATAGATACAGCAGCCTCCCTTGTCTGAGGCTCCATATCCTCTTGCTGGGCCTGTATCTCTCATGCATGTCGATCCATCCACTCTTGAAAGTCTCTCCTTTGTTTTTCGAAGGCTTCATTAAGGGCCCCCTACGCATTGGCCCGCCCCTGATTCATAGAAGCCAGTTGATCCTGCATTTGTCCAAAAGCTTCCCTTATCTGATCAATCTCAGGGTCGTGTCCTTCAATATCTGCATGAGGTTCATATTGTCTAGGGCCTCCAGCCCTGGGTCCCTGCTGGTCGGAACCCCATGCAACATTTCCACCTGATGTTCCCGCCTGAGTGATTCCATCGGATGCAGTAGCCCCTTGTCCTGCTGTAATGGGCCCAGGGGTTTGCCCTCTAACACCAGATGGATTCCTAGGCGACAAATCACTTCGTTGTCCATTGAAATTTCTTATCGACGGGACTTGGTGAGAGACTTCAGCGTCGGGCTCTGGAGGCTCCTGGCTTGATCTTCTAGTTGAGACTACCATCTTTGCAGCAATAAAATCTAAATGTAACTGTCCTCAGCTCTCAATGAAAGCACCAAAATGTTGACTGGTTTTTTGGTCAACTAACGCGGAGTTAAAATAATTAATTAGAGAGGTTTCATTTAGACAATCAATGAACCATAAATAAGCCAAGAACCTAATAACTACAACCAATGAATGATAAAAGACACCAAAAATTATAGAGGTTCGGCCCCAAAAGACGGTAATGACCTACTTCCTCTTCAAGTTTGTATTGATCTTAAAGGTTTACACGCGATAACCCGTGAAAACATGCATGATTCTAAGTGTAAAAATAATACATAATGGCAGAAAACTATGCTCAGTGTTCCTAACAAGTTGGTCGGTACATTCCTGGTGCTGATCGGTAGGCTCAAAGTCTGAACACCTTACACAGTGGTGGAAGGCTTGCATTTATATTGTTCCCCACGCCCAGGAAGCTGCGCCTACCCCGCAACTGCTGCAAAATATCCCATCCTTTTCGCGGGTGGTTGTAGTCCTATTCTTCAGGAGTTTGACCGAGCTTTCAGATGAATTGTTAGGCATGAAGGGGATGTAACCAATTTCACCCGACCAGATACATCGAGTTTCTTGTAGAGCATACCGAGCAGCCTCTTTTCTAGTAGACACACTGCGCAGCTGCTTCCCTGGGGAGCATACCGAGCAACAAATGTTATTTATTGGGCAAGCGTGTTCTTTCCAGCTTCTTTGACTATTAGACGCCTATGCCATGTGTCAAGAATAAAATGTCATATGCCCCCTCTATGATGCCACGTGTTCAACCTTCCTACCTTGTCAGCTGCGCATATTTTTGGGATAACACAATGAAATTCCTTAAAAAATACATTTTACAACATGCAGAGCGAACCCCTATTACTGATGTGGGTCCTAAAAGACTATGAGAAAATTTGAGTCAGTGGAGACTTTTAATGGCACACTTTAAGTGTCCTAAAAGAGTATTTAGGGCACTCAAAGTGGGCCCTAATAATAATAATAAATAAAAATAAATTTAGAAACCCTAAAATGGAGATAACAACTTTTTTTAAGTCACTCAGTTTCTCTCTCTATTCCATCCGATCCCTATTTCCCTCTCTCTCCTTCTTCCTTTCCATTGCCTCTACCAGGCACGAATGGCGGACCTCTAACCCCCAAACAATGACACGTGCCACACCACAGGGTTCCCGAGCCCCTGAAATTCAAAGCCCCAGAACCTCGCCTCCCCACTTTCCGTCTTCTGCCTCGACAAGCTATCCAAAGCTCCGCTACCGTCATAGCTTCCCAAGTTGTTTTCTGACGAGTTTGACGTCGTCTCGGCCGATGGGTGGCATGGTTGGGTTCGTGAGCTCAAGGGGATCAAAACCACTATGGATATTAGACTGAAATTTCATCGGAGTTGTTCGTCGGTGTTGTGGAATATTTATGGTTCTCGACCTTATTCTGATCGCCACAGTGGGTGGTGAGTCTCACTACCACAATTTCTGAGTTCCCTTCGACCTTGACTTCAAAACCCAGGGGTTGAATCCTTAACCACCACTGCTGGGGTGGCGCCGCCACTGTGATCGATGAAGCTCCGATATGAGCTTCGACCAGCAATGGTGTGGGGCGGCCCGAGGCTCATTTTGAGCTCTTAACGTTCCCATGCAATTTGTATTGCCCTCCTAGGTGTTGGTATAAATTTATAACTCCAATTTTATTTATTTTTATGTTTTAGAAATTTATTGTGAGTAAGGAAACTAAATGCAATTATGTGTATTTATAGTATGTTATAAGATAATTAGCATATTGAGTTTGTATTGTGATTTTATTGGACTGCTCTGGGATTGTTTATGTGATATGTTTGCAGGTTTTTAAAATTTGGGGATGTCCAATTTGCAGTCGTTATGCTGCCCGTTTTTCCAATGATTTGTTTTAAAGTGCGAGAGCATGTGACTCAATAAGGATATGAAACCAGGAAAAAATTAATTTAAAAAGAAAAAATTAGCCAAGATTTAAATATTAGATTTGACATTCGTAATGTATATGCACAATTTTCATTGAAATATAATGTAGAGAGCTTGGCTTGGAAGTTTAGATCCAAAATGATGCTTCAATGAGTATGATTTTGTTGATATTTTCTCTTGTTCAATTATGTATTTATTTCTCTTATTTGGTTTATGAATGTTCAATTTCTATATGTGTTTCTCTTATTTGACTTTAGAATTTGATTGTGAATCCAAATGTTTCCTGTCGTGTGTTATTTTATGCATTGTACTATGACTTATGGCTTAAGTTTGGCAGAAACTTACTGATTTCATTACAAGTTGTGTGTACATCTAATTTTATCCGTACTTATTGTATCCTTTTGATGCTGCCACAGTTGATTATTCCAATGTTGAAAGTGGACAAGAAGTGTTTATTCAAAGAAAGAGATGGGGAGAAAGGTTGCTAGTCATTGATTAATTTAGTCAATTGAAATATATATGCTCTTTTTTATTGTAGTAATAAGTAGGAATTTCTTCTATTTTATACGGAATCATGTTGTTTGTGGCTCTTTTTAAATTTATGAATTAGATTTATAAATTTGGAATAGGCTCAACTGCCCAATTTGGCTATGCTGATATTAAGTAATTTATTTGGCTTGTTCACTGCTTTGTGTTACTTAATCACTAATTAGATTTATAATATTGCACTCTTGTTTTTTTAGATTTGTAACTATTTCATTGAATGTATAAGTTTTGTTATTTTAATCTATAAGTTTTCATATTTGTATATAAATGTTTCATTTAAATCATAATTTTTAATTTGAAATAAATATAAATTAATTTTTTAAAAATTTAAAATATAACTTTTAAGGGCACGCATTGCTCGCCCTAAAAAATATTCTTTTAGGGCACGCGAACAGAGCCCTAAAAACTTTATTTAAATGCACTCAATGAGATATTTTAGCACACACATTGCGAGCCCTAAGAAACCTGACTTTATAAGGCTCTCAAATAAAAGACTCGCGGGGGGCGTGTCCTAATAGCTTTTTTAGGGCTCGCATAAAAATAATTTTTTGTAGTAGTGTTAGTTGGAATAAATAAAATGGAAATAATATTTAGTCTTCTCTTCCAATCAATTTGATATTAAACTACTAAAGAATAAGGCACTAGGCCCCACACTTGAATTGAAGAGAAGAGAAAGATTGTTGCATGGGCTTGGGCTCTCTTTTGGGCTTTTTGCTTTTGCAATTTAATTACTTTTCTTTAAAAAAAATACCACATTTTCCTACAAAGCAAAACAAATTAAATTAAAACTAAATATTTTTAAATTCACAACATATACATTACTTCCATGAAAATATTAATTAAAACTCAATTTATTTTGACATTTTTATACAATAAATGTGTACTTTTAGACACTAATCACAACCCCAACCAGCCTATTACAAGTCCCTAGGAATTGAAGCATAAATAGGATACAAAACATGAAAAATTAATTTAATAAGAAATTCAACAAAGCAGTCCAAGCAACTAAAAAAAATTAATAAAAGAACACAAATGCTATCAAGATTTTTTTAATCATAACTCCCAAACTTATGTGTGTGCACTAAGCCAATTCCCTTTTACGATAAACCACTGTTACACCCAAATTTCGAGACTTGAGGTTGTGACCTCGAAAGCTGGATTCGTCAGGTGTAAGCTCGCGATAGCTAAAATACATGTTCGTAATCTAGACGCCAAATCTTCAAAGCAGGTGGCAACCTCGAAGATAGGTAGCCTCGAAGTTCTTATAAGCTTGAAAGACAAAACATCGGAGTATGTCCATTGTCGGGTGGCCTCGGATCAAGTGGTCCGAGCTTGGCATGGGTGTGAGCTCGGAATAAGGCGGCTTCGGTGATACTTACCCATTCCGAGCTGGTCTTGGGGAAAGTAATGCAACTCGTAATTTACTCAGAGACCTAGACTGGCATGATGCTGATTGCTGATCTCGAATGGCTTAATAGGTCACCTGAGGAGACGCAGTCCATGCATTCAAGAGATATTCATTGTTGTAACTTCCCTATAATAAAGGGATACTAACTAGTCAGTTATGCGCCCCCTGGTCTTCATGGGACGTTTCCTTGTATATAGGAGTTACAAACTTTAAAGTCAGTAAATTTATTAATGAACTGAATAACTTCCCGAAACGTGTAGGATTGTATTCTGAGATCTCCTCTATAAATAGAGAAGTCATGTACCTTTGTAGAGGACCGAAATTTGGTGATCTTGAGAGAATCTCTGGAGAATTCATCCCTGAAGAATTTCCAGAAATTTCCTAAGTCCTAATAACAAAGACTCGTGGACTAGGCAGAGTTAACTGCTGAACCACGTAAAAAACTCTCATTGTTTTACTGTGTTATTCTTGCCATAGTTTTTACTGTTTACGTGCTCTACATTTTAAGTTGATGAAAAACGACATCAACAGTTTGGTGCTTTCATTGAGACCTTAAGCAGTACGATCCCTGAACAGCTATGGCCACGAATGATCAAAATATTCCTGACGAAAACTATCCAAGACGCCCTGGGAAGCAGCCAATGGTAAATCCAGAGACTGAAGAGAGAAGCGAGTCCTCCGATTCTCGGGGACCTCCAGCACCTCCAGCCCCAAGGGATGAGGACATGTACTATAATCCTGAACGGTACGTCCCCATTGTGGAACTTGAAAACCGACAGCTGAAAAAACAGTTGGCCGAGGCCAATAAGCGGAACGAGGAATTGGCTAGGTTAGTCGCGGAGGCCCAGGCGGCTCAGCCCCCACCTCCGCATGAGAACCAAGCCCCACCTCTGAGGGGCGTGCATGTTCCTCCCCGCAGGCCTCGTGGACGACCTCAAAAAAATGCTGCCACAAGGAGACCAGAGCAACCTCTGGCACTGGCAGAGCAATCTGCTCCCTCGAGACCCCAAAGAAGTACTCGAGCTAGGGCTCTGGTTAATTCAACTGCGGAGGTACCAGTGGGAACTGGGAATAACCGAGCCCCTACAGAGGCTCAGACTCAAATCCCTGGTAACATGCAGAATGTTACCGACCCAACACGGGCGAACTCGGGACCGTCTAGGCCTCGAAATGGGTGGCAGCCACCGTCACCCATACGATTCCCTCCATCGCCTATAAGATACCCTTCACCGCCTCGAAGGAACGCTCAGCCAGTTCGAGGTGATGAGGAAAGGCGTGCAGGGAGGAAACAAGGAAATAGAGAAGCCTTCAGGGAATAGAGAGGCGCCCAGCCTACAAGAAGTCAAATGTCTCGGTCTCGCACTGCGGAGACGAGGCAACATGAAAGAGATCCATATCGGAATAATCATGCAACGAGCCTTGCCAGTGATGATTCAGGAGACACTAGATCAGTCAGCGTGTATGATCAAGGTCGAGGAAATACTGGAAACCATAGGAACCGCTCCGACCTACGGGAACATCTGAATCAGAATCGAGGTAGTGCTAATCCATCGAACCCGGACCTGAGAGATCACCTAAATGGGCGCAAAGATCCCCTGCGAAGGCGCGCACCTGGAATTGTGATCAATGATAGCCAATTTCAGGCAAGACCCCTTGCGGACCCGGTTCAAGAAATAATTGATCAACTGGAAAAGGCCTTTAGGCTCCTGCAAAATGAGCGAGGTCGGAGTCGGGATGAGGATTCTGACGAGGAGCTTGAACCATTCGCTCCCCATATTTCCAACACTCCATTTCCTCAAGGGTTTCAGATCCCTCATGTCCCGCCTTTTGAGGGGAAGTCCGACCCGTACAGCCATCTAAGTACATTTAATACCATAATGAGAGCAAGTAATGTGGGTTATGAGCTCAGATGCATGTTATTTCCAGTATCGCTTACAGAACCAGCAAAAAGCTGGTTCGAGAAATATAAAAGACATTCGATCACTTCTTGGGATTAGCTATCAAAGGATTTCAAGAGACAGTTCAGAGCCATGATCGGGGTAAGACCTGAGGCATCAACTCTGGCCAACGTTCGGCAACAGCCAGGCGAGACATTGAAAAGCTACCTTACGATGTTTAATTTGGATGTTGCCCGAGCTCGAAATGTGGATGACAGCAGTCATCTAATGGCTTTCCAAGCTGGAGTAATGCCGGGAAGTCCTCTCTAGGATAATATGCAGAGAAAACCGGTGAGGTCCTTAACCGAGTTTAATAAGCGAGCTCAGAGGTTTGTCAATGTAGAGGAGGCGAGGTCAACACTGAATATGACTTCTCAGCCTGTAACTACAACGATAAACGTAAACTCTGCCTCAACCTCGGTGGGCCCACCAGTTTCAAAGCCTCCTGCGGAAAACCCTTCCAAAAGAAAGAAGAACGAATGGAGTAACCCCGAGGCAGAAGGGGGAAAGAAGAAGAAGGGGGAAATATATTTCCCCGTGTACAAAGTGTACACCGAGCTCAATGAGTCTCGGGAGAATATATACCTGGCTAATGAAAACCAGGTCCCTTTCAGGTGTCTAGACCCCATGAGAAATCAGAAGTCCAAGAGGGACTCCAACAAGTACTGGCGATTTCATAGAGACAGTGGGCACACTACTGATGAATGTAGGCAATTGAAGGACGAGATCGAAGGTTTGATCTTGAGAGGCTATTTTAGACAGTATGTCAAAAACCAAAGTAATAATCAGGCTTCTACTAGCCAGAGGGAAACTGCGCCACAACCTGCTCAAAACAAAAATTCCCGAGCAAGGGAAGAAGATAGGCCCCCTCCAATTGATGGAGAAGACGTGATAACCATCTCGGGTGGGCCTCATCTCGCAGGGATGGGCAGGTATGCCCAAAAGCGATATGTGAACGAGCTAAAAAATGGGGACGGGTCTCCTTATGAACCCAAACCTAGAGCTCCAAAATGCCAAAAGATTGAATCTCAGCCGATAACCTTTACTGAGGACGACGCATCCCATGTTCAATTTCCCCACAATGACCCACTGGTCATCACTCTCCAGCTTGCGAATAAAAGAGTTCACCGAGTTCTCATAGATAATGGGAGCTCAATGAACATTCTCTATAAGGCCACCTTAGAAAAGATGGGACTCACGCTTCGAGACCTAAAAGCTTGTGCAACGACCTTGTACGGTTTTTCAGGAGAGGGGATTACCTGTATGGGGTCCATCAAACTCTCGGTAACCTTGGGAGACTACCCAGTCTCAGTAACCTTGGGACCTGCCATCGGCCTACAACATGCTGCTCGGGGGACCCGCCCTAGTAGGGCTGGGGGCAGTCTCGTCTGTAAGGCATCTGGCCATCAAGTTCCCAACTTCTAGTGGCATCGGGACTCTAAAGGGAGACCATCTAGCTGGAAGGGAATGCTATAACATTTCCGTAAAAGGAAAGAAACAGGCGAGCGAACAAGCACTCGTCGTTATCCAGAATAAGGACGGGACAGTCTTGGAGATAGATGAAGAGATCGATCCAGGAGTGGAGGAGAAAGCTGATCTCAAACCATTATAAGAGCTTGAAGAAATCAAGCTCGAAGAGTCAGATCCCTCGAAAATGGTAAAGGTCGGGAAACATCTATGTGAAGAAAATAAATAGCAATTAATTTTCTTTTTGAAGAAAAACCAAGATGTTTTTGCGTGGTCACATTGGGACATGGTAGGAATAAGTTCGAATATAGTGAGCCACGCACTAAATATCGATAAAAGCTTCCCACCGAAGCAACAAAAGTGAAGATAATTGGACGACGATAGAAAAAAGGCACTGAAAGAGGAAGTCGACAGGTTAAAAGCAAATCGATCCATTAGGGATGCTTTTTATCCTGATTGGGTAGCCAATCCGGTATTGGTCCCGAATCCCGATGGGACATGGCGAACCTGCATTGACTACTCAAACCTCAACAAGGCCTGTCCAAAGGACTGCTTTCCTTTACCACAGATCGACCAGCTCGTGGATGCCACGGTAGGGCATGGACTAATGTCATTCATGGATGCCTATTCTGGATATAATCAGATTGCCATGCATGCCCCTGACCAGGAACATACGAGCTTCATCACAGATAAAGGGTTATATTGTTATAACATCATGCCATTTGGGCTCAAAAATGCTGGAGCCACATACCAGCAGCTCGTGAACATGATGTTCTCAGAGCAAATAGGGAACAACATGGAAGTTTATGTTGACGACATGTTAGTCAAGTCTCAACTTAACAATAACTATGTTGATGATCTCAAAGAATGCTTTGCCGTGCTCCGGAAATATAACATGAAGCTTAACCCTAAAAAATGCTCCTTTGGAGTATCTTCAGGAAAATTCCTGGGTTTCATTGTAAATGCTCGAGGAATAGAAGCTAACCCAGACAAGATCCAGGCCCTGATCGATATGCCCTCACCTCGAAAACACAAAGATGTCCAGAGTTTGACCGGCAGAATGGCAGCGCTAAGTAGGTTTATCTCGAAATCTATAGACCGATGTCTTCTGTTTTTCAACCTGTTGAGGGGAAGCAAGAAATTTGAATGGATGGAAGAATGCGAGTTGGCCTTCCAGGAGCTTAAGAAACACCTCGCAGAACCCCCTATCTTATCAAAACCTATTACGGGAGAAGTGTTGTACTTATATCTTGCCACTACCGAGCACGCCATAAGTGCAGTGCTCGTACGAGAGGAAGAAAAGGTGCAAAGGCTCGTATATTACGTCAATAAAAGGTTACTGGGGGCAGAGTCGAGATATCCTTTTATGGAAAAGCTAGCTCTCAGCTTGATTCACTCATCTCGGAAACTTTGACCCTACTTTCAAGCGCACCCCATCCATGTACTAACTGATCAACCACTAAGACAAGTCTTGTCTAAGCCAGAAGCTTCAGGTCGACTTCTTAAATGGGCAGTTGAACTCGAGCAATTTGAGATCACCTATCATTCAAGGACGACCATTAGGGCACAAGCCTTGGCAGACTTCATAGTGGAATGTACTGGCATGACCAGCGATGAAGTTATAACCCCAGCCCACGAGCTGTGGAAACTTTACGTTGATGGGTCATCTAATGAAAATGGATCGGGGGCAGGAGTAATTTTGATCACTCCTGCAGGAAGCAGATTTCATTCTGCTTTGAGATTTGACTTCAACACATCAAATAACGAGGCCGAATACAGGGCTTTACTGGCGGGACTTCGTATAGCCAAGGAGCTCAATGCTAAAGCAATACATTGCTACATCGACTCCCAGCTAATGGTTAACCAAATTTTTGGAGAGTACCACACCCGCGGTACAAGAATGGAAGCTTACTTAGAAAAGGCAAAATCAACATTGGAACACTTCGATTTCTATGCGATAGAATAGGTCCCCTGAGAACAAAACTTGAATGCGGACGCTTTAGTTCGGCTCGCTACCTCCACCGAGAATGATGAGCTAAATATCGTACCAATTGAACATCTCTTGGCACCTAGTATTAACGAGCCAGAGCTGAAAGACGTGTGTATGATTGATTCCGAGCCTACCTGGATGACTTCGATAGTCGAATATCTCGAGACCGGCATCCTTCCAAAAGATCGGAACCAAGCTCGAAAGTTGATGTATCAAATCCCCCATTACACCATTATGGATGGAAGGCTGTATAGAAGAGGATATTCCATGCCATTACTTCGGTGTGTGACTCCAACCGAATCCAAGAAAATCATTGAAGAAATTCACGAAAGGTTCTGTGGAGACCATACTGGGGGCATAGCTTGTCCAAGAAAATCATACGCCAAGGATATTTCTGGCCTACCATCAAGTCAGATTCTTTTGAGTACGTAAAGAAGTGTGATAAGTGCTAGCGATTCGCCACAATTCCTCGAGCTCCACCGTCCGAGCTGACTATGGTGACCTCCCCATGGCCGTTTGTGGTATGGGGAATCAACCTCATAGGCTCTCTGCCAACTGGCAAGGGCAGAGTGAAGTATGCGGTAGTCACCGTAGATTACTTCACGAAGTGGACAGTAGCTGAACCGTTAGCAACTATAACCTCCAAAAAAGTCCTTGACTTTGTAGTGAAGAACATCATATGTCGATATGGGATGCCGAGGAAAATTGTATCCGACAACGGAACCCAGTTTGACAGCGATCTGTTTACCAACTTTTGCAAAAAAAAATGGAATAATAAAGAGTTTTTTGTCAGTAGCCCATCCCCAGGCGAATGGCTAGGTCGAAGTTGTAAACAAAACTCTAAAGAGTTCGCTGAAGAAAAAGTTGGAAGAAGCAAAAGGAAGATGGCCCGAAGAATTGCCCCAAGTCCTATGGGAATATAGGACTACGACCCGAACTTCGACAGGACATACCCCATTCTCTCTGGCGTACGGTTGCAAGGCTATGTTGCCAGTTGAGGTCGAAATTCCCACAATTCGAGCCCTCGCTTACGATCAAGCCTCGAACCACACTCAGCTCGAAGAAACTCTTGACCTGATCGAAGAAAGAAGGAATGAAGCTCAGCTAAAAAATGCTGCATACCAACAGTGAGCTACCAAGTACTTCAACAAAAGGGTTCAAGATTGAAAATTCGGTGTGGGAGATTTAGTGCTAAGGCGTGTATTCTTGGCAACGTGAGATCCAGTAGCTAGCGTGCTCGGGCCAAATGGGAAGGACCCTACCAGATAGAGTCAGTTATCCGACCCCGTGTTTACAAGTTGGCGAGATTGGATGGAAGTCTAGTACCGCAAGCATGGAATGGCGAACACCTATGACCTTACTATCAATAGTATAGGAAGGGTGTTGCCTGTAACCATGCTTGTTTGTCTGATTAGCAAGCACGGGTGTGACCGTGCTATGAATTTGTTTAAAGTTAAATGTTTGCTCTATGTATGCCTCTGTTGTTATAAACATTTGTAATAATTGGTTGTTGTTTGTGATTGATCGGTTGGGAGGTCGTTATTGGCCTTACATGTGTAATGTAGGTCGTAGTGGCTGGGCCTTATAGGGATGCAGTATTCTTCTACTCGGCATGAGTCGTTATACTTGTCGGAAAATCTACATAAATCTGGTTATGATTTATAAAGCATGTATTGGATATAAATGCTTATTTGAATATCTGTCTTAGTTGATTGAGTTTTCTTGCTGGGCCTTGGCTCACGGGTGCTTTGTAGTTCAAGTAAGGGAAAAGGAAAACTAGACCAACCATGAGTTGGAGAGCTGTGGGTGTAATGCCCCAAAATCCCTAATAAGGTTTAGGACCTTGATTAGGAGGCCGGGAGGGCCATAATTGATTTATTACTTTATTAAGTGATCATATGCATGTTTATGTGAATTATATTATAATATGATGTTAAATGCATGCATGGGGGTCCACATTTCGTTACAGGGGTGTTTTGGTAATTTGGCCCATTGAGGGCGTAATTGTATATTTGTATGCATGTCGGTGACATATTGTTGAGACCACATTATAATGTGGATTTGTTCGAGCTATTCGGCATGAGACGATCATGGAATATTAATTAGCGGTTTAGTCGTAATAGGTTTAAGTTTGGGCTTGAGATGAGTCTCGGGGTGATTTTAATGATTAGAGCGTTGCCGGGAATTAAAGGGTAACAGGATATGAATTATTGGTGTTTGAGAATATTGAGAATAGCGAGAATTGGAGAGCATTAATTATGATTAACGAGATAAGTGAGAAATACCAATTTTTCCCTTGGGAGCCTTTAAAAAACCCTTAATTGACCTAGGGATATTTTGGTCTTTTCACCACTAGGATAGATATCAACCATTAAGGCTGTATAAACTTGTTAAAAAACAGAGCATCTCTTCCTCTTCTCCCGTACCTCTTTTTCCTTCTTTTTCTCTTTGAATTTTCAAGCTCTTCTTGAGGAACCAAGCCAAGGAACTAAGGTGGGATAAGCTAGGGTTGTGCTCCACCATTGAAGAGGGTGTGTTGCTAAGATTGAGGTGAGCTTTTAGCCATTAGAACTCTTGCTTTTGCTCTGTTTTCTTAGTTAAGTTACAGCTGGTTTTTGAGTTAGAAAATTGGGAATTGATTGGAGTTTTGGCTAGGGTTCTTGTGGTTGTGATGCTTGGGGCATGTGAGGATGGTTTTTGGGTTCATTTGGCATAAAAATTGGGATTTGGAAGCATTGGAATCGAGTTAGAAGCGAAGGAGTCGAAGGAAGAGGTTTCAGGGGAGTATCAGTCTGGGGGTAGCGCTACAGCGCCCATCAGAGGGCGCTTTAGCGCTACACAGGATTTGTTTGGGTGGTTTGGGGGTTCTGAGTATAGCACTGGGGCGCTAGGGAGTAGTGCTGTAGCGCTACTCTGTTCCTCCAGAATCCCGTTTTGAGTGTTTTTAAGGGTTTTTGGCTCGGGGTTTCAATCCTTAAGGCCCGAGATCGAATCTACTCACCGTGTGGGTACATTTTGGGGTCCCGAGAGTGGGGTTTAGATCAAGACCCTATTATTGTTGAATTTCATTAATCGGAGCTTGTATTTGGTTTATGACTAGGTGATTGCTAAAGGATTAAGGATCGATCATTCTCAAGGGTGGTTCTAGATCTAATTCTCGCTCGAACCAGAGGTAAGAAAACTGCACCCCATATGTGACATGCATGGTTATTTATGAGGCATGTTGAGTGCTCTATATGTGGACATTGATTGCATTGGAAATGCATAAGATACATGAGATTAGGGCATGGCATGAATGTTGATTATGAGATTGATCAGAGCTTGAGTCTCTGTAATTGTGCATGATTATAATTATGGTTTTGATTACTGAATAACCATGCCAAATTCCTTATATCTGAATATTTGACATATGATATATGTCTGTTTGTATTACCTAAATGAGGAAGCACTGACTTATTAGTCAGGGATTGGCAATGGTGTCTGTATCAACTGTGAAGCTGGGACTTATTAGTCAAGTTTGGCAGTGGTACTGGGTACTGGTCACATTGTGCTGACTTATAAGTCAGGAATGGCTTTGCGTGCTCAACGCAAGCCAACAAAGATTAGATCTAATCGATATCTGCATTGAACGACTCGAATGAGCATTAATGTCGGACCGACCCTAAGGTCGATGAAACTCATAAGCGCTTGTCTAGTCTAAGGGCTTGTTAATTAAAGCCAAAGCCAGTAAGGCTAAGGTGACCTACATGTCACATGGCTAGGAGGGTATGTGACCTCCAGGGTATGACTCATTAGTCATCCACACAGAGATTGACTTATTAGTCATCTATACAGAGTGTGACTTATTAGTCACCTATGTAGAGTGTGACTCATTAGTCACCTAGACAGAGATGGACTCATTAGTCATCTACACAGGGTATGACTCATTAGTCATCTACATAGGGTATGACTTATTAGTCATTTATATAGAGTGTGACTCATAAGTCACCTATGCAGGGTGTGATTCATTAGTCACCCACTCTGAGATTGACTTACTAGTCATCTATTCAAGAAGCAGGTCCTCAGAGAATGACTCATTAGTCTTCTATTCTGATGCAGGACCCCATAATCATTTATTTGAACTTATTTGCATGCATGGTGGAAGCTATTATTGCTAGGCATGCACATTGTGTTTCGATGACATGTTATTACTGTTCATGAGCATGTTGAGTTTTCTTGCTGGGCTTCGGCTCACGGGTGCTTTGTGGTGCAGGTAAAGGCAAAAGAAAGCTGGACCATCCTTGAGTTGGATAGCTTAGGTGACGACGTGTACATATGCGGCTGCTCGACCGCCACGACCGAGGGTTTGAAGGAGAAACTAGGGTTAAACCCTATTTTGCCGCTTAGATCGGCCTGTTGTAAATATTTTCTTAGAATAAACCTTTAAATTATATTTTTGGGATCCCAATGTATACAGTAAGCGTTCTAATGAAACGTTACATCTTAACCAAATTTTTTAATCCATAAACCGCTAATCATACTTAGTTACACGATTTTGGCCAAATGACTCGATTAGCGATTTTAGCATCGTTTACAAGGCACACCGTAACGGTCTCTGGAGTTTGGGGCGTTATAGTGGGGGTGGCGTGTACATACTCAGTCTACTCGACTGCCATGGACGAGATACTTTTGATCAGCATGGGTTATTAGTTTTATTTTGCCGCTTAGGTCAGCTAATTCTGTAATTATGATAAATTTGTATTTTTAGCTTAAAACCTTTGGGATGCCTTGTATTTTTCAAACCATTTTAATGAAAAGTTCAAGTTCATTGACCAAACTTTTTAGTACTTAAACCATCATTTAATTTTAATTACACTTTTTGAGTCCAAATGACTTGCTTACCGAGTTAAGCACTACTTTTAACACACGGTGTAACAGTCTTGAATTAGTAAGGCAGTTGGTATCAGAGCTGCCAATGCTTATGGTTCCTTAAGATTGACCGAATATGCATGCTCGCTGCAAAAGACAAGCTTGACTCACAGTTCGGTGGGTAATGGGTTGATTACTTGTTTAGATGTTTAAACTGACTATATACCTTATCTGCATGATAGAATAGAGGGCATGATATACATACTATTAGAGCAGGGCCTGATGATTGATACATGGATGTTATAGACCTCTATATTAATATTATTACTATGTGTGGATGTTGTGTTGTTCAGTTTTAATTGTGGGATGATTCTGGATATGATGATTATGCCTGAGAAGTCGAGTTATTGATTGCAGACGTACTTGGAAGTTATGCATCCAAGGTAGTCAATTGGACTAGGCAATGTTGATATCAAGGCCGAAAATGATAACTAGGGCCAGAAGCCTCCGCCTGGCCCTTGGAATGGGCAAAAGATTTTTACAGATATGCAAGCGAGAATGCAGGGGCAGGAAGAAGAGATCAGGTGGTTGACACAACAAGTTTTGTCAGTGAACGCTGCCCCGTCTGCCCCACTGGTAGTGGCACCGATTTTGTCTCAGCCTGGGGTTGAGAGAAGATGGGAACCATTGGTTAAGAATTTCAAGAGACACTACCCTCCAGTATTTGGGAGGCTTAGATCCGCTGAGAGCTGAGAAGTAGATGGACATGATTATCTCCATCCTCGACCTCTTAAGGGTGGCGGGCAATGATAGAGTAGTTTGTGCCACGAGTATGTTGCATGATTACGTCCGGACTTGGTGGAGAGTGGTATCCCAGACTTGGAATGTCGTTACGATGGGTTGGCAGGAATTTAGATAGTTGTTTAAAGAGATATATTATAATGACGTAGTTCGAGCTGCGAAGTTGAATGAATTAATGAATCTAGTTCAGGGCAACATGATAGTGACAAAGTATGCCAATAATTCGATGGGTTGGCCAAGCGTTCCTTTGACTTAGTGCTGATTGATGTGGCTCAGAAGGAGCGATTTATCCAAGGGCTGAATTTCAGGATAGCCCAAGGCATCAGAATCACCAAGCACCTAAGATTTCTACCTATGCTTAGGCAGTATAGAATGTGTTGGGGTTTTATGCCCTAATTAAAACTCAAATTCTTTGTAATCTCATTTTATCATCAATAAAAGAATAGAAATCATTTTTTGACTTGGTTAATCACTTTGCTCACATGTTTTATTTTCATGATTTTTTTGTTTAATAAAACTTCTATTAAATCCCGAGCATATAGCTAATCTTATTTATATTGACGTAATCACAGTGGAATATAAATATGATTATATGTTCAAAATAAGTTAGTCATAAGATTAGTCAGTGCACAAGATTTACACTGACTTGCTAATCTACGATATGATCTACTTACACATTACAGTGTTATGTTCTTTCCAGAACATTAGCAAAGTAGATAAGATCGGATGTATTTGTTACATCGGACAGGACCGATATTGACAGTTGATAAGATAAGTAAACATATTGTTATTATCTATTCTAGTCATATCATATAGTTGACCATAGGTCAATTCAATCTCAATTCTGAGTGGTTAGTATTCTAACTGATTGTATTATTTGAGTTCTTTGACTTGTTCGTTACCAGCTTACCCTACGGACTAGCCCATACTTACATCTTGGGAACTCGGTAGTATAATTGAGTGGGAGTGTTAATCATAGATATGAACATCTATTGCTTCTGATGAAAAAGTAAAATGATGGTTTCCTTTTAGTTTGGTTCAAGGTGTTAAATGATAGAGATCTCATTTCAGTAATTAATTAGTTTACTGAAATATCATTTACAAGGAACTAAGTATTTTAAGGATAAAATACAATGAGGGGTAAAACGGTATTTTATTCCTATCTCATTGTAGACCGTCTATAGAGGATTGAGTGACAATTATGGTTGTAACAATGGATAATTAATAGTTTATCTATATTTGTTATAGAGCGTTCTATGAATTCAAGAGTGCAATTCCGAGTCTATAGCGGAGTCACGAGGAATTAATAAGTTAGTAAATTTATTTGTTAGATTTATGATAACTTATTGGAGCTTGATTTCATAGGCCCATGGTCCCCATTGTACCTTGGATAAAATCATCTAGATAGTCTCAGTTAATTGATTTAATCATCAATTAGAATTATCAAAGTTGACCAGGTCAATTTTGAATAGTTTTACAGAATTGTGTAATTTTGAGAAGAAAAGAGAAATTATGGCAGATTTATTAATTAAAATAAATTTGTATCTAAATTAATAAATAAATTTAAATCAAGGTTCAAATTATAAATAATTAATTTGATAAATGATTTAAATAATTATTTAATTAATTAAATTGATCGAAAATAATACAGGCCTTGATTTTAAATCCAATGGGCTTATAATCAAATGGGAAATTTCACGGGCCTAAAGCCCATGATAATTTCGACCTAGGGCTTTAAAATGGCTATTATTTTATTGATTTTTTAATTAAATTAAATGGCCTAATTGAGTCTATAAAATGAATGCTTAGAGAGAAGTCAAAACATAAGTCACAAGTCAGATTTTCTTATAGTTTTAGATTCTCTCTAAACACAAGTCCTTTTCTAAGCCTCTTTGTTATTTTCTCTTCTTCTCTCTATATCTATCTCATGTGTTGAGAATTGCCCACACTAGTCTAGGTGGTTCTAAGGATACATTGGAAGATTGTGAAGAAAATAGAAGATTAGTTCAGTTTCTTGATAATACTCCGCGACAAAGATGATACAAGAGTTAGAGAAACTGAAGAAATGACTCTTTAATTCTGCTGCGTATACTGTAAGTATTCTATTCTTTATTTCTCTTTGAATTCAATTTTAGAAACATGTTTTAGGCTATATCGTATTTTTTTGTTGAATATTAGATATACATGAAAATAAATAAAGATCTTGTATAAGCTAATCCAACAGAATGCCCCTACTATTGAGGGCACAGAGGATGAAATATGGAGGGAGAGTACAATAGTGCGCGACGCTTGGAGAATGGTACCTCTGTTTATTGAATTAGGTACGGGCGGAAGTCCCAGTGATCAGAAAAGATAGGTTATAGACATATTTAGCACCTTTGGACAAGAGAGGGATTCTGGAGCGCTTAGAGTAACCAACAGGGCAAAGGTGAAAAGTGGAGGACTTACCCAATGTGTGCTCAATACAGAAGATTCCACTTGAGAGGATGTCGTGTTAAGACACGTTTCCAGTGCAACGTGGTGGGTCATCTCAGGAAGGAGTGCTTGCAATTGGAAAAAGGAGGAACCGAGGAAAGGCAACAATACAATTTCAACTTGAATGGTTGCTATGACATAGACGGAGGTGGAGGCTAGTCCCTCCGTGGTGATAGGTCTGATTTCTAGCATTGACTTTCTTGCACAGTACAAATTTATCTTGATACTAGGCATGCAATTGTTTTTATTGTGTAAGGTTATTGATAGACTGAGTAGACCTCGTGATATGTATATTGTGGGAGTTGAGATGTTGTCTCCTGTTGGGAAATCAACAACCTCTAGAAGGAGAAATTAGATCTTTGCCGGTAGAGCTAAATAGTAGGGAGTAGTCTACGGACTTGATAGAATTAGTAAGGAAAGAATTTGACATAGTACTGAATGTGATTGGTCGGGTTGCGATGGCGGTTCAGGGAACCGCCTTGGCCTCTGGGTTCAAGAGTGTTGTGGCGCCCCAAGAACAGGGCTGCGGTGCGACCCCGCAAACCCAGTTTTTCAAACACTTTCTCCGAGCCAATTCCCTCATCATTTACCCCAAAACAGTACCAAACCCATAATTGCATCCCAAAACCTCAATACTACACCCAGAGCATCACATATACCCAAAAACTTAACCAAAAACCTCTTCACAAGTCAAACTTAAATCCTTGAGTTCAAAGCCTTAGGCTCCCACAAATGAACTTTGGCCCAATCTCTTTGTTTTGAATTTAAATCACAATTTGGCCTAAATTCAAAGCCTTTTATTTATTTATCTTTTAATTAGTTAATTCAATATATAATTAAATCCTTATTCAAATTAACTAATTATAATTTGAAACTTGATTTAATATTATGTATTTATATTTACATCAATTTATCAATATTAATAAATTTTCCCAAAGACTCTTTTATTCCCAAAATTTTATTACATGTAAATATTACTAAATTGACCTAGTCAATTTGATATTTCTGATTGATAATTAAATCAATTGTTTGAGACTGTTAAACTTGATTTGATAAGAGATGACATGGGGACCATGGATCCATAAATACAAACTTCAATAAATTCCCGTGAGTTTATTTATTAAATAAATGATCTCACAATTATTTAATTCCTCAGGACTCCACATTAGATTCAGAATTGAACTCTTGAATTCATAGAAAATATTTGTTTACCCGAAAAAACGGCTGCTGATAACGTGGTGAGGATTTCTTGCATATGGTTGACACGTGGCAGAAGTGCTGTTCGGCTATCGACCAAAGGCATATCGCTTCACCGGGCTTAACTATTAGATACGACCAGACTGGTCATATAATTTGATTTATTTCCTTCTAAGATTGTAATCCTGTAATAATTGCATTGAATATTTCCTCTTTATGACCTTGATACGCGGTTATTAAGGAAAGTAAATGCCCATTGGCCCAAGTAACCCTCTTTGAGCCTATAAATATGCATGAAATAGCTCAAGGAAGAGATTTTTTTTTTTTATCTAAAAATCTTTTTCCTGAGTATTGAGAGAAATATAGCTATAGTGTAATTATTCATCGTCTTATTGTAATTCCCTCAAGGTTTGTGAAACTCAAAAACCCTAGTTCTTTGATCACGACTTTGAGATTCAATATTAATAATAGCACTAAGTGGATGTAGGTCATTACCATTCTTTGGGGCCGAACCACTATAAATCCTTGGTGTTTTCTTCTTATCCGTTAGATTGAATTCTTAATTGTCGTTTTATCTTTTGTCGTATATTTGACTCCGTGTCGTTGGCCAAATCGAGGGTCAACAATATTTTTCAAACCATAAATACATTATCCTTTGTTATAACCATTACAGTCAGTGAATCATCTATCGATGATTTACTAATGAGTCGGGTACAAATTACCGTTTTACCCATCATCAGTATTTTATCCTTAGCTCCCACTAAGTTCCTTATAAATGATATTTCCATGAACTTAATCACAAAAATGAGATCTCAATAATTTAACCTTTTGAACAAAGCAATTAAGGAAACCATCTTTCCACTTCTCATACAAAACTTATAAATTTCATATCTATGAATAATACTCTCACTCAATTACACTACTAAATCTCCAAGATATAAGTATGGGCTAGACCGTAGGTTAAGATTGTAACGAACAAGTCAAAAGATTTAAATAATATAATTAACAGAATATTATCACTCAGAATTAAGATCGACTTGACCTATGGTCAACATTGTGACATTGATTAGATTCGATAACAATGATACTTATTTATCAATCAATAATCAATATCGGTCCTAGTTCAATGTAACAAAATACAATCGATCTTATCTATTTGGTCAATGCCTTGGACAAGACATCACACCACGAATGTGTAAGTAGATCATATCGTAGATTACCTAATCAGTGAAAATCCATTGCAGTGGTCTAATCTTAGGACTCGTTCTTTTGAACCTATAATTTACTGTGACCTAGTTACTATAATTGTAACTATCTATATGTTCGAGATTTTATAAATGTTTGTATTATTTTAATAAACATGTAATAAAACAGGCGAATAATGCAAAATGATTTCTACTTCTTTTATTGATAATAAAAATGTGTTACATGAGGAATATAATTTTATTAAGGACATAAAACCCAATAGAATACCCAGCTCTACGAGAAAGGGGACCTAAATAATAAAATTAATTTCAATCTAAATTAATTAATTTTTATTATTCTAATTCAATATTTAGCACACAAAGCAAGAATACACCATAATATTACCCACACATTCTTAGAGCACATTATCTTATTATACAATCACAACTCACAATAACAAAAGACTAAAGTATATAAAATTACTATATTTATCACAAAATAACTAATTGAAGGATTGCCCGGAGAAGAGTGAACACATAGGGAAGGTTATCAATCTTTTGCGGGAAGTTATCATCGGTTAAATTAAAATGAGACAAGAAACATTTGATTTTTCCATAAAGTATTGGTGAGAACATTCTTAATTGAACAATCATAACACAAATTCATTCAATAACATATATCCATTTGACACTAAATAGGCAATCTCAAAGACACAAATATGATTGACTAATTGAAACAGTAAGAAATAAATAAATGAAGAACGTGGCTTGTGGCCTCATCGCCAGAAACATGTAGATGCCTCTTCAATGTATCCACTATTTTATTGACGATTCGTTGTCTCGTCTCTGGTTGCAACTCAATTTTCCAATCGGTGGTGGTACTGGCAGTAGATTATCTAAATGAACCATTTTAAATATATACATATATGGCAAATAATGAATACAAATAACTATTTTTAACGAACACACATGATGAGAGAATCCTAAAATCCTTAAACCTCTCTCATAAAAAAAATGCCCACCAATGGAGTTTGTAGAGAACCACTGCTTACGCTACCGAAAATGCTACGAAGAAGACGATGACAAAAGCAAGAGGCCATCGATGACTACTTCTTTTTCTTCTTCTTTGAGAATCAATAATGTCCATCATATTATTTGCGAATGGAACAAGCCGAGAACAAGAGAATAAGTGGTGTATTCCTTTTATTATTATTATTAAAAATATGTTCATTTATAAAGTTGCAAATAATGTCCCAATCAATTTTTTTACAGATAAATTCCCTTTATGTCCCTATTTATTATCAAAAGCAATCAACGACATATAATAATTCTAAAAACATCAATTACATATCAAACGACACGAAAATAAAAGCATGAAATTTCAAGGTCCATAACGGTCGCCAAATCCGTTAAAATTAGAGGGAGGGAGCAGTCCAAAGCCACAGGAAGGAAGCAAGAGGCAAAAGCCATGGCTATGGCATGGATGATGACTCTCTCTCCTTCTTATTCTTCTACTTACACTGCTCTGGTTTCGCCTTCTCTCAGACCTCTCTCCAATTCAACACTACCTTTTCGAACCTTCACAAAGAAGAAGACTCTGAACTCGTGGAGACCTCTCTCGGTTTCAGCTTCGGCTTCTTCTGGCCTCCGCGCTCTCATATTTGACTGCGATGGCGTCATACTCGAGTCCGAGCACTTGCACCGCCAAGCTTACAACGATGCTTTCGCTCATTTCAATGTTCGATGTACGACCTCGCCGGAGCCCCTAACCTGGGGTTCTGAATTTTATGACGCGCTTCAGAACCAAATCGGCGGTGGAAAACCCAAAATGCGATGGTTACTACGGATATTTCTTACCTTTCTCTGTTTAGATATATTTTTTTAAAAATTGAGAATGTCATTGGTTGGGGTGTTTTGGATTGGTATTAGGTATTTCAAGGAGTATGGATGGCCTTCGTCGACAATTTTCGAGACACCTCCAGAAGATGATGAGAGTCGATCTAAATTGATCGATACATTGCAGGTGTAACTTTACTTTACTCTTCTTTTTTTTATTAGTGTACGGATGATGAGAAAAATGTCAAGAAAATTTTGTGATGTTGAAAATGTAACTGTTAAGATTTCTTGTTTTTTACCCAAGAAAATTGAGTACTTTTATAACAATTAGGAGATATAGGAAACTATTTAATATTACTGATTTGACCTCATTGAGGTTACTTTTGCTTAGGTTGGCGAATTTGCTTGCTTTTAGAAGCTGAACCAGGTTAAGTACATAGAAACCCAATGTTCACTTCCACAAGAGAAAAAAGTTTCAATTTCCTTTTCAACTATACTTATTGAGAAAACAATGTTGAAATTTTAATGTGATTTGGTGAATATCATGTAAATTATTAATTGTAGAGAGCAATATGATCATTTTCATATCGGCTTTACCAGTTGAGATATTCTTTTCATTCTATGCTTCTGTAGGATTGGAAAACTGAAAGATACAAGGAGATAATTAAGTCTGGAACTGTAAGGACACATTTTCTCTCTGTTTCCCGGTTTTATTGTTTGAAATTGTTATCAATAAGTCGATTAAATCAGTAAACTGAATTTGTTTTTCCCAGGTGGAACCTAGACCTGGAGTTTTGAGACTAATGGATGAGGCCAAGGCTGCTGTAAGAGTTAAATTCATTTTTAATGCAACTTTTCTTGTAAGGCACACGGATTATACTTTTTTTTTTCTTTCTTTCTTCTGTCTGCATAACTTGATATAAGTTGGTTCCAACACCATGTTTGTCTTTCATGAGTTATCTGATCCGAGATTGATTCTCTTTTCTGCGTTATTTTTCTGTTCCATTTTTTATTTTGTAGATTTATTTTGCTTAATGGTGTTTGCTTATGTTGTTCTCAGCCTCTTCTGCTCACTGTTGACAGGGAACATTGCTTGCTGTTTGCTCAGCAGCAACTAAAAGTTCAGTCGTATTATGTCTTGAAAATCTTATTGGCCTAGTAAGCTTCTTCATCTGCTGTTGTTTACTTGACGAGATATGTTTACCTTTTTTTATTTTCATGAAGCTTGTTATTTATTTATTTTTACTGTGTTTTAGGAGCGGTTCCAAGGTCTTGATTGCTTCCTCGCTGGTATGATGATGATTTCTATACTAATTAGTTTATGATTGAAAAGTTTATTCTTTTATGTTTTATCCTTAGTTGATTCTGCTTTTTACATTGAAGATAGAAGATATACACTACAGAAAGAGAAGAAAAATATGTTAGTAGTTAGTTGCACCAGTGCTCAAGAAATATTCTTTTATTTGTTTATGTCATATATGGCGCCCTTTTTCATTTGGTTTGCCACTTTATTTTGTACCTATTAGAAAATTTCTATTCAAAACAACTAAATTTTTTGTCATTTATTTATCCTTCGCTTGCAGGTGATGATGTTAAGTTGAAAAAGCCAGATCCTTCTATTTATTTGACAGCTGCTGAGGTAATTAATTTAGTATCTCTCTTTCTTGCCTTTTTATTAGAAGTAAATGTTATTAAGAATTTTATAATCAAAGTTGAAATTTAGAGTAACCTATAATTTCTCTCTTTTTCTTGCAGAAGTTAGGTGTATCAGGAATAGAATGTCTAGTTGTGGAAGACAGCGTAATTGGCTTACAGGTAGATCTTATTTCTGGAGCTATTTATTTTATATTCATAAGATACTCCCAGATTCAAAAATATAAATAAATAAATTCAAATAAGTGGACGAAAATTATGTTATACAGCTTTCTCTTTTTTCAATAGGACTAATACATCCAACGCTGAGAAACAAATGAATTTATTTAGAAGAAAGAAATATTAAATTACTTTTAATTGAAGTAAATTGTATCCAAGGAGATAGCCTCCTAACGTATGGTTCCAAACTTTCAATATCTTTTTCTTTCGGTTTCTGCTGAAGTTGGGTAAGGCCATTTTCATAATCCTTTTAGTTTAGCCAAATCCCAGCAAATTCACCCTGCAAGTGATATACCAAAGTTTATCTGTTATGGGTAGTAAATTATTTAATCAAGTTGAAATCCATTAATGTGTTTAAACTTAATTAAAGTTATCCTCTTTAGGCAGCAACAGGTGCTGGGATGCCGTGTGTAATTACCTATACATCTTCAACAGCTGACCAGGTACGGCTCTTTCCTCTATAGCTATTGGAGACCCCAAAAATAAATACGAAGAAAAGATAACTAAAACGTGATATAGCCAGTAACTACTATCCACATCACTGCATGACAAGATAAATAAGTTTTCTTACATTGATTTTACATTGTGAACGCTCTAGGATTTTAATGATGCAATAGCAAAATATCCTGACTTGAGCAATGTGAGGTATGAATCACATACTTGACTTTAATGGTAACACATCATTTTGTTACATCTCTCAATTGATTTTGTTATACATGTTTTATGCCATCTGTACAGATTGATAGACCTGGAACAATTACTTCAAAAAGTGGCCACTACCAAATAGAAAATTTGTTATTTTATTATTATTATTTTTTTTTTTTTGGAATTGCAGAGTTTTATCTTATTTGAACTTTTCTTGGAGAATATTGAAGGTGCCATGGTGATGCCTTGGCAGTTTCCTTTGTTAGATTGGTTTAAAAAATTGTGTTGTAAATTTGGCAAAATTAAATACAATACCAAAAAAGGGCCTTTGTTCCAAATGGGCAAAAGGCAAATGAGGAAGTGAGGGTTGAGGAGGTACAGGTACCATTAAGTATATATGAGAGAAGTTATGTGATTGTATGAAGAGGAATTTACATTTTATATGGGAAATTTGATAAATCATGCTTATATTAGCTTAATAATTAAAATTTGAACCAAAGTTAACCACCATATGATATCAATGCTCATCTTTCATTTAATACCAAAAATACCCCTCTCATGACACCTTTCCTTTCTATTCTCCCTCTTCCTCTCTACCTCTCTTCACCATACCTCTCTTCACCATACATTATCTCACTCTCTCTTCATCATACGTTTTACACACAAGATTTTTATACTAAAATCTTGCAAGAAAGATACACATTCGGACATTGTGGATTGTTTGAGGAGAAACACCAAGCTTTGTGTTATTTTTGCTCATAGTGAAGAGATTAAATGAGTAAGTGATTTTCTTTGATTCTTGTTGTTGTTGGTTGCTTTTATGATTCATAATGCTGTTTAGATGTTGGATCTGTAGTTTGTTGGCATTTTTTGCTGTTTTTTTGGGTGAAAATCGTGTTATGTGAAAATCTGCGTTTTCTTGGGTTCCCTGAGTTCTTTCTAAATGTCCGATAGTGTCCAATAGAGGCCCGATACAGGCACGATAGTTGTTGAGTTTCAAGGTTAGGGATGAAGGTCCGATGGCAACCCGATGGTTGCCCGATAGTTTGGTTACCCGATGGTCATAAAGGTAAGATGGCTACCCGATGGTTGCCCGATTATTATTTTAAATCTATACACCCTTTTAAGTACGATAATGGATCGATAGTAGTCCGATATATGCCCGATTGTTATTATTAAGTTACTGCGAACCTAATAGTACGATGGTACACGATGTTACTCGATACTTGCCCGATATTAGTGTTTTAAGTGATCAAAAACATAAATAAAACTTTGCCCGATGCCACCCGATACTGGTACGATGCCAAAACATTTGAACTAAATTTCGACATTTTGTTGCCATTTACTGATTTTTTTTTCTTTGTACATGATAGGGTCAACTTTGTTCGCGTACTTAATGTATAATGGTGTTTGGGAGCGTGAAGGTAGAGATTGGGTTTTTAATGGAGCCGAAAATTTAACGTTTGAGTTGGAGAAGGACATAACTTACTCACAACTTGTTGAACTTTTGTACTCAGAGCTGGAGGTTGACAAAGTGCAGTATGACCTGAAATTAGAAGTGAATTATGAGTACATGAAAGGGTTAATGTATCGGCCTGAACTTATAAGGAATGACAAGGGTGTAAGCTTATATTTGTCAATGCTTTTGAAGAAGCCAGATGAATTTGTTCCCATTTTTGTGTCTTTGGTGGAGAAGAATATCATTGTTGATCGTAATCCTCCACCAAGTACTGTTAAGGATACTCGTAGTGAGGTTGGGACTTATGTTCCAGAAACAAATCCGGAGGTGCTGGTAGCCACTGCTGTACCTGAATCAAACTCTTTCATACCGACAGTTGATCATGTAGCACAGATGTCATTTCATGATGATTTTCCTGATTGTCCTGACCCTGAAAATGATTTTGAGGGCAATGACGATTTTCTTGATTATCCTGAACCTGATGCTGATTTTGATTGCAATGAAGATGTAAGAGACAACCAAGAAACAGAGGTCCGTTCTCAAGCTTTGAGCCTGAGTCCACTGTCGTACCAAATACCGAGGCAAACAACATGTAGAAGTAGACCCCGTAGAGAAGATCGCCAAACACCTGGTACTAGTAGTAGTCGTCCAGACGGAACAAATGATGCTAGAGAATTTAGTGATCCACTCTCTTCTTCGACATATTATAGTAAATTCAAAGCTCAGATGTTTACAAGAGAAGACATTGAGGATAATAGTCACTATATATCTATGGGTGGCACATCGGGCGGGGAGATTCATTTAGGAAAGTTTTTCAGAGACAAGGAACATTTAAAGAAGGTTGCTGGCTTGTTTGCAATGAAGAAGGGATTCGACTTTATAGTTAAGAAGTCTGGTACTGATGTTTGGTACATTACATGCAAGGATCCTGATTGTGGGTGGAGGTTAAGAGGGAAGAAGAAGCAACTTTCTAACATGTTCGAGGTGACAACATTTGAAAATGTACACACATGTTCCCTCGATGTTCGAAAAATAGATAACCGTCAAGCATCACCTTTGGTAGTTGCCGAACTGATCAAGGATAAATTCTCAGTTAACGGTTCAGATTATTTAGCCTCCAAAATAAGAGAAGATATGAAGAATTCTTTCGGGATCGAAATGAGTTATGAGAAGGCTTGGAGATGCAGAGAGAAAGCACTCCACATAGTTAGGGGTACGCCTGAAGCTTCATATTCGAAGTTACCTGGGTACTTGCACATGCTGCAGTTGAACAATCTCGATTCCATTACTGATTTCAAGGTAGACGAGGGTCGCTTCAAGTATTGCTTTTTTTCTCTGGGTGCTTGTAGGCGGGGATTCAAGTTTTGTCGACCTGTTATATGTATTGATGGGTCCTTCTTGAAAACTAGGTATGGTGGCCAATTGTTGTGTGTCGTGGCATTGGATTCAGACAGCCACATATTTCCGATTGCTTTCGCAATAGTTGACAGTGAGAACCACCCATTCAGGTCTGCCTCTACAGCTACCCATTGCAATTGGTCTTTCAAGAAGATGGCAAAATAAATGAACTCCTTGTTCTGCCAACTCGGTAAGAACTGGACTGCATCACCCCTAACCAGGTCCAATATACTGTCATCCTAACTAAATCTAGAGTAGTCAGAACCTGGAAAAGCGTCCCACCGAGCCTTCAATGATTCGGGAAAAATTGTAGGCATAACAACACATTTATGAGGGTACACGTTAGGATAAAATTCTAGACGCCTCCTCATGAGATGGAATGCTGCATCTAAATGCTACATTAAAGGAAAATTAAGTCAGTAACCACGTCATCGTACCAAAATAAATAAACAAAAAACTATCAGACATGAATATAGTAACTATCGTACCCCAATCGTACCATAATCGTACCCCAATCGTACATGAATATAGTAACAAAATAACAACAATAAAACCTTCTATCGTACCCATATCGTGCTAATGTCGTACTATCATCGTACCTTTATGGCAAAAACTAGTATTATACACCATCGTACCCACTAGCGTCCCACTGTCGTACCATCATCGTACATTATCGTACTACCATCGTACCTATATCGTCCCACTACAAATTCTAAAATTACGATGGTAATAGTAACTACTTAACAAATTATATCGTACCCCTATCGTGCTAATGTCGTACCACCATCGTACCATTGATATATAAACAGTTTATAATTTGACACTTATAATTATCGTACTACCATCGTACACCAATCGTACCTATATCGTACCACTACATATAGAAACATTTAAATAAATTTTCAACATTATTTAATTATGAAGTTATAGAAAACTTATAGAGTCAGAAAGCCATGTCCTTGGAGTATGCAGTTTCAGGAACCAAGCAGCATCGTGTGTCCCTGAGAAGCATCCCCTCGGATATTTATTCCCAATGGTGCCAAGCAACCACTTGTGAAAGGTCATAAGTAATTTACCATCGACAACCCTCAATGGATCCACATTCACTGCTGTCTTCGATTTCTTATTCCTTTTCCTCAATGCAGTGTACTCATCGAACCACCTAGGCCTCTTTCTTTCTCTCCTCTTCTCCGATGCTGGTGGAGCTATGTTTAAGAATTGTACTTCAGAATCTTCAGTATCTCCGATTACAGTAATTTGCATATCCTCTGGTGTGCGAAAAATGTGATCATCTACATCATCAGGTCTGTAATCGTTAGGGAGAATGTCTTCATCTACAGGAGACTGAGGACCTTCTTCAGTGGACTGAGGGTGTGGATCTGGAGCTGGCCTACTAAGATCTTCCATCATTGTCATCAGCTTCTGCAATTGACCCAAGATCTCGGACTGACCTTTAATAAGGGCACTTTGTTGCCCTTCAACCTTTTCCAACCTGGCCAAAATCATAGAGTAGCCTGGTTGCTCAGCTTGGGAGGAGGTGCTGGCATGAGGTGTTGATGGGGGAACCTCAGGTGCCTCAGGTTGAGCTGATGGAACCTCCTTAAAAATATTTGCTGCTTCTGCTTGCTCAGCTAACTTTTCAGCAAGCTTTTCAGCCTGGCTCTGTAAGGCTTCCTGTGTAGGCTGTCCATCGGGACCCACCTCTAGTTCCTCTAACCCCATGTCCACATACAATGGGGATTCATTGTCTGTAAGGGTCCTCACATACTGTTCTTCAGCAGGTCGGGCACACAGGTAAGGGTATACTGTCAACTGCCACAAAAAACAATGCATATTTAGATTGGAAAGTAAAACAATATAAAAAATAAGTAACTGTCATCGGTGAAAAATGGTCCACTATCGTACCCCAATCGTACCATATCGTACCCATATCGTACCCATAACATAACAATATCGTACCCGTAAGTGAGAATTACTTGCTAACTATCATACCATCATCGTACAACATCGTACCAATATCGTACCTCTACAACTACATTGATAAAGAATGCATATCGTACCCCCATCGGACCATCATCATACCAAATCGTACCCCTTAGCCAGTTTTCAAACACTTGACAAAAAACCACAAAATAACCCCACAATCGTACTCAAATCGTACCCTATCGTATTCCTATCGTGCAGTACCCATAAAATTGCATATCTAGAAAAAAATATAAAACATTCAAAAGTAAAGTAAAAGCTCACCTTTTTGGCAAACAATTTAATAAGTTGCTCTTTGTGTATCTCTACTTTCTCCTTGCTCTGCCAGTTGATCATTCTTGGAATGCCTTGGCCCAATCTCACAGCATAATCCTGACCCAACTCAATGATGGACTCAAAAGCCCAATACTGCAATGCTGCAGCATACCCATAAATAGAGTACTTGGCCTCCTTTTGAGTCTTTCCTTTCTCAATCTTCTTCTGTAAATGCTTCTTCATTTCAACAAAGTCTTTTTGACAAGTTTGTAACAACTTCTGGTATGATATCTTCCCCCACGGGTACTGGAAAAAGAAGTCAACGTCGTCTACCTTCTTCAGCATGTCAGTCCAAACCATCAACTTCTCCTCACGACCTTTCAAAACACCCTCAACTAATAAGCACAAACCCATCTTGTACACATCATCAACTATTTGACAACTCTCAAAAGTTCTGCGCAGTTGCCCTATGCTCACTGGGGAATGACCATTGAAGTACTCAAGAATCAACCGATCCGAAGTGGTCTTCGCTTTAATCTCAGCTTCAGACGGTCCGGCCTCAAAATTTAAACCAGTAACTAAAGCGAACTCCAATTGGCTAAATCTACATCGTTTTTTCCCAATATAAAACTGGACTTCGTCAGTCTTCTCCCCTCTGAATTTGTGCAACAACAGCTGATGGACTAAGGCACCAGAAAAATTTAATGGTTCCGCCATGAAGAACTGTTTGAAAGGGGATTCCTTCACCCTATCCAATAAATCACACTGTATAAATTTGGCTTTAATCTTTGGAAAGTACCAACTGCCGCGCCAAGTGATACGTCCCGTAAAATGTTCCTCTACTGGAACTATCAGTTGTGGAGGTCTTAAGTTCTGCATAAAACAAATAAATACCCAATTAAATAGAATAAAAAAAAAACATCAAATTTTATATTCTGCAATATACTATCGAGCAACTATCGGACACTATCGCACCATATCGGACACCAATGAAAAACTGGAACTATAACATTATCGTGCACAATCGTACCTCACATCGTACACCATCGGATTATAACAACACAACCATTTGTTCCCACTATCGGGCACACATCGTACCCAACATCGTACCCTATCGTACCTCCATCTTCAACCTCAAGTTATCAGAAAACACAAACCTATCGTACCAACGTCGAACCACTATCGTACCCCTATCGTACAATCATCTTCAACCTGAAGTTATGAGAAACACAAATACTATCGTACCCTATCGTACCTCTAAAAAACCTATAAATTTTTTTCAAAATTTTACGGTTTATCAGATTTCACACAGTCAAATTCAACAATACATACTATAACATTTTCCAATGGAAAAGAAATTGAAAAAAACACATACCCTAGACATTTTTGCGTAATGAGGTGTCGGTTTTTCTTCTCCGGTGAGGCTTGGTTTTTCTTCGTCTCCGGTGGGGTTTTTTCCGACCGTCGAGTGAGGGAGAGAGAAGCGTCGGGTGAGGGTGGGTGAGGGAGAGAGAGGCGTCGGGTGAGAGTAGATATGTTGCTCGATGGTTTTGTGGGAGTGAAGAGTTTTGTGAGGGAACAAGAAATGGGCAGGGGAAAAGGTACGGTTTTTATTTAAGTTTTTTTATCACTATCGTGTACCATCATGTACCATCATACTATCGGGCAAGTATCGGGCACTTATCGGGTACCATCATGTACAATCGTACTAATAGGTCCGCATTAACTTAATAACAACAATCGGGCATATATCGGACTACTATCGATCCATTATCATACTTAAAAGGGTGTGTAGATTGAAAATAATAATCGGGCACCATCGGGTAGCCATCGAACCTTAATGACCATCGGGTAACCAAACATATCGGGCAAGCATCGGGTGGCCATCGGACCTCATCCCTAACCTTGAAACTCAACAACTATCGTGCCTGCATCGGGCCTCTATCGGACACTATCGGACATTTAGAAAAAAACTCAAGGAACCCAAAAAAACGCAGATTTTCACAGACCACGATTTTCACCCAAAAAACAGCAAAAAATACCAACAAACTACAGATCCAACATCTAAACAGCATTCTAAATCATAAAAACAACCAACAACAACAAGAATCAAAGAAAATCACTTACCCATGTGTATCTTTCTTGCAAGATTTTAGAGAGGAAAGGTATGAGATTTTGTTATGAGAGGGGTATTTTTAGTATTAAATGAAAGAAGAGCATTTGTATCATATGGTGGTTAACTTTGGTTCAAATTTTAATTATTAAGCTAATGTAAACATGATTTATCAAATTTCCCTTTTTAATAGGGTGTGCAAATATATGGCTTTTTTTTTTAAAAAAGTTAATCTATGGCTTTTCTTAAGAATTTTCACTTTTATGGGTTTATTTTCCCATATTTTTGTATAAAAGTTGGTTTATGCCATAGTTTTACTCTTAATCAAATTTGGAAGGATATGCTTGTAATTTGATTTTTTTTTTTTTAGGTTATTTGTTTTTTATATTGTTTTTATATTACTAATTTTATATTAAATTTTTCTTTGGTTGTTTTGCAAATTTTTTTTTTGTAATATGAATTGTTTTTAAAATTATTATTTATTTATTATAAACATGTTTTTTTTAAGATTGTACGTTTTTTTTTTCAAATCCTAGGTAAGGTAACCAGTTACTTGATTGATCTTAAAAAAAAAATCATAGAGCTAGGTTAAATAACATGCACTAGGAGGGGTAACCAGTTATCCTGAGATAAGTAACTTTCTGCCATAAGAGGGGTAACCAGTTACCTAAGAGGGGTGACGAGTTACTCATATTAAATATGAAAAGAAACATCAAATTTGAAGGAAAAAATGGAAGAACACTTCATTAAAAAAGGAAGAAGAAGTAACTATGGTTTTATTAACATAAGTAACTAATTACCATAAAGAAACCATAAATATACACTCACCAGAACATGAAACTAACCAGTTACCCTCAGAAATATACACACAAAGAATGTGAAGGTAACCAGTTACACATTCATGTTTTCATATTTTTATTAGTTTTCTTTCCAAATTTTGGTATTCCTATAAGTGTTACAGTAAAAAGAAAATGCTGAAAAAAATTATTTGAATTTTTTTACATATAGTGGAAAAAACTATATAAAAAAATTATAATAATAAAAGATAATAAATAAATAAAATAGTAGAATAATTATGTAATGTTAAAATATATGTGTAAAAAAAAAAAAATAGAATGAGAAAATAATAAGTACAAAAATGAAAAAAAAAACAAAAGAAATGATAAATGAAAAAAATAGATGAATAAATGAGAATGAAAAGAAGAAGAAGAAAAATAATGGAAAAATGAAAAGAAAAAAAATATGAATGAAAAAATGAAAAAAAAGCTCATATATGTGAAAAAAGAAAAAAAAAATTGGAAGAAGAAAATAATAAATACAAAAATGAAGAAAAAATATAATGAAAAAAAACTGAAAAAATATGAAAAAAAAACAATACAAATGAAAGAAAAAAATATATAAATGAATAAAAATGAATAAAAGAAGAAGAATAATGAAAAAATTGAAAGAAAAAAATTAGTAGAAAAAAAAAAGGAAAAAATGGAAGAAAAAACAAGTAAGGAAAAAAAAATAATAAAAAAATGATGGAAAAAAAAATTACCTTCAAAATCAAAGAAAATATAACTATGATAAAAAAAATGTGATATTTCTATATTTTAGTTAGCTACTAATTGTGTTTCCCATACTTTAACTTTTTCTTTAATAAATTTCCCATACAAATTAAGAAAAGTATAACTCTCATATCTTTGCACATTGATGGTATAAAAACCATATTTTTGAAAAATTCCCTTGTATGAATTTTTTACACCGTAGGGATTTTCATTGAAATACCCACATACTGCCAAAAAATAACAAAAGTACTGCTACACGGAAAAAGAAACTTTTATACGGTACAAGTTTTTTTTCAACAAAAATACAGTTTCTTCCTCATCATTCTCTCACAAATGGAGGAAGTTTCTCCTTCCTGTACCACCCACAGCACCGATCTCAGAGCAAAAAAAAAACCATAGGTGTCGACAAACTCCATTTGATAACAACGACAGAAAGATCAAGTTCCAACTTTTTTTTAAAAAAAACATTCGATTTCAGCAAAATTGGAAGAAAAAATGGGTAAGAATATTCTCAAACAACATGTTTTTCAAATCATCATAAACATCGACGAAGAACATCGTGAAATCAACCAACAACTTGGAAATCAATGGTAATCAGCAACAAAAAATCCTCCATTAAGCTATATCAACAAAAATTCAACAAAAAAAATATATATATAATAACTTTCACTAAGATTTAGAAGCAGAGATGAAGGAAAAAAAATCAGAAAACAACTTCAAATAAAGGAGGTAAGATGGAAAATATAGTGAAAATAGGAAGAATGTTTTGAAATTTATATTCATCCAAATGTTTATGTAGTGTTGTTTTTATGTTTATATCACTGAACCTGAGATATAAAATGTATAATTGCCACTGAAAACATTGTATTATATATTAAAAAAAATATTATTTACTTTTTCAGATAATGGAATCCAATATTGATTCTGGTACAAAGCAATGGACATTGAATGATAAAAAAAAGTATGTTGATTTCGAAGCAAGTAAATAATTTATACCGAAGCATTGCAAATATGAAAAGCTTGTTGAGAAACTGTATCTGTAACAAAACGGCAACCAAGAATCAACAACCATTCAACTATAGTATCAAATGAATTAATGTTATCCACCACTGAAAATAAGGCAACACAATCAACCAATCTATTTTTCACCTCTAGATGGTCAATAGTGACACAATAACATGACACACAACATGAATTAATTCATAAATATGAAAAACAACACAAGATCGATCTCGGATAAAAACCATACAACTATGACCTAATCCAAAACATGTATAGTCAATGCAAGAGCAACACCAAAGCAACAAATAAATAAAAAAAATGGAGTAAAACATATATAAAAACAACATCTGAGTTAGGAACATCAATATCATCACAACTTGACTACAACAATTAAAACAACTAATTAACAAAAATAAATTGAACAACAATGAACCAAAAACTAATAAACAACAATTGTTCAACGACAAAATCATCGTCTTCTTTAACCACAAAATCTTATTCGCCACTTCTCTCCCCTCCCCCTCAACAACATCCTCAAAAAGTAACACACATAAACAAAAAAAAACAACAACAACAAAAATAAATAAAAAAATAAAAGAAAATAACAATTAAAAAATAAAAATCAAACAACATTGAATAACACAAAAATAATCTAGACAACAATATCAGTAAGACAACTTAAAAACAACACAATAGAAACTGAAAAACAACAAAACATATACTAAAAATAAATCATTCAACATTACAAATTTGAAAAAAATAGTCATAAAAAAAGGGATATTTGCGGCAATAATGCCTATGTAGTTCAGTTTATTGCACTTAAATGCTTATGTAAAAATTTTGGCGGCAATAATGCCTACCGTTACGATTTTAGAGCAGCCGTTGGTCCCTGGGCCGTTAGGGGTATATTTGATACACGTGTCATGACCCGATTGGGTTAAATTATTAAAATTTAAAAACAAAAACAATTAATGGTTATGGTTTTAATTAAAAACAAAAAAAGAAAACTAACTATGATTAATTAATATAATCAAAAAAACCGTTTGTCTAAAACCAAGTTCTAAAACTAATCTAAAACAGAAAAAACTCAAAACTCCATACCCAGAAAAACGATGAAGATGAAGCTTTCCCCCCGATCACACCAAGACGATCCACCCCCGACAGTATAGCACGTGAACCCAGTAGAAGAAAACTTGTAATTCCTTCGAATTGGGGGTTAGGGAATCTTTTGCATCGGGTTAATGGAGAACGAAAAAAATTGCCATTGTCGATCACCAAGGCCAATGGTAGAAAGAACGGCTTGGACAAACAAAAATCCTGGGCGAAGATTCAGAACATGCAACAAGTATCAGGTAAGATCTCCATTTGTTTTTGTAATCTGATTCATTGAATAAATGGTTATGGGTGTTCACTAGAAATTTTGTATGTTTTGGTCAACTCAGATTCATGGTGGGTGTAATTTCTTTGAATGGATAGACCCTCCAATGTGCCATCGAGCAAAGGTGGTCATCCCTAGACTACTAAGAAAAATTGGTGACCTTGAAACTGAAATCACATCCCTAAGTACGACAACTGACATTGGAAGTCATCGGCAATGCAGTGGTTCTTCAAATGGATTTGAGACACAATCTCACAACCTTCAAAATGTTGGAAGAGAAAGCTGTGAAAGTTGTGCTGAAAGCAGGGGTAGAGTAAATGATGGAGGTCGAATGCAGTGTTACTACTTTTTGAATACTATGTATTTTGCTGTAATTCTATTGGTTGTGGTTATTTGGGCTACAAAATCAAAGTAGAAGTTGTTGGTATTGTTAGTTTATTTTTGGGTAATCTTCATGTGCAGTATTGACAATGACAAAGCTATTGCACCCTAGGCATTGATTTGTAATGAATTTTGTTGTAAAATGAAACCCCAAATCAATGTAATCTATCTTGGTCTATTTTGAATTCAATGTTCTAGTTTATGTATTTTGTGAAATAAATATGATCAACAACTAGTTACATTCATTACCATAAGAGATAGGTACAAAAATATAGGCCTAAAAAGCCAAATGTATCTGATCTGTACATGACCAATATCATGGCCAGCATGACCCTGTCATGACTCAAAAAATAGACACCAAAATACATGACTCTAAAATGGTCAACATAACAGACACCAAAATACAAGATTCGACCACTAGTTCAAAATAAAATCAAAAGATGAAACTCCTCCTTCCAGTCAGACAGTATCGGGTTGAGCATTGGTTGCACCACTAGTTCCTCCTTTAGCATGTTGTTTCAGTCTTCTTTCCTTCCTTAAAAGTGTGGATTCAGTTGGGTTCTGCAGTGGTGGACGACCTCGCTTTTTGACCACACGATTCTAAAATAGGTTGAACAAACAAATATTTAGCTCCAAATTCACAAAACAATGATAAAGCAACTAATCAATGATAAAAATTATCTGGACTGAGAAGAAAGCATAAAGTTTATACCTCAACCACCACCTTAGCAGATTTGCATGTTTATCTCCTGTGGCCTGTTTTCAGACAATTGCTGCATGTTTTAACTTCTCCAATTCTTCGAGCTTTCTTTAAAGCAGGTGGAGGTTCATCTGTCTCCCTTCTCCTAGCTTTCTTAGGTCTTCCAGGCAGCTTCGTCTCAAGTGGTGGATCAATTGGGTTGAGTCCTGTCTGAGGCCACATATCTGGACTAGGCATAGGATGCACACTCTGTCCATATGCTTTTTGCAATGATTCTTTTTTATAGAATCCGTGGACATAATCAAAGACAGTACCTCCCATGAACCAGATAGTAGCTAGTGCATGGCCACAAGGAAGCCCAGATAGTTGAAACCTCCTACATGTACAAGTTCTAAATTCCAAATCGACAACCAAGGCACTACCATTGCTGCATTGAACCTGAAACTGAAACTTGTCAGACTTAGTAACCAGACAATGCTTTGCAACCTCTTTTTGCTTCTCAATTATCTTCAAAATTATCTTCCCCACAGGTTGAGTCATCTTCTCCAACTCAGCTTTTTTGTTATAAAACCGAGACATCAACCAAAATCTAATTTTCTCTAGTAAAGTTATAATTGGATTGTCGCGAGCATCAAGTATGGCAGCATTGAAACTCTCACACAAATTATTCACCAAAATGTCACATTTTGGGTACTCTGAAATATGTGACTTAGTCCATTCTGTGGGGTTCTTCTCTGCCAGCCAATAGTAAGCACCATCCGAGACACTCTTGACTTCTTGCATTTCTCGAGCAAACTCAGCTTGTGTTGTAGTATTAGTTGCTGCCCACAAAAGTTGCTTAAGTAAAAGTCCAGGATATTCCTTTTTAAAGTTAGCATGAAGATGTCTAACACAAAACCTCACCTCACACCCACTGAAGATGGCTCCCACTGCATTTTCTAATCCTTTTTGACGATCACTCATCATTGTCACCTTGGTGGGACTCAAACTCCCAATATCAGCCTTCAATAGCTCCAAGAACCAAATCCAAACCTCAGTGTTTTCCTTTTCAGCAACACAGTAAGCAATGGGAAACATGGAGTTATTACCGTCAATGCCTACTGCAGCCAATAAAATGCCCTTACAATATCCTTTTAAAAAGCAGCCATCAAGACCAATTAGAGGTCTACAACCCCCCAACCAGCCATCTCTACATGCCTTAAGACAAATATAAATACGCTGAAATTGCCTTCTCCCATTAACCAAATCAGTTTTCAACTTCACAGTAGATCCAGGATTGGTAGCCAACAACCTTTTATAGCAGTCATCAAGAATGGCGTATTGTTCCTTGACAGACCCATCCAACATCTTCCTTGCTTTTGTCTTGGCCCTGTAAAATGTCCAGCTAGACACACGTGAGTACTTGGTCTTTGCAGTTATCTCCCTAAATACATTGTATTCCATACTCGGATTTAGCCTAAATTGCTCCAAAAAGTGCTTTGCAAGCCAAGTTGAGGTAAGCTTTTTATTGTCCAAAACAATGCCACAACTATGCTTGTCAACAAGTGTTTTGACCCTCATTGTTTTGCCATCTATCTTGTTAACTATTGAAGCAAACAACATCCACTCACAGTTTGCACCCTTGCACTTAACTCTAACTCTATTTGAATCATTGGCAATAAATATATATTCTTGATCACCTTCAATAAAGTACTCCCTTATTGCATTCCTTAAAATTGTAACAGTGGAAAATTCCATGCCAAGAACAAATTGGAAGTTTTGCATTTTGGTTTTCGGGTTGAATTCTTTGGAATTTTTACCAGCATCAAACTCATCATCTGACTTCAATTCGTGCAACTCCTCCTCAGAACATATACCATCTGAGTCTCCATCATCAAGATTTTGAGTACAAAAATATGAAACTGATCGCCACCACTTCCTAGGGTCAGACTATGTACCCATCTCTATCTTAGCTTCAACATCTTGCTCAAACTCTTCCTCCTCCAATATGAAATCTTCATCACTTTGCTTTCCTTTCCCTTTTCTGTCACGCTGAACTTTGTCTTGGCTCTTCTCAGCTGTATTTTCGCTCACATCAGCTTGAACTTTGTCTTGGCTATCCTCAGATGTATTTTCCCTCACATCAGCTTGCTTTCCTTTCCTATTTCTGTCACTTTGAACCGGGTCTTGGTTCTCCTCAACTGTATCCTCCCTCACATCACCAATATCATCCTCTGAATCTGAAAGCACAACCACCTCTGGTATTTGGTTTTCCATATCACTTTCATCATCCATGTAGTCAAACTCTTCTTCATATTCCTCTTTATCAGGTTCATCAAAGGCAACATCATGAAATTCCTCAGAATATTGATCAGCATCAAACTCTTCTTCTTCCCCATCAATGGTTGCATCAACAGGGATACCAACAACATCTGTAGGGACATCACAATCATCTGGTAATTCCTCTATAATACATCTTTTCAGATGAGGTAAAATGTTAGCAGGGACATGTTTAATAGCTTCTGAATCTTCCTTCCAATCTAAAGGTAGAACTGTTTCAGGAAAAACAAGAAATATGTCAATCTTTGTAGCCCGATTCCTCTCAATATCCTCTACAATTCTTAGGATCTCCTTATCCCCTACCACCATGTAGCCCATATTAAGCACCTTTCCTATTGGTTTGTACATAAAACCCACTGGAAGTTTATGTCCTAAGTCCAAGGCCATTCCATCCTAGTGAAGTAATCAGTATCCACCCAATCAACATAATCAACTTTACCTCCCTCATATCTTCTATTGCCGAATGGAGTAAACCAGCTTCCCCCATGGTGTATTGCAATAGTGAAGATGTTAGTATGACCACCTGTCAATAGAAATAAAAAATGCAATGTCAACACTTCACTCACACACAAACCGAAACACAATATAGTTCACACACTTGAAGAGCAACATAGTGTACCACACGATTGAAGCATGGCCCACAACAACAAAGATTCCTTTCAATAAACAAAGTATATATTTCAATGGACCCCACTCTGTCAATTGTATGCACATGCTTCCCAACAACATTTTTACCCAAATTTAATAATACCACCTACCATAAATCAACAATATTCTCACCCCCAAAAAATTTTAAAATCGACACCATTCCCCCCCCCCCCCCCCCAAACTGCTCTATATAGAGCATCATTATCATTCTCCCCCAAAAATAACTGCATGAAGACTTTGAGAAATGAAACTCAATCAACAGAAAAGAACTCACCGTAGTCGGGTGGTTGTTCCCCCGGTTGTCGAATGGTCGGCATTGTATTGCAAGTGTCGTCGTCGTCTCCTCCGGTTCCGGTTGTCGTCGTCTCTTCGATCGTGGGGGGAAAGATGATTTTTCTGGGTATGGAGTTTTGAGTTTTTTTTTGTTTTAGATTTTGGGTCTCTGTTTTAGACAATCGGTTTTTCTTGTTAAATTAATTAATGAAGGTTAGTTTTTTTTTTCAAATTAGAAACCTGAATAATAAATAGAGTTTTGTTTTTAAATTTTAATAATTTAACCCAATCGGGTCGTGACACGTGTATCAAATATACCCCTAACGGCCCAGGGACCAACGACTGCTCTAAAATCGTAACGGTAGGCATTATTGCTGCCAAAATTTTTACATAAGCATTTAAGTGCAATAAACTGAACTACATAGGCATTATTGCCGAAAATATCCCTAAAAAAATCAATGATAGAAAAGGTGTGCAACACAATGTAGCACATTTTTTTCTCACAATAAAATAAAAAACATAGAATTCAGAAACATACTTTCTTCTCATCTCTGGATAAGAGAATCAAACCCGACAAACCTCATTTATTTCTTTTAAAAAAAATCACACATTTCATGGTCTCTCACACATATGCAGATGTTGACGCAGTTCTTCGCCAACAGGTAATTAAGAGAACGAGAGAAAAGGATTAGTGCTAAATGTGAACCGAAATAGATATATGATATTAGAGGACAAAAGGGGTGACTCAAGACACGGTTTTTAAGTGGTTCGAAGGTTAAAATCCTTCTACTCCACTAGTCAATATTATTGATCTGTACTGAGTATTTGGTTACAAAGTATTTCTTACAAGAGATTATCTTTCCAACCCCTATCCACTCCCAGGGTCTCCATATTTATAGGAGAAGGCACCTGGAAGTTGGTAGGGAGGTCATCCCGTGACCTTCTTACTTGTCGTATCAATTCTGTGACATTCATGATTAATTCCTAAACCTGACACATAAGTGTGGTCAAATCAATAGATAGGAAAGTAATGGGCCGCACGGCCCAACCCCACCGTGGGTGTCTGAACACGCACGTTCCTGCTGCGTGTCCGAGAAGTCAGGGGGATATCAGACACGTGATGCCTGATATATGCACGTTTACCTTGCGTGTGTTTACTTCTCAAGGGGTCACACCCCTATATCCAGTTCGTACCGCGAGCTGCATGCTGGACTCGACCTTCGGCCTTCAGGGGACCTGCTCCAGTCTTGGACAATGAAGGGGAGCCCTTTGGGCTCCCTCGAGCTAACGACTGAAGTTCCGATCTTGGGGGAGCTCGTGAGATAACTACGATTAGTCAGCAGCTCGACTTGCTAACCAGCCCGTGGGAAAACCAAGGCGTACATCTGCCCCCCAAGCTCCTGCTCGTGGTATACCACGTCGTATATAAGACCACAGTAGGGGCTTTTGGACTTCCCCATGAACTCTTCGCATTCCACCTTTTATGCAGGCGTCTGATACGTGGAACATCGTGGGTGGTGACGGTACGTCTTACGAGAACCGCATTTAATGGCCTAGCCCATGCCCAGCCGTCGTTTCGTATTTCGAGTGGAGGGCCTCGGATCCCCCATCAGGGCCATCCAACGGCCCTCTATACGTGATCCTTTACGCATATAAAAAGGGGTGGCCACCCTACGCATGGGCCACCCTTTCATTCGAAATTCTTCAAGCTTCAAGCTCCTCTTCTTCTTCTCTCTATATCTCCAGAAGAACAAAACCCTCGATCCCGCTACTGCTACTTTCAGCGTTCAAGAGGCTTAGGCGTACGGACTTCTCTGAAGCCTTGGAATCCATTGCACCGACGAAGCTCTTACCAATGCAACACCTTCGTCTACCTCCCAGCCACACACTGTAAGTTTCCTGACCCTGTGTGTTTTGAAAATATGCTACTGTAGCTTAGGTAAAAAAAATTACTGTAGCCGCATGCAAGGGTTTGCTGGGTTTTGTGGATATGGAGGGTGACAGGCCTTTTAGGTTAGGGCACATTTGTTGTAGGAAATCGCTTTAGAGTATGGGTTTCAGGATGCTTTTTCTGGGGAAAATTTCTGGGTAGGAGTTTTGGGAATTTTGGGTGCAAAACCGGGTAGCTTAGGGAACACGCCTCTCAAGCGGTTTTACAATTTCCTGCCTACTGAACCTTTCCCCCCAAGGAAAATTCTATCTTGACCCTCCTGACACACGAATCCCGAGTAATCGGGGATCGGTTGGGAGCACAGGCGTGTGTTCATCGAACCGTGTGGTCCCACTCTCCACGGGCTGGGCTTACCTCAGCTCGTGTAAATAATAATTGCTTTTTCCTCATGCTTGGGTCGCCTTTTCTGAAATGTTTTCTTTTGTTCGTTAGGCGACCAGATGGCTCCAAAGAGAAATCTCCCACAGAAGAACGTCAGCAGCTCGGTCATCGTCACCGAAGCGATCCGGACCTGAACACACTCCTGCTCCATTGTGTCGACCGGCTCGTGCTGGATCACCAAGAGAGCCGGCCTAGGGGTACCGTAGTAGTAGATAACACCATAGCCTTTAGGTCGATCCTATTCGAGGAGTATGGGACCAACTTACGCACATGGCCATCACTCCAGAGGGGTATCTATGCTCCGGGGCTTAGGCAGTATGTAGAAGAATCTAGCCCTGAGTCAGAACCGGACCCAGAACTTGCGCCAATTCAGGAAATAATCATCTTAGGTTCTTCCAGCTCGGGGGGTAGGGCTCCCTTAGTATTCACACACTTTTTATATTTAACCCTTTGTCCTTGTCTGTATGGTTGCTAACTTGTACTAACAATGTTTTTGTTTCGACATAAGAGATGTCTCAGTCCGAGGATAGCTTGCGAGGCGCAGTCTTCGAGGGAAACCCCTCGGCCGGACCAAGACTAAAGAGGATTCGGGGGTCCAGGAGCGCTGCTGGGACCTCCACCAAGTCTCCGGCAAAGGAGAAGGAGAAAACCCCGGCTGCCCAGGATACGGGAGCAATTCTTCCTACCGCAGGAGCAGGCCAAATTCCTCCACCACCTCCGCGAGCTCCATCCGTCACTCAGGATGGAGGAACGGGGCTCGGGACTCCGGCCGTGGCAGTCTCTGATGTGCGCATCCCAGTCAACCCTCAGGACCTGGAGAAGATCCTAGAGGCCTTCCGGGGGACAGTGTACGAGTCGGCGAACTACGCCGTCAACCATATCTATAAGTTCACCAAGAAGGAACTTCGGGCCATTGAGACACTGAGCCCGGTTGGGGTGATGGAGTCTTCAATGAGCATGACCCTAACGGTAAGTTGCCCTGTTTTCTCTGTAAAGCTCCTACCCTTACACTTTGCCCTGTTTTTCCTCTAAGGCAATTTTATCTTTCATTTCTCTCAGGGCGTCGTCGCTCTCCACCGGAGCATCATCAGGGCCAAGACTCAGCTCGAGGATATGAGAGCCGAGCATCAGGCCTCCCTTCAGGAGGCTAAGGCGACTGAAGATGCCTTGGCGACCGCGAAGGCTGAGTTGGAGAAAGCCCTCTCGAAGGTCCAGGAGCTCGAAGCCTCCCTTGCCACCTCGCGGACAGACCTCGAGGCTGCGAAGACTGAGATCCAGGCCGCCCAGGTCGCCCTAGAGGCCGAACGGGCCACTTCGAAGCAGTCCATGCAGGATTTGTTCTATCAGTGTTGGGCTTACAATCCGGAGGCTGACTTCTCCTTCATGTCACCAAGCCTTTGGGCGCGCTTGCTGGTGAAGTTCGAAGCTCGCCTTGAGAAAGAGGCACCACCTTCGGAGACTGGAGAAGCCTCGGGCGCGGCGGAGCAGGGTGAGACAGCGACCTCCAAGGGGCCATCTGACGGAGCTTAGGGCGTTCTTTCCCTGTTGCCTTTGAACATTTTTAAGTATATATTTTTTTTGTAACCATTGCATGAGGTGTTTTCACCTCGAGACAATTTGCTTTAACGTTTTTAATTTACGCTCTTTCATGCTTTTAAGCATTTCGGCTATAATTTATTGAAAAACCTAGTTCGCGTTAACTTTAACCCATATTTCGAGCTCTTGAAGTAGAACAACGATCAATAGATTTAAATCAACTTCTAAGTTTTATGACCTGGTTAAAACCAAGAACTTAATTTGAAAACTTAGTTCGTGTTAACTCTTATCCATATCTCGAGCTCTTTAAGAAGAACAACGATCAATAGATTTAAATTAACTTCTAAGTTTTATGACCTGGTTAAAACCAGGAACTTAATTTGAAAACTTAGTTCGTGTTAACTCTTATCCATATCTCGAGCTCTTTAAGAAGAACAACGATCAATAGATTTAAATTAACTTCTAAGTTTTATGACCTGGTTAAAACCAGGAACTTAATTTGAAAACTTAGTTCGTGTTAAATTTTATCCATATCTCGAGCTCTTTAAGAAGAACAACGATCAACAGATTTAAATTAACTTCTAAGTTTTATGACCTGGTTAAAACCAGGAACTTAATTTGAAAACTTAGTTCGTGTTAACTTTTATCCATATGTCGAGCTCTTTAAGAAGAACAACGATCAACAGATTTAAATTAACTTCTAAGTTTTATGACCTGGTTAAAACCAGGAACTTAATTTGAAAACTTAGTTCATGTTAACTTTTATCCATATATCGAGCTCTTTAAGAAGAACAACGATCAACAGATTTAAATCAACTTCTAAGTTTTACGACTCGGTTAAAACCAGGATATGACTTAGTTAGTGTTAACCCTTATCAATATCTCGCGTTTTTAAGAAAACAACGGTCAATCAATAAGAATCAACCTCTAAGTCGTTAAGGAGACCTGGTTATATCCAGGTACCATATGCCCCCCAAGTAACTGGGAAAGGGTCTTTCGTCGTTACTTTAAGATTACACTTGCAAATATGCATAAAAAGTTGATTTTCATTAATACATAAGAAGTGGCCTTCCAGGCCTTACAAGTAAATCATTGGTAATATCTCTTTAAGTGGACGGCGTTCCAAGTTCGCGGGACCGCCCCTCCATCAAGTTGAGCTAGCTTATAAGTTCCCTCCTTGATGACTTCGATGACCTGGTATGGTCCTTCTCAGTTCGGTCCCAAAACTCCGTCTTTGGGATCTTTTCCGGCGAGGAAAACTCTTCTCAGAACCAAGTCGCCTACGCTAAAGGTGCGTTTTTTAACCTTGGTGTTGAAGTAGCGGGTGATTCTCTGCTGATAATGGGAGAGCTGGAGTTGCGAATCCTCCCGCCTTTCCTCAACCAGATCGAGGGAATGGCACAGGAGCTCGTGGTTTCGATCTTGGTCGTAAAATTGGACTCTATGCGAAAGAACCTTTATCTCCACGGGGAAGACTGCCTCACTCCCAAAAGTTAAAGAAAAGGGAGTATGACCCGTAGGAGTCCGATGCGAGGTCCGGTATGCCCATAGGACCTGGGGGAGCTGTTCTGGCCAGACCCCCTTCGCTTCATCTAATCTTTTCTTGAGGCTCACCTTTAAAGTCTTGTTGACAGCTTCGACCTAGCCATTAGCCTGAGGATAGGCCACGGAGGAGAAACTTTTCATAATCCCATGTCTGTCACAGAACTCGGTGAACAGGTCCCTGTCAAACTGAGTGCCGTTATCGGAGACGATCTTCTTGGGCAGGGCGAAGCGACAGATGATGCTTTTAACCACGAAGTCAAGCACCTTTTTAGACGTGATTGTTGCCAACGGCTCTGCCTCAGCCCACTTGGTAAAGTAGTCGATGGCTACCAGGGCGTAACGGACCCCGCCCTTTCCAGTGGGCAGGGCGCCTACTAAGTCTATTCCCCAAACGGCAAATGGCCAAAGGGCCGAGATCATTTTCAGCTCAACTGGAGGAGCTCGGGAAACTGCAGCGAATCGCTGGCACTTGTCGCACTTCTTCACGTATGAGATCGAGTCTTTGGACAGAGTCGGCCAGTAATATCCTTGCCTGAGAACCTTTAAGGCCAGGCTCTGCCCCCCAGTGTGGTCTCCGCAGAATCCTTCGTGAACTTCCTGCAGGATGGCCTTTGCCTCACTTGGATGAACGCATCGGAGGAGAGGTAGGGAGTGCCCACGTCGGTACAACACCCCATCGACCAGCGTATATCTTGGAGCTTGATACAAGATTCGTCATGCGTCGTTACGTCCTTCGGGCAGCTTGCCCTCGACGAGATACTCAAGAATGGGGGTCATCCAAGTCGGCCTAGCATCAATCATTTCGACCTCGGCTCGTCCTTCTTCTATACTTGGTTGTTCCAATAATTCTATCGGCACCAACCCCAAGGTCTCTGTCTCTCCTGAGGTGGCGAGCTTGGCAAGAGCATCTGCATTAGTGTTCTGCTCCAGAGGTATCTGTTCGATCGATCCTCGCTCAAATGCGGACAGCTCAACTTTTACCTTCGTCAGATAGGCGGCCATCTTGGGTCCCCGCGCCTGATATTCGCCCAAGACCTGGTTTACCACGAGCTGGGAGTCACTGAAGCACTGGACGAAGCTCGCCTTTAACTCCCTGGCTATCCTCAGGCCGGCCAGCAAAGCTTCGTACTCCGCCTCGTTGTTGGAGGCCTTGAACCCGAACCTTAGCGCCGAGTGGAATCTATGTCCCTCGGGGGATATCAGAATGATTCCGGCCCCGGAACCGTTCTCGTTGGATGAACCGTCTACAAAGATCTTCCACAACGATTGGGGCGAGGTGAGCTGAGATGAGCCCTCTGCGGGATTCTCCTGGAATCCCGTGCATTCTGCCACGAAATCGGCGAAGGCCTGACTTTTTATAGCAGTTTGTGGAGTGTAGAAAATCTCGAACTGGCTGAGTTCGACCACCCATTTTAACAAATGTCCCGATGCTTCAGGTTTTTGCAAAACCTGACTTAGAGGCTGATCGGTCATGACGTGTACTGAGTGGGATTGGAAGTACGGCCTGAGCTTTCGCGAGGCCGTGATTAGGCAAAACGCCAATTTTTCCATCAGTGGGTATCGTGACTCTGCCCCGAGAAGTCTCTTGCTGATGTAATAGACTGGCTTCTGAACTTGGTCCTCTTCTCGTACCAGTACGGCACTAGCTGCATCCTTAGTGACAGCTAGGTAGAGAAAAAGAGGCTCGCCTGCCTTGGGCTTGGATAATACGGCCTTCAGGTCGAGGAATGCGCTTTCGCACTCTACTGTCCATTCAAACTTCTTGTTTCCTCGAAGCAGGTTGTAGAAGGGAAAACACTTATCGGTTGACTTGGAAATAAACCGGTTCAGTGCGGCCACTCTCCCTGTTAGGCCTTGGACATCTTTCCGCGACCTGGGCGAAGGAAGCTCGAGCAGTGACCTGATCTTGTCGGGGTTTGCCTCGATTCCTCGGGTATTGACTATGAACCCCAGGAATTTTCCTGACGCGACTCCAAAAGTACATTTCCGGGGATTGAGCCTCATGCCGTATTCTCGTAATATTTTAAAACATTCTTCCAGGTCGGAAACATGGTTGTCGGCAGTCTTTGACTTGACTAGCATGTCATCAACGTACACTTCCATGTTTTTTCCGATCTGGTCCGCGAACATTCTGTTTACCAACCTTTGGTAGGTAGCTCTGGCGTTCTTCAGACCGAAAGGCATGACCTTGTAGCAATAGACATTAGTCGGGGTCATGAAGCTGGTGTGTTCCTGGTCCGCCGGATTCATCGCGATCTGATTGTAGCCTGAGTACGCGTCCATAAAGGACATGAGCTCGTGCCCCACCGTGGCATCCACCAGTTGATCGATCCTTGGTAATGGAAAACAATCCTTGGGGCAGGCTTTATTCAGGTCGGAGAAGTCAATGTAGGTTCGCCACTTTCCGTTGGGCTTTGGAACTAGCACGGGGTTGGCGACCCAAATTGGAAATTTGGCTTCACGGATAAAACCACATTTTTTGAGCCGGGCTACTTCTTCTTCTAGGGCTTCAGCTCGGGTTGTTCCTAAACGTCTTTGCTTCTGAGACTTGGCAGGAACGCTTTTGTCCAGATGAAGCGTGTGCATGATGACACTCGGGCTAATTCCCACCATGTCCTCGTGGGACCAGGCAAATACATCTAAGTTAGCCCGCAGAAACGTAATCAGCTTCGTCTTCCTCTTGCTACAGAGGTTTTTCCCGAGCTTGACCATCCGTGATGGATTTTGTGGATCAAGGTTCACCTCCTCGAGCTCATCAATAGCCTGGAGCTCGGATCTGTCTTCGCCTATTCGGGGGTCAATGTCCTCACTCAAGGCGACATTTTCCCCTTTGGCGTTTTGAGGTTTTTCAATCTCAGGAGCCGCCAAGGGTTCCTGGGATTCCTCTTCACTCAGAATGGCCATGGCCAGCTGCCCGGGTTTAGATTTTCCCTTCATGGAAATGCTGTAGCATTCCCTGGCAGCGAGCTGATCGCCCTGGATCATGCAGATTCCTGCCGAGGTGGGGAACTTCATGGCGAGGTGTCGGATGGAGGTGATAGCCTCGAAAGCTATGAGCGTAGGTCGGCCCAAAATGGCGTTGTACGCAGCGGAGCAGTCTATGACCACGAACTCGAGTAGTTTGGATACTGTTCGAGATTCTTCTCCTAGGGTGATCACCAGCTCGATCGTCCCTATCGCTGCTGATCCTTCTCCCGAAAAACCATACAGCATCATGGAGGCTGTCTTTAGATCGACGACAGTCAGACCCATCTTCTCTAAGGTGGATCAGAATAGAAGGTTCACCGAACTCCCGTTGTCTATCAGCACCCTTCTCACTCTCCGGTTGGCGAGCTGGAATGCTACAACCAAGGGGTCATTGTGAGGGAACTGGACATGGCCTGCATCTTCCTTCGTAAAAATGATTGGTTGCCTCTCCAATCGCTGCTGTTTTGACTGACGTTGCTCCGGGATGAACTCCACTCCGTTATGAGCCTTTAGTTCATTCACATATCTCTTCTGGGCGCCTTTGCTTGTGCCAGCCATGTGTAGTCCTCCAGAGATGGTGGATATCTCTCCTCCGACCACTGGAGGAGGAACATCCTGATCTACCCGGGACCCGGGCTGACTAGCTGGGACCTCTGGAGTAGGTCGACTCATTGGGACCCTGTTCCGCGAGTATTGAGCCAAGGGGCCGGCTCGGATGAGAGTCTCGATCTCATCTTTTAAATGCCTACAATCGTCGGTATTGTGGCCCACATCGTTATGAAAATGACAAAACTTGGAAGTGTCTCTCTTTCCTTTGTGGTGCTTCAGTGGCTCCGGCCTCTTCCAGGGGACCCGAGTAGAGTTGGCCAAGAAGATACTCTCTCTGGACTGAGTGAGCTCGGTATATGTCGTGAAAACGGGCTTAAACTTATCTATGGATTTATTCTTCTTTTGGTCGTGCTGACTGTTTTCGCCATTGCCCTTTATCTTGCCTCCACCGGGCTGGTTGCTCTGCGCGACATTCGGGGTCGTCGCCACAACCTCCGCCCCTATTCCCGCAGGCTGATCGGGAACCTGGCTGGTTCCCGCAGCTGAGGCCTCGGCTTCTTCCAAGTTTATCCATTCTTGGGCCCTGTTAAGGAATTCGTTGACCGAGCTGACTCCCTTCCTCTGTATATCCTTCCATAGGTCTCCTCCGACAAGGATTCCGGTTCACATGGCCATGAGCTTAGAGCTATCATCCGCGTCTCTAGATCGAGCAGCGACGTTTGCGAATCTGCTCAGGTAGGCCTTCAGAGTCTCACCGGGCTACTGTCTCACGTTGGCCAGGGAGTCGGCTTGAACACGGGCGGCCTGAGAGGCTCGGAATGCCCTTTTGAAGTCGGCTGAGAAGGCCTTCTAGGAGCTGATTGACTGTCTTTTTACTTTGCTTGAACCACTGTCTGGCAGGTCCAGTCAGCGTGGAGGGGAAGATCAAGCATCTCAGGTCCGGGCCAATGTTATGGGCCATCATTAGGGTGTTGAACATCCCTAAATGGTCCGAGGGGTCTCTGTCCCCGTTGAACTTTGACAGGTGAGGCATACGGAAACCAGACGGGTATGCCGTCGCTGCTATGTTGGGGGCGAAGAGTTCCATCTCGTCCCCTGAATCATATTCGTCTTTTTCTTTTTCTGATAGAAGTTTCCTCATCAGCTCCTCCATCTGGGTTAGGCGATCGAGGGTTTGGTCCTGATGTCCTTGGTTATTCCGGGGCTGTTCAACAGCTCCGGATCCATTATACACATTTTGTGGGTTATTGCCCCTCCTATCTTGAGATAGGTTATTTGGGACATTCCCCCCGTTGCGTATTTCGGACAGGACCCCCCCTGAACGAGCCTGGCCACCACTTCCAGCTCGGTCTTCTCTGTGAGAGTTGAGGCGATCTCGCAGGTCACCTCCCTGGGTGCTCTGGTGACTTTGCGCCGAACTTAAACACTGACGCAGGTCTCCCCCAGAGAGATCACTCCGGCGACTGCCGGTCCAGTGGCTCCTGCTGGATAGGCTTGGAGTCCGCCTTTGGTGGTGACGACCTGAGTTTTCCCCTGGCGCCCTGCTACGCCGGGAAGGTCCAGCAGACGGTGGGTTTCTCCTACTACTCCCATAGGCTGGGACGTCCCGGACAGGCCGAGGAGGAGACGGATATCTGATCGGAGATGGAGGATGCCTGACTGGAGAGGCGATCCTAGTTCCATTTGGATGGATCAAGTTTGGTGGGGGCCTTTCGGCCCTGCCAACCTGCTGGTCCTGCGCCGGGCGATCTAGACGAGGCGCAGGACGATCGTCGGGGACGGGCTGACGCCGCGAGCCCCCCCCCCCCCCCCCCCCCCCCCGAACCTCCTTCGAGAACTTCCTCGAGTTCCCCTGGGCGTTCTCGAGGATGGCTGAGAGCTAGGAGTCGACGTACTGACTGAACGGATGTACTGCGGTCGTCCGGTCCTAGGCACTTCCTCGAAGTTTGCCTCTCGATGGTGTGACGAAGGGGTGGAGTTGGCTGCCAGAAACCTATCCGAACGGCTATGCCTGGACCGGTTATCCCGGCGAGACTTGGGAGCCTCGCCCTGCCTCTCTCCGACATTAACGCTGGTTGTGAGAGGGGGTAATCGGGCCAGGATATCCTTGATTTGCTGGCTGGCCGTTGCTAACTGGCTCCTCAGTTGAGCGTTCTCCATCTCCACCGTAGTATAATAACACGGGTTCAGATTAGGCGGCCGAGGCGCCGAACTACCAGTATCGTCTTGGCCCACCGGCTGTTTTCCTGGGCGCTGCTGGACTTTAGGAACTTGTTCATCAGGGATGGTGGTATGATGAGCCTCCTACCCATCATGTTGTTCTGTCTCGTTACCATGCCTGGACCGAGTAGCCACCATAGTTGGATGTTTGCAGCAGCACTAATCGAAAAAGCTCTCAATGAAAGCACCAAAATGTTGACGCGGTTCTTCGCCAACAGGTAATTAAGAGAACGAGAGAAAAGGATTAGTGCTAAATGTGAACCGAAATAGATATATGATCTTAGAGGACAAAAGAGGTGACTCAAGACACGGTTTTTAAGTGGTTCGAAGGTTAAAATCCTTCTACTCCACTAGTCAATATTATTGATCTGTACTGAGTATTTGGTTACAAAGTATTTCTTACAAGAGATTATCTTTCCAACCCCTATCAACTCCCAGGGTCTCCATATTTATAGGAGAAGGCACCTGGAAGTTGGTAGGGAGGTCATCCCGTGACCTTCTTACTTGTCGTATCAATTCTGTGACATTCATGATTAATTCCTAAACCTGACACATAAGTGTGGTCAAATCAATAGATAAGGAAGTCATGGGCCGCATGGCCCCACCCCACCGTGGGTGTCTGAACACGCACGTTCCTGCTGCGTGTCCGAGAATTCAGGGGGATATCAGACACGTGATGCCTGATATATGCACGTTTACCTTGCGTGTGTTTACTTCTCAAGGGGTCACACCCCCATATCCAGCTCGTACCGCGAGCTGCATGCTGGACTCGACCTTCGGCCTTCAGGGGACCTGCTCCAGTCTTGGACAATGAAGGGGAGCCCTTTGGGCTCCCTCGAGCTAACGACAAAAGTTCCGGTCTTGGGGGAGTTCGTGAGATAACTACAATTAGTCAGCAGCTTGGCTTGCTAACCAGCCCGTGGGAAAACCAGGACGTACAGCAGACAACACAGATAAAATAATATCCACAAAAACCTTGATGATTAGCTCAAACTCTACTAGAGATAGAAGGTCCAAAGATAAACAAAACAAACTTAAAAACAGAAAACAACCAAATAATAACTACAAAACATCTAAAAAAAGAAAAGAAATATACATTTATAATATCAAAATGACAATGATATGCTGAAATGAAAAAAATAATTAAAGGAAAACATAAAAAAATAATAGTAAACGGCACAAAGATAATCTGGATAACAACATGCAACATTAAAACAACCAACGAAAAACACAACATAAACTTAAAACCAACAAAACGATAGTCATATATTTATTTGCAAATTGAGAAGGAGAACAAGAGCTTCATTGAGCAATAAGCATTTTGAAGAGTATGAGATAAAAAAAGTACATATATTTATCTCTTGAAAAAAGAAAGAAGAAGAAGATAGAAAATTGAGAAGATGAACAACAACTAAAATGAGTATTGGGTAGAAGGTAATGTTCAGAAAAAGAAGTCATTGAACAGTGACCATTATCATAAATATGAAATAAAAAAATATATATTGATCTTCCAAAAGAAGAAGAAGAAGAAGACTAAAATGAGTATATAGGATAAAGTGTAAGAAAAGAAAATGAAAAAATGATTAAAGATGTAGAAAAAGAAGTTGATGGAGTATTATTGGGTATAAGTACATTGTCTTCTTTTTACATTCAAATATTATTTTATTAAATTACATTCTACACTTCTACTAATTATTAATAATAATAGAAAGATGACGATGATGTAATTGTGTAGCATTAAAAAAAAATGATGGAGAATAACAATAAAAGTAGATGAGTATTGGAGAGGAAAGTGTGTGAAAATAATAAAAAAATGGAAAAGAAATATATAAATGTAAGTTGGTATACAATCTAATACACAAACCCATATTTTTGAAAAATTAAAACTAATGATACCATATAAAAAAAAAGGCGATAATCTCATTGTGGTATAGAAAATAGAAAGAAAAAAAAAGACGTGAGAGAAATATGTGGGTGGACATCTATGGACAAAACCATATAAGACAAAAGAAAATAAAAGTAAACAAATCGTATAAAAGAAAAAGCTTAGTATAAATGTAAAAATTTCCGCTTTCTGTACAAAAAATATATATATAGCTAATTTAGATATTTTATGTAAATTTCCCAAATTAATAATAGGAGAGAGCTATGATTTTTCTCACAACTGATAGTAAATGTTACTCCCAGGAAAATAAGGGAATATTTGCAAGAGTAATTTGTTGTTAGAGTTGTGTCTCTCTGTGTGTGTATACATGTAATTTATGTCTTTATGATTGAAATTTATATGTTTCAGTTTGGATTCTATTGATTTTAGTTCATTGATTATACAATGACGGAGCTAGGGGATAAAGAGTGGCCATAACCCCCAAACTCATTTATTTATTCTTAAATACTATATAAGATTTTAAAAAAATAAAAATAAATGTATGTAGATTACATATAAAAGCCCTCCATAATTGTATTTACATATAATTAGGCCCCATTATTTTTTCGATGGCTCCATCAAGTTACAGTTCACCATCGTGAATTTAAGTTACGTAAGAATCTTTTGAAGTAGAAAAGTGAGTATTATACGGTAGGGACCTCAAAAAGAGCCTCATCGGGGCAGGATTCTTTTGTATTTTCGACCCGTTAATAATTTTTGGCGTGTATTATACCGTAGGTTTAAACATGCTGTTTTCCACCCGCATAAAAGAATTAGTTACGCATGCAACGATCTGTTTTTAAATTAGTTTTCGGCATTATAAATTATTCATAATTTTCTGAAAATTTACAAAATACTCTAAATAACTCCAATATACACGGTCATAAAAAAAATCATACAAAAAATTATTCATGAATTGAAAACACAAAAGAGTCCCACCGGTAGAACTCTTTTTGAAGTTCCTACAAAAGAAATTTCCAAAAGTTTGAACATTAATGGATTTGTATTGTCTTTCAGGTGCATTGTTACTAGACGTACTAATTGGAAAATTAGAACTTAATTTTTTTTTTTGAATAATGCAAAAGTTTAATTGATTTTGACATTTTTTACGTGCCATCTGTTATATGTATATATTATTCAATTAATAGGTGGTGTTATTGTTTTATTGAACACAAGTAAAAGCAATGACTTCCACAGCATATGAGCACCTCCAATTGTCTTGCTATAGTTTAGTAATTTAAATATATACAAGATACCAACAACGTCCAACTTCTATTTTTAGTTTTATTTATAAAATTTATTAATTATTTTTATAAAATTTATATTAATATTATATAAATTTCAAATAAACATCTTATTTTAATTACATAATTTATTTATTTTTCCTTAAATTTATATTTGTTATGATTTTTGAATTTGAGAATAACAAAAACAGATTATATATTATATGTTTAATGTAATATTAAATGTTATACATAGATTTTAAATTTAAGTTTCTTGCTAGTTTTTAAAAAAAAAAAACAAATTGTTGCATTGACAGTAGATTATATTATATGTTTAATATGATATTATTCTAATAAGTGAGTTTAAGTTTAATTAAATTTTATTTAAGTTATAAAACGTATGATTTTATTATTTTTAAATAATTATCATTGTAAAATATCTCAAAAATATCATATTTTAATTTTTTTAATTATTTATTATTTTTACATAATTAATATTGTAAAATATCTCAAAAATATCTATTTTAATTTGTTTAATTATTTATTATTTTTAATTAATTATCATGGTAAAATATCTCAAAAATATCCTATTTTAATTTTTTAATTATTTATTTTATTTTATTTAAGTTTAAGTCTTTACAAACTACCGTTAAATATAAGAATATTCTGTTAAATATAAAAATATTCCGTTAAAGTTAACATTAAAAAAAAACCGTTAGAACTAAGAATTTCCGTTATCTAGATACTTATTCTATAGAAGATATATATTTATCTCTTATATATAATAAGTGTGTAGATAACGAAACTTCTTGGTTTTAATGGTTTGTTTTGTTAACTTTAAAGTAATATTCTAAATAGAATAAATATGATTTTTGCCCCCCAAACTATTACCACTGTCGCATCGTGCCCCGTGAATGTTTCACGTTGTTAAAAAATCCCCTCGAACTATGCACGTTACTGAGTTGTGGGACTTCCGTTAAATTTCATCTTATGTGGCTAACAGAAAGCATATTTGGTATTTTGGGCACTGACGTGGCACTGCCACACCAGTGCCACATGTATAATTCAAATTAAAAAAATTAATAATATTAAAATAATTAGATAAAAAAAATTGTTTTAAAAGATTAAAAAATACTAAATTAATTTATAGAAAATCAATATCAGAAAAATAGAATATAAACACATTTTTTTTCTTATAAAAAATATCATATTAACTAATTAAAAACTAAAAACATAATTTTAATAATCTAACAGTAAAATTATAAAAAAATAATAATAATTGGCATTCATTCTCCTTCGGGGGTTATAAAAATACTATGTATATGTTGATTGTCATTCATTCTCCTTCATCGCTGTTAGATATGGACAACTTTAAGAAAAAAAATGTGGTTTGCTAATGGAGTTTATGAACAAATCACTCAACAATTGCTTCAGATCCATTTATCCAAATTATGAACAAGCCAACCACTTTTCTCATATACCGAATTTAATTTATATAGTTTATGAACAAAACATTAAAAACTTGATTAAGAACCGAGTCTTATTTTCAAAATACCTTAATATATTACTCAAAATATCATCAAAATCCCAAATTTAAACCAAACTTTTATACCCTTAAACTCTATTAAAACGACAAAAATAAACACTCAACCCAATGCCTTTGGTGCAGTCGCAAAGCCCCGTCACACACAACCTTCATCGTCAACGTCGCAGTCCACGACCCCCTCTCAATCTTATATTCAAGCCTCTGCAAGCCCTGACCCCAACCCCGCCGTCGCCGAACCCAAATCTCACAGATCCAACTCGTAGTCCTCGACCCTAACCTCGCAGTCCACGACCCCAACCCTGTCGTCACCGACCCCAAACCTTGCAGATCCAGCTGTAGTCCCCGACCCCAACCCTGCAGTTCACGACCCCAACTCTGTTGTCGCTGACCCCAAAACTTACAGAACCACCTGAAAAAAAAAATGTAGATGATGAAGAAGGGGACGTCGAAGTTGAAAAGTGGTGCAGAAAGAAAAAGAAAACAAAATATATTTTTAATAAGAAAATAGATTATATAATTTTTGAATTAATATTTTGTTTTTTTAATCTTTAAAATGATTTTTTTTTTATATTTTTTAATTTGAATTATACATGTGGCACTGGTGTGGCAGTGCCACGTTAGTGCCCAAAATGCCAAATATGCTTTCTGTTAGCCACATAAGATGAAATCTAATGGAAGTCTCACAACTCAGTAACGTGCATAGTTCGTGGGGATTTTTTAACAACGCGAAACATTCAGGGGGCACGATGCGACAGTGGTAATAGTTCGGGGGGCAAAAATCCTATTTATTCTTCTAAATATTTAACAAAATATACATTTAAAACTAACATAAAAATAGATAGTTATCAATTATATTAATATAAATTTAAATATTATAAAATATCATTATTATAATAATATTTAATACAAGATTACATATATCATAATTATATTAATATAAATTCAAATTCGAATGTTATAAAATATCATTATTATAATAATATATAATACAAAAATAGATATTTAATAACTATATTAATATAAATTTAAATGTTATAAAATATCATTATGATAATAATATATAATCCTATTTTTTTACTAATTATATTAATATGAATTCAAATATTATTATAATAATAATATATAATACATAACTTAATTTTTATTAAAAAATTTATCTAGATATTTAATAACTATATTAATATAAATTTAAATATTATAAAATATTATTATGATAATAATACTATATAATTCTATTTTTTACTAATTATATTAATATGAATTCAAATATTATAAAATATTATTATATTAATATTGAATACAAGACTAGATATTTAATACTTATATCAATATAAATTCAAATATTATAAAATATTATTGTAATACTAATATATAATACATAATCTTAATTTTTATTAAAAAAATTATCATGTATTTTTAAAAAGGTTATCATATTATATATATTTTTAAAAAAATCGTAAACGGTGTTTTGGTTTAATTTTTTATTTAATATTGCTTATTTATTTGACAATTATACAAATTTAATAAATATAATTAATAAATTATATAAATAAAATTAAGCAAACGTGCATTATACGTTACTTGTATCTAATATATATATATATATATATATAAATGTCATATTAGAAACTGTTCTAAATTTGACCCAATAAAATTTGTTACAAAATATAACCTGAATTTGATATAACAAGAAGGTTTTTTTTTTTAAAAAAAGTACAATATTGTTATTTAAAAATAAAATATAAAAAAATAAAAATAGATATTTACAATGAATATTAATAAATCATTAAAGATAATTTACATTTTTTTTAATATTAATTTACATCTTAAAATGTTATTATGTATTGGAATATAATATTAAATATATATTTTTTAAATATTAATTTGCATATTAAAATGTTATTATGAATTGGAGTATAGGGAATTTTTTTTGGTAGGGACTTCAAAAAGAGCTCTACCGGTAGGACTATTTTGTGTTCTTAACCCGTGAACAGTTTTCAGCATGATTTTTTTATGACCGTGTATATTGTAGTTATTTAGAGCATTCTGAAAATTTTCAGAAAATTCCGAATAATTTACAGTACCGAAAACTAGTTTAAAAATAGGTTGTTGCACGCATGACTAATTTTTTTATACCATAGAATACTCCGTATGGGAAATTTCTTTGGTAGGGACTTCAAAAAGAGCCCTACCGGTAGGGATTTTTTGTGTTATCAACCCGTGAACAGTTTTTAGCGCAATTTTTGTTATGACCGTGTATATTGTAGTTATTTAGAGCATCCTCCAAATTTTTAGAAAATTCCGAATAATTTATAGTGCCGAAAACTAGTTTAAAAATAGGTTATTGTACACGTGACTAATTTTTTTATGCACGTGGAAAATAGTATGTTTAAACTTAGTTTTCGGCACTATAAATTATTCTGAATTTTTTGAAAATTTCCAGGATGCTCTAAATAACTACAATATACACGATCATAAAAAAATTCGTGCCGAAAATAGTTCACGAGTCAGAAATACAAAATAGCCCCACTAGCGGGGCTCTTTTTGAAGTCCCTAACATAGAATACTCCGTATGTACAATATTAGATGTTATACTAATTATAGTGTTTGTGTAATCATTGCACCAAATTTAATACTATATTTATATGGGTTTATACCTTTTTGGATCTTGTATTTTTTCCCATTACCTGTTAGGACCCTGTGTTTTGATAAATTACTTTTTGGACCCTATGTTTTGTAAAATTGTAACGCCCTGGATAGCCAAGACTGCTACACTGTGTACTTATAAAGGTGCAAGACTTGCTAATCAAGTCATTAATTTAAAAACGTATCACTAAACATGCATGAGCTAGGGTTAAAAAGGTTTTGGTCTCAAAAGTTACACTTTATATAATTAAGTAGTTTAATACATGGGATCCCAAAAAGAAACATAGTTTACAAGTTGGTTTACAGAATCTCCAAAATACAGACAACCATCAGCCATACTAAGGAAAAATAGACATTTCTGGTTCTCACGTCCCTGCTTAAACCCCAACTGTGGCGGCTGAGCAGTTGGTCATGTACATTCAGCTCACATAGCTCTCCAAGTCAGGGCTGATCAAGCTTGTCCATGCCTTTACCTGCACCACGTAGCACCTGTGAGCCAAGGCCCAGCAAGAAAACATAATATGCAACACAACCAGCAATAATAGATAATCAACTCTTTAAGCATGAACAAACACTTAATACTCCACATTAACCACTCAGCACATAACCAATGAAGCAACTAATCACAATTAAAAATTAGGTCACATAATAATCAGGCCCGACAACTTAGGCCGCACCCCCTGTTTACCCCACTGACTCTAGCCCGCTTAAACCGAGCTCAGTGCATAATAAGCTGTCCTCAGCTACCAGTGGCCAAGCCGTGCCCTGTGCGCTAGTGTAACCCTTGGCACTCTTAGGCCGTTGGTTCACTGTTTACATGACATAACACCATCCTTTCAAGCATACATATTAGGGAATCCTTAGTCCCATTACAAGTACACAACCGGGTGCAGTTTTCTTACCTTTAGGTTTTACGTTCACTGATTACGAGCGACGCTCCTCGAGCACGATCCGTTTCCAAGCCCTAGCTTTAGCACCTAGTCACAACCAAGGTATTGGATTCCATTAATATTCAAGTAAAGGTTTCCGGGTACAATACTAGCTTCCGGAACATCGAATTCCACCAAGCACGGTGGGGAAATCGATCCCGAGCACCCTAGGCTAGACCCCTGCACCTAAAATCCCCAAATGTTCAAGAATGTACCTAAGGGCTACGGCCCTCGAAGCCTAGCCGCAGCCCGCCTCTAAAACAGAGCCCAAGGCCCCCAGAAAGCAGACACGCGCCGCGGCCCTGCCCAAGGGCGCCACGGCGCTCTCCCCTGGCTGAGCCTCCCTGGCTCTCTTACTTCATAGGGCCGCAGTGTTCTAGAACAGAGCTGTGGCCCTCCCCTTCGTGCCCAGAAAAACCACCATTTCTAGCATCCTAACTCCATCCAAAACCATTCCAAAGCATCCTAACTCAAAACCCACTAATCACAAAACTTTTATCCTGACTTTAACAACATAATCCAACAGAAATTCAGCCTAGAAACCTACTAAAACTACATTTTGATTCTCTGAAACCCAGCAACTCAAAACACAAAAACCAGTCATGCAAAAATCAAATTTTAACCTCTGAATTACGAATTGAAGCTTACCTCTTTTGCTGAACCACCTCCTTGACAATCTCTGAGCTAAAACCCAAGCACTTATCTTCAATTCAGCCCTTAAACATCAAAACCATAAACACCTTAATATTCAGCCAAAAACTTAGAATTCTAACACCCAAAAACACAATTCAACTCTCACCTTAATCTTGATTGAGTGACCCTTAGTCTGAGCTAAGCTAAGCCTTCATGAATTCAGCTCAAACACAGATTTTTATTCCCAACTGATTCTCTTATGTTTTCTGTAGTTTCTTGGGAGAGAAAAGAGAGGAGAAGAGGAGAGAGAGAGAGTATGAGTCAGTTTGTGTTTTGTTCCCCTGTTTTTTCTTTTTCTTTAACTTAATCTAATCCTGGCCAGTTAAGTCAATCCCGAGGCTCGGGGTACCGGAAACATCCCCGAGGGCAAAACGGTAATTTTCCCCAATATTCCCGCCTAAGCTTTCTATCCTCAAATATATCTCCATATATTTATTTCCATAACCCGATAGTCTAAATAACTACTCGATACCTAAAATACCCCTGACTTTTCCAAAGTCAAATACTAAACCTCGTTGTGACTTTTCCTGCTATCTAGCTTCCTAGGATCGCCTTAAGACGCTCACTGCAAATCTACCCACATGATAATGTGGTTCTCACAGATATAGTATTTACCCACATTTATATTCATATAATCAAACAAGCATGCATTAAATCAATAAATTCACTTATAAGTCAATTATGCCCTCCCGACACACTAATCAGGGCCCTTAAGCCATATTAGTGATTTTGGGTTGTTACAAAAATGGTTAAAATAGAACGCTAAACCCGATTTTGGTCAATGTTTTCTCAACCAAAATCACAAATAATTTACCAAACTAACAATTCAGAACAAAAATAAAATCATTCTGCTTAAAAAATGTGTTGTTATATTCAATTTTTTCTTCATCAAAATTGAGTTTATGGTTCTATTTTAACCATTTTACAAAACATAGGGTCCAAAAAGTATTTTGTCAAAACACAGGGTCCAAACAGATAATGAGACAAAACACAGGGTCCAAAAAGGTATAAACCCTATTTATATTTGCATTGGAGATGATAAGAATAGAAAAGCTGTCAAAAAGATTACTAACAAGTAGAACCATATTGATAAATAAATTTCTAAATTTTATGTATAATTTGTTTTTCTTTACAATTTTTTATAATATCCTCTTATTGAAATGAACTTGCAAGGAACGAGCAATGTACATTTTTTTTATTTTTATTTAGAAAATTCATTAATTATTTTTATTATATTTTTATGATTATCTTATAAATATTTTAAAAATAAATAATATTTTAAAAAGAATGAGATAAACATATTAATAGAAAAATTAAACCAAGAAATTATTTATTGGTTCTTTTAAAAAATAATAATATTGTTGACGCCGTTTTTCGTCAACTTAGAAATGCAGAGCAATTAAACAAAATAACCAGAGGAAACAAATAATATTAGACACGATTTTTACATGGTTCAACAGTTAAAATCTGTCTAGTCCACGAGTCAGTGTTATTCACTTTATGGAATTCTCTCAAAGCTTTCTGGAAGAAATTTTACAGAGTCTTCCCAATACAAAATTCTCCGTCCTCTACAAATGAATTGTTCCACTCTATTTATAGAGTGGTTTAACGAATATCTTCCCTCATATTTTGGGGATTTATTATACAAATTAATAAATAAATACAATAAAATGCATATAGTTACTACGTACGCATATAAATCTCATGATATATGGTATTTAACAACAAATTACAACCAATCCCTTAAACATAGGGATTTTATAACAATAAAGATGTTCACACTTAGCTTGCGACCGTGAACATTCAGTTCACGAACCTTCGAGACCGATCAACAAATTTGATAACATTTTAGATCATAAACTAACTTATAGTTATAAAACATTCATGATATTATTCAAAACACACCTCAATGATTGAAGAATAAGTTTTTGTTTATTCTTGATAAAGGAGAAATGTTATTCTATTTTCTTATGTAGTTACACAATCACATTCGTTGTACACATTACACCTGTATATAATATATTTATAATATTTATTGTTATTGAATATAAATATAAATATATTTATATAAGTTAGATTAAGTAATAAAAAAATAAGATGTTTTTTTAAATATAAATGATAATTTTTTTTATTTGGGATTATGTATTAAATATTATTATTAACATTTGAATTTATTTTAATATAATTATTAAATATTTACTTTTGTATTAAATATTATTATAATAATAATATTTTATAATATTTGAATTTATATTTTTTTAATTAGTTTTAAATGTATATTTGGTTGAATATTTATAATATTCTATTAAAGTTAACAAGAAAAATGTTAAAATAAAAAAAAATCATTAAATACACACTTTTTAATATATTTCAATATAGAAGAGAAGAAGAGAAGCCCTGCTCGGTTGGAAGAATATATCAACCACTCTCACATAGAGCAGAGTCTAAGAAGTAAAACACAACTTTTCCATTGTATTTTTTTAACTCAAAATCCTTTAATTGGCGATGACTATGATATAAGATAAAGTGGTTGTTTGATCATGAGTCAAGACTTCTTATGACTTTCCTGCCTCGTAACATTATCTAAAACTAGTAGTAATTTTCTATAGCAATATATAATGTTAGGTAATTCTAGTGGTCCCTGTCCGAACTGTTGATTTGATCACGCTTTAAAAGGATCGAAATAGTTTTATGGGTATGACCATATTGTATAATTTTATTATAATTAATCAGTTAATAGAAATTTTTAGTTACATCCAACATAAGTACAGTGAGACTTTGTCCTTATTTATTAATTATATATATTATATATATAGAGAACTACGCCTCTATGAAATGATTTAAGTGGAAATTATGTGTAGTTTGAGTTTTTTCTTTTCATAAGTATGAGAATTTATAGATTTGTCAAAATTACAGCTTTTTTCGTTTTAAACTAATTATATGATTTTTTTGGCATATTGTTGTATTTGTTCGAAATTATGTCATATTTTTATTAGTTTTTTAGTGTTTAGACTTTTGTATAATATTTTAGGTTAGTTTTGAATGTATAATTTTACATACTTGAGAAAAGCAAGGAGAAGAAAAGAAAGAGAGAAAATGAACTGTATTTATGAAGTAATGAGTTGTATTACACGAGGAGGAGACACTAGTATTTATAGTGTTTGAGAAAACACTTTAGAGAACAAGATTGTAACTATCTTTTTAACAACTAATTACAAGTCAAATCAAGACACATAACAGAATTAGTTGTTGACTTAGTCGTAGTCATTGTTGGTGTCTGGTATATCCTCAATATCCCCATCGAGCTGCACTAAGTTGTCTCCAGTGTAAGCTTGTGACATAGGAATTGAAACTTTGGCAAAGTTAAGACCTTGGTGAGTAAATTATTTGCTGGCTATTCCTCTGTTGGAATATAACAGGCATCAAGTTTACTGTGTGCCACGAGATCACAAACATAATGAACATCAACTATGTGTTTAGTGCGTGAGTGAAAAATTGGATTAGAGGCAAGCATTTGAGCGCCCAAATTTTCACACCAAATGACTAGTTTTGTAACCAATTTAATGCCAATTTCTGAAAGTACTGAAGCAATCCATACAACCTCAGTAGATGTGGTAGATAATGAACGATACTTAGACTCAGTACTAGATCGTGCCACAACTTTTTGTTTGCGAGAACCCCACGAAATTAGATTACCACCAAGTTTAACATAGAAACTAGTGGTAGACTTCCTGTCATCTAAGCTACACGCACAGTCCCCATCAAAAATCCATTCTAGGGTTAAGTGTTTTGAAGGCTTGAAAACTATACCATAATGAATGGTACCTGCACTACAACATTTTTGAGCATATATTACGGTAAATAAATGACATATATTCGAAGTGTTATTAATAAAACACGATTTCACTTATAAAAAAACACGGAATAAAAAAAAAAGGCTCAGGCGCCAAAATGAAGCGCCAAACTTAATATCACCAAAATAATCAAATGAAATCATCTAAATCCCCATCCTCATCTAATCTTCTAAATCTCTAATCCACAACCTAAACTATTCCCAGCCGCCTCCTCCGCCCATCCCGTAAGTCTTTGTCTTCTCCATTCCTTTGAACCGCTGGAGCAGGAACCCAAAAGCAGCTCCTTCTCCCACAAGCGAGTCTTGCCATCTCCCTCAAGATGTTGTCTCTCCTGCTCCCTCGACCGTGAACCCACACAAACTCGCTCCACGTGTGGGTTCGGTATTTTGGTTTTCCAAACCCACAAAACCCCAAAAGCACGGAAGCATTGCCTGCCTCTCCCAGCCCTCGCTAGTCTAGCTATCTATTGTCACCGTGGTGTCGCTTTGAAGCATAGAGTTTGCTCGCCGTCGTCGGTTCCTACCTAAAGTAAAGAAGGTATGTTTCTGGGTTTTCTTTACTTAGCAAATATGGAGTTTATTGAACTTGCAAAAAAAATGGATTGCCCGCCCACACATTGCTACTGTGCTTTGCAAGGAAAGCTTTATTTTCTTTTTCAATTTTTATGTTTCAAATGCAAAATTGAGTCCAAGATTCTCTATGAATAATGATTGCAGAATATGTTGTTGTCGGGGTCGACAGATAATAGCGGGACATATGAGATGGAAGGAATAACAGTGTTGAAGATGTCAGTTGGCTTTGTTCTTTATCTGAGTCTGAGCTTGTTAGTACTTCAAAATTTTGCATTTATGTGTGTGTCTATATACATATAGATATTTTTGACTCTTAATAATTTATCAAACATCAAATTAATATAGTATGAGTTTAATATTAGTTTGCTTTTTTTTTTTTTGTCGTAATATATTGAATTGTTACTTAAGCATGGTTTGAGTGGTCTGATTCTCGTGAGACCTCCCTAGCAATATGGTAGATTATTCTACAATCCAAAAACTATAGGGTTTAGCCCATGGGACCAGCGCATCAAGATGTTAAAGTATTATAATTTTGTTTAACATATTCTATTCCTTGTTGGTTTGCAATCCAAAGGCCGTAGATTTACAGAGAATTATTTTTCTCATGGGATTTACCTGTAAGATGCTAGAGTATTATGATTTTCAAAGATTGTAGGGTTCGATAGATGGACCAGAGTACGTGTTACACCCAGATTTCGAGACCTGAGATTGTGACCTCGAAAGCTGGACTCGTCAAGTGTGAGCTCAAGATATATAAAATGCACGTTCGTGGTCCATATGTTAAACCCTCGAATCAAGGTGGCAACCTCGAAGACATTTAACCTCGAAATTAGTTCTAAGGTAAAAAGAATGTAGCACCAGGATATATCCATTGTCGGGTGTCTTCGGATCAAGTAGCCCGAGCTTAAAGAGTACAAGCTCGAAATGTAACAGCCTCGATGGTATCTATCTGCTCCGAGCTGGTCTTGGAATAAGGCGGCTAGCTCATAACTTATCTATAAACCTTGACCGACATGATGCTGGTTGGTGACCTCAAAAGATTTAATGAGTCATATGATGTAACGTGTTCCGTACGTTTAAAGATATTTATTGTTGTAACATCCCAACATTAAAGGGATATTAACAAGTCTGTTATTCGCCCCTGGTCTTCAGGGGACGTTTCCTTGTATATAGGAGTTACAGTATTTAATATAATTATTTTAATTAATAAGCAGAAGTATCTTCCCGAAATATGTGGGAATGAACTCTGAAAACTCTCTATAAATAGAGAGTTCATGAACATTTGTAAAGGACCGATCTTTTGATAGCTTGAGAGAAACTTTGGAGAATTCATCTCTGAAGGATTTCCAGAAAACTCCAAGTCTTAATAAAATGGACTCATGGACTAGGCAGAGTTAACTGTTGAACCACGTAAAATTCTTGTTGATCTACCAAATTATTCATCTATGCCATAGTTCCTATTGTTTAATTGCTCTACATATTAAGTTGACGAAAAATGACGTCAACAGTTTGGTGCTTTCATTGAGAGCCTTAAGCAGTACAATCCCTGATTAGTTATGGTCGCAAATGATTAGAATATTCTTGAAGAAAACTATCCACAGCGCCCTGGGAAGCAGCCAATGACGAATCCTGAACCAGAAGAGAGAAGTGAGTCCTCCGATTCTCGAGGACCTTCGGCACCTCCGGCTCCCAGGGAAGAAGAGGACATGTATTATAATCTTGAACGGTATGTCCCCATTGTGGAACTCGAAAACCGACAGTTAAGAAAATAGTTGGCTGAGGCCAAGAAGCGTAACGAGGAGCTGGCTAGATTGGTTGCGGAGGCGCAGGCGGCACAGCCCCAACCTCCGCCTGAGGTCCAAGCCCCACCTCCGCGGGGTGTTCATGTTCCTCCTCGCAGGCCGCGTGGGAGACCTCGCAAAAACGCTGCCACAAGAAGAACGGAGCAACCTCCGCCACCAGCAGAGCAACCTGCTCCCTCGAGGCCCCGAAGAAACACTCGGGCTGGAGCTCCGGTTAACTCAACTGCTGAGTTACCAGCTAAAACTGGGAATAATCGAGCCCCTGCAGAGGCTCGGACTCAGAATCCTGGTAACATGTAGAATGTTACTGAGCTGGCACAGGCGAACTCAGGACCATCCAGACCCCGAAATGGGTGGTAGCCACCGTCACCCATACGGTTCCCTCCATCGCCAATAAGATATCCCTCACCACCTCGGAGGAACACACAACCGACTCAGGGTGATAGGGAAAGGCGGGCTGGACGGAAGCAGGGGAATGGAGAGGCTACTAGAGAGCAGAGAGGCGCCCAACCTACGAGAAGCCAAATGTCTCGATCTTGCACTGTAGAGACGAGGCAACCTGAAAGGAATCCATCTCGAAAAAATCATTCGATGAGCCTCGCCAGCAATGACTCAGGGGACACCAGATCAGTCAGTATGTATGATCGAGGATGTAGAAATACTGGGAACCACCTTGACTTGCGGGAACACCTGAATCAAAATCAAGGTGGTGGTAATCCCTCGAACCCAGACCTGAGAGATCGCCTAAATGGGTGCAAGGATCCCTTGCGAAGGCGCGAGCCTGGAATTATGATCAATGATAACCAATTTCAGGCGAGTCCCCCTGTGGACCCCGTTCAGGAAAGAATTAATCAACTAGAAAGAGCATTTAGGCTTTTACAAAATGAGCGAGGTCAGATTCGGGATGAAGATTCTGATAAGGAGCTCAAACCATTCACTCCCCACATTTCCAACACCCCGTTTCCTCAAGGGTTTCAGATTCCTCATGTCCCATCTTTTGAAGGAAAATTTGACCTGTACAGTCATTTAAGTACATTTAACACTATAATGAGAGCAAGTAATGTGGGTTACGAGCTCAGATGCATGTTATTTCCAGCATCACTTGAAAAACTGGTTCGAAAAATATAAAAGACATTCAATCACTTCTTGGGATTAGTTGTCAAAAGATTTCAAGAAGCAGTTTAGAGCCATGATTGGGATAAGGCCTGAGGCATCGACCCTGACCAACGTCCGGCAACAACCAAATGAAACGTTGAAGAGCTACCTTACAAGATTCAATCTGGAAGTCGCTCGAGCTCGGGATGTAGACGACAGCGGTCATTTAATGGCCGTCCGAGCTGGGGTAATGCCGGGAAGTCCCCTCTGGGAAGATATGCAGAGGAAGCATGTAAGGTCAATAACCGAGTTTAATAGATGAGCTCAAAGGTTTGTCGATGTAGAAGAGGCAAGGTCAACACTGAACATGACCTCTCAGCCCATAACTACAATGACAAACGTAAACTCTGCCTCAACCTCGGCAGACCCATCAACCTCGAAACCCCCTGTAGAAAACCCTTCGAAAAGAAAGAAGAATGAAGGAAGTAACCCCGAGGCGGAAGGGGGAAAGAAGAAGAAAAGGGAAAGGTATTTCTCTGTGTACAAGGTGTACACCGAGCTCAATGAGTCTCAGGAGAATATTTACCTGGCTAATGAAAACCAGGTCCCTTTCAGGCGACCAGACCCCATGAGAAATCAAAATTCCAAGAGAGACTCCAGTAAATACTGTTGATTTCACAGAGATACTGGGCACACCACTGATGAATGCAGGCAACTGAAGGAAGAGATCAAAGGACTGATCTCGAGAGGATACTTCAGGCAATATGTCAGGAACCAGAACAATAATCAGGCTTCTACCAGCCAGAGGACAGCTGCGCTGCCGCCTGCCCAAAACAACAATTCCCGAGCTAGGGAAGAAGAGAGACCTCCTCCGATTGATGGAGAAGATGTAATAACCATCTCGGGCGGGCCTCACCTCGCAGGATCGGGCAAGAACGCCCAAAGGCGATATGTGAACGAGCTGAAAACTAGGGACGGGTCCCCTTATAAACCCGAACCTAGAGCTTCAAAGTACCAAAAGGTTGAATATCAACCTATAACCTTTACTGAGGATGATGCGTCCCATGTTCAGTTTCCTCACAATGACCCACTGGTCATCACTCTCTAGCTCGCGAACAAGAGGGTTCACCGAGTTCTCATTGATAATGGGAGCTCAGTAAACATTCTCTACAAGGCCACCTTAGAAAAGATGGGACTCACGCTTCGTGACCTAAAAGCTTGTGCAACGACGCTGTACAGTTTTTCAGGAGAAGGGATTGCCTGTGTGGGGTCCATTGAACTCCCTGTGACCTTGGGAGACTATTTGGTCTCGACAACCAAGATGATGGAGTTTGTAGTAGTGGACCTGCCATCGGCCTACAACGTGCTGCTCGGGAGACCCGCCCTAGTAGGGCTGGGGGCAGTCTCATCTGTAAGGCATTTGGCCATCAAGTTCCTGACTTTTAGTGGCATCGGGACATTGAAGGGAGACCAGTTAGCCGGAAGGGAATGCTATAACTTTTCCATAAGAGGAAAGAAGCAAACGAGCGCACAAGCGCTCGTCATTATTCAGAATAAGGATGAGACAATCTTGGAGATAGATGAAGAAATCGATCCAAGAATAGAGGAAAGAGCTGACCTCGAACCATTGGAAGAGCTCAAAGAAATCAAGCTCGAAGAATCAGACCCCCCGAAAATAGTAAAGGTCGGGAAAAACCTCCCTGAGGAAACCAAATAGCAATTAATTTGCTTTTCGAAAAAGAACCAGGATGTCTTCGCATGGTCACACTCGGACATGATAGGGATAAGTCCAAATGTAGTGAGCCACGCGTTAAATATTGACAAAAGCTTCCCGCCGAAGCAGCAAAAGCGAAGACTACTGGATGATGATAGGAAGAAGGCCCTTAAAGAGGAAGTCGACAGGTTAAAACCAAACCGATTCATTAGGGATGCTTTTTACCCTGATTGGGTAGCCAACTCGGTACTAGTCCCGAAGCCTAACGGGACATGGCAGACCTGTATTGACTACTCAGACCTCAATAAGGCCTGTCCTAAGGACTGCTTCTACCACAGATCGACTAGCTCGTGGATGCCACAGCAGAGCATGGACTCATGTCATTCATGGATGCCTATTCTAGATATAACCAGATTGCCATGCATGCCCCTGACCAAGACGAGCTTCATAAATGACAAAGGGCTATATTGTTATAACGTCATGCCATTCGGACTCAAAAATGCTGGAGCCACTTACCAGCGACTCGTGAACATGATGTTCTTCGAAAAAATAGGTAATAACATGGACGTTTTTGTTGATGATATGTTAGTTAAATCTCAACTTAACAATAACCATGTGGATGACCTCGAAGAATGCTTCGCCGTGTTACGAAGATATAACATGAAACTTAACCCTCAGAAGTGCTCTTTCGGAGTATCTTCAGGAAAATTCCTGGGCTTCACTATAAATGCTCGGGGGATAGAAGCTAATCCAGACAAAATCCAAGCTCTGATTGATATGCCCTCACCTCGGAAACATAAGGATGTCCAAAGTTTGACTGGAAGGATGGCGACGCTAAGTAGGTTTATCTCAAAATCTACGGACTGTTGTCTTCCATTTTTCAACCTTTTGAGGGGAGGCAAGAAATTCGAATGGACGGAGGAATGTGAGTTGGCTTTTCAAGAGCTCAAGAAGCATCTCGTAGAACCCCCCATCTTGTCAAAACCCATTACGGGAGAAGTTCTGTATCTTGCTACGACCGAGCACGCCATAAGCGCGGTACTTGTGCGGGAAGAAGAAAAAGTGCAAAGGCCCGTGTATTACGTCAGTAAAAGATTACTGGGGGCAGAATCAAGATATCCCTTGATGGAGAAATTAGCTCTCAGCCTAATTCACTCATCTCAAAAGCTCCGACCCTATTTTCAGGCGCACCCCATCCATGTACTTACTGATCAACCACTAATACAAGTCTTGTCCAAGCTAGAAGCCTCAGGTTGACTGCTCAAATGGGTCGTTGAACTCGGACAATTCGAGATCACTTATCATCCAAGGACGAACATAAGGGGACAGGCCTTGGCAGACTTTATAGTGGAGTGCACCGGCGTGACCAACGATGAAGTTATAACCCCGGCCCGTGAGCTGTGGAAACTTTATGTTGACGGGTCTTCTAATGAAATTGGATCGGGAGAAGGAGTAATTTTGATCACCCCTACAAGAAGCCGATTTCACTCTGCCTTAAGATTTGACATCGACGTGTCGAATAACTAGGCCAGTACGAGGCTCTACTGGCAGGACTCCGCATAGCCAAGGAGCTCAAAGCCAAAGCGATACATTGCTACAGCGACTCCCAGCTGGTGGTTAATCAAATTTTGGGAGAGTACTTGGCTCGTGGTACGAGGATGGCGACATATTTAGAAAAGGAAAAATCGGCACTGGAGCATTTCGAGTTCTATGCGATAGAACAGGTCCCCCGAGAACAGAACTCAAGCGCGGACGCCTTAGCCAGGCTTGCTACCTTTACCGAGAATGACGAACTGAATGTCGTGCCAATCGAACATCTCACGACGTCCAGTATTAACGAGCCAGAACAAGAGGACGTGTGTATGATCAATTCCGAGCCAACCTGGATGACTCCGATAGTTGAATACCTTGAAACCGGCATTCTCCCGGAAGAACGTACCAAGGCTCAAAAATTGATGTATCAAATCCCTAGATATACCAATGTAGATGGAAAGTTGTATAGAAGAAGATATTCCATACCATTACTCCGATGTGTGACCCCACCTGAAGCTAAGAAAGTCATAGAAGAAATTCATGAAGGGTTTTGTGGAGACCATACTGGGGGGCATAGCCTGTCCAAGAAGATCTTACATCAAGGATACTTCTGGCCTACCATCAAGTCAGACTTGTTTGAATACGTCAAGAGGTGTGATAAGTGCCAACGGTTTGCCACTATTCCTCGAACTCCACCATCCTAGCTAACTATGATGACCTCTCCGTGGCCATTTGCGGTCTGGGGAATCGACCTCATAGGCTCACTTCTGACTGGCAAGGGCGGAGTAAAATACGCAGTAGTCGCCGTAGATTACTTCACGAAGTGGACTGAAGCCGAACCTTTGGCGACAATAACCTCGAAGGAAATCCTTGACTTCGTGGTGAAGAACATCATATGCCGATATGGGATGCCAAGGAAGATTGTGTCCGATAACGGTACCCAATTCGACAGCGATCTGTTTACCAACTTTTGCGAAAAAAATGGGATAATAAAGAGCTTCTCATCGGTGGCCCATCCTCAGGCGAATGGCCAGGTCGAAGCTGTAAATAAGACCCTAAAGAGTTCACTAAAGAAAAAGTTGGAAGAAGCTAAAGGAAGATAGCCTGAAGAATTGCCCCGAGTTCTATGGGCATATAGGACCACGACCTGTACATCAACAGGACATACCCCATTTTCTCTGGCATACGGTTGTGAGGCTATGTTGCCAATCAAGGTCAAAATTCCCACAAGTCGAGCCCTCGCTTATGATCAAACCTCGAACCACTCTCAGCTCGAAGAAACTCTGGACCTGGTCAAAGAAAGAAGGAACGAAGCTCAATTAAAAAATGCTGCATACCAACAACGTGCTACCTAGTACTTCAACAAAAGAGTTCGAGATAGAAAATTCGGCGTAGGAGATTTGGTGCTGAGGCGTGTATTTTTGGCAACATGGGATCCAGCAGCTGGCGTGCTCGGGCCAAATTAGGAAGGACCTTATCAGATAGAACCAGTCATCCGACCCGGTGTGTACAAGTTGGCAAGATTAGATGGAAGTTTGGTACCACGAGCATGGAATGGCAAACACCTACGACCTTACTATCAATAGTGTAGGAACGGTGTCGCCTATAACCATGCTTGTTTATCTGTACTGTTTTTTTGTTTTTGGATTTTTTCAAATAAAGTTTGATTTCATTTTAATATGCTGTATTTTTTGCAATCTCTCTTAATTTAATAACCTATGGTCACATTCATAGGATATTAAGGGGGCATTAGTGGTACATATACCATCAGCTTGAAAAAAATAAAAAAAAAGCATATACGAAAAATATACAAGTGTTTGGATATAACCAAATGCGCGAGCTAAGATAGTTTGGATACAACCAAACCATCATAAACATACAAGTGTTTGGACGTAACCAAATGCGCGAGATAAGAAAGTTTGAACATAATCAAGTGTATGGATTACAAACCTAACATGACCTTAATAGGTTTGGAAAAAACCAGCTAAAACTACTCGACAGTAAGTTTGAGCATAACCCACTTCGCGTTAAGTCGAGATCAAGGCTCGAGTATCTTGCAGCACAATAGTTTTGACCTCATAACCTCGGGGAGCTACCCGAGGATGAGAAAAAGTAACTAAAAAAGTAAGATATAACTAAACCATTTGCATTACACACCATATAAGTACTTTCGGGTGCATGGTAAAAGTAATATCCGATCTTGACAAACAAATGAGATCGGAAGCAGATAATTCGAGCAAACTGTGCATGAATGTATTGAACCTCGAGCTTAAATCCAAACTATGTTTGTATGAATAAACAGGCATATATGACACTTTAATATAAATTGTGCAAAATATTTCAACCCAAGAATTGTAAAGCAAATGTATTAAAATAAATTCAAAAAGTGATATCTCAAATATCATAAAGGGCAGCTCTTTCATGAGCAGTAAAATTGTCTTGGCATCGGGGGCATAAAAAAAATGAAAAATCAAACATAAAAAACTATTAGAAGAGATTCAGAGGGACGCAGCCCCGAGGCAAGAATTAAGAAGAGGAAGCATTCTCCTTGGCCTTCTTAGCATTGGCATCACCCATGGCTCCCTCTGCCTCATCCCGAGCGGTCTTCTCCTCATCAAGCTGAGCTTGCCATTTAGCCATGAGCTTTGCTTCAAGAGGGCCTAAGAAGCTGGTGTCGAGGTCAACATTGTTGGCCTAGATTCTGTACATGGCCATGTTGACTGCCCGATCCTTCTTCTCCTTAAACTCTTCAAGAAGACGAGTCTTTTCACCCTCCATGATCTTGAAAGTGACGACCTTCTCTTCTTCAAGCTTGGCATTGATCTCCTGACCCGAGCATTCTCCTTCTCAAGCTCCGCGAGCCGGGCATTCAGCTCTTCAAGCTCGGAAGTCTTGGCCTTTAGCTCCTCAGCTCCTACCTCCACCTTTGCTTTTGTTGCCTTAAGCTCATCACTAAGTTTGAGCTGAAGATCCTTCACCTCCTGAGCAAGAGACATGCTCGAATGGACCTCGTTGTTCAGCTTATAATTGAGCTGGGTAGAGACAGCAAGAGTCTGGCATACAAAGAAATCAAATTAGCATATGGACCAAGTGTAAATACAACTAATAGTGAAAATAGAAAGGTTACCGCAACAAGGAGCTCGATGCTTTTCTCGTAAAGAGTGTTGCAATCCTGGGCATTGTTCAGAAACTGCCAGTGAGGAGCGTCGAAGCTGCCGAAACTCTGACCCACCCGAGACAGAACGTCCGAGCCTAGCGTAGCCCAGTGGGGTCCAGCTGCGTTGTCGATCACATACTCATCAACGTGAGTAGAAATCGAAAGCAGCGGTGTCTTTGAGGACGAGGGCTTTTTCGAAGGTGGGCCAACTGTAGGATTGACCTGGGGTGCAGGAGGAGCACGAAGTAAGGTCGACAAGGAAGCCTTTGCCTGAGCAGGTGGACTCAAAGCCGTGCTCAGAGCAACCAGAGCCAGGGGAGGTGGAGTTTTCTCGGTCCTCTTAAGGACCTTAGAAGGTCGGTTTGTTTTTCGCGACCCCCTCGGGCGCTTACTCCTCTTGGCTCCGCCACTCACCAGAATGTTGTCAAGGTCGGAGTCCATCTCGCCTGCACATTTACACCACATTATGAGTTATCCAAAAAAAAAATAATTTAACAAGATGTAGACAGACAAGGGATAAGAAGACAAGTGTAACGCACTGATTACCCCAGAACAATTACGGTGAACAGTGAACCAGAAATTTGACTCATTGCCTGAGTCCTTTGGTTAAAAACGTGTTCTAAGTGTTATTAATAGGTTAAGGTGAAAACCAATAAAAAGGAAAGGATATGTTTTATTTGATACGTAAAATTGTTCATGGGCCCACAAGAACATTTACAAGTTATTTACAACTCAAAAAGGTCATTACTATTCCAAAATTTCAAACCCCGCCGACCTAAGCGGCAAAAATAGGGTAAACCCCCTAGTTCCTCTGAGTACTCCTTGGCCATGGTGGTCAAGCGGCCACATATGTACACATCACCACCTAAGCTCTCCACTCAAGGCTGGGTGAGCTTTTCTTTCCCTTTACCTCCACCACATAGCACCCATGAGCCAAAGCCCAGCAAGAAAACACAGTATTGTTTATAAACTTCATCAAATGATTATCATTATAATCACACAGAGCTCATAGCTTTCAAACAGATGAGTGAATATCACTTGAGGTTCTGGTAAACCATACTGAGTGACTGACAAGCAGGTCACTAATTCAAATGGAAGAGTGGCTGCTGGGTAAGCCACTAGCCTTCAACAAATGAGAGACTGATGGGTAAGTCTCTACTTTAACAAGTGAGTGACTGATGGGTAAGCCACACAAGCGCTTATAATATTCATCGAACTTGAGGTCGGTCCGGCATTAATTCTCTTTGAGTCATTCAATGCAGAAAGTCGATTAGATCTAATCTTTATTGGCTTGTGTGAAACACGCTAAGGCCGTCCTGACTAATGAGTCAGCGCTATGCGACCAGTGCCCAGTACCACTGCCAAACCTGACTAATAAGTCACAGCTTCACAGCTGATACTATCACCTTTGCCAAATTTGACTAATGAGTCAGTACCATGCACAAGTGAGCAACATTTTCTAAGTATTCCACAATCAATTCATGTCCACATTTATACAACTAACATGCCTCATGAGTAACCATGCATGTCACATATGGGGTGCAGTTTTCTTACCTTTGATTCGAGCTAGAATGAACAAAAGAACGACCCTTGAGAACGGTTTAGCTTTTAGTCCTTTAGCAGTTACCTAATCATAACACATTATAGGATACCATCAATAACATGATAATAAAAGGTTCTCAAACCAATATCTAGCCTCCGAGAGATCAATCCAAACTAATCCAAGTAGTAGGAACACTCCGGAGGCCTAAAACTAGGTTCCCGGGGTCAAAACGAGCAAACGGGGCGAAAACTGGGCAAGGGCTGCGGCCCCCAGGGTTCCTTGAAGCAAGGGCCGCAGCGCCCAGCAGGTACACTTTCCCCCACCTGCTTCTTCAAAGCAGGGCCGCAGCACCCCAAGAACAGGGCCGCGACCCTCAACTCTAGGCCATTCCCAAACGTGTTTTTAGCACTCCAAAGCCTCCAAAATCATACCTAAACATTCCCCAATCATCAAAACAAAGTTCCCAAGCTTCCCAATGCACCAAAACCCTCAAAACCCAAGGTTCAAACAAATCGAAAACCCAACAATTCACAAAGTCCAATTCAAAGCTTAGAAACTCCAAAAACTCAAAACTTTAAACTTAGATTACCTTCAATTAGGTTGTTTTCTGTCAAATCTTTCGATCAAGAAGCTTCTAATCTTTCCTAGGATCGCTATGCCTCGATCCTCGCTCGATTCTGACTCCTAGAACTCAAGATTTCTTCAAATACGCTTCGGGTGGCAAAAATGAACTAATGAAGGAGAATGAAACCTCAAATAAAACCTAATACTCGGGGTCCCAAAAATACCCCCGGGGACAATATAGTCAAAACTTCCAGAATTTCACCCTGATCTCAAATATTCTCAATTTATTCACAAATAAACATTTCTATTACCCCAAAATTGACCCCGTTATGACAAAACCGCTAATCCACTAAAAATGACCGTCTCATGCCGAATAGCTCGAATATATCTCCATAATGATGGAATCTCATTCACAAATCACATCATGCACCCAAATACACAAATTTACCCACAATGGCCAAATTATCAAAACAACATAATATTTCAAATGTGGACCCACATGCATGCATATAACATCATATCATAATATAATTCACATAAACATGCATATATTCATTTAATAGCGTAATTAAAAAGTTATGGCCCTCCCGGCCTACTAAACCGCCACTAAACCATATCGAAGAATTCGGGGCATTACAACAAGTGGAGAGAAACCTAACTGGAACTCTCCCCTGAGCTTGTGCTCGGCGACCACGAAATTCCCCCATCTTCAGAAGAGAAGGGGGGAGTGCCTTCCCTATAGGTGGATGTCAACCTCGAAAGGTCCCTATAGTCGTTAGTCCCGTACTGGATGGCTATTCCGTTCCATACCTCGTTCAGGCTATACATGGTGTCGTATTTCCCGAGCCAGCTATCAAACCTATGTACCCTCTCATCTACCCAAGACCATACATAGAAATGGTTCCTATCGTCCTCACACAATATTAATCTATCGGGTTTATGTTTTAATAGTGAGGGAGACCACAAATCCGAGCTAAGGATGACTGTACCTTGTTCATCTGAGCCCGAGCTCGAGGCCTCGTTGTTGGCCTCATTCCCCGATTGTTGACTCCTTTGATGTTGAGCCGGAGATGGAGGCCTCGCATTTCTCCTTGGGGGGAGGTTGCTGGTCGGCTGAGGCACGAGCTCCCACTGGTCGTACTTCTTATTGGACCAGTCGGATGTAGACTGATCCTCCCCCAAGAGACCACATGCCCGGAGCTTGCCTTCATGTAGGAGATAGGAGAGGGATCTCCTGCCATAGGGAAGTTGGAGCAGAGTTTCTCTGTGCTCCCTCATCTCTGTGGTGGGGGTAGGGAGATGGTAATTGGCTAGAAGATCAAACACATTTCAACTAAGCACGAGCCTAAAACAAAGTTCGAGCACAAACAAGAGGGAAGTTGAGATACTTACTGTTGACCAGGATTTTGGCCAACGACGAGTAGACGTCAAAACTACAATGAACCTTCAAGAGAAAAATACGACACAGATCATTTTATAGTGGTTCAGCCCCAATTTATTGGTAATAGCCTAATCCACTTGGAGTTGTGATATATTTAGCCTACACTTAAGATCAGATGAACTTGAGCCAACTGAGTTTCTTAAGTGCAAGTAGAAAAATATAGAGTTTCTCTCTCTAGAGAATACAAGCTTTATCTCTCTAATCTCTCAAAAAATTCCCCAAGAATCTCCCAAGTAACAATCCCCAAAATCTCCAAATGAGAGAGTTATTTCAGTCTCCAAAGATCCGATCCCCCTAAATGATTCTATGAGCCATTTATTTATAGGCTCATGGATCATACATAAATATCTCCTTTTACCAGGTCTTTGGTTCTTCCAACAGACTTTAATTAATAAAATATAAATAAATCTAATATTACAACAATATGGCTATTATTCAGGGATATCTGAGAGATTCCCGCGCAAGTATGACCGATTCTTGTTGATGTGGATACTGGGATCTTTTGTGTACCCTGCTCTGTTTAGTCAGTCCACATCACACCCAGGAGGAAAACTGAAGGGCCAAAGCACTCCACTGGTCTGCCAAACACCTGACTGGGCGGACAAGCACATGTCTGGTCGGCCAAGGACATGACTGGTCGGACAAGCACCTAACTGGGCGGACAAGCACATGTCTGGTCGGCCAAGGACATGACTGGTCGGCCATGCACATGACTGGTCGGCCAAGGGCATTGACTGGGCGGACAAGCACATGACTGGTCGGTCATGACACTTCTTTGGTCTAACATGACACATCTCTGGTCTAACATGGCACATCTCTGGTCTAGCATGACACTTCTCTGGTCTAACATGACACATCTCTGGTCTAGCATGACACATCTCTTCACCGGTCGGATATAAATTCTATCAGATCGGTCAGATCACCTTATCACAACTCCGAAGAGCCAACACATTTATTGACTATTAATGTGCCATTTACTGACCATGCATTGCAACTTGTCACTTCTGACTGCCACGTCATCGAACTAAAATTTTGGGGAAAACACTTACGAATCCGTCTGAATGAGTAGAATCTAGACGGGGCTAGGCCATTTTTCCAGAAGAAGGCCTTCTTGAAATGAGGAGGATGGTTGGGAAGATCTTCAAACATCTTCTTCTCCTTGGGATAGCTCGAGAGATAGTAGAAGCCATCTCGTCCCCGAGCTCGGGAGGGATTTCTTTTACAGCAAAAGAGATATAAGATCTCTTCAGGCGAAGGTCCTTTCCACTTCAGCTCGTGGTAAAGTGACCTCAGGTGTAACGCCCTACCTCCTTAGAGCCATTACTAAGTGAGTTTAAAAACGTGATTTCAACTCGCTAATCGAGGTTTTAGGTCAAATAGTGTAATTAAGCCATAAACAGAGGAAATTTTTTTAGAATTAACTCCATAACATTGAAAATTCTAAAAGTTTGACACCTGGGATCCCAAAATACAGTTTAGAAATATTTACAACATAAAAATAGAACCAAGTCGGTTAAACGATAAAATCTAAGTTCATTTACAAGCATCTCCCAAAATCCTCTGGCTGTGGTAGCCAGGCTGGCCAAACATGTACACGCTGGCTCACGCCTGCTACACTCATGGTTGGTTGGCCTTCTCCTTACCCTTACCTGCACCACAGAGAATCTGTGAGTCGAAGCCCAGTAAGAAAACCCACAAACAGATAATATATGCAACACATATATCAAGCATATAAACAGACCACCAATGGGCTAAACACATACGGCCTAGCCGTCCCAGGCGTTTACCAAACCCTGGGTTCGCGGACCATGCCGTGAGGATATCCCAGGTATCCTTCTAGGGACTCGCCCTGGCAACTCGCACTCCATGTGCTCAACGCCGCTCCCGGCCCCTTGTCGTACCCGGCCTTGCACTCAACGTGCCTAACGCCATTCCCGGCCCCAGCCGTTCTCGGCCTACACCGTTCCCGGCTCTTGTCGATCATTCACATAATAGCATACATAGCATAGCAGAATTCTAGCATATTCAGTTAAAGGGCTACACCCCACAGTTCAAACACAATGGGCTCAACCCTGCATACCAGTTCTACTCAAACAAGGGGCTCAGCCCTGCATACAAGCTCTATGGGAACAAGGGTTTTCTTACCTGAGTCCCAAGCTCACCGAGCACCGATATCCCGAGCACAGTCCTCTAACTTGAGCCACGTCGAAACCCTAGTCACAACACATTAACAATATCCATCCATCAAGTTCTAATCCAATAAACAACTTTAAGCCATAACCCTAACCTCCAGAACCTTGAATTCTATCAATCCGGGTGATAAAATCCATCCCGAGCCCTAACCACTGAGTTCCCAAGCCTAAACACCCTAAAAAAAATGCAGACTAGCACTAAGAGCTGCGACCCCACCCTCAAGAGCCGTGGCTAGCCTCAAAATAGAGGCTAGCACACCCCTGCAACACAAACGGGCCGCGGTGCGCGCACCAACCGCTGCGGCGCGCGCACCAACCGCCGCGGCGCGCAGGAACTCCTCGGCCACACTCGGCCGCGCGCGCACATGGGCCGCGGCGCGCCCATCCTAGGGCCGTGGTCCTCACCTCTGAACCCAGAATTGCCCATCACGTTCCCTGCATTTTCTTCAAGCTAACTCACACAAAACTTATCTAACAAACCCAGATAATTACCACACACATTCCTGCTCAATATCCACATCAAAACCCCATTGAATCCTACTCCAAAGCTCAACTAAAACACTTAAAACAGATCAAACTCAACCAACATGCAACTCTTACAAACCAGCAGAAAATCTAAGCATAATCTTATAATTAAAACTTACCCCTTGCTGAATTCAATCCCTGAAGTTGATCCTCAATCCCCAAGCTCCAAGCTCCTAAGTTTCCTCAGCCCAATTCCTTGCTTAAGCTAGCTTACACCAAAATTTCCTTGAGTTGTTTATTAGAGAATGAAGGAGAGAGAGACAGGAATGGTGAGAAGCTATCCTTAGTTCAGAAGAAAGGTGTAAGTAGGTTCCCAAAGCTTCTAATTAATTCCTCCTTTTTGTTTTATTCAGCTTAAGTCTATATGGTTACCTCAAGGCTCGGGGTTCCAAAACGTCCCCGAGAGCAAAATGGTAAATTTCCCCAATATTCCCGCCTAGACATTCTATCCTCAAATATATCTCCAAATATTTATTTTCATGTCCCGATAATCCCATAACACACCTAGTACCCAAATTACCCCTCGACTCGCCTCGAGTCAGAATCTCAACCCCGTTGTGACTCTCTGGCTAACCGCTCCCCAGGACTGTCTCGGATCGTGCTGCACAGACATATCACATATATGTAACATTTATCACATTTATCACACTTATGCCCCTAATATCCAGACGGGGCCCACATGCACATTTAACTCAGCTAAACATGCATCATTATCATATATTCACATAAATCCACATATTAGCATATTAAAGCATTTATTGCCCTCCAGGCACACTAATCAAGGCCCTAAGCCCGATTAGCAAATTCGGGTCGTTACATCAGGCCAGACAGAACCCTGTAAGAATTGGTGTTGAGCTGGAAGGGAGCCAGCCCTACGAAGTCAATGAAGTCTTTGAAAAAGTACTTCAAGGGCAGTACTTCCTCTGCCTTCATATGTTCCTGGCTCCAAGTTGCGTATCTCAGCTTGCTATCAGGATTTCCATCTCCCGGAGGGCGATAACTCCGCTCATGGGAGGTCAGAGTTCGACACCTCAGCTAGCCCGATAGTCCTATGCCGTGAAAGGCCAGAATATCAGTTATCTGGCCTAGCGATGTGACCGAGCTCCAATAATGCTCGGCCTCGAAGAATTCTCTCCTCGGCTGTGAAGCAGAAGGTTCCCCCATCAGTGAGAATTGAAGATCACCCGGCTTGAAGGCGATTGTTACTTTGAGCGTAGGGTCGAGAGGAATCAGTCTAAGCTCGGTGTCCGGATTCGGATAAAGAGCTATCCTTAGTCTTTTCCTTTTCCCTTCTTCGACCTCGTTTATCTGACGTCGGAAGTGGTCTCGAGTGTCCTCTTGCTCACGCCTCAGTTCGTGCTCCCGAATTAAGCATTGGTTCCGAGTAAGAGGAGATTCCAGGCTCGAAGCTACTGGTGAGTAAGTGATGGACCCAAAACGGGTATGTTTTAAATATTTATACTCGCAAGCGCACGAATCGTATTTATAGAATAGTTTTCGTGTAAGCACGAGGTCGAACCCAAAGGAGTTGTCTAAAATCGAAAAGAGAAAACTATTTTAAATCAAAATTAATTAATTCTAACCTAGTTCCAAAGATTAATGAGATTTTTGTATAATAAAAATAAAATAAAAGATAATAATAAAGAAATTAAAGACAATATATAAACATAAATTAAAAGTAGAAATCAAGATAGTAAAATAAAGATTATTAAGGATTAGAATCCACAAAATATAAGTTCAATAATATTTATAAGTACATTGATTCCCAAGTTTTAGTGATAATTAAAATAAATCAAACTATCATTTTCTAAATAAATTTATAATTTTAAGCACAAATTATTTCTAAAAATATAGGATTTTTCTTCACTTTTCAAAGTTATAATTTCAAAGCATTTAGTGTAAATCATTCTAATGAAATAACAAATAAATCAATGAACATTATTTATAAGGCAAAACATAATATTTTTGTTCTAAGCATGGATGTGTACAATTTAATGACACATCTTACACAAAGAATATTATGTATTTGCACTAATGAAGAACAAAGTTTAAATATGTGATAACAATCCAAAATACATGATATTTAAGATGAAAGAAATATTTGAAGAAGAAAATTCCATAAACTTTATTGCACAAAATGGGAAATCAACATACAAAATAAATACTATCTAGTTACATAATGTTTCATCATCACCTTAATAATCTTAAAAAGATTAGAAACACATAACTAGAATAGCCAATACAAACTAAAAATTACAAACATAAATAGGAAAATTTGGAGGAGAAACCCCCAAAATTTCCTCTAAAAATACATAGAAAATAACCAAAAAGAAGAAGAAGAAGAAGAAGAGAATTGAGAGGTGTTGAATGTGTAGAAATTATGGTATAGTAACCTCCCTCTAAAATGGACCCCCTAAATGGTCTTCAAAACTCCCTATTTATAGCCAAAAATAAGGTATTAAAATAATCAATTCAAATGAATTAAATTGATTAAATTAATTTAATTAATTATAATATGGCAAATAGGGATAAATTATAGAGTGTAATAATTATGTTTTGGGGTAAAAAGTGTAGAAAGTGAGGTAAAAAATGTGGTATTTTTGTCATAGGAGACAAATGGTACAAAAGCATTTTTTGGGCTGAAGGAGGTTGCTTTGGTTCATTTGGGCGGCTGTGGTGCCAGGCGGATTGGAGAGAGCTTGCTGTGATGTTGGCAGAGGAGAAGGCAGTGGGCCTGGAAGGCTTGGGCCTTGGGGAATTGAGCTGGCTTGGGCAGGCGTGTGGTCATGCTGGGAAGCTGGTTATATGATGGAAGCAAAATGGTGAAGGAGCTTGGGGCACGTTGGGGAGATGACTTGGTGCATGAGGCATTTTGGTGGTGCATGGCTTCATCATTGTTGGTGTCCAAATGGGTGATGTGGGCTTCCTTGGGCCTGGAGGCTGTTGGGCCTAGAAGGTGGCAGGGCCCATGAGGCTTATGGCTTTTGAAAAATGCCATTTTATTTCTTTTTTTTTCAGCTTTATACATTTTCTTTTCTTTTCTTTTCAAAGCCCACAAATACAATAAATTCCCTACAAAATAAACATAAAATAAATCATAATAAAATATTTTCAACTATAAAATAAATCAATTTAATTCTTTGAAAATATTAATTATAACTTAATTTATATTTAACATTTAATTTCAATGATACAACATTTTTTTACCTCAAACTAAACAACAATAATTCAAATAATTAACTGCAATATTTTACAACAAAATAACTATAAAAACACACAAAAATATATAAAGTCAAAATAAGACTAATAAATTCAAAATTACTTAAAAACTTAATAAATCAATTAAAAACTCAAGAATTAAGCAACAATTAGCACATAAAAAGTGGTAAAATAGCTCTATTTTGTAGAGTTATCAGTAAGGAATCGCGAGCTTTGACCCCCACCATTTTCCTGAATTTTGTGACATCTAACAAGAAAGAAAAAGGGTGAGGGCCAAGCGAGTAAGAAATAAAGAGATAAATAATACCTAAGCTCGAATGATCGAGGCTACAAGGCAAGCTAGATCCAAAGGATGAGGCCAATCTCAGAGCGTGTATTCCACCGAAAGGAAGGAAGGTGGATAAGTTATGGGAAATCCTGAAGTATTAGGGAAAAAAATGTGGCGGTTATTAAAAAGGTGATATTTTTGGGAATCGTGCATTCTTTAAACAACCCTGATTTTGTACCCGATATCTTGGTGTGCAAGATATGTACTCTGAAATTTGAAAACCCAGAGAAGGAACTATATTTGAACCTATTTACACAAGAACTGGGTTTCATTCCAATGTCTATTAGTCGAAGCATCCTAGTGTGTTAAACTAACGAATGGATCAAAAATAAATCCCCACGGTGCAACAGAAGCGTAAACAAAAAAGAAAAAGAAAAATATAACGCAAAAAGCCATGAACAGAAAACTTACACAATCTGATCAGCGGAAACAGAGAAATGGACGATTGTATGAGCGGTTGCAAGTGCGATCTCAATGAGTCAAAAACTCCAACGTTGCTTTGTCTTCTCAGCTTGGAGAACATGCAAGAATTGGGCAAAGAAGTTTCTGGTTTTTTCCCTCTCAGAATTTGAACGTGAAAGAAAAATGGGGAAGACGAATGGGGATATATTTATAGAGCCCCAGGAATGTTAAAAGTTGAACTAATCTGGGCCATTGGAGAGATTCCGTATTAGATCTGACGACCAAGGACAAGTGAAATGATAGTACCATAAAGTTGGCAGGCGAACGAACGTGGGTAGAGTTTCAAGGCACTCAAGTACTTTGATTGGCTAATACCTAGCTGACGTGTGTCCATACTCGAGTATGTATGATGGAACGGTTCCCGAAGGAAGTAGTTCAAAAGTTTCCTTCTCATAGGATTTGAACTAATACTTTTGAGGGGGCAAAATGTTACACCCACATTTCGAGACCTGAGATTGTGACCTTGAAAGCTGGACTCGTCAAGTGTGAGCTCGAGATATATAAAATGCATGTTCGCGACCCAGATGTTAAACCCTCGAATCAAGGTGGAAACCTCAAAGACATTTAACCTCAAAATTAGTTCTAAGGTCGAAAGAATGTAGCACCAGGATATAACTGTTGTCGGGTGTCTTCGGATCAAGTAGCCTGAGCTTAAAGAGTACAAGCTCGAAATGTAACAGCCTCGATGGTATCTATCTGCTTCGAGCTGGTCTTGGAATAAGGCGGCTAGCTCATAACTTATCTATAAACCTTGACCCACATGATGCTGGTTGCTGACCTCGAAAGATTTAATGAGTCATCTGATGTAACACATTCCGTACGTTTACAGATATTTATTGTTGTAACATCCCAACATTAAAGGGATATTAACAAGTCTGTTATTCGCCCCTGGTCCTCAGGGGACGTTTCCTTGTATATAGGAGTTACAATATTTAATATCATTATTTTAATTAATAAGCAGAAGTGTCTTCCCGAAATATGTGGGAATGAACTCTGAAAACTCTCTATAAATAGAGAGTTCATGAACATTTGTAAAGGACTGATCTTTTGATATCTTGAGAGAAACTCTGGAGAATTCATCTCTGAAGGATTTCCAGAAAAGTCCAAGTCTTAATAAAATGGACTCGTGGACTAGGCAGAGTTAACTGCTGAACTGCGTGAAATTCTTGTTGTTCTACCATATTATTCATCTGCGCCATAGTTCCTATTGTTTAATTGCTCTACATATTAAGTTGACGAAAAATAGCGGCAACAGTACGAAAATCTACATTTCTCTATTTTGAAATGACGTGTTGTCTTGATATTATCCAATGAATAATGCATATTATATATATGCTTATTTTTTGTACTAATGCGATTTAGTGGCTTGAAACATCATGGCAGGATATGATCATTAGCTTGAAAATGCTTGTACTTCAACGTGCAAAATTGTTTGGACAAGACCAAATAACTCAAAAATTTGACCTCAAGATGCTTCGAACTCTTGTTATGCCTTTGTCTACACTTATAGTTCCATTTTCTTTATGTTACTTGTTCTAATATACATGACTATGCCTGGTTTTTATATTATTTATATTTACACACACATGTATATATATTTCTAAAAATACTAGTTACTTTTTCTTTCTCTTCCCCCACCCCTCTCATATTCCCCTGTAATTTAAAAAATGCTCCAGGGTTTAAACTATTTTCAAAAGCATATGCTTAGTTATTCAATTTTTATGTCTTCTTAGTTTTATAGTAATTGTTGCTGTCTAGTTGGAATGTTGGATAATGTTAGATGGTACAATGTAAGGTTCTTGTTTACACTTTATTTTAAGACTGGTGAAGAATATTATAGTCTCTTTCTACATTCCATATTTAAATGGAATGTTTCCATGTTTTAAAAAAACTTTATAATTAATAATACAAACATAGGGTATATGCATGATTTGCAGTATTTGTTAGTTGAATCATTCTTAATTTCTTGTTGCTGAAGAGAGGAATCCTCTAAGTGTAAAGCCTTGTCTTAGGGTTCATAATTTGTTTATTAACTTAAGAATATATGGATTTTGCATTATTTACCACAATTTGCTACTTAGTAATTGGTTGTAATTTTTAGCTAGATGTTAGGCACCCAATAAAAGGTAAAAAAATTAATAAATGAAGTTGTGGGTTGTGTAAAATATTTTCTTGAAGGTGAGTTATATTTTGTGGTTAAAGAGTGTCAGTGGTCTTGGGGAAGTGCAATAGACTATCTAGAAATAATGGGTACATTTAAATAGTGTAAGAGAGATTGAAAGGGGGTATGTATCAAGTGAATTTGGATTAAGAGCTGTTGCTCTTGGCGAGAGGAGTGGTCTCTTGAATACACCATTAATCTGTACGTGGGTCTTTGTATTGTTGATGCACACTAGTATGTTGAATAACTAGAATGAATCTTTATTGATACCAAAACTAGATTACAAGGGGTTCCTAGACTTAGAGACCTTGGATTTCTCCACAGAGAATTCACTTTATAAAACAATACAAATAATCAGATAGACCCCCCTAGACCTGCCTACCACCTATGTATAGCTATTCTCTTCGGTCACTCAGGCTTACAACAATAAATTCTACCAATAAAACATTAGCTGACTAGGACAACTAATTAAACACTCAACAGCCACGTCATCACATCAGACTTAAGGCTATATATTGTTCTACACTTGCTGCCTTTTTTTGCATTAAGTATGTTAGGCATATCAAAGGCCTAACAATTGCCTACTGGTTTTGTAATATACAGAAGTATTCTATTCTATGAACTTGTGCGCTGGTTGTGTGTGAACTTATTTGGGTCCTAATGCTTGACTTTCGGTTTATCTTTGACCAGGCCGTGAATTTTACTCAAGTTCTTATTTCTTCATCAGCATGCTGTCATTTGATTATCTGTACTTGTACATATTAGAAATTTTCTCACATGTATGTTCTTGTTGAGTACTTGTGCAAGGCTAATTATGATGGAATATGTCAAAGAGAAGGTTAAGGAGAAGTCACTGGTTGCAGGTTTGGGAGAATCTGTTGCATTCTTGGATTCTTGTAATCTATTAAAATGTGATGTTGAAAATATTTTGGATAGCGAGGAGGTATTAAATTGTATAGCTGCTAAATCGAGAAAGAGACATGCAAATAGGTCAGTGACGTTTAAATGATGAGTATTTCAATCTGTTATGGTGTATTCAGTATTTCCATTTGTTTTCTGTTAATTTTTTTTGCTTGTAGGGTCTGCTTTTGTTTACATCTTGTGTTGTAGCTACATTTTGATCTCTGTTTCAAGCTCCTGTTAGTGGTATCTTTTATGCTCTGCAACTAGTTTTGTTTTCTATTTTGTATTCATCTACATTATTAGTATTTTTGTTATTTTATATACTCAAATGACTATAGTACAATTAAAATGGATTCCGTTTTAATCTTTCAAAATATCACTATGAGTGTAAATAGAATTATTGATCACATGTGTTGATGCTTTAAACCTTTGAAAAATGGCATTACTAAATTTCTTTTTATTTAAGTCTTTTAACTCTAAAGCTAAAATGGTAGCTACAAAGGGGATACCTCTCAAAGACTAGAAGTAATTGTTATATATATACATTCACATTTCTTTTGAGTATTTTGTTGACTTTGTTGCGTACTACATAATTACTATTTTTTTATTCTCTCCTAACTATTCTTGGGCATCAATTTGCCTTCCCTTGTAGGTTAAAAACATGACATTAAGGACAAGAAAAATGTGGGAACGATGGCTCAGGCTTTGATTCTTATCAATTTCACAACTAAGGTATCATATCTCAGTAGTCACTTGCCTCAGTTTATCTTGCTTATACATGACAAATATATTATGCATTAAGAAAGTGGAGAATATTGCCTAAATTTTTTTAAACCTGGGAACTTCTATTTAGTTGTCTGTGTTGTGGGATTGGGTTTCTTGTGTTTCTTGTGTAACTGTCAATACATATAAATATATATGTCATGTAGGAGAAGAAAGAAAAGAAACTTCATATCATTGTTTGTCCTGTTATAAATTCGTTAATCATGTCTAGACAACTCAATTATGCATCAAAAAGTAACTTCTTTTCTTTGGCCGTCTTTCCAAATATAAATTCCAATTAGGACATTGCATATTATATAAAGGTAGATGCATAAAACTTTTAAAGAGTAGTTACTATTAATTAAGTGTAGTGAGATATTATTTGGTTGTCATGCTAGTCACTTGTCGCTCCTTAGTGACTCTCATTGGTCTATTTTGCCATTTCTATCTTGTCTTCTCTCTGGAGCCTATTTTTTCTTAAGTTTTGTTAGTCCTGTTGCTGCTCTGATGTTGTTCTATTTGTTGTCAGATTTATTCTCTCTTATGTTTTATAGGGGTGTTGTTATGGGAAGTTTATGGTCTGTTACTTATCCAGTTGCTTTAAATTTATATTTTGTTTAAGGAAGATTTTTGAGTGATAGTCTTTATAAGGTGTTTATGATTTATAAATGCTTTAGTGATTCTTGTAAAGCATAGGATTGATAGCTAATTGCAAGAGGTATGTTGTATTTGCTTTATTATTTTTTAATTTTCAATCTTTTATAATTTTGAATAGAATTTGTATAACTTTATTGGAGTTTGAATATCTTAGATATTCATCCATAGTGAAGTAGGTTCTGGGAATTCTGTGTTCTGCGGTGATAACGGAAAGTGTAAAACTTGCATGTCTTAGTGAAGTAGGTTCTGAGAATTTTGTGAGCTGCGGTGATATATGGATGAAAACCTATGTGCTGTTTAATTTGTTTGAATTGTTGGTGTTGATTGTGACAGATGGCTAGGCTAGTAAATTAGTGAATATGTTATCCGATTTTTAGTAGATTTTTTATACTTAGTTTTGTTTAGTATGCTTATTTTATTTTCATAATTTGTATCTTTTATTAAAACAAATAGGCACAATATGGAAAAGGAATGGATGTTAGCCGATAGGTTGTCAGTGCAATATATAAAATTGGTCGATGAGTTTCTTAAATTTAGTTTGGATCATGCCAAATATCCAAACTATATTTGTTGTCTATGTAAATCTTTGCAGACTCACATTACTATTTCAAAGTTTGTTGTATATTTTTCTAACATTGTGCTACCATGTTTGCTATATTCAAATTTAGCTTGCTGTATATATATTTTTTTATATTGTGTTTCCATGATGTTGATATTGGTATTCTGATTGAGGATATAATTTGTAATGCCCCGAAATCCCTAATGCGGTTTAATGGCTGGATTAGTAGGTCGGAGGGCCATAATTGTTTAATCATACCATTAAATGAGAATATGCATGTATATGTGAATTATATTATACTATGATGTTAAATGCATGCATGTGGGTCCACGTTTGACAACAGGGTTGTTTTGGTAATTTGGCCTGTTAAGGGCATAATTGTATATTTGTATGTATGTCGGTGACATATTGTTGAGACCACATTATAATGTGGATTGGTTTGAGCTATTCGGCATGAGACGATTTTGGAATATTAATTAGCGGTCTAGTCATAACAGGTTTAAGTTCGGGGCTCGGGATGAGTGTCGGGGTGATTTTAATGATTAGAGCGTTGCCGGGAATTAAAGGGTAACGAAGTATGAATTATTGGTGTTTGAGAATATTGAGAATAGCGGGAATTGGAGAGCGTTAATTATGATTAACGAGATAGGTGGGAAATACCAATTTTTCCCTTGGGAGCCTTTAGAAACCCTTATTAGACCTAGGGGTATTTTGGTATTTTCACCCCTAGGATAGATATAAGCCATTTAAGGCTGTAGAAAGAAGAGGAAAATAGAGCATTAGTTCAAGCTTCTCCCGTACCTATTCTCCTTCTGATTTCTTTGTGATTTTTGAGCCATTCTTGAGGATTCAAGCTTGGGAAGTAAGTCTTGAGAGCTTGGGAGTGTGTTCCACCATTGAAGAGCATCATAATCTGAACTTGAGGTAAGTTTCTAGCCATTAAATTCCCTGGTTTGCTCTGTTTTAGCTTTGGTTTTCAGTTGGGATTTCTAGGTTGGATGATTGGTTTTGTTGGGAGTTTTGGCTAGGGTTCTTGTGGTGGTGATGCTTGGGGTATGTGAGGATGGTTTTTGGGTTCATTTGGCACCAAAAATGAGGTTTGGAAGCATCAGAATCGAGTTGTAATTGAAGGGGTCGAAGAAGGAGGTTTCAGGGGAGATATGTTCTGGGGGTAGCGCTACAACGCCCATCAGAGGGCGCTATAGCGCTAAACAAGATTGCTGATGGGCGGTTTGGGGTTCTGAGTATAGCGCTGGGACGCTATTGAACAGCGCTGTAGCGCTGCTCTGTTCCTCCAGAATCCTGTTTTGAGTGTTTTTAAGGGTTTTTGGCTTGGGGTTTTAATCCTTAAGACCCGGGATCGAATCTACTCACCGTGTGGGCACGTTTCGAGGTCCTGAGAGTTGGGTTTAGGTTAAGACCCTTTCATTGTTGATTTTCATTAATGAAGGTTATAATTGGTTATGATTAGGTAACTGCTAAGGAACCAAAAGGTCGATCGTTCTCGGGGGTCGTTCTTGTTCTACTTCTCGCTCGAACCAAAGATAAGAAAACTGCACCCTGTGTATATGACATGCATGATTGTTGTTGAGGCATGTTGGTTGATAAATGTGGACATTGATTGCATATTAAATGCTAGCAGAGTTTGTTTACTTGTGTATGGCACTGATTAGTCAGGGACGGCACTGGTCGCATATTACTGACCTGAGAGTCAGAAACGGCATGAGCGTCCTGAACGCAGGGCCGATTGAAGATTAGATCTAATCGATATCAGCGTTGAATGACTCTGAAGCATTAACGCTGGACCGACCCTAATGTCGATGAAACTTATAAGCGCTTGACTAGTCTAAGCTAGTTACTCAGAGCCAGGGCCTAAGGCCTAGGAGACTGCTTGTCGTATGGCTAGGGAGCGGAATCCCATGGTTGTGACTCTATGGTCATGAGGTAGGTTATGTTGGTGACTAGTCATCATGCACCTATCCTATTTAAGCTAGTGAAAGGTTCACTTATTTGTTAAGCCCCAGTGACCCTATCGTCACATGGCCAAAGGGAGCTGAACCTACTTTAGTGACTATTCCAATAGTCACTCATCTGTTTTGGACTGAAAGTCCTGAATGATTATTATGATCATTGTTGATATTATATTCATGCTATATTGTGTTTTCTTGCCGGGCTTTGGCTCATGGGTGCTATGTGGTGCAGGTAAAGGGAAAGCAAAGCTCACCCAGTCTTGAGTGAAGAGCTTAGGTGGTGATGTGTACATATGCGGCCGCTTGACCACCATGGCCAAGTAGTTCTTAGAGGAACTAGGGGGTTTACCCTATTTTTTCCGCTTAGGTCGACGAGTTTGTAAATTTGAAAAATTAATGACCATTTTGAGTTGTAAATAACTTGTAAATGTTTTTGATGCGCCCATGAATAATTTTATGTTTTAAATAAAATACATCCTTTCCTTTTTATTGGTTTTCCACCTTAGCCTGTTAATAACACTTAGAAGCACGTTTTTAACCAAAGGACTCGGGTAACGAGTTAAATTTCCGGTTCACCGTTCACCGTAACTGTTATGGGGTAACGAGGGTGTTACATAATTTGTCCTATGTTTATTGCATTAGTGAAGCAGATTCTTTGTTGCTGTAGTGAGGTTTAGATGTTTGGTTGCTTGAGTTTCTTATAAATGTTTCTTAGCCATGTGTAAAGAATCTATGTTTATTTGGATGAGCATCTTGTCAAGTCTCTTTCCTTTTCTTTTAAATACCATATTGTTAAATGCTTTTAATTTATCTCATTCTTAGAAATACATTTATTTTTGACTTCTATCATTGTGCTTAGTTTATGCTTTGTACTCTTTGTGGTGTTTCATATATAATCTCAACATAACAATACCTTCACTATATTGTGACATTTTAATTTAGTTGATTATCTTATGGAAACTAGGTTTGAAGGATTTTGAGAAACCTTTAATTGTCCAGTAGTGAAATCTACAATAAAAATAGCAAATTCATTGCTCTTGTTATTTGGAACTTTATATTTGATATAATTTTAGTTCATGTGTCTATGCTATTGGGTTTTCTTTATAAATTAGTTGTTGTATTGTATATATATATTTATATGTTTGGTTGGTGTGTCATTTTCATTTTCATTTCATAATCATAAAGTGTTTGAGCTAACTTTTCTAATGAGTATTTTACTAAGCATAAATCTTCAATCTTTCATGTTTATGTGCTGTAGTTAGTGTCATTGCATGGCCAGCTTATAAAGTCATAATGAAGTTATTAACTTTCTTTCTTTTTGTACACTTTTAGTTTACTATTAACTCTAAGTTTAAGCATTAATTATTTAAACTCTTGTGTAGCTAAGCAAATCAACCTCACAACAAAGACAAGTGCACAATGGAATGGATGATGAATTGGAGGGTGGAGCAAGCTTCATGGTTTACTTTTTGTGTATCTTGTTATGTTTCTGTTTTTTACTTTTGAAGCAAAAGATGTGCAGGACTATAGAATTTTATTATGTATGCTTTCAAACTCAAGTTAGAACTAAAAACTTTTGAAGTGGACAATGCCATGGTTTGAAGTAGTTCGTCTTCAAATGTAAAAATACTCATGGTTTATCATATATATTGAATATTTTAGATTTTTTGATCTATTTAATATTACACTTGTGATCAATTGTGATTTTTTTTTAATCAAAATACAATAATAAAAACTTTTTACAACAATTAAAAATGCATACTACAAAATAACAAAATGTTATTACTGGGAGAATTTACAATAATTATGGTTGTTTTATATAATATATTATAATTGGGACAAAAAGTTATGATTTATATAATAGACTGAACTAAAAACATTATAAAATGATCAAATATAACAATTTTCACAACAGTTGGAAAATGTTATGCATAAAGTATAAGATTAAACTTCAAATTTATAATCAAATACTCTAACTAAATGTTATTATTTGAATATTATAGCAACTAAAAATTAGTTATTGAAAAGTTTAAGATAACATCGAACATAACATTCCAATACTGTTATAGAAAAGATAGGACTTTTAATAATAGGGGCTATGTTAGCTTTTTTAGAAGCATTATCAATACTCCCGGTTAGCAGTTTTTAAGTGTTATGAATACTGTTTTTTCTTGTAGTGCTGTAACGCCCTGGTTACCCCAAGACAGTTACAGTGAACTTTGAACCGTGCTTAGCTCGCCAATCGAACTCTTCGGTTAAAAATGTGCTTCTAGGTGTCATTAATAGGTTAAGGTGTGAAACCAATCAAAAGGAAATGATATATTTTATTTAAAACATAAAACTGTTCATGGGCCCATCAAAAACATTTACAAGTTATTTACAGTCCAAAATGGTCATTACTATTTGAAATTTACAACCCACCGATCTAAGCGGCAAAAATAGGGTAAACCCCCTAGTTCCCCTGAGAACTCCTTGGCCGTGGTGGTCAAGCAGCCGCATATGTACACATCGCCACGTAAGCTCTCCACTTAAGGCTGGGTGAGCTTTTCTTTCCCTTTACCTGCACCACATAGTACCCATGAGCCAAAGCCCAGTAAGAAAACTCAATACTGCAAGAATAATATCAAACGATGACCATAATAACCATCCAAGACTTTTAGTCCAAAAAAGAGGAGTGACAGTTGTAAAAGTCACTAAGGTGGGTTTCGTACCCTTTACAGATAAGTGATCATTTCACTAGCTTAAACGAGATAGGTATCTGGTGAAATAATCACCAGCATAAACCTACCGAGTGACCATAGAGTCACAACTGTGGGATTTTGTTCCCTTAGCCATGTGATAAACAGTCACCTAGGCCTTTGGCCCTGGCTCTGAGTAACTAGTCATAGACTAGACAAGCGCTTATAATTTTCATTGAACTTAGGGTCGGTCCAACATTAATGCTCCATATGAGTAATTCAATGCAGATGTCAATTAGATCTAATCTTTTATCGGCTCTGCGTTCATGACGCTTATGTCGTTTCTCACTCTTAGGTCAGTAACACGCGACCAATGACGATTCTGTCTAGTCAATGCCATACACAAGTAAGCAAGATTTGCTAATCATTTAATATGCAATCAATTTCCACATTTAACAGTCAGCATGCCTCTATAATAACCACGCATGCCATATACATAGGGTGCAGTTTTCTTACCTCGGGTTTGAGCGAGAATTAGTAAAAGAATGACCCTTGAGAACGATCTGTCTTTTAGTTCCTTAGTGGTCACCTAGTCATAACCAATTGGAATCCATTAATAAAGTAAATCAATAAAAGGTTCACAATCTAAAACCTCACTCTCGGGACCAATCCTGCACTCTCGGGACTCCCAATCCACCCAAACGGGTAAAGGAACCAATCCCCGAGCCCCCAAAGTCATTCCAAACCCTAAAAATAGGCTTTCTGGAAAGTGGACTAGCACTGGGGCACTACTTGGTAGTGCTAGGGCGCTGCCCCAAGTCAGAGAGACCCACCTCTCTGCTTCAGCCTAGCGCTGGGGCGCCACCTGCAGGACCAAATTTTCCTGGTTTCCTCCCCTACGATTTCCCTTGAAAAACAAACCTTCAAACCAGCCCCAAACGTCACCCAAACATGCCATTTAACCCCTAAACTTCATCCATACCCCAACCTCATCAAAACCGAAGCAACCTTACTCAAAAACTTCCATTGATTCCCAACTAAACACTTCAAATTCCTCAACTGAAAAATCATAGGAAAAACAGAGTATAGCTAAAGTTCATGGATGAATTCTTACCTGAAGTTGGATTTGAGTTCTCTCCAATGGATGTACCAAAGTCCTAAGCTCCAAACTTGGATTCCCTAGCTTAGTTCTTCAAATTGGGGTCAAAAATCCAAAGAAGGAAGGAGGAGGATGATGATCGTGAGAAGGGTAAAACTTGCTCTGTTTTTTTATTATGCTGATGACCTTCTACAGCCTACTAAGGTCATATATATCCTTAGATAAAAAGAAATTTATACCCTTAGGCTTAAAATAAACCCTTAATAACCATCAAGGGCACACATATCATTTCCCCTCTAAACTCGCTAATCATAACTAACGTTCTCCAATTCCCATTATTCTCGATACTCTCAAATACCAATAATTCATATCCCGTTACCCTTTAATTCCCGACAACACTCTAATCATTAAATCACCCTGAGGCTTACCCCAAGCCTCGAACTTAATCCCGATATCACTAAACCGTTAATTTGCACTCAAAGATTGTCTCATGCCGAATTGCTCGAACAAATCCACATTAGAATGTGGCCTCAACAATATATCACCAACATGCATACAAATATACAATTATGCCCTCAATGGGCCAAATTACCAAAATACCCCTGTAACGAAATGTGGACCCACATGCATGCATTTAACATCATATTATAATATAATTCACATAAACATCCATATAATAGTTTACTGGCATAATAAATCAATTATGGCCCTCCCGGACTACTAATCCAACCATTAAACCACATTAGGTATTTTGGGGCATTACAACTATCCCCTCCTTACAGAAATTTCGTCCTTAAAATTTACCTGAACAGATCGAGATGCTGACTCCACATATCTGACTCCAGCTCCTAGGTCGCCTCCTCGACCTTGCTGTTCCTCCACAATACCTTAACCAAAGGCATCATCTTATTCCTGAGGACTTTGTCCTTTTTTTCAAGTATCTGGATTGGCTATTCCTCATAGGAGAGATCTGCCTCAAGCTCCAGATCTTCGTAGCTCAAAACATGAGTCACATCAGATACATACCTCCGAAGAGCTGAAACATGAAACACGTTATGCACGACTGACAATGCCAGAAGTAAGGCAACCCTGTAAGCCACCTGCCTAATACTCTCCAGGATCTCAAATGGACCTACAAACCTAGGGCTCAACTTGCCCTTCTTCCCAAACCTTCTCACCCCTTTCCATGGCGAGATTCTAAGGAAGACGTAGTCTCCCACTTGGAACTCCACGTTCCTGCGCTTGGGATCTGCATCACTTTTCTGCCTACTCTGAGAAGCGAGCATCTGAGCTCTAATCTTCTCAATGGCCTCACTTGTCCTCTGACCTGCCTCAGGACCCAAGTATCTCCTTTCACCTGTCTCATCCCAATGAATGGGAGATCTGCACTTCCTACCATACAACATCTTATAAGGTGCAACCCCAATGGTAGACTGATAACTGTTGTTGTAGGAGAACTCTATCAAAGGTAGATACTTACTCTAGGATCCACCAAAGTCAAGCACACATGCTCGCAGCATGTCTTCCAATATTTGGATCGTCCTCTTAGATTGCCCATCTGTCTGAGGATGATAAGCAGTACTGAACTTCAACTATGTTCCCATGACTTTTTGTAGACTTCCCCAGAACTTGGAAGTAAAAGTAGGGTCCCAATCTAACACGATCGACCTCGACGCTCCATGGAGGCGCACGATCTCTCTCACATAGAGATCTGCATACTGATCAACTGTATAGGTAGTCCTCACTGACAAGAAGTGAGCTGACTTGGTACAGCGATCCACTATAACACAGATGGAATCATGCTGACCAACAGTCCTGGGTAACCCCACCACGAAATCCATCGTGATGTCCTCCCATTTCCACTCTGGGATATCCAGAGGCTGCAATAACCTTGCCGGCCTCTGATGCTCAGCCTTGACCTGCTGACATGTCAAGCACTTAGCCACATATTCCACTACATCCCTCTTCATCCCTGGCCACCAATACAACAATCTCACATCCTGATACATCTTCGTGGTGCCTGGATGCAAAGAGTAAGGTGTAGTGTGAGATTTATCCAGAATCTCTCACCTCATAGCAGTGTCTAACAGAACACATATCCGACCCTTGTATCTCAACAAGCTTATATCAGACACTGTATAATCTCTGGGTGCTCCAGCCAAAACACCCTCTCTGATCTTGATCAACTGTGGATCACCCAAATGACCCTCCTTAATTCTCTCCAACAGTGTAGACTGTAGCGTGATATTGGCCAACTGGCCCACCAGCAACTCTATACCAGCTCTGGTCATATCATCTGCTAACTCCCTGGCTATCAGCCTCGCACTATAAATTTGCCCCGGACCCTTCCAGCTTAAAGCATCAGCTACCACATTGGCCTTTCCTGGATGATACAAAATCTCACAATCATAATATTTTACCAACTCCAGCCAACACCTTTGTCTTATATTCAAATCTTTGTGCGTGAAGAAGTATTTCAAGCTCTTGTGGTCTGTATAGATCTTACACTTAAAGATAGTGCCTCCATACCTTTAAAGAAAATACCACAGCCGCCAACTCTAAATCATGAGTGGGATATCTCTTTTCATACTCCTTCAGTTGATGTGATGCATAAGCAATTACCTTCCCTGACTGCATCAGAACACAACCCAGACCCTGATGTGGAGCATCGCAGTAAATCACAAACTTCTCCTGATCTGTTGGAAGACTCGGAATCGGAGCTGTAATCAACCTTTGCTTCAGTTCCTGGAAGCTGTTCTCACACTTGTCTGACCACATTAACTTGTGATTCTTGCTTGTCAGCTCAGTCAATGAAGTAGAAATCTTTGAGAATCCTTCCACGAAACGCCTATAATAACCTACAAAACCAAGGAAACTTTTAACCTAAGAAGCATTCTTTGGACTTGGCCAATCTTTGATCGCCTCGATCTTTACTGGATCTACCTGTAATGACCCAACTACTCTAGACTTTGGACCATTAATGACAACTATACATAGACACTAATTCTTTTAATAAAACTTACGAAAACATACATTTGAAATAACATATCTTTATTAAAGGTTTAAAACTATATAAAATTCATAAGTAGGATATGGGATCCCATTGTTGTTAAAAGAAAAAAAAACATAACATAATTTTAAATAACATGAATTACATAATAAGGTGCGGAAAAATACATATAAAATTTTAAAAGACTTCATCCTCGATTGAACTCTCGGTCCATTGACTCCATTCCGCCTCAACACACATCCCCAAGCTTCCAAGAACCTTTCCCGCCACCAAAGTTATTTTCCTGCACACATAAACATAAAGGAGTGAGCCTAATGCCCAGCAAGGAAAATCTAACACATAAATCATATACATAATATTCATATCAACATATACTAAAACATATCATAACATATGTCACATATACTATAATGGCCATTATTACTTGGGGTCCCGTAAACTAAACAAGTCATATGCCCATTAGATTTGTGGGGCTTGCTAGCTAAGCAAGTCATATGCCCATAAATTTATTAGGGCTTGTTAGTTGTACAGGTCATATGCCCAAGTCTACAAACATACATAATATAACATATAACGTATACATAACACTTAAATCATAAGATAACACATAACATAACATATAAAATCCTATCCTATTTTCCTTACCAAAAGTACCGGGATATGAGAACAGAGTTAGGACTTTGGAACACTCCTAAAAACATAAATGGAAGGGTGAGTATACTAAAGAGAATGAGATGAAAGTGATGAAAGAACTATACCATCAAGAATATACTTACCAAAAACCTTATGTTCAAGAACTTAGATTTCCTATCCAAGAATAAAGAATAAGGTTAGGATGCTGAGTAGAAAACCATAAGAACTTAATGAAAATTAATATCAAATGAACTAGAGTGTGGAATACCTTGAATGCTTCTATAGCCAATCTAAACCTTGAACCGAAATGTGCTATAAACCTTAATTCCCAAGTGTTTGGTAAGCTTATAATGATTAAGCTTATAATTCCCAACCCAAGTGTTTACACTCTCACAAAAACCTAGCAACTTGCAGCCTCTGAACTTAGCTTGATGAATGAATAAATGGCTGGGTACTAGGTCCTATTTATAAAGTTTAAGGATGAAAAGATCTTCATTTAGCTTGAATAAAAATAATGGCTTTTTAAGTGAAAAATATTTGAATTATCGTTTAGTAGAGGCTGAAGACTCGTTCAGAAAGATGCTGGACTTATCAAGAGGTTAAGGATTTAAAATGAGAACGTTTTCAAAAAATTTCAAAATGCACTGAAGGGGCCGATTTATCGCCCCCTGTAGGCGATATATCGCCTAGGCCAGCATGCCCGAGGCTCGTCGAGGTGCTCGTGCGAAGTTACGTGTTTTTCGTATCCCCGTACTGCGATATATCGCCCCCTATAGTTGCGATATATCGGCATACGCTGAATATTTAAACACGAAATTACACAATTTTAGCTTAATTTGAATTGAGTAAACAGCCTTGACTAAGTCCTCTAACGTTTTCAAAGCTGCTGAAAGACCCTAGGATATTCAAATATTACTCCTAATAAACTTATTCCTCAAAAATACTTAATTATCATTAAACCTCACATGACAAGTGTTACTTTCTTATTGGGTCTATCTAAACCTTATAATATAATAAATATCACCATCAATATCAGTCATATTAATCAAACCTTAGGTTAAAATTAATATTCTTCAACTATAGGTTAAACTTAGAAAATCTACAAGTGTTACTATGAGTGTCCAAATAAATCCCGGTCTGAACCAAAATCCATAGTCATAAAAATACTACTACTATTACTATTATACTACTATCTAACTAGCTAAGTAAAGTTCTTGGACTCTACACTACCTTAATCCCCTCGTTACTGACAATGTGTCCAAGAAAAGATACCTGAGATAACTAGAACTCACATTTCTTGAACTTTGCAAACATTCTATGTTCCCTCAGTCTCTGTAGAACCAACCTCAGATGCTGCTCATGCTCTGACTTTGACAGAAAATAAATAGGATATCATCGATGAAGACGATCACAAACTAGTCCAGATGATCCTTGAACACTCTGTTCATCATATCCATAAAAGTAGCAGGGGCATTAGTCAATCCAAAAGACATGACTAATAACTCATAATTCCCATACCTGGTATGAAAAGAAGTCTTCGGTATATCTCCCTCCTTGACCCTCAACTGATGATAACCAGAACGAAGGTCGATCTTTGAGAATACCTTTTTACCATACAACTGATCAAACAAATCATCTATCCTTGGCAAAGGATACATGTTCTTGATCGTTAGCTTATTCAGTTCTATGTAATCAATACACATCCTCAAAGAACCATCCTTCTTCTTTACAAACAGAACTGGCGCACCCCAAGGTGAGAAACTAGGTTTGATAAAACCCATATCTAGCAGCTCTTACAACTGTACTTTCAATTCTTTTAATTCATCTGGGGCCATTTTGTAAGGTGCTCTAGACACTGGCTCCGTCCCTTGTGCTAGTTCTATCACGAACTCTATCTCTCTGTGTGGTGGCAACCCTGGAAAATCTTTTGGAAATACATCTAGGGATTCACAGACTAACCTGGTCTCTTCTGGTGTCACTGGCATGACCTAAGTGGTATCAACCACACTGGCTAAGAACCCAATGCAACCTCCTTTCAGTAGAACTCTAGCCCTTAAAACAGAAATCATAGGTATGCGAGGTCCATGCACAGTACCAACAAGGACAAAAGGATCCTCACCTCCAGGCTTGTTATCCCCAAAATTTGAATACGATGACGTGGCAATAAAAGTGACAAGTGACAATGCACGGTAGTGAGTGAAAAATTAATAGTCAATAAATGTATTGACCAAGGAGGGCAAAGGTCTGAGATTAATCTTCAGAGTTGTGATATTACTGGTCATGAAAATTATTTATCTGGTTTGGAAGTGATGTGACAGACCAGGTAGAATTTCTATCCGACCGGTAAATATTTTTGACTGACCATTAAAATGTTCTGGCCGAGTCATTTGTTTTGGCCGACCAGTGAAATATTTTGGCCGACCAGTCATTTATTTTGGCCTACCAGTGAAATATTTTGGCCGACTAGTCATTTGGTTTGCCTGACCAGAAGAGTGTTTTGACCGACTAGTCTCACTCCAGGAAGCAGAGTTGGCCGACCAGATAGACCAGAAGCTACTCTTCAACAAAATTTCAGTAACGACTTCAGTTAGAATCATCCGTAGTTACAACGAAAATCTCTCAGATATCCTCAAGAAATTGCTTATGTTATTTTTTGTATTTGATTATTAGTTAGATTGGTTAAAATAACCCAATGATCCTGATTATTGAGGGATTTTTTGTACGATACATGAGCCTATAAATAAAGAGCTCATGGCATCATGGAAGGGGATTCGAATTCTGATTTTTCTGAGAGAGCATTTGTATTCTTGAGAGAGAAATTTATGTACTTTTTTCACTTGCACTTAAGGAACTCAGTTGACACAGATTCATCTGACTTTAAGTGTAGGTTCTATATATCACAACTCCCAGTGGATTAGGCTATTACCAGTAAACAGTAAACTGAACCACTATAAAATTATTGGTGTCGTATTTTCTCTTGAAGGCTTATTGTAGTTTTGACGTCTACTAGTCGTTGGCAAAAATCGTGGTCAACATTTTTGGTGCTTTCATTGAGAGCCCGAAGAGAAGAAACACTCTACCATCATAGCATATGGCCCCCAAGAATACCAATGCGGCGTCCAAGAAGTCAGGCACATCAAAAGAGACTATTAGATTAGAAGGTCCTGGACCTCAGAACCCTAAGACTGAGCCTAGGGTCTTCCTTGAGGAAACGACTCCAGAGGTTGAACAACTCCAGGAAGCCTTGGGGGCCTTCCAAGAAGAGATGATGCAATTCAACGCTTGGAATGAGTCATTTACTGAAGAGATGGCCAGGCAGAAGGCTACATTTGAGCAGCAAAGACGGGAGATGGATGCTAGAAGCGAAGATATCAGACGAAGGCAGGAGGAGGCCGATCAGCGACACTGCGAGGGTGCACTTGCTCTGGAAATGGAAACGCAGTTGACCCGGGCCAATGCCCAAACCACAGTAGGAGGAGCAGCCACATAGGGAGCAAAGAATAATGATGCGGTCAGAGAGCTACTGGCAGAGCCCATTCTCGGGGCCCAGGCAGAAGTAGGAGTAATCCTCCTGGTCGGGAGGATGATGGGATCTGCTCCAGAACTGCTTTGACACAAAGGGAGAACTCTAGAACTCCCTTTAAGAGCCACTGGTCAGAAACTTCTAGATCAGGAAGTCATCGGTCGGGCAGTAAAAAGACTCCTCCCAAGCAGGATCAGACCAGAGCTCCTCGAGATAAGGGAACTTCACAGTTCAAAGACGGGCATGGTCATGATGAGGCTGATAGTCATCACACCGACCAGTCAAAGGAAAAAGATGGCAACAACCAACAAGGAGGAAAAGACTACCCTACATGTATAGGAAGGCCACCACTGCATCTCGAACAGCAGCACAATGGGAGAGGGCAGGTCCCGCGTGGTAAGCCTTCTAAAAAAACCCAGAGCACAATGTTTGATCTTCTAGGAGGACGCACTTCTCAGAAAGATCTAAGGGACGTTATCAAGGACAAGAAGAGGGTCGTCCCGGTCGAAGGGCAAAATCTGAACCACCCTACTAGCCGAGCGGATCAATTGATCTTCCTAAAAATGGAGGAAATGGTCAAAATGGCATAAAGAAACGTGGGAATAACAGGTTTCACCGCCATGAAGAAAATAAGGCTAAGTCGGGTCCAAACGATAAGCCAACCAAATATGAACCTCGATTCACCAATTACACCACTCTTTTGTAAGCAGGGTAGAAATCTATCTCGCAAGTCATCAAGAGGTTCCCTACCGGAAACCCCCACCTATCAGAAAGGAGATGAGTACGGCCACGACACAAATGAATGTAATCATCTCAAAGACGAGATTGAGTTTCTCCTCCGGTCGGGGAAGTTAAGGAAGTATCGGGCAGAGAAAACCCAAGGAGAAGGAAGCAACAACAATCCTGGGTTCAAGCGAAAAAGATCTCCACCTCTGCAACCTGAGTCTGTGGACTTTACCTTAGACATTATATGTGGAGGTCCACACTTGGCTGGAGATAGTAACAAAGCAAGAGAGAGATATGCTCAGACACTTCGGCATGAGTTGACAGCGACATCAAATGTCATGACTATAGAGGAACGACCGTTAAAAAATCCTCGGTATAAGAGTGAGTCTCTCACTTCCACAGAAGATAATGCCAGACACGTTAAGTATCCTCACAATGATCCTCTCGTCATTACCATTTAGATTGCAAACATGAAGGTGAAGTGGTGCCTGGTTGATATGGGAAGCTCAGTGGATATTATTTACAAATCTTCTTTTGAAAAGATGAAGTTATCTGTCAATGATTTGAAGCCATGCTCTCAAATTATTTATGTATTCACCGGAGAAGAATAATCATCGACCGGAACAATCAAGTTGGCGGTCACAGCAGGAGACGCTCCTAGACATGAGACAGTCATGATAGAGTTCCTAATAATAGACTGCTCATCGGCGTACAACGTGGTGATTGGTCGACCGCTGCTCATGGATTTACACACAGCAGTGTCTATATGGCATCTTACTATGAAATTCCTGACCAGTGCAGGTATAGGATGTGTCCAAGGAAACCAAAGAGAGGCTAGGGAGTGTTACAATGCTTCAGTGGTTAAGGCACGAAGGGGAGTTAGTGAGAATAACATGATTGTGTGTAGAGAAGGAAGAAAAGTGTTAGACTCGATGAATGTTGACCAGCATGATGTTGTAAATTTTACCAACCAGGAAAGGACTCCTGGTATTACTGAGCAGCAAACCCCATTCGGCGATGATGTCGCCAAATAGGGCGTTGCCCAAAGCGAGGAAATAGAATTTGATCCTTGCTTTGGGGATTTGGATAGTGGAGTGGGACCTATGGAAGAGTTAGAGGAGGTCCCAATTGATGAAAATAACCCGACCAGAGTGGTTAAAATTGGAAAAAATTTAAAGGTGGAAGTGAAAGCACAACTAGTAGAATTCTTGCAAAGAAATCAAGATGTCTTTGCCTGTTCTCACAAGGATATGGTGGGTATCTCACCAACTGTGATCAGTCACATGCTTAACATGGATGAAAGCTACCCAGCTGTGCAGCAGAAGAGGAGGACACTTGACAAAGATCGGTCAAAGGCCCTGAAAGAAGAAGTTGAACATCTATAGGAAAACAGGTTCATAAGGGAGGCTTACTACCTAGCCTGGGTTTCTAACCCAGTCTTAGTGCCCAAGCCAAATGGAAAGTGGAGGACCTGTATAGATTTAACCGATCTGAATAAGGCATGTCCCAAGGACTATTTTCCTCTGCCCAGGATTGATCAGTTGGTTAATGCAACTTCTGGTCATGAAATTTGTCCTTTATGGATGCTTACTCAGAATATTATCAAATAAGTATGCACCCTCCCGATGAGGAGCATACCAACTTTTGGATAGATATAGGCTTATACTGTTATAAGGTTATGCCATTCGGCTTGAAGAATGCGGGTGCCACCTACCAGCGTTTAGTGAATGGTATGTTCCGTGACTTGATTGACAAAAACATGGAGGTATATGTCGATGACATGTTGGTCAAGTCGAAAGAAGCTGGGAAGCATGTTCAAGATCTAGGGGAATGCTTTGCAATACTTAGAAGGTATCGCATGAAGTTGAACCCACTAAAATGTTCGTTTGGAGTAAGTTCTGGAAAATTCCTTGGGTTTATTGTTAACTCGCGAGGAATAAAAGCAAATCCTGAGAAGATAAAGGAAATTGTGGAAATGAAGTCTCCATCCAGAACCAAGGATGTGCAAAGTTTAACTGAGCGGATTGCTGCTCTAAGTAGGTTTATTTCCAAATCTACAGATAAATGTGTCCTGTTTTTTAACTTACTTAGAGGAAGCAAAAAATTCGAATGGATGGAGGAGTGTGAGCAAGCTTTTCAAGATATAAAGAAACATTTGGCTCAACTTCCTGTTCTTTCAAAACCAGTAGATGGAGAGGACCTTTTTATTTATTTGGCAGTCACAGAGTATGTTGTCAGTGCTGCTCTAGTACGAGAAGAAGATAAGGTGCAACATCCAGTATATTATGTTAGCAAGCGGTTGATAGGAGCAGAGTCAAGGTATCCCGTGATTGAGAAGTTGGCCTATTGTTTAGTACTTGCATCTCGCAAATTACGGCCGTACTTCTAGGCACATCCCATTAAAGTACTTACCGACCAGCCCTTACGGCAAGTCTTACAGAAACCAGAATCTTCTGGTCGTTTACTTAAATGGGTTATCGAATTGGGCCAATTTGAAATCAAATATCAACCAAGGTCCACCATTAAAGGAAAACCTCTGGTGGATTTCATTGTTGAGTGCACTGGGATTCCTGATCTTCCCGACTGGCAAGAAAATGCGACTGGGCAGAGAGAAATTTTTCCTACCTGGCAACTGATTAGCAAGTTTTAGACTTGTTTTAGTGTGTCTACTTAGGAAGTATTTTAGAGGTTTAGGATTGTTTTGTTCTATTTTACGCTTGTTTTGTGTTGTTTTTGTTTATTTTCAGGTTTTGAAGGATTGGGATGATTTAGAATGAAAAAGATGCCAAAAAGCACAAAAATTCGTAAAGCTGTCAAAAATGCCTTTTCTGAGAGAGTAGAGCGACCTCGCTACTGGATAGAGCAACCGCGCTAGGTTGCTGGAAATTGAAATTCAGCAGATTTTTAAATGAAGGGCATTTTGGTCCATTCACAGGGGCTAATTTAGGGTAACGAGTTCTGATGCGATTTGGAGAGGAGAAAAACGCGAATTAGAGGCTAGAGACAAAGAGAGTGGAGAAAAGAAGATGGAGAAGCTTGGAGCAAGCGTGGGCGATCTGTGACTATTCCCATTCTAGTTTCATTCTCTTTTTCTTTAATTTTCTATGTTATTGTTTATATTTAATTTGATTATGGATATGAATATTGAGATTATGAGCTAGACTCCTATTTAGGGATTTGATGGATATTGACTGAGATTATTCCATGGATTAATGCTATTTGATTATTCCTTCTTCCTTGTTTATGTGATTTGTTCATTTTTGTGCTAAATACATGTTTGAGATTGATCACCTTAAGCATGATTCATGATCCTAATATGAAATCTGAAAAGTGAATATTAGGAATGCTCTAAATGAATAAACATAGGTTTTGATGTGAAACGAAAGTATTCGCATAGCTTATGTGACTTTTAGATTATTGCTTAATGCGAATTGTTTGTTGTACTATCTCAGAGATGAAATAGTTGACAATGCAATTTAGTACCTTTATGATCTGAAAAGAGTTTAGGTGATTTTATAATCTGTCATCACATAGGAGGAAGAAGAATAGTTGACTAGTATTAACAATTGGGTAATCAAAGCAATTGAAATCATATTCTTAATTTCACATCCATTGTCAAATCCTTTTTATTTATTGTTTTGCTTATTGTGTTTTCTGCATTATAATTTTAAAAACCAATTTTTATTGTTGCCAAATAGAAATATAAATCCAATTTTGTTAGTACTTAGCTGCAATTTCCTTGGGTTCGACCTCACCTGTGTGAGTTACTACTTGTATGATACGTGCACTTGCGTGTAATAAAAATATCGCAACAGCAACTTTTTGTTGATGGATCATCAAATGAACATCATTCATGAGTGGGAATTATATTGGTCACACCTGAGCAACATCGAATTCATTGCGCGTTGAGGTCCATATTTAATTCTTCTAATAATGAGGCAGAGTATGAAGCCCTCTTGGCAGGATTGCGACTGGCTAGAGATGTTCATGCCCGGTCGGTCGAGATAAATAGTGATTCCCAGTTAGTGGTCTACCAAATTTTAGGGGAATCTCAGGCAAGAGGTTTGCGCATGGTGGCATACTTAAATAAAGCCAGGGACTTGCTAGCACAATTCGAGGAATATACTATCAAGTTAGTACCCCGAGAGCAAAACTCCAATGCAGACGCTTTGGCTAAATTGGCTAGTGCAAACGATGCTAAAACTTTGAACATAGTACCAGTAGAATACTTGGCATAGCCGAGTATTAATGAGCAGGAAGCCATGCCCATCACATTAGCTAACACTTGGATGACACCCATCATTACTTACCTTGAGCAAGGAATCATACCAGACAATCGCAATGAAGCCAAGAAGGTTATGAGACAAGCTGCTAGGTGTATCATGATGGATGGGATATTATATAGAAGAGGGTACTCTATGCCACTGCTTAGATGCATAACACCCGACCAGTCAAAAAACCTGTTGGCTGAAGTACACGAAGGATTCTACGGAGATCATGCTGGGGGGCAAAGTCTCTCCAAAAATATTTTGCGACAAGGGTTTTTCTGGCCCACAATGAATGAAGATTCCATGGAGTACATGAAGAAGTGTGATAAATGCCAGAGATTTTCTCAAATACCTAGAGCACCTTCAAATATTTTGAAGTAGGTGCAGATTCCATGGCCTTTTGCAGTGTGGGGAATTGATCTGATCAGAAGGTTACCCAAAGGAAAAAGAGGGGTGCTATTTGCGGTAGTTGTTGTGGATTATTTCACTAAGTGGACTGAAGCTGAACCACTAGCAACAATCACCTCGAAGAAAGTGTTAGATTTTGTAATAAAGAATATAATATGTCGTTATGGACTACCCAAGAAGATAGTCTATGATAATGGAACTCAATTCGATAGTGACTTGTTTACTGATTTTTGCACTAGACATGGCATTACTAAAAGTTTCTCCTTGGTAGCTCATCCACAAGCCAATGGACAAGTTGAGGACGTGAATAAAACTTTAAAGGATTCTCTAAAAAAGTGTCTAGAGCAAGCTAAAGGTGCTTGGGCTGAAGAATTGCCAGAAGTTCTTTGATCGTACAGAACTACTGCCCGGACAACAACTGGTCATACTCCTCTTTCCTTGTCATATGGATATGAAGTTATGTTGCCTGTCGAGGTCGAACCACCATCCCATCGAAGAAGTACATATGACCAGGAAGAGAATCACCAATTGTTAGATGAATCTTTGGACTTTGTTGAAGAAAAATGAGAAAAGGCAAGCTTGAGAGTTGGTGCCCATCAGCAAAAAGTGGCCCACTATTTTAATCCAGAGTTAGAGATCGGAAGTTCCAGGTCGGAGATTTGGTCCTTAGAAGAGTGTTCATCAAAGACCCAACAGCTGGAGTGCTAGGACCGAACTGGGAGGGACCGTATTAGATTGAGCAAGTCTTGCCACCTGGCACTTACAAACTTTCTCGACTAAATGGAGAGCTTATCAGGAACTATTGGAATGGCAAGCACCTGAGGAAGTATTACCAATGAATACTGTTTATAGAGCAGTAGCTTAGTTTCAAGTATTTAACTTGTTATTTAAGTTTGTTTGTGAGCTGGTTATTTGTTGACCAGTCGTTTTATTTTTGAAACAATTTTAGTTTGTTTGAGACTCGTTATTAGACACGTTTTGTCCTTTTTTTACAAGTAATAAAAGAGATCACACACAACGCGATCGAATCTTGCTACAAATTATGCATATGTGCTGATTATTTTTACTCTGGCAGTGTTCAACTGTCAGTACATTTGAAAAAAAAATCTGGTCGGAAAAAATCGGGCAGTGTTCAACTGGTCAGTATCCAACAGGTAAATTACTAGTATTTAACTAGTCGAATATTTTTGCAGTGTTCAACTGCTCGAATGTCTTCTTTATATTCGATGTGTTTTATGAGTAGTCACTGCTCGAATAGGTTTAGTCAAGAAGTAAGTGACCAAGGATCTTTCAACCCTCGATCACTTGGGGGCACATAGGGTATCCTGGTATATAATTCAACACAGGCAATAGGAGCACGAGTAAAAATATTTGCTTTTAGGCTGACTTGTAAATTTTTGAAGTCAAAAAAGGCCATTAACCTAACTTGTTTGCTAAAGCTTAAGTAACTTGGAATTTTTCAAAGTTTTAAGTTAAGAGCAGATATTCGTGTGTAAACAAAACACTATGCTCATAAAATGTTAGAGCAATAAGAGTGTGAGAAAATATACTTAGTAGGAATTTATGAAATGTTTATAGTTTCTAAGTTGGAAAACTAAGTACTCATGCAAAAATTCATGATATAAACCAAAGAGACTTTACTGTGCGAAAAAGGCTTGAGTGTTTTAAGAAAAGTAAAGTAACGTATCAAATAGCTCGGTCGTACAAGAAAAATATCAAAAGTATGAAAAAGAAGCAAATTACTGGCCAGGAGACAAAGATTTTACAAGTTGAGCATGGCCTATGGTCAGCCAAACATATTCTTTGGTCGGTCCAAGATGCTCACTGGTTGGAAGGATTGTTTCTTGGTTGGTCAACACCATCGTCATCAAGAGCTTCCTCAAGTTGAAAAGATAGAGCAGAAGAGGGAGGCATAGTGCCAGCTGGAAGGGTTGCCTCCTAGGCAGCTTTGGCTTCGCATTTGTCGAGCTCCTCGGCTTTTGCTTCTTCAGAAAGGAAGTCAAGGTTGAGAGGTTTGTTTAGCTTCCAAATCTGGTGCAAGCAATTGAAGCAGATTTCTTCGTAGCGAGCGAGATCAACTTCCTTATCCTTCTTCAACTCCTCGATCTCTTGAACATGTTTCTCCTACTGATCGGTTAATTTCTTGTTGGTTTGGATGAGTTTGTTGTTCTCATCCGTCAACTCCTTCAATGTTCTTTCTCGGTCAGCAACTATTTTTTCTGTCTGCTCAGTTTTTTCTTGAAGGTCTTTCTTGAATTTGGTCAGTTGCTCTATCTTCGCTTGGGATTCCACCAATTGTTCATTCAAGACTTTGACCAATTCCTTATAGTCTACTGCTCGGTGCTGAGCATGACTGATAGTGATAAGTGCCTGAAATGGATAACAGAAAGTTACTTAAAGTAAAAATAATTAATAACAAAATGGGATGTCTTGATGATAAAATACTTACACTCATCATTTGAGCAAGACCCCTTTGCAGGACAACTTCAACACTAAGCTGGGGTAAAGACTCAAAGGTTTCAGTCGTTGTAGCATGGTATAGAGTGTGGTCAAGCAATTCATTTCCAATATCACCAGCAATGCGAAGGGGCTCACTTAAGCTAGCCGCTCGGGCAGTTGTTAAGCTAGCAGAAGGAGGAATTTATGAAGGAGTCAATTGCGGGATGGTGATAGGCTGGTCAGATAATCTCCCCTGGCTGATCGGTACAGTATTCACGACTTTTCTCGGAGGGTTTGAGCTACTACCTTCCCCAAATTTCCTCTTTTGGGTAAAGAAAGTGTGAATTGTTTGAACATATCTGGATCTGCAAAAAAGAGTGAAGCACAAGACTTGTTAGTAAAAATGGGAGATAATATATAAGTAAATGAAAGTTTTTCCATTACCACATAACTTTACAGATTTCACACAATCATTATCAAAGGCAGTTATTTATAACAAACCACCAAACTATGGTTACTATTAGCAGAATAACCTGAGTTTAGAATTTCATCGAGAAAGTCGTCTTTTTCTTCAGATGATGAGCTGACTTCTCTAGGGAGCTCAAGGTTCTTTCCTTTCCCAGGCCTGGTAGGAACGGCACGTCTACGATGGTCTTTTGGAAGAGGTTCCCTAATAATAAGGTCACCTGGTCGGCGTGAGTAAGGAGATGGTTCAGGAGAGAACTGATCAGTCACTACTTTAGTATCAACATTTGATTGATCGGTTGTGTTCGCTTCTTTAGTGGTACTACCCTCTATGACGTTCTTATTGCTTGATAATAACCCCACCAGTTGAAGATTTTCCACGTTGACCAACTCCTTGACATTTTTCTCTTCAATAGACATGTTAGCAAGTTCTTCTGCTCAAGAATGCATTTCCCTAGTGGGCAGAGGTTGATGGAAAGGGCCTCCATGTGTGAAAGCCAAGTTGTTGGCTTTAATATCTGAAGTGAGGAAATATTCTGTGTAGTATTTTCTGGGATTCGATTTATGCGTGATACCATGGAGATACTTAATCCCTTTTTGCCTATGGAAGAGGTGGAAAAAACCTGTATTCTTATGGCTTGGGTTAGTCCTAAAGTCAAAAAGGTAATGCACTTCATGACGAGTTGGTGGCTCGCAGCCTTGAATGTAATAGAGAATATATAGAGCAGATAGTGCTTGAATTCCATTAGGATTTATCTGGAATGGAGAGACATTGAAGTAATCTGCTACTGATTGGAAAAAGGGATGCAGTGGGATAGTAGCTCCTACAAAAACGTGGTATCTAGACCAGGCGCAATAGGGTCTACTAGGATTATTAGCTCTCTGGTGAGGTCGCGGGCATATCACATTTACTCCTTCAAGGCCCGAAGCCTGAATGTGCTTATCGAGTATTTTGGGGTTAAGTTTAGAAGGTTTGGCTATGAACCAAGAAGGTGTTCCATCTTTATCTTTTCTCGGTTATAGAGCAGCTGATTGCCAAATCTCAGTGGTGAAATTCTAGGTAGTCTTCTTCCGGGGCTTGCTAGCTTTTTGGACCTGCCGAGGAGGTCTTGAAGAAGCTGCCATTTGAGCTTCACTACGTTCCACTGCCTTTTGTGTCACTCTTCGAGCCACTTGAGGATCTTGGTCTTGAGGAAGTCGATTGGATTTTTTCACCCTCATTGGCGGATGTTGAAGCTGTAGATTAAGAAACTGTTCTTCGTGAAGGAAGTATAAAGACGATCGGGGAAGGATTCTCTTAAGGCGACGAAGGCGATCCTTGGGAGTACGACTGCTAGGAGATTTGGATGAAGAATCACTACTTTGAGGAGTGTCGCTTGACTTGGGAATTGAAGAGTCAGAGTTTGGATGGTTGTCACCTCCCTTGTAGTCAAAGCGATTCATCTACAAAAAAGTATGGGGAGGTGAGTGAACCAAACAAACATAAATCAATGAATGCAAATAAAATATATTTACTACTCAGTAAAATATTTTCTAGTAGTAAAAATATGCTTTTTACTCCCCAAATAGACATGTATGAGGGCAATAATAATAAGAAATTTTTTTCTTTGGTGCCTAAAATGCATGAACCATTTTTTTTACAAGCCCAAAGGCTTGGGACCGTCTAGGGCTGAGCGGATGGCATGCGTCAGAGCTGTTCTAGTGGTGTCCGAGCAGATGGCATGGTGGCCGAGTGGATGGCGTGGTGCTCGAGTAGTCTGCGTAGTGTCTGAGCGGATGATGTGGTGGCCGAGAGATTATGCCAGGCATCCAAGCGGTTTGTGTGGTGTCCGAGCAGATGGCATGGTGACCGAGCAGATGGAAGAGCGCCCGATCGGCTGGGCGATGGTTCGAGCGGATGGCATGGTGCCCGAGCGGTTTGCGTGGTGTCCGAGCGGGTGACGCAGTGTCTGAGTGATTATGCCCGAGAATCTGAGCGGTTTACGTGGCGTGTCCGAGTGGCTTGGGGGAAGAATGTCTGAGTATCCGAGTGGTTAGAAGAGGATAACCGGTCGGCCATACACATGCATCCCCAATAAGCTATTTCTGAGGAGCTAGGCTATCCTACTAGTCACGTATGAATTTGAGGGCCAAAAATAGTGATCGATTGGCTATAGGGTCCGAAAAGACCATAAATCTCAAAGGCATGGGGCACAAACATGTTTTTATACTCATGGGACACTACATCAATATCAAAAGGTGGGATTTGAAGAGTTCAAGAGGTTCTAAGGAAAGAAGTGTTCATCAAATACCCATAAACCTAGATATGCAATGTAGAATGAAAAATCAATTTTTCTTCAAATTTTCATAAAATTGGAGACCAAATTGATTTACCCATAGCCTAAACTACATCTAAACATCCACAAATTCCATCATTTATCAAAGATTCATACACAAATCCAAGAGTGCATTCTAAGAAGAGGGTTTCGACATATATGGGTTCTAACAAACTTTTATGTAAAATTTTAAAGCTTAAAAAGCTTACAAATTAAGATGAGGAAGAAGAACTTACCCAAATATCTTGAAGATGTGTTGATTTCTTGAAGGATCCTTGGATATGCTTGAAGGAATTGGAACACTTTTGAGCTTGTTGGAGGTTTCGGCCAAGGGAAGAATAAAGGGTTGGTTATGAGCCTTTTTGCTTATGAAATTGAAAGCACCTATGGGTCTATTTAAAGGGGAGTGAGAGGAAATTTTCACTTACCCTTAGACTCTTAAAATTCTTTTTACTATTCTCTCCCCCATGATTGGGGACAAGTAACTACCATGATCGTGCTCAAGAAAGATTTCAGCCGTGGTTTGTTTGAAAAGGTGGGAGAATGTGGAAAGTGAGTTTTTTTTTATGCCCTCAGCAGTTGAGAAAATTTTTACTATGTGAGTAAATCATATAATAAACTTGGGGGGAAAGTGTTATCCCCAAAATTTGAATACGATGACGTGGCAATAAAAGTGACAAGTGACAATGCACGGTAGTGAGTGACACATTAATAGTCAATAAATGTATTGACCAAGGAGGGCAAAGGTCTGAGATTAATCTTCGGAGTTGTGATATTACTGGTCATGAAAATTATTTATCTAGTTTGGAAGTGATGTGACCGACCAGGTAGAATTTCTGTCCGACCGGTAAAGATTTTTGACTGACTAATAAAATGTTCTGGCTGACTAGTCATTTGTTTTGGTCGACCAGTCATTTGTTTTGGCCGATAAGTGAAATATTTTGCCCGACCAGTCATTTGTTTTCCCTGACCAAAAGAGTGTTTTGACCAACTAGTCTCACTCCAGGAAGCAGAGTTGGCCGACCAGATAGACCAGAAGCTACTCTTCAACAAAATTTTAGTAACGATTTCAGTTAGAATCATTCGTAGTTACAGGGAAAATATCTTAGATATCCCGAAGAAATTGCTTATGTTATTTTTTGTATTTGATTATTAGTTAGATTGGTTAAAATAACCCAATGATCCCGATTATTGAGGGATTTTTTGTACGATCCATGAGCCTATAAATAAAGAGCTCATGACATCATGGAAGGGGATTCGAATTCTGATTTTTCTGAGAGAGCATTTGTATTCTTGAGAGAGAAATTTCTGTACTTTTTTCACTTGCACTTAAGGAATTCAATTGACACAGGTTCATCTGACCTTAAGGGTAGGTTCTATATATCACAACTCCTAGTGGATTAGGTTATTACCAGTAAATTGGGGCTGAACCACTATAAAATTATTGGTGTCGTATTTTCTCTTAAAGGCTTATTGTAGTTTTGATGTCTACTCGTCGTTGGCCAAAGTCGTGGTCAACAAGGCTCAAAGGTGACCATCTTCCTTTTGCAATCAATGGTTGCCCCATACTTCACTAACCAGTCCATACCAAGAATCATATCGAAGTCAGTCATAACTAACTCTATCAAATCCACTGACAACTCTCTGCCCTCCACTGTCACTGGCAAAGATCTAACCCACCTCCAGGATACTATCAACTCCCCAGTGGGTAATAAAGTTTCAAACCCACAGCATAAAAATCGCAGGGTCTACACAGTCTATCAATAATTCTACTAGCAACAAAAGAATGTGTAGCACCAGAATCAATCAAAACATTATAAGGGGTTCCAGCACTAAGAAGCTGACTTGTAACTACTGAGGGAGAAGCCTCAGCTTCTGCTTGTGTCAATGCGAACACTCGAGCTGGGGCTGAGCTGTCCGCTTTCCTGGGTTCTTCTTCTCTTGCACTAGGGCAATCTTTCTTGAGATGGCCCACTACTCCACAGAAAAAGCATGCCCTTGCCCTACATTCTCCCAAATGACGCCTCTTACATCTAGGGTATTCAGGAAAAGAGTTCCAGGCTTTATTACCACCTTGACGACCCATTGAAATACCACGGGGTCGCCTATCAGGACCTGGAATTGGGAAGGTGTCAAGAACCTTTCTTTTCTGATCACTAGGGTCTCCACCCCTACCAGAACCCATAAATGGAGAACCTGTTCTCCTGAACTCTTTCCTTGTTGCATTCTCTTGCCAGATCTTGTTCTCTACACTCTCAGCTGTGAGTGCCTTCTTGACCACCTGTGCATAGGTAGTAACCCCTGCCATAGTGGTAATGCGAACATCTCAGGCTAATCTAGGTTGTAGACCCTGGAGAAAACTCTCCCTCGTGGTCCCATCAGTGGGCACCAACTCCATTGCAAACTTTGCCAATCAATCAAACTTCAGGGCATACTCAGTCACTGATAAACTCTCCTGAAGTAACTTGATGAACTCATCAGCTTTTTCTTCTCTGATGGCATCATTGTAGTATTTCTCATTGAAAAAAGTCTGAAACTCTTCCCAACCCAGGGCATTAACATTTCTGGTCTGGGATATAACCTCCCACCAAATTCGGGCATCCTCCTGAAACATATATGTGTTACAAGCCACTCTCTCATTACCAGTCACCCTCATGAAGTCTAGGATGGTGGTAATCATACTCATCCATTGTTCTGCTTTAGCAGGATCTACATTGCCCTAAAAAACTGGAGGTTGCTGCTTCATGAACCTTTCATAGAGAGGCTCCCATTTGTTACCAACCTCTGGAGCCTGCACAGCTGCTGGCACCGATACAGGAGGTGCCTCAGATAGACTGGCTACTGCAGGAACCTGCTGTTGTCTCAGGAGGCGGAGTTCTTCTCCCTACCTCAATACTATAGCCTGCAGATCATTAAATAATTGCTGCCAGTTCTCAGGAGCTGGCTGTGGAATCTGTCTCTGGTCATTCTCCTGACCTTGATTATTATTCTGGCCTTGGTCACCCTGGCCAGCTAATGTATCTGTCTGTCCTGGATTCATTCTCATCAACTTATACTGTGCTGCAATAGTCAATATGGCTAGTCAGGTAGTAATAACTAAACCTCTTGCCGCCTTATGGTCCAAGAACAAGCAGATAATTACCATATTCCACAGTTATACAAATATACAAATAGATACATGATCACAACATTTAGCACTTAGCATGAATCAGATAATAGTTCACAATCAACAATACGAATGAGTACATGCCAGCAATATCAGTACTAATTAGCACACTGTTGCTGAAAATGCAGTATTCAGGGCACAGTCCTAACATGGTGTCTCATGTAAACAAGTAAAACATTTATACCATATTTAAGCAGTTAAATATATAACCACATAAATAGTTACCAAACCATGAGTCGAGCTTGACTTCAGTGGAAAGTGTACATGCCTAGCCAGTCTACATGAACCCTAAACCTTGGCACTGTAACGACCCAAATTCACTAATAAGGCTTAAGGGCCTTGATTAGTGTGCCTGGAGGGCATAACGGAGACTATGTGTGGTTTTAATGATTAAGATGCATGATTATGATTTAAAGCATGTTATATGATTACTTGAGTATTTGAGATGCATGACTATGTGTGTTAGTATGCATATAGGCCCAGATTAGGTTAGAAGGGCATAATCGTAATTTTGGCCATTATGGGCATAATTGCTTTGATATATGTGATAATTGACGAGGCCACATTATTATGTGGATAAATCTGTGATCTGTGACTCGAGACGATCCTAGTGAGCTGAGGGGTATAAATGGGAATTTAGTGAGTATACTGGGGTCTATTTTGATATTGAGGGGTGTTACTGGTGATTAATTAGGTATCGGGAATTAAGTGGGAAATATTAGAGACACTCAAGGAATTAGCGGGAATTGGGTAAAATGACTAAAATGCCCTTAAGTGGACTAAAGGATTAGAATTAATAGGGAGGGCATAATGGTCATTTGGCTTTTAAGGATGGGTATTACTGGGGCTTTATGTTAGTGGGATTTGTAGAATATTACAGAAGTTTGAAAAAGAAAGAAAAGGAAAGGAAAAGAAATGAGAGAAAACAGAGAGAATTCTCTAGGTCGGTTTGTGCTTCCTTCACTTGTTTCTTGAGGATTTCTGGAGTAAAGCTCAGAGGAGAGCTGGGATTAACTAGGCATCAAGGATCCTAACCTAAGACTGAGGAATTGGCAGAGGTTTAGAAAGGGTTCATCAACACTTGAGGTAAGACTTAGAATTCTTCAGTTTTAGTTTCTGGTTTTTGAGTTGTGGTGCTTAAGTTGAAATTGGGTGGAACCTTAGGGAATTCAGACTTGAGGCTGAGGAGGAGCAAGCCAAAGGAGTCTAGAAGCAGCTGGTGGTCGAAATTCTATCAAAGGTATAAGGTCTAAACTCTAAACTTTGATGTTCAGCTGGTTTTTACTGAGTTTTAGAGTTTAGAAGTGGCTATGGTGAATTCTGAGTTTGTGGATGCATGTGCTTAGGTTTTAGATGTTTGGGGTGCTTGGGATGAGTGGAGTGTGGTTATGAAGTTGTTTTTGAGTTTGGGTAAGAGTTGGAAGTGGTTTGGTTGAGGTTGATTCGAAGAAATCGCAAAAAGGGAAAAATCTGTGCAGGGCTGTCTGTGACTAGCGCTACAGCGCTAGCCTTTGGGCGCTGTAGCGCTAGGCCATTTTGCTGAAGGGTTTTTGGCTTCTGTTTGTAGCGCTGTAGCGCCCTCCCAAGAGCACTGTAGCGCTACCCTGCCTCCTGAAGGGGATTTTTGGGTTATTTGCAAGGGTTTTTTACCTAAGGTTTGGGGTTTGGTTCCACCACCTTGTTTGGTGGAACTAGGACTTCCCGGGGGCTCGGGATTGCCCCGGGACTAGGTTTTGAACTTGAGGGTTGATGATGACTTTGGCCATGATTGTGTTTAGGTGAGCGCTAGGGCTCGAGGGGGATCGTGCTCAAGGTGTCGAGGGATCAAAGCTATTGAATTGAAAGGTAAGAAAACTGCACCCGGTTATATGTTTGTGATGGGACTAAGTGCTCCCGAGAATTGTATCGTGTCAATGTTGGTATTACGCCATGGGACATGTAAAAGCGGCCTAAGAGTGTCGTACTTACTATTAGCGCACAGAGCGCGATTCGGCCACTGGGAGCCATGAACATTGGGATAATAGAGGGAGCAGCCTGTGAGCGCTAGCCCTGGTTATCGTTTATAAACTGTGCATGTTATGAGTTGATATGCCTAGTATGTGGAATACTTGACTATATTGAATGGTTATTTGACTGAGGCTATGTGATGCAACGTGAGATATCGACTTGTCTGATAATTGCTTATTCTCTGTTGATATTGTGTTTTCTTGTTGGGCCTTGGCTCACGAGTGCTACGTGGTGCAGGTAAAGGCAAGGGCAAGCTGGACCAAGCCTGAGGTGGGGAGCTCCGAGGTGAAATGTACATAGCCAGTTGTTCGATCACCACGATCGAGGAGTGGACCAGGACAGGGACTATCTAACTGCTTGTTTTGCCTTAGTATGGCTGGTTATTGTATCTGAGTCTTACAACTTTTATAAACAATCTTTAAACTTGTATTTTTGGGATCCCGTGTAACCAGATAATGTTTCTTAATGAAAAGTGTGGCTTTTAAGACCAAAACACTTTTAACCCTAGTACCTTTGTAGCTTCTGCAGCACGATTTTAATTAAATGACTTGATTAGCAAGTCTGGCACTTTATAAACATACAGTGTAACGGTCTTGGCTATCCAGGGCGTTACAGGCACGCTCTGATACCAAGTTGTAATGCCCTGGTTACCCCAAGACAGTTACGGTGAACTTTGAACCGTGCTTAACTCGCCAATCGAGCTCTTTGGTTAAAAATGTGCTTCTAGGTGTCATTAATAGGTTAAGGTGTGAAACCAATCAAAAGGAAAGGATATATTTTATTTAAAACATAAAACTGTTCATGGGACCATCAAAACATTTACAAGTTATTTACAGTCCAAAATGGTCATTACTGTTTGAAATTTACAACCCGCCGATCTAAGCGGCGAAAATAGGGTAAACCCCATAGTTCCCTTGAGAACTCCTTGGACGTGGTGGTAAAGCGGCCACATATGCACACATTACCCCCTAAGCTCTCCACTCAAGGCTGGGTGAGCATTTCTTTAACTTTACCTGCACCACATAGCACCCATTAGCCAAAGCCCAACAAGAAAACTCAATACTGTAAGAATATAATATCAAACGATGATCATTATAACCATCTAGGACTTTTAGTCCAAAACAAAGGAGTGACAGTTGTAAAAGTCACTAAGGTGGGTTCCGTACCCTTTAGAGATAAGTGATCATTTCACTAGCTCAAACGAGATAGGTATCTGGTGAAATAATCACCAGCATAAACCTACCGAGTGACCATAGAGTCACAACTGTGGGATTTCGTTCCCTTAGCCATGTGACAAACAGTCACCTAGGCCTTTGGCCCTGGATCTGAGTAACTAGTCATAGACTAGACAAGAGCTTATAATTTTCATCGAACTTAGGGTCGGTCTAGCATTAATGCTCCATATTAGTCATTCAATGCATATTTCGATTAGATCTAATCTTTTATCGGCTCTGCGTTCATGACGCTTATGCCGTTTCTGACTCTTAGGTCAATAACATGCGACCAATGCCGATTCTGACTAGTCAATGCCATACACAAGTAAGCAAGATTTGATAAGCATTTAATATGCAATCAATGTCCACATTTAACGATCAATATGACTCTATAATAACCATGCATGCCATATACATAGGGTGCAGTTTTCTTACCTCGGGTTCGAGCGAGAATTAGTAAAAGAACGATCCTTGAGAACGATCTATATTTTAGTTCCTTAGCGGTCACCTAGTCCTAACCAATTGGAATCCATTAATAAAGTAAATCAATAAAAGGTTCACAATCTAAAACCTCATTCTCGGGACTAATCCCACACTCTCGGGACTCCCAATCCACCAAAACGGGTAAAGGAACCAATCCCCGAGCCCCCAAAGTCAGCCCAAACCCTAAAAATAGGCTTGCTGGAAAGTGGACTAGCGTTGGGGTTTTGCTTGGTAGCGCTGAGGCACTGCCCCAAGTCAGAGAGACCCACCTCTCTACTTCAGCCTAGTGTTGGGGTGCCAGGAGTGGCGCTGGGGCGCCACCTGTAGGACCAGATTTTCCTGGTTTCCTCCCCTGCGATTTCCCTTGAAAAACAAACCTTCAAACCAGCCCCAAACATCACCCAAACATGCCATTTAACCCCTAAACTTCATCCATACCCCAACCTCATCAAAACAGAAGCAACCTTACTCAAAAACTTCCATTGATTCCCAACTAAACACTTCAAATTCCTCAACTGAAAAATCATAGGAAAAACAGAGTATAGCTAAAGTTCATGGATGAATTCTTACCTCAAGTTGGATTTGAGTCCTCTCCAATAGATGAACCAAAGTCCTAAGCTCCAAACTTGGATTCCCTAGCTTAGTTCTTCAAATTGGGGTCAAAAATCCAAAGAAGGAAGGAGGAGGATGTTAATCGTGAGAAGGGTAAAACTTGCTCTATTTTTTTATTATGCTGATGACCTTCTACAGCTTACTAAGGTCATATATATCCTTAGATAAAAAGACATTTATACCCTTAGGCTTAAAATAAACCCTTAATAACCATCAAGGGTACAAATGTCATTTTCCCTCTAAACTCGCTAATCATAACTAACGTTCTCCAATTCTCGTTATTCTCGATACTCTCAAATACCAATAATTCATATCCCGTTACCCTTTAATTACCGGCAACGCTCTAATCATTAAATCACCCCAAGACTTACCCCGAGCCTCGAACTTAATCCCAATATGACTAAACCGCTAATTTGCACTCAAAGATCGTTTCATGCCAAATAGCTTGAACAAATCCACATTATAATGTGGCCTCAACATTATATCACCGACATGCATACAAATATACAATTATGCCCTCAACGGGCCAAATTACGAAAAATACCCCTGTAACGAAATGTGGGCCCACATGCATGCATTTAACATCATATTATAATATAATTCACATAAACATGCATATAATAGTTTAGTGGCATAATAAATCAATTATGGCCCTCCCGGCCTACTAATCCAACCATTAAACCACATTAGGGATTTTGGGGCATTACAGTACCTTTAAGATACCTGGGAACCCTTTTACACGCATACCGGTGAGCAATTGTAGGAGATTGCATAAACTGACTGAGTTTGTTTATAGTAAATGAGAGGTCAGGTCTGGTCAATGTGAGATATTGCAATGCTCTAATTGTGCTCCTGTATAAAGTGGCATCAGAAAAGATTTCACTAGTAGTGGTGTAAAGCTTGTAACCTGGGCACAATGGAGTAGAATAGGGCTTAGAGGTATTCATATTGGTATGATTGTGGATGTCCATGGCATACTTGGATTGAGAAAGATGTAGCTAATCACCATTTCGATGAACCAGAAACCCTAAAAAGTAGATGACAAGACCAAGTGCTTTCAAGGCAAATTGACTGTGTAAGTCAGAGATCAGTTGTCTTTTAAACACATGTATGTGCTTGACTATTAAGCCAAGCTTCTCATCAGATAACACAGATGAATCCTTGACTTATAATTCAAGCTTCATAATTAGATAACCAGATAAGTAGTTATTACTTAACACAAGAAAACACAACACAATTAACATGTTTAATAAAACATTCTCAACATAGTAATAATCATGTAGTATAACTGGGCCAAGCCCTAAACACAAACCGGTTGCAGTTTTCTTACCTCATGTCCTGAGTAAATAGTATTTGACGACCTTTGAGTATGATCCTTTCCTCCCGAGCCTAACGGTCCACCCTAGTCACAACCATAATAATGAATAATTATCAGGAATGAACTAATAAAGGCTTTTTGACTAAGTCTTAGTGTAGCGTCCCAAATTTGCTAATAAGGCTTAGGGCCTTGATTAGCGTGCCTAGAGGGCAATAAGTGATTTATTATATTAATATGTGAATTTAATGAGTATGTGATTAGAAATGCATGTTTACGTGAATTAAATATGCATGTGGGCCCCATTTGGTTATTAGGGGCATGTTTGTAATTTTATCCCGTTGAGGGCATAAATGCAATATTTGTGTATATTGTGATCTTTACCATGTGTGAGTGGTGATATAGTTGTGATGCACGATCCGAGACAGTCCTAGGGAGCGGTTTAGTTGGAAAGTCACAATGGGACTCGATACCCTACTCGGGGCGAGTCAAGGGGTATCATGGGTGATAGACATTTTATTGGTTTATCGGGTTATGAAAATAAATAATTGGAGATATATTTGAAGTTAGAGAGTCTAGGAGGGAATGTTGGGAAAATTTACCATTTTTCCCTCGGGGACGTTTTTGGTACCCCGAGCCTTGGGAATAACTTAAGTGACTTAAGTTAGATAAGATAAAATATAGAAACACTTAGAAAACTTTGCCTAAACTAACCCTTTCCTTTCTCTCTCACTCTTGTTCTCTCTAGACCTTTCCAAGGAAAAGTTTTGAAGCTAAACAAGGAATTGGAGCGGTAGACTTGAAGATTAGCTCAGTATAAGCTTGTGAACTCAAACAGAGATTGAGGTAAGCTTTGAATTATGATGTTAGCCATTCAATTCTGTAGTTCTTGGCTGAATTTTAATGTTCTTGGGTCTTTGAAGTTAAAGATTGAATTGGGGATTTGATGAGGTTTTAAACTAGCTTTTTCTGGGTTTTGTTTCTGGGAACATTTTAGAACTACTGTGATAGTTAAATTGTGTTGTTGGATTGATTTTGAGTTAATTGGCTGAGTTTTGGTTACTGAAATGAGGGATTTTTCTGGGTTCGAAGGGTTCGGGCCGCGGCTCTGTTCTTGGTGAGCCGCGACCCTCTAGAATAGATGGGGGGCCAAGAAGAAGGGCGGGCTATGATGCTCCTTTGGTTGGGCCATGGCGCGTGTCTGAGATTTGGGGATGTTGAGCCTCTGGTTGATGCGGGCAGCGGCACAAGGCCATGGGACCGCGACTCTTAGGGGGGTTTTTGGACCCCGAGAAGGTTTTTGGCTCGAGAACCCAAAAGTTGAGGCTCAGGATGGATTTTATCACCTGGATTGATATAATTAAAGGTCCCGGAGACTAGAATTATATCCCAAAGTTATTTAATGGATTAGAGCTTGATGGATGGATGTTGTTGATACATTGTGACTAGGTTTTCAGCGAGGCTCCGACTAGGGGACTGTGCTCAGGATGTCGGTACTCAGGAAGCTTGGGACACAGGTAAGAAAACTGTTGTACCCATAAAGCAGGGCGTGGCTCTATAGTTCGTATTGTAGGGCATGACCCTATGTGATTGAATTGCAGGGCGTAGCCCTATTTTTTATGATATGTATTTGTTTAAATATTTGTTGAATATATGCTATGCATTGCATAATTGTGACTAAACGACGAAGGCCGAGAACGGCAGGTGTAACGCCCTAAACTTCAGGGACCATTACGATGTGCAATTTAAACAGTGCTAAACTCACTAATCGAGTTATTTGGCCATATTCGTGTAACTAAGTATGATTAGCAGTTTAGGATTAAATTTTTTGATTAATATATAACATTTCACTAAAACGTTTACTGTATACATTGGGATCCCAAAAATATAATTTAAAGGTCTATTACAAGAAAATATTTACAACCAGCTGATCTAAGCGACAAAATTAGGGTTTAACCCTAGTTCCTCTTTCAACCCTTGGCCGTGGTGGTCGAGCAGCCGCATATGTACACATCGTCACCTAAGCTCTCCAACTCAAGGATGGTCCAACTTTCTTTTGCCTTTACCTGCACCACATAGCACCCGTGAGCCAAAGCCCTGCAAGAAAACTCAATATGCTCATGAACAGTAATAACATGTCATCAAATCGTAATGTGCATGCCTAGCAGTAATAACCCTACTCATGCATGCAAGCAGGTACAAATACATGTTTGTGAAGTCCTGCGCTCTGAGTAGATGAATAATAAGTCTCTCGCTCTCAGGTAGATGACTAATAAGTCATTCCTTGATCAGTTGACTAATAAGTCACTCTCTAAATAGATGAATGATAAGTCCATCTCGGTCAAATGACTGATAAGTCTATCCCGGTCAGATGACTGATAAGTCCATCTCGGTCAGATGACTGATAAGTCTATCACGGTCAGATGACTGATGAGTCCATCTTAGTTAGATGACTGATAAGTTTATCCCGGCCAGATCACTAATAAGTCCATCTCAAATAGATGACTGATAAGTCTATCTCGGTTAGATGACTAATAAGTCACTCTCTAAATAGATGACTGATAAGTCCATCTCGGTCAGATGACTGATAAGTCCATCTCAAATAGATGACTGATAAGTCTATCTCGGTTAGATGACTAATAATTCTATCCCGGTCAGATGACTAATAAGTCCATCTCAAATAGATGACTGATAAGTCTATCTCGGTAAGATGACTAATAAGTCTATCCCGGTCAGATGACTAATAAGTCCATCTCAAATAGATGACTGATAAGTCTATCTCGGTTAGATGACTAATAAGTCTTTCTCGATTAGATGACTGATAAGTCTATCTCGGTTAGATGACTAATATGTCTATCTCGATTAGATGACTAATAAGTCTATCTCAGAGGTCCCATACCTTCCTAGTCATGTGGCGTGTAGGTCACCTTAGCCTTTCTGGCTTTGGCTCTAAGTAACTAGCCTTTAGACTAGACAAGCGCTTTTAGTTTTCATCGAACTTGAGGTCGGTCCGGCATTAATGCTCATGATGAGTCATTCAATGTAGATGTCGATTAGATATAATCTTTATCGGCTTTCATTAAACACGCTACAACCATCCTTGACTCATAAGTCAATGCCATACGACTAGTGCTCGGTACTACTGCCGAACTTGACTAGTAAGTCACAGCTTCACAGTTAATACTAACACCAATTCCGATCCCTGACTAGTAAGTCAGTGCTTCCTCAATGAGGTAATGCAATCAGACATATATCATATGTCAAATATTCAGATATAAGGCATTTAGCATGCTTAATCAATAATCAGAAGAATAATTATATTCATGCACAATTACAGAGACTCAAGCTCCGATTAATCTCAATTTCAACATTAATGCCATGCCCTAACCTCGTGTATCATATGCATCACATGCATCACATACTGGGTGCAGTTTTCTTACCTTTGGTCCAAGCACAGGTTACCAATAAACTAGCCACAAGCACAATCTTGATTCCAAGCCCCTAGTGATAACCTAGTCACAACCATAATATAAAACTTCATTAAAATGAGAAATAAAAGGTTCCCAGACCAAGACCTAGCGTCTGAGACATCGAATCTTACTAAACCAGATAGTAGGAATGATCCCCAGGTCTATGGTTGAGATCCCACGATCAAAATATCATTTTGGCCACAAATGGCACCAAGCGCCGCATCCCCACTATCCAAGAGCCACGACCCCCAGGCCTTTCAGAAACCTCTACCTTCTTCATCGAGCCTGGGCCGCGGCGCCCAAGAACAGGGCCGCAACCCAACCACGAACCGACCATTTTTCCTCCATTTTACCATTTTAAAACCTTCCAAAAACCTATCCAAACATCTCCAAACTCAAAAATCAAAGTTCCCAAACATCCCCATGATCCAAAACCAATAAAACGCAAGCTTCAATTCATTCAAAATCTCATCAAAACACAAAGTCCAATTCAAGCTGAAAAACTTAGAACTTAAAACTTGGATTACCTTCGATTGAGTTGTTCCCAACTAAATCCTCCAGCTAATAAGCTTCTAATCTTCCCTAGAATCGCTATGCCTCGATCCTCGCTTGAATCAGAGTCCTAGAACTCAAGTTTCCTTCGAAAATGCGATCGGGAGACGAAAATGGAACTTAGAGGGAGAGAGAACTTACTGAACATTCTTTTTATTTCTTAACAGCTTACTTCAAGCTTAAGTAGCCTTAAACAAGTCCTAACACTCGAGGTCCCGAAAATGTCCCTGGGGGAAAAATAGTCAAAACCTCCAGAATTTCCCCCGGATCTTACTAACTCCCAATTTATCATCAAATATTTATTCCCATTACCCAATAACCCGGTAATGATCTAAATACCCCTTGACTCACTCTGAGTCAAGTATAAATCCCGTTGTGACTTTCCCACTAGCCTCCCTCCTAGGATTGTCTTGTGTTGAGTAACCCTAGCATAACCAAATAATAATGACGCACCACACACACATATCACATATATGCCAAATATGCTTGAAACGGCCAAAATATGAAAATCACCCAATTAATCAGAAATGGGTTCACATGCATATTTAATACACCTAAACATGCATATAATCATTTAATAGCATAATAAATCAATTATGGCCCTCCCGGCCTCCTAATCAAGGTCCTAAACCTTATTAGGGATTTTGGGGCATTACAGCAGGAAGCCGAGTACGGCAAGGTGCCGGGAACGGCGTTAGCATGTGGAGTGCAAGGCCGAGTATGGCAAAAGGCCGAGAGTGACGTTGAGTACGCGGAGTGCAAGCTTCTAGGGTGAGACCCTTCTCGGATACTTGAGTCATCTTCACAGTGTAGACCGCGAACCCAGGGCCTGATAAAGCACCTGGGACGGCATGGCCGCTATGTGTTTAGTCTGTTGGCTGCCTTGTTATATGCTGATTGATAGTTATGCATATGTTGATTGTTTGTGTGAGTTTTCTTGCTGCGATTTGGCTCACGGGTGCTCTATGGTGCAGGTAGGGGCAAAGGAAAGGTCGACCAACCATGAGTACAAAGAGTGTGAAGCGACGTGTATATGTTCGACCTACCTAGCTGCCTCAAACAAGTCCTAACACTCGGGGGACGTGTATATTTTTGGGAGATGTTATGTATTAATCTAAATTTTGTCATTTAGTCGACTTTAATCATATTTTTGAGTTATAAATATTTCTAAACAGTATTTTGGGATCCCAAATATATAACGCTTTATAATTCCAATGAATGACTACATTTTCAAATTATATGACTTTTATTACAGTTTAGCCACACTTTTAACCTAAAACCTTGATTAGTGAGTTAATTGCACATTTTAAACTCACTTAGTAACAACTCTAAGGAAGTAGGGCGTTACACTTAGCCTCCAAGACCATGTATTCTACTAACTCAGTAGTAGAACCATTCCTAAGCCCTTAGACTTGGATTCCTAGCTCCCAAACCCATTTTTTTCTTATTTCCCCAATTAGAGTCGTGGCACCCCCCAATTAGGGCTGAGATACAATAGTCAGAGAGCCCCAAGCCCAAAATCACAGGGCTGCAATGCGGCGCCAAGGCAGTTCAAGGCACCTACTTTTCTCTCTAACTTCATAGGGACCGCGACGCCCCAAGAACAGAGACACGACGCGACATGGTGAACTTAAAAAACCAGTGATTTTTAAAATTGCCAATCCTCTAAAAACCATCCCAAAACATAGTTTTCACTTGTTTCGACCATAATAATGGTCCCAGCAACTCAGAAATACACTAAACAATCTAAAACTTAATAAAAACCCATTTAACTAGGAATTCAATATAAATTTAAAAGGAAACTATAAAACCAGAACTAAAACTCAAATAATTGAGTTACCTCTGCTTCAATTAGACCTAGCTATGATTCCCTTAAGCTTAAACAACTTTCTACTTTCCCTTAACCTTCTTAAAATTCAATCCTCCTTCAAATCCTTCAAGCTTAGAGAGAGAGAGAGAGAGAGAGAGACGAGGGAGAGTGAGAGTGAGAGAGAGTCTCTGTTTTGTAAATCTATTATTTGTGTTCCTAACCCCTGAGTTAATAAACTCAGTTGAGAGAAAAATGGTCTAATGGTCCAAAAGACCAAAACGCCCCCAAGTCAATTCTTTCTCTCAAACACCCCTCGAGGGTAAAATCGTCATTTTACCCTCCCGTCTCTCGATGCACTTAAAATTACCGATTAATCCCGCTAAACCCAGAATATCAATAATTCTCCCAAAATATGACTCATACTCTAGTGAGTCCCGGTAACTCACCGAATTACCGAAATACCCCTTGGCTCACCCCGAGCCAGGTATAATTCTTTGTTGTGACTAAACCGCTATCTTGCTATAGAGGACCGAATCCTGTCGAACATCTCAAATATATCCACATAATAATGTGGTCTCAATCACATAGTATCATATAACTACAATTAGATCCTCAACGAGTCAAAATTACAAATATGCCCCTTTAAATAAACGCGGGCCTGCTTCGCACATTTAATACACCTAAACATGCATAATCAGCTATATAACAATATAACCCATAAAATTCACATAATCACATAAAGACCTAATTAATTCACATAATATTCCAATATTGCCCTCTCGGGCCCCTAATAAAGACACTAAGCTTTATTAGGAATTTTGGGGTGTTACACTCCTGCTGTCTGTTGGAACCCCTTGGCAACCAGGCCTACTTTGAGCTTGTCTAGAGTGCCATCTGACTTCAGTTTAGTCTTAAAGACCCATATTTTCTGTACAATGTTCATATCAACATGTACAGATACTAGAGACCATGTGTCATTCTGGACAAGAGTGTGGTATTCTTCCTCCATTGTTGTTCTCCACCTTGGATTTGATAAAGCTTTCTACACAATGGAAGGCTCACATAGAAAATTATTAGAACAAGTTATTTGAATTGCTAACACTTTGGGTTTATAGATACCAAATTTGGATATGGTTTTCATTGGGTGATTTGACACTTGAGCTTGGGTTGCTGGAGGATCTAGAATCTGTGGAAAAGATGGAGGAGAAACTAATGGAGACTCAACTAATGGAAGATCTAGTTGAGTAGAATTTTGGACAGTCGGATGAACACTATGAGTAGAAGTTTCAGGAAAAGTATGACACAGAAAAGTAGATGGGAACTCATTTGTGTCATTTGGAGAAAAGGGAATTAGACTTTGAGTATTTGATGGTGGAAGTAGTATGTCATTTTGTGGAGGCATAGAGGGTTGACCAGGAGGTAGAATAGGAATCGATATGTAAGTTGGAAGAGTAGTGACTGAAGAAGATGTTGTACCTAGAGAGAATAAGGTGTTATATGGGAAACTTTTCTCATCAAAAGTAACACTTCATGCTATGTAAAATTGACCTGAAGGGTTAAGACACCTATACACTTTGTGGGAAGGAATTTATCCCAAGAATAAACACATTGAGGTTTTAAAAGCAAACTTGAGTTTGTTGTAAGGCGTGAGAAAGGGAAAACAAGCACAACCAAAGGTTTTAAGAAAGTGATAATCAGGTGCTTTATGAAAGAGATCTTCAAAGGGAGACTTATACTGCTTCTTTTGAATTGGTAACTTATTTATAAGGTAAATGGCTGAAAAAAAAGCATCCCACCAGAATTTTAATGGAAGAGTTTCTTGAGCAAGCAAAGTGAGGCCTGCCTCTGTGATATGCCCGTGTTTCTCTTAGCCCGACCCTGTTGATGGTGAGTGTGGGTACATGGATGTCTAAATATGATGCCAAGATCATCTAGGATTGTTTTTAGAGGTCTAAACTCACCCCCCAGTCGGCTTGAAGAAATTTTATTTTAGTTGAGAATTGTCTTTAAACATATGTATTGAACTGCATAGAGGTCTTGGTTGTCTCATATTTCAATTTTAATGGAAATACCCAAGTAAATTTTGTGAAATCATCCAAGTAAATTTTATGAAATCATCAATGAAAGAGACATAATATTTGAACCCTTCCCCTAAAGATCAGTATGAACAATATCAAATGGACTTGTGGATTTGTGTTGGGAAGATGGAAAATGAAACTGGTGCAATTTACCAAATTTACAGGCATGACAAAATTGAGATTGAACTGATGGAATTTTTAAAGAAAGTAAAACTTTGTTCAAGACAATATTGTCTGGGTGGCCAAGACAAGCATGCCACAACTGTACAGACTCATAATTTTATTACAGGAATTGGAATTAAATACATTTTGTGACACAAAAGCATGCTTGACTTGATTAGCAGAAGCCAAGATGGAAGACTGATTAGACTGATGAGTGAAAGGAGATTGAATATGATAAAGTCCAGTTCTAATAGTGCCCTGAAGAAGAGGGGTCTTCGAGATTTTGTCCTTAACAAGGCAAACATCAGAGGAAAATTCAATGACAACATCATTATCTTTGGTAAATTAAGAAATACTAATAAGATTTTTGGTAATGAAAGGAACATGAAGAATATTCTTTAGGTGTAAAGATTTTCTAGCAACTATATAACTTGAACCAATATTTTCAATAGAAAGGTGAGAACCATCACCTATAACCAGTTTTTCCTTCCCTTTGTAATTGCTTTTCTGCAGCAAATTGGAACTGCCAGATGTGACATGGTTGGAAGCACCATTGTCTAGGTTCCATGCATCATCAACCACTATAGAAGGAGAGGAAACAAATGCATATGGGGCTTGTGATCCTTGATTTGAAACAGACTCATGGTAGCATTTTTGTAGAGTATGGTTTGTTCTTCCATATAGTTGGCAGATTGGACGATTACCTGTGTGTTGTAGCCTCAGCCGCGTCCAAAGTTGTTTCCTTGATCCCTTCCTCTATTGTTCCCATTGAAACCACGATTGTAATTATTCTGTGGAGGGTCGTTGAATTGTTTCTTTGTCTGAGAAAAATTTGCTGCAGCGCCAGACAAATCAAGAACCGAAGTAGCTTGATTAAGTTCCAACCTCATTTCATGATTGTGCACCAAGTACAGAACTTCTAGTATGGTGACTGGATCTTTGGAGGTGAGATTAACAACAACCATCTCATATTCATTCCCAACCCCAGGAAGAATATACAATATCAATTGGTCATTAGTAATAGGATGTCCAATAGCTCGAAGACCATCTACAAAACCTTTCATCTTCAACATATATTTATCAATGTGAAAAGAACCTTTCTTGGTATTCTGAAGTTAGACTCCAGAGCTCAGCTAAAGATGTACAATGAACAACATGTCCAATCATAGACTCAGAAAGTGAAGACAATAACAAAGAAAGTAGAATTTGATCTAAATGAATCCAACGAATGTATTCAGGGTTAAAACCATTGTGGTTGAACCTGCTGATTCAGGAAGTCTCTGTGGTGGACGGTTACGATTGAGAAGAACATGTCCAATCATAGACTCAAGATCGTGTGCATGAATTGCTAGGAGGACTTGTGATTTACAAAAGAAATAGTTACTACGATCCAGTTTCAGGGGAGGGAGGAACATGGTGGTGGGAACATTGAAGGAGCTGGATGTCGATCCAGATGAGGAAGCCATGATCGTCAGCCTCTGAGCTCTGATACCAACTTGAGAAAAGTAAGGAGAATAAAAGAAAGAGAGAAAATGAATTGTATTTTTGAAGTAATGATTGGTATTACAAGAGGAGGAGACACTAGTATTTATAGTGTTTGAGAAAACACTTTACAGAACAAGATTGTAAAGAACTATCTTTCTAACAACTAATTACAAGTCAAACAAGACACATAACATAATTAGTTATTGACTTAGTCATAGTCGTTGTTGGTGTCTGGTATATCCTCAATATACATATATTTACTGTAACGCCTTACTACTCAGGGACCGTTACACTATGTATTTTAAATAGTGCTAAACTCACTAAATGAGTCATTTGGTCATAACCGTGTAACTAAACATGATTAACGGTTTAGGGTTAAAATTTTTGGTGAAAGATACAAATGTTTCACTAAAACGTTTAATGTATATGGGATCCCAAAATACATTTTAAAGGTTAATTACAATAAAAGAGTTACAACCTGCCGACCTAAGCAACAAAATAGGGTTTGACCGTAGTTCCTCTTTAAAACCCATACCATGGTGGTCGAGCAGTCGCATATGTACACATCATCACCTAAGCTCTCAAACTCAAGGATTGTCCAACTTTCTTTTCCATTTACCTGACCATATAGCACCTGTAAGCCAAGGCTCAACAAGAATACTTAAACATGCTTATAAGCAGTTCATAACATGTTACTAAATCATAATAAGCATGCATAGCAGCAATAACCATACTCATGCATGCATACCATTCATATAAATGACTACAACGTCATAAGGGCCAATTACCCTAGATAAATTATCAATGCATCATACAAGGGCCCAATGCCCAAAATACATGATTATGGAATCATATTGGGGTTTAGCACCCAAACACATGATTAATAAATCATACTGGCTCAACACCTTAGGATATGGGACTAATGAGTCACCCTGGGGCCCTTTCCCCTGTCCTCTGTATAGCCAGCCTTGGAGCTGGCCTAGCGTACCTAGCACTTTAGTTTTCCCCGACCAATAGATCGGTCAAGCTTATGATGCACTCCTGGTTAGACTAAACCATATCGACCAGTGCTCAGTGCGCTATTGCTGCCCTTGACTCATAAGTCAATGCTTTTTTACCAGAACTCAGCGTGCTAAGGCCGTCCTTGACAAATATGTCAATGCTTTACGACCAACACTCAGCGTGCTAAGGTCGTCCTTGACTGATAAGTCAATGCAGGGGCCCAGTCCTAGGATATGGGACTAATAAGTCACCTCAGGGCCCATTGCCCTATCCTTTGTATAATTAGCCTTGGAGTTGGCCCAACGTACCTGGCGCTGAGTTTTCCCTAACCAATAGATCGGTCAAGCATCCGATGTGGTCCTGGTTAAACATAACCATAATGACCAGCGCTCAGCACGCTATTGGCGCCCTTGACTGATAAGTCAAGCCTTTCTCAATTAGATAATGCTGACCAACATATATTATATATCAAATATCCAACTACAAAGCATTCAACTTGCCTAATCAACAAACACAAGCATTATCATAATCATGCACATTCTCAGGCATTTATGCTCTATCCATATCCCTATTCAATAATTCAGGAATTACAAGAATAATCATAATCATGCACATTTACAGAGACCTAAGTTCTGATCAATTCTATATTCAACATTCAGGCCAAACTATAATCACATGTTTCTCATATTGGGTACAGTTTTCTTACCTTTGGTCCAAATACAAGTTACAAATGAACGACCCTCGAGCATGATCCCATTTTCGAGCCCCTAACGACAACCTAGTCACAACCATAATATAAAATCCCGTTAAAAATGAGTAAATAAAGGCTTTCGGACCAAGTCCTAGTCTCTGGGACCTTGAATCCTACCAAACGAGGTAGTAGGAATGATCCTAAGCCCTTATGTGACAGTCAGAATCCTGTGATTTGCAGGGGGAAAGACCGGGTAAAAGTTGTGCAAGTGAGGACAGCACACTGGAAAGACTCGTGTTGGTTCGCAGTGCCAGTCGTCATTCCAGGAAGCAGCCATAGTGATATGGGGCATTACAAATGGTATCAGAGCCTTGAACTAGCCGAAAGTGTGGCCAACGGGGACGTCGGAATCCTAAGGGAGGGTGATTGTGACAGTCATAATCCTGTGATCTACAGGGGGAAAGACCGCGTAAAAGCTGTGCAATCCCACATCGCCTAGGGAAAGTCAAGTGTGATGATTCTAAGATTGTGTAGGTATGGGACTACACAGTTGAAGAGGGCTTAAATGGATTGATGGGTACTACCTATGCCAACAAGATGCATCTTCTTTTCGGTATCCCATCACTTGAGAACTCCAAAGTTAAGCATGCTTGACCTGGAGTAGTCTCATAACGGGTGACCTCCTGCGAAGTTTTCCCAGGAAGCGTGCAAGTAAGGACAGCACGCTGGAAAGACTCGTGTTGGTTTGCAGAGCCAGTCGTCATTCTAGGAAGCAGTCATAGTGTAACGCCCTGGATAGCCAAGACTGTTACACTGTGTATTTATAAAGGTGCAGGACTTGCTAATTAAGTCATTTAGTTAGAAATGTGTCACTAGAACCATTAATGAGCTAGGGTTAAAAGGTTTTGGTCTCAAAAGATACATTTCATATAATTAAGCAATTTACACAAGGGATCCCAAAAGAAACAGCATTTAAAAGTCAGTTTACAAAATTTCTGGTGTACAAACAACCATTGGCCACTCTAAGGGCAAAACAAACATTTATAGTCCTCCTGTTCCTGTATCCTCCTCAACCGTGGTGGTCGAGCAGCTGATCATGTACATTTTGCCTTCAGAGCTCTCACTCAGGGCTGATCAAGCTTGCCCATGCCTTTACCTGCACCACATAGCACCCGTGAGCCAAGGCCCAGCAAGAAAACATAATATTATAGAACAAACAATGATAACAATTGAATAACCCTTTAAGCATGTTCATACACTTAGCATACCACAATAATCACATAACACATAGACACAACCAAAGAATCAACCAACCAACACTCAGCTATTCAGTATGACAAATCCATCAATCAATACCAATAATCAAATCACATGGTAGTCAGGGTCGATGCCCTTAGGTCGCACCCTCTGTTTACCCCACTGACTCCGATCCGCTTAAACCGAGCTTAGTGCATAATAAGCTATCCTCAGCTACCAATGGCTGAGCCGCGCCTTGTGCGCCAATGTAAACTCTGACACTCTTAGGTCATTTTTTTATTATTCACATGGCATAATACCATCCTTCAACAAGCATAAAGAATAGGGAGCCCTTAGTCCCTTTATCAATTCACAACCAGGTGCAGTTTTCTTACCTTTAATTTCCAAGTATATCGATTATGAGAGATGCCTCTTGAGCACGATCCATTTCCCAAGTCCTAGCTTAGTACCTAGTCACAACCAAGATAAGGGATACCATTAATAATTGTAAAAAAAGCTTTTAGACAAGATTCTAGTCTCCAGAACATCGAATTCCACCAAACACGGTAGTAGATTCGATCCCGGGCACCCTAGATTAAACTTCCATGCTTAAAATCCCAAAAACCCAAATTTCCTTAAGGGTCGTGGCTCAAGCTCCCTATGCCGCGGTATGGCCCCAACCAGAGGCTCATCCTCGCCCAAAACCAGACACGGGTCGCGGCCCTACATGCCCCATGCCGCGACCCGCCCTCCTTCTGCAGCACTCATCAGCTTTAGAGGGTCGCGGCACACCAAGAACTATGCCACAGCCCGACCCCTTTGAGCCCAGAAAAACCTCCATTTTTAACTCTCAAACCTCACTCAAAACCTCACATAACCATCCCAAAAATATACTCCAATTATCACAAACATTCCTGCATGATTTCAGAAGCTTAAGCCAGTAGAAACCTAATCTAAAAACTATTCAAAACACCATTTTAATTTCTAAAATCCACACACTCAAGAACTCCAAAACCAATCAAGAAAATACTAAGATTCAGATGTTAGACCTTAAATTCGTGCTTACCTTCATTGATGAATCAATCCTCTAAGAAGTTTCTGAGCTAACTCCCTAGTTTCAAGCTTCAATTCAGTCCTTTAATGTCAAAATCCATAAACACCTTAAAACTCAGCCATAACCATAGAATTTAACCACCATGCATAAAACTTATGGCTTACCTTAATTCTTGATTGAATCCTCAGCTAATCCTTGAGCTAATCTCCTAAATCACAGCTCCAATTCTCTGAATTTCAGCCAAGTTCTTCTTGGTTCCTTGTGGTTTTCTTTGAGAGAGAAAGAGAAGAGGAGGAAAGGTCAGTTCTTAATGTTTCCACCGTGTTTTGTGTTTTACTTAGTCTATCCTTAGGAAATTAAGTCAATCCCGAGGCTCGGGGTACCGGAAACGTCCTCGAAGGAAAAATGGTAAAATTCCCTAGTATTCCCACCTAAGCTTCCTAACCTCAAATATATCTCCAATTATTTATTTCCATAACTCGATAACCTAAATAACCATCTAATACCCGAAATACCCCTTGACTTGCTCCAAGTCAAGTATTTGGTCCCGTTGTGACTTTCCCGCTAACTAGCTCCCTGCGATCGCCTTAAGTCGCATGCTGCAGAATTACCCACATAATAATGTGGTCCTCACAATTATAGTTTATAATCACATTTACATTCATATAACCATACAAGGATGCTTACCATAGAATCATGCATTAAACTAATAAATTCACACATAAACCAATTATGCCCTCCCGACACACTATTCAAGACCCTTAAGCCTTATTAGTGATTTTGGGTCGTTACACATAGTGATGTGGGGCATTACAAATGGTATCAGAGCCTTGACCTAGCCAGAAGTGTGTCCAACGGGGACGTCAGACCCTTAAGGGAGGGTGATTATGACAGTTAGAATCCCGTGATCTGTAAGGGGAAAGACCGGGCAAAAGCTGTGCAATCCCACACCGCCTGGGGAATCAAGTGTGATGATTATGAGACTATGTAGGTATGGGACTACACAGTTGAAGAAGGCTTAAATGTATTGATGGGTACTACCTATGGCAACAAGATGCATCTTCTTTTCGGTATCCCATCACTTGAGAACTCCAAAGTTAAGTGTGCTTGACCTGGATTAGTCTCATGATGGGTGACCTCCTGAAAAGTTTTCCCAGGAAGCGTGCGAGTGAGAATAGCACGTTAGAAAAATTCATGTTGGTTTGTTGAGCCCGTCGTCATCCAGAAAGCAACCATAGTGACATGGGGCGTTTCACCTTAGGTTTGAGTTCCCATCATTAAAAATTCATTTTGACCATTTTTCCCATTTTGAGTCGTGACCCCAAACACTCGAGTCGCGACCTGCTCAAGTCAGGGGCTCAGCCCCTTCTCTGTCTACGCTGTGGCCCTAAATGCCGAACGTCCATGTCTCCTCCTTCTTCAAGCCTGGGCCGCGACACCCAAGAATAGGGTCGTGGCCCGACCTCGAACCTAGCCAAAAACCCCCGTTTCCTCATTTTAAAATCCTCCATAAACCTATCTAAACATATCCAAATCCCAAAAATAATGTTTCCAATCAACACCATGGACCAAAACCATGAAAACCCAAATCCCAATGAATTAAAAAACTCATCGAAATGTAAAATCCAATCAAAGCTTAAAAACTTGAAAACTCAAAACTTAAAACTTGGATTACCTCTGATTGAGTTGTTTTCCAGTTAAATCTTCTGGCTAACAAGCTTCTAATCTTCCCTAGAATCGTTATGACTCTAACCTTACTTGAATCCAAGTCCTAAAACTGGAGTTTCCTTCGATAATGCTATCGAACACCAAATGAGAGAACGGGAGAGAGAGAGAGAACCGTACGTTCTCTTATTTATTTTGTCAAGTTACTTTAAGCTTAAGTAACCTTAAGCAAATCTTAATGCTCGCGGTACCCCAAAAACGTCCCTGGGACAAATAGTCAAAATCTCCTGAATCCTCTCCTCATCTCACTAACTCAAAATATATCATCAAATATTTATTCCCATTACCCAATAACCCAGTAATGTACTAAATACCCAATTTACCCCTTGACTCACACCGAGTCAAATATGAGTCCTGCTGTGACTTTCCCACTAGCTTGCTCCCTAGGATCGTCTTGTACCGAGTAACCCAAATATATCCACATAATAATGTGATCCTACACATATATCACATATATGCCAAAAATATCCATAACAAGCCAAATTACAAAAATTTCTCTTTTAATCAAAAATGAGCCCACATGCATATTTAGTACACCTAAACATGCATATCAAGTTATATTATAATATAACTCACATAATCATATAATGATACACATATATATCACATAATCACATAATTTCTATAATTTTCCATCATGGTCCCCTAATCAAGGCGCTAAGCCTTATTAGGTAATTTGGGACGTTACATTTACATTGTATAATTGTTTTAAAAAAATTACTATAGGAAGTTTTTTCAGAATATTTTTAAATTACGATGTTTTTTTTTTTTTTTTGAAAGGAAAGGCCAAATACACGGCCAGAACAGAACAGAGACACAAAAAACCAGAAACAAAAGCTAAGTTTTTTCAGCCAACAAGACCGATTCAACAGAACAGGGAAAAGGGCCCTGCCCAAATAACTCCACCTTCAACAGATTGGTGGTTTTTGCCAGCAGATGAGCAAGAGAATTTGCTTCTCTATGCACAAAGAAAATTCCCTCACATCTAGAGTCCTGAAGCAAGCGGCAAGCATCCAGAACAATTCCTTCCAGATCTGTACACGGCACCACACTACTCAACACGGCATTAACCGCATTGCTACAGTCGGACTCAACAGAGAAATCGCCCAAGCCCAGATCCTTACCCAAACGGAGACCCTCCTTTATGGCCAAAATCTCAGCAGCAAGAGCTCCTAACGGATGATTAAAGAACACAGTCCTACTCCCATGGCACTCCCCTTTATCATTTCTAGCTATGGCCGCAATCGCCCAACTCAAACCCTCTGAGGAACTGCCCGCATCCACATTCACTTTGAAAGACCCCTCTTTCGGCGGAACCCACCTAATCCCATCCCGCTTCTTCACTCCACCCGACTTGCATCTCCTAGCTTTCACAAACTCTTCCCAAAAGCCAAAGCACCACTCCACAAGGTCTCCAGGCTTTGGCTACACTTCACCCACTCTAGACTTATTCCTAACAAACCAGATCTGCCAAGAAATGATTGAAAAAAATTCAAAATCATCACATTTCAGGATAGATCTCATTTTATTGAGAAACAGACATGGTTCTTCCTCCTTGAAGTCCTTTATCAAATTCCAGAATTGAGTTTGTTGCCAATACTTAGCACTAGCTTTGCACCTCCAAATAGCATGCATTCCATCCTCCGGAACCCCCTTAGCGCACCTAGAACATTCCTGCAAAATAAAGAACGGTTAGTAGGAAGCCATGAATGGCTAATTTTCCAAAGGAAGTGTTTGATTTTGTTTGCAACTCTCAACTTCCATATTGTTTTCCAAAGTGACTCGGTCCATCTAGAATCTGAATTCTCAGGAGAATCCTGAAAGCATAAGGCAACATGGTACCCACTCCGCACACTGTACTCCCCATTTTTTGAATAGTGCCACATAAGTTTATCAGGCAAATCAACATCAGAGCAATGAAGACTTAGGATCAACTTTGCATCCTCTTCAGAAAACAGACATTTAACCATATCCACATCCCACTTGCCATTCTCCTTCTTAAGATCAATAACTTTTAAATCATCTGGTAAAAAAGGTTTATCAAAAGCTTGGAAAGAGCGAGTCCTCGGAATCCAAGGATCATTAAGAATACTGACATTGTTCCCATTACCAATCCTCCACCGAGATCCCATTTTAATTATCAACTTCCCCCACACCAGGCTTCTCCAGACATTAGAACAGATAGGCTTACAACCAGCCTCCAAAAGGGAAGAATTAGGGAAATAGCATGCTTTCAAGATTCTGGCACATAAGGACTCAGGCATTCGAACAAACCTCCAACACTGTTTAGCCAACATAGCCTGATTAAAGAAAAGAAGGTTTCTGAAACCCAACCCTCCTCTCTCCTTGGGTTTACAAAGAGCCTCCCATTTACACCAATGTATTTTCCTTTTTTTTTCCGTCGAACCCCACCAGAATCTAGCAGCCATCCCATGAAGCGCATTAATAATGTTTTTCGGCACTCTAAAACAACTCATAACATAGGTTGGAATGGCCTGGACTATTGCTTTAATAAGAACTTCCTTTCCAGCAGAAGAGAAAAGAGGTCTCTTCCAGCCCTTAAGCTTTTTCCAGACTTTATCCTTCAGACCTTCAAAAATCTCCTTTTTATTTCTCCCAACAAAAGAAGGCAACCCCAAGTATTTCCCATGAGCCTCCACCAAGTTCACCTGTAACAACCCAGCTAACCTCTTCCTTTCAACAGGCGGAACCAACTTCCCAAAGCAAATATCAGACTTGTCAAAATTTATAAGCTGCCCAGAAGCCTTAGAATAGGCCTCCAAGATTCCTTTAAAAGCCAAGCAATCCCGTTGATTCGCCTCTAGAAATATTAAACTATCATCAGCAAAAAAGAGGTGCGAAACAAAAATAGGATCCATGCCGAATCTGATACCTTCAATACGCCCCTCCGCTTCCGCCTTCCTAATAAGCGACGAAAATACTTCAGCACAAAACAGAAAGAGGAAGGGGGAGAGCGGATCACCTTGTCTTAAGCCTCGAGAAGGCTTGATCTTTCCTTTAATATTACCATTCAGGAGAAAAGAAAACTGCACAGTTCGAACACATTTCATGATCTTATGCACCCACCGACTACTATAACCCAACTTCAACATGGCTCCTTCAATAAAATCCCATTCAACCCTGTCATAAGCCTTCGCCATATCCAGTTTCAAAGCAAGTTTAGATCCATTCCCAAATAAATTCTTCCGAAGACAATGAAGGCTCTCAAAACCAATAATTGCATTATCTTGAATCGCCCTACCTGGGACAAAAGCACTTTGCGCCTCATAAATAGTTTCCCCCAACGTAGTCCTTAACCGATCAGCCAGACATTTGGAGATAATCTTATAGATGGCATTACACAGGCTAATAGGCCTAAATTGTTCAATTCGCTCAGGCTTCTCCACTTTAGGAATGAGAGCAATTAGAGTATCATTCAGACACCCAACCTGCCCATTCCCATTTAACACCCCTAAGCAGACCTCCACCACATCATTCCTCACAATATCCCAGTATTTCTGATAAAACAACGCAGGAAGCCCATCAGAACCAGGAGCCTTCGAAGGATTCATCATCTTCACAGCCTCACACACCTCCTTCTCTGTAAAATCTTCCTCCAACCAATCATTAGTTGCTTGCGATACTTTAGGGGTTAAACAAGATAAGACCTCCTCCCTCTCCCCAACTGAGACATGGGAAGAGGAAAACAGCTTAGCAAAATAATTACTAATAATTTTCTCCACAATGCTTTCCTCCTCCTGCCAGCAACCCATATTATCCTTTAAACCCCAGATGGTGTTCTTCTTTCTCCGGGCCGAGGCCTTAAAATGAAAGTATTTAGAGTTATGATCCCCATATTGTAACCAGAGCGCTCGACTCCTTTGTCTCCAATACTTTTCTTCCTTCTCATGAAGATAATTAATCTTTTTTTCCACATTTTTCAGCTCCTTCCAAATCGCAGGATTATTGGCCTTAGAGAGGTAAGAGAGCCTCTCTTTAGCAACTTTCATTTCTCTATTCCACTCACCTTTTTTCTTTTTATTCCAAGCCTGAAGCGACCTCCCACACCTGCTGATCTTATTTTTAATACCCCACGCACCTCTACTGAACCCCCCAGACTCCCAACACCTAGTAATCACATCTTTACACGTGTCATCCTCACACCACGCCTCCTCAAAATGAAATCTTGTATTCCGCTTCACTCTCCCACACTTCTCCTCCGAATCACAAACTCTAAATTCCACCAGAATAGGGCGATGATCAGAGCAAAGCCACTCCAAGATCTCCACCTTAGCCGAAGGGAACAAGCCAAGCCAATCCCTATTACACAAAGCCCGATCAAGCCTTTCCAAAATGTTCCTCCCCCTCCACGTCATATCATTGCTCACTTTCCCAAAATCCAGAAGGAAATTGGCATCAATAGCCTCACGAAAGCGATCCATAGCTGCCCTATTCCTAGGATTTCCCCCAATCTTTTCAGAGTTGCAACATATCTCATTAAAATCGCCCACACAAAGCCAAGGTCCCTCGACCATCCCTCTTATCCTTCCCAAAAGCTCCCAAGAAACCTGTCTCTTAGAATGGTCAGGGTTCCCATAAAAACCAGAAAAGAGCCAAGGGAGCATACCTTTACCAAAGACAACAGCAGCAATATGCCCACTTGACCAAGAGAGAACCTTCACATTTAAATCCGGCTTCCAACATAAAAGGAGACCACCACTCATACCATTTCGATTAACCGCCCACCAATTTTCTACACTTAACTTATCCACCAACTTCACAACTTGCTGCCTTGACAACTTTGTTTCCATCAGAAAGAAAATATCAGGATTATGTTTCTTAAGCTGGGACTTGAGAGCATTGAATGTCCAGGAGTTCCCAATTCCCTGGACATTCCAGCTTAAGAGTTTCATGGCTCTCGGCGGGCCTGCTTAGCAGGGGCCGCCGATATAAAAGAATAGAAAGAGGATGACTTATCTGAAACATCAGAAGACTCATCCCCCAAAACAACACCACCTCCAACACCTCCATTGTCATGCATCTGCAACAGATCTTTTCCATTTCCTTCAAACGAACCACCGATCTCCCCACCACTAGCGCTTCCAGAAGACGCCTTAGCTCTAGCTCTTCCTTTAATAGACACTTTCCTTCTATTATTATTCTTAACCTCCCCTGTTAATCCCACCTTGAAGCCCATATCAATCCCATTAATACCATCAATATCCCCACTGTCCTCTCTGCCCCTCTCTGACATAGCCTCCATTTTCTCGCCCAACTCAGCCCCACGAGGGATTAACCCAGGCGGGTCCACCAAAACACCCACTTGCTTTCTTTTTTTAGCTCCTGTACCCTCACATGTATTTGGTTCAATCAACCCAGTCAACAGAACATTATTTTGTCCTATTACCCCATCTGTCAGATCCCTTTTTGACTGATCAGTCAAAGCTTGCCCATAAACATCACATGTCCCATAATGGTCCTCCTTGTTTTTTCTCAGTCCGTCATCCTCCCTGTGAGTATTAATACTCACATTTCTCTTCAGATTTATATTAGCATCACAAGGGGAGTCAGATTCAATCTCCATATTCACCTTTGCCGAATTCCTTTTTATATCCTTATCTCTCGCCTGCTCCTCCTCTATTAACCCCTTACCTTTATCCAGATTCTTAGGCACCATCGAAGACAAAGAAGGCACCCCACTCATAGCACGAGCTTGCGGACTCACTAGCTCCTTCTCCCCAGAAACATCCAGCCTACTGCTATCCTTCTCCTTGCTTTGAATAGAAGTGAGTTTCCCATTGTTAGCGTAGATTTTCTCATCAAAACAGCTAACCAAATTGTTTTCATTTTTTAGCCATGGCCCATATCTTCTCATCTGCTTCCCATAAACATCTTTAACAAGCACCTCCTCTCCAATGCAACAATGTTCATCATGACCCCATCGACCACACTTAAAGCAGAGTAATGGTAAGTTTTCAAATCGAATCTGAATCCACACTTTCTTACCATTTATAGGGATGAACTTCCCTGTAAAAATGCTATCCAACACAGGGAATAAAATTTTGGCTCTAGCATAGCCATTAAGCTTAATTTTATCACTGTTATGCCATGGTATCTCCAGCACTTCTCCTGCCAGAGCACAAAATCTGGAAATATTTGTCTTGGTGAGAGCCAAAGTAGGAAAACCAGTGATTCTCACCCAACACGGAACACCCCCAAGCTTCGCATCTCTCCAATCACCCGAATCCGGCCATTTTTCAACCAGCAAAAAGCCCCCGTTATAATGCCAAATATCCTCTTTCCAAACTTTATGTGCCTCTTCTGTTGACTCAAAAGTAAAGCCAACATAGGTGCTTCTATCTTCCCTTTTCAGAATCTTAACACTCCATTTCTTGATGAACTTCCACTTTCTACCGAATACCATTTGCAAAAAGGGCCTGCTACAATGTTTTTTAGCAAGAATTCTCCCCACAACAGACTTAGAAATGAAAGAAACGTTGGCCGCCTGTTCATCTTCCTTCTCCCATTCCTCCTCTTCAGCATCCGATTCCACAACCTCCTCCACTTCCTCCTCTGTTTCCCCAACTACAGAAAGGTCGTTTGCTTTAGAAATAATATCATCCAGACCATTGTTACCAGTTGCCATCATACCCAGAAGATCAATCACCAAAGAAACCAGAACCTAGAAGACTGATGGTCACTAAGGACTTGAGAGAGAAAACACTCACTGGTCACACGAAAGGACCCTGTACTGTTATAACCTTATTTATTGTAGTTTAAAACAAGGATAAAGGAGGTATAAAAAATTATTGAGTTGCCCAAACAGAAATCATCGAAGGTAATACATATCCTTTGTATGAATGCAGATTGTTGGAATAACGATAATATGACGTTTCAAGTTCAAATTACGATGTTTTAATACAAGTATTTTTTATTTTTTTTTGGTGGAACACCATCAAAAGTCAGGGTAACATATTAACTTAAGAGCACCATGAACCATCACACAAGTTCTTTTCTTCACCAAATCATACATGAACTTGGACGTGCACCTCTAAATCAACGTAGGTTGCCTAACCCTTAGAGGACACCTGACCCCCACAATATTTAGAGCAATTGTGCTTTCCAAGAACAGTTGAATATAGAGAGTTGAAAGTTGAGAGTGGGCCTATAGTTGCAACTTTTGGAGTTACTCACCAATGGAGTAAATTTTCAGTAAAGGTACCCAAATGTTGACGTAGAAAGTAAGAGAATAAAATATTATTTTTGTAGTGATTTGACAAGTTTTGATAATTTTGGGCAACATTTTGAATTACTTTTATTGGAGTTGCTCGTGAGCATGAAACCACCACATATATATATCCTATATAACTAATGTTTAGTTAAATATAATTTTCATTAATGGCTTCTTTTCTTTGATATGGTTGATCAACCTGCATATCTTTTAATACATATCAAATTTCATAAATAAGCAAATGTTCCCTCAACTCAGGCATTTCTTTTATTAAATTTAGTCGACTATAGTGCTACTGTGACACTCTTACTCATTAAAATCATTAATATATGACATGGGTCGGACAAAACAAGGAATACATGTTAGAAATAATATAGTGGCCAACAAAAAAAAAAATATTAATATATTTAATTGAAGTACAAAAATACAATATAAAGAATAAACTAAAGTTGAGTCACGCAAAATGCGATTTTCTTACAACAGATTTGTCCCCTTTATCTGAACAGTGCTAGGGAATTCGTAAGTAACTACTTCTCAAGATACAATAACTATCAAGCAGGACGAAAGTACCACTGTGTCTGCTTAAACAAACTCGAAACAAACATTCCTTCTATCACTAGAAAATACTACAAAGACTGAAGAGAGAAAGAGACAGATTATTATGTGTGGTACTTTGTATCTGTGTCTTATAATGAGAGGAGAAACCTAATTTTATAGACTTCATGGAAAGTTGAAAATGAGTATGAATCAAGTGCATCAATGCCCAAATATCTCACAAATCTAGGATCTTAATTTTTAAAAATTAATTAGAATTAATCACACTTATTATGGTAATATCAGTTGTTACCCAATATATTATTATATTAATTAGAATTACCAAAAACCATTAATTCTAATTGATTCTGATTAAAGTCAATATTGAGATTAATTAGCAAATATTCTCAATATGGTCAACATTTAAGGTAGTTACTCAATATTGAGTTACCCAATATTTCATATTCTATTGAATGTTAAATATTCTGACATTAATTGTGGCAGAGACCTTGATGAAATGTCTCACCTATATAAATATAGTGTTTGGTCCACAAGCTCAATACTCATTCTAATACTCCATCTAAAGAGCTAGTGAGAGCTTGGAAATCCATTACTCTCTCTAATTCTCTTTTGTTTTTCTTTTGTAGATCTAAAGAATTTAGATCGAGGTTATCAAATCAATGACTGGAGGTATAATTAATCGATTTCCTTTATTTTTGTAACAATCTTATACAGTTTTATTCCACATATTAGGATTGTCAATGCATCTAGATTTATATTAATCTTACATTTAGAATCAAGAGTCATGTTTGCCTCTGCCTTGATATTGTTACATGCATATATATACATATATATGATTTATATATGTTTTAAATATACACATATTCATTCGAATATATAATTTGTATATTTGTGTTTTTACTGCATTTTGTTGTTAGAAATGCTTCATTTATTAAATTTCTAACAGTTTTTTAGCACTAAAACTAAAGAATAGGTTTCATCATATATGTGCAAATTTTGTTGTTATTTCAAATTTGTTTTTCCATAAAGAATAGCATTATAGATCATTTAGTTCATGTTTCTAATGATTTTGTAAAAGAAAAAATGAGTTTGAAACTTAAGAAAACAAAACGTATAAAAATTTGCATATTTATTCATGGTCAAAACTTAAGGAAAATCAAAGTTTGATTTCTAGTTGTTTCTTTAGCAACATAAGGTTGTCAATCTTCAAATTAATAATTTTTCAATTAATTTGTGCATTAAAATAGAGTTTCCCCAAGGCAGAAATTAAAAAAAAAAAACAAACAAAAAAAGAGAGACAATTTAAGAAAAAAAAAAAAGAAAAATCCGAAAAATCAAAGTTCTTAAAATATTTTTGGAATTAATATTTTTCTTGATTTCTACATTAATTTAGGCAATAAATTTAATTTTTTAATTTTGCTTATTTTAATTAAGCATATAATTTTAGTAATTTATATGTTATTTGGAAGTTAATTAAAATATGCAAATTTTTTATTTGGTATATTTATTGCATGATTTCTTTTTATTTATTGAGCATGCAACAATGATAATTGTACTAATTTGAGTATGTAATCACATTTAATGTTTTACAATTAAGATTTAGTACAATTATTTATTAGTTTTCCAAATATTGAGTAATTGATTTATTGCATCATTAAGCATTAATTTTTAAATTAATTTTTCCATTTAATTATTTATGGAATCATTGCATTTGTTTTTATCATACATATAAATGTATTGGATTGTACTAATTTTGTATGGTCCTTTATGTTTTAATTCATGCAATATTTATTATTAGTGCAATTAATTTTGAGATATTATATGTATGATTTTAGGGTTTAAATGCATGATATATATATATATTCCATTTTTGTACTTTTATGCTTAAATACTTTTGACATAATGTTATTCATGTTATGTAATTTATTACATTTTATTATTATAATTAAGTGCATAAAAAAATTAATATAATATACATTCAATTATAATTAATTTTTGCTATATAAAATATACTCATAAAATTTCAGAAATTTTTAAGCATAAATAAAATGTGTCTAAGTGATTCATATAATTTTATTTAATTATAGAGTAGCCACAATATTTTTTGTTAAATAAAATTATATATTATGACAATAAGGATCACATAAATATTTTAGACATTAATTAATTTAAGTGCTAAATAAATTAGATTCATAAAATTTTAACATACAATTTAGTTGAAAATTAGCACTTTAAGACTCATAAAATATTTTCTAATTAATTAGAATAATTACTTAGCTCGAATAATTAAGTTATGAATAATACATAAACAATTTTGTGGTTAACATGGAAAAGCATGAAAGTGAGACAATGCTCAATCTAGAACGGTTTTTAATGATCTTCTGAAGAACACACTAGGAGCACTCTTAGTGATTGCCTATTATGTTGCTGCATAGTTGTTCTTAGGATTTAAGTTGAGCCTAAAATATAATGTCCAGTGAACCATATAATTTTAAATAATTAGGGAGTAGCCACATCATCTCTAATTATATAAAATTATATATTAAGCTAATTAGGATAAGATAATTAACATAAATTGTGATTAATTGTATAGATATAATAATTTTACGCCACAGGGATTTTATTATGTTTATATAATTAATTAGGGTATTATATTAAATTAATTTTTCTTAATCCATCCACAAGAGTTATGATAGTTAATTTAATAGTTTTATCATATAGTTATTTAGATAGAAGTATCGAACCTTAAGTTTTTCAAATGTTTGATTAATCTATCATAATGTACATATAATCTTATAAAATTAAAAATTTAGCCCACTGGCAATTTTTGTTTAATAAGATTTCATTTTCAACATGTTTGTACATTGGTAAAAACATGAATTCATATAAACCTCAAAAACAATTATGCTTATAAACTTGTAATCCTATTCATACAACATCACAAACCAATTTATTCTAATGTTCCAAAAGAACTTCCCGAACTTTGGAGTGATAACTACAAAGTGTAGGAGGAGAGTATTCTCCTCCATCCAAGTTGCACATACATTTACTGTGCAATTAAGATCAATAAAATACCCACCATCACCACTAGAACTCTAATTTCATATGTATGTTATGAATATAATATGGTTAATGTTAATATTAACACATGGTGGATTGATTATGGATCAACAATTTATATTTCATATTTCATTCAAGGTTTACAAAATCCTAATGAAGCCAGTAGGAAGTGAGCAAAACATCTTATCAGGAAACAAGATGGGCTCACATGTGGAAGCTTTAACATGCACTTTAGTTTTAAGTAGTAGTTTTGTTTTAAAAGTTAGAAAAGACCCTTTATGTTCTAAATTCTTATAGAAACTTGATTTCAGTTTCAATACTTGTACCTTTTGGATATTCTTTACATTTTGAAACAAATATTTTAACATATTGTATCAATTTGAATGTGTTGGAAATGGTACAATGTATGATGGTCTTTACGACATTAATCTACAAAAAAATACCACTCATAGTGTTATGCATGTTTAAACTGACATTAAGATATGTGTTATGAATGAGGATTCCTCTACAACGTGACACTAGATATTGAGACATATCTCCATTGATAGGATTAAGGGGTTAGTAAAGGATGAGGTACTTAATACCTTAGATTTTATTGACTTTCATACTTGTGTGGATTGCATTAAGGGAAAGCATACCAACAAGTCTTAGAAAAGTGGTGTCCATAGGAGTTCTGAATTATTAGAAATCATACATACAAATATATGTAGTCTAGAAATACTTCATCTCCTTTATAGATGACCACTCACGTTACATGTATCTTTACTTACTTTATAACAAAAGCAAAGCATTGGATGTCTTTAAGACATTTAAAGCTGATGTAGAGAAATGATGCAATAGGAAAATTAAGATAGTGAGATCAGATAGAGGTGGAAAATATTATGGTAGATACACTAAGGATGGATAAGCACCTAGTCCGTTTGCGAGGTTTCCTAAAGAAAAATGGGACCGTTGCCCAATACACCATGTCCGGTACACCCGATCAAAATGGTGTTGTAGAAAGAAGAAACCAAACACTATTGGACACGGTCTGGAGTATGCTTAGCAGCAACTCCAAACTTCCTAAATATTTATGGAATAAAGCTATAAAAACGGCTATGTACATATTAAACCATGTTCCAACCATGTCTGTCTCCAAAATGCCTTTTGAATTACGGAAAGGTTGGAAAATGAGTTTGTAACATGTACACATTTGGGGATGCCCGTCTGAAGTTAGGGTGTCTAATCCACAAGAAAAGAAACTCGACCCTAGGACCATTAGTGTAATGCCCCGAATTCTCTGATGTGTTTAATGGCGGGATTAGTAGGCCGGGAGGGCCATACTTGTTTAATTATGCCATTAAATGATGATATGCATGTATATGTGAATTACATTATAATATGATGTTAAATGCATGCATGTAGGTCCACGTTTTTAAATATAGGGGTGTGATGGTAATTTTGCCCGTTGAGGGTATAATTGTATAATTGTATGCATGTCGGTGATATGTTGAGACCACATTATAATGTGGGTTTGTTCGAGCTATTCGGCATGAGACAATCTTGGATTAATGATTAGCGGTCTAGTCACAACAGGTTTAAGGTCGGGGCTCAGGATGAGTCCCAGGGTGATTTTAATGATTAGAGCGTTACCGGGAATTAAAGGGTAACGAGATATGAATTATTGGTGTTTGAGATTATTGAGGATAGCGAGAATTGGAGATCGTTAATCATGATTAACGAGATATGTGAAAAATACCAATTTTGCCCTTGGGAGCCTTTAGAAACCTTAAATTGACCTAGGGGTATAATGGTCATTTCACTCCTAGGATAGATATAACCATTTTGGCTGTGGAAGAAGAGAGAAAAACAGAGTAAGTTCAATAGCCTTCCCGTATCTATTTCTCCTTCAGTTTCCTTTGAAATTTTTGAACCATTCTTGAGGATTCAAGCTTGGGAAGTAAGCCTTGGGATTTTGGGAGTGTGTTTCTCCATTGAAGAGTATCATAAGCTGAGCTTTGGGTAAGTTTCTAACCATTGAATTCTCTGGTTTGCCCTGTTTTAGTTCTGTTTTGCAGCTGAGATTTCTAGGTTGAGATCTTGGTTTTGTTGGGAGTTTTGGCTAGGGTTCCTATGGTTGTGATGTTTGGGATATGTTAGGATGGTTTTTGGGTTCATTTGGCATCAAAAATGGGATTTGGAAGCATTGGAAACAGGTTGGGATCGAAGGAGATGAAGAAGGAGGTTTCAGGGGGCATCAGGTCTGGAGGTAGCACTATAGCGCCCACCCTAGGGCGCTACAGCGCTACACAGGGGTCTTTTGGGCGTGTTGGGGGTTCTGAATTTAGCGCTGGGGCACTAGGGATCAGCGCTGTAGCGCTACTCTATTCCTTCAAAGTCCCGTTTTGAGTGTTTTTAGGGGTTTTTGACTTGGGGTTTCAATCCTTAAGGCCCGGGATCGAATCTACTCACTGTGTGGGCATGTTTCGAGGTCCCGAGAGTGGTGCTTAGGTTAAGACCCTTTCCATGTTGATTCTCATTAATGGAGGTTATAATTGGTTGTGATTGGGTAACCGCTAAGGAACTAAAAGATCGATCGTTCTCAGGGGTCGTCCTTATAATATTTCTCGCTCGAACTTGAGGTAAGAAAACTGCACCCTGTGTATATATGACATGCGGGATTGTTATTGAGGCATGTTGATTGATAAATGTGGACATGGATTGCATATTAAATGCTAGTGAATATTGTTTACTTGTATATGGCACTGACTAGTCAGGGATACTGGCCTAAGGGTCAGAACCGGCATAAGCGTCTTGAACGCAGGGCCAAATGAAGAATAGATCTAATCGATATCAGCATTGAATGACTCTAAGGAATTAATGCTGGACCGACCCTAAACTCGATGAAACTTATAAGCGCTTGGCTAGTCTAAGACTAGTTACTCGGAGCCAGGGCCTAAGGCCCGGGTGACCGCTTGTCACATGGCTAGGGAACAATGTTCCAAGGATATGACTCTATGGTCATCAAGAAGGTTATGTTGGTGACCAGTCACCATGCACCTATCCTGGTTAAGATAATGAAAGGTTCATTTACCTGTTAAGCCCTGGTGACCCTATCGTCACAAGGCTGAAGGGAGCTATTCCCTATTTGGTAACTTTTGCGACTGTCACCTATCTGTTTTGGATTGATAATCCTGAATGATTATAATGATCATTGTTGATATTATATCATGCTATATTGTGTTTTCTTTCTGGGCCTTGGCTCATGGGTGCTATGTGGTGCAGGTAAATGGAAAGAAAAGCTCACCCAACCTTGAGTGGAGAGCATAGGTGGTGATGTGTACATATGCGGCCGCTTGACCACCACTGCCAAGGAGTTCTCAGAGGAACTAGGGGTTTACCCTATTTTTATCGCTTAGGTCGGCGGGGCTGTAAATTTAAAAACAGTAGTGACATTTTTATACTGTAAATAATGTGCAAATGTTTTGATGAGCTCATGAACAGTTTTAATAAAATATATCTTTTCATTTTCGTTGGTTTTTCACCTTAACCTGTTAATAACATTTAGAACACATTTTTAACCAAAGGACTCGGGTAGCGGGTCAAATTTCCGGTTCACCGATCATCGTAACTGTTCTGGGGTAACCAGGGAGTTACAATTAGTAGGTATTTCATTAGAAATACTGAAAGGTCCAAATGTTACAGATTCTAATGTACATCTTATAGCACTAGGATTGTGGAATCAAGAAGTGCAAAATTTCTTGAAAATGACTTGATTAGTGGGAGTGATCAATCAAAGGACTTAAATTTTGAGAAAGATCATTTAGAACCTTCCACCTCAGGATTAAGTTGATAGTGGTTCAAGAAATTCCTCTTGTTCAAACGGATGTTGAACAACCACAACAAGTCATTGAAATTCCATAAGTCGATGATGAAGTTCCAATGGATTAAGTTGTTCACAAATTATTTACAGTTGATGAACAACCAGTTGAACCACTTGCTCCCTAAGAGCTTGCTGGTGTAGCCTTAAGAATATCCACTAGAACGACAAAATCGACAATTCATAGTGACTACATTGTGTATTTACAAGAATCAGACTACAATATTGGAGTCGAAAACGATTTAGAAATATTTTCACAAACCATGGATAGTCGAGAATTAAAATTGTGGTACAATGCCATGAATGAATAAATTAATTCTATAAAGAGCAACAAAGTTTGGGATCTTGTTGAGTTGCCTAATGGGGCGAGGATTATTGGGTTAGTGGTCTTTAAACAAAGAAAAACTCATTAGGCAACATTGAGAGACATAAAGCGAGACTTGTTGCTAAGGTATTCACTCAAAAAGAAGGAATTGATTACACGAAGATCTTTTCTCATGTTTCTAAGATAGATCCCCTTAGAGTAATCATGGCATTAGTTGCTCATTTCGATTTAGAGCTACGACAAAAGGATGTGAAAACTACTTTCCTAAATGGTGACCTAGAGGAAGAGGTATACATGAAACAACCAGAAGGATTCTCCTCTAGTGATAGTAAGCACTTGGTATGCAAACTTAAGAAGTCCATCGATGGATTAAAACAAGCGTCCCATGAATGATATTTAAGACTCCATGATGTCATCTCTTCCTTTGTACTTGAAGAGGATGTCATGGATTAATGAATATACCAAAAGATCAGTGGGAGTAAGATTTGTTTTCTTGTGTTTACGTATGGACGATATTCTTCTTGCAAGCAATGATAGGGGTTTCCTCCATGAGGTGAAAATTTAATCTCAAATAACTTTGAGATGAAGGATATAGGTGATGCATCTTATGTCATTGGCATTAAGATCTATCGAGATAGATATCAAGGCCTTTTAGGTTTATCTCAAGAAGCCTACATCAAAAAAGTCTTAGAGAGATTTTAGATGAAAGATTGTTCACCAAGTGTTGCTCCTATTATTAAGGGTGGTAAATTAAATTTGAGCCATTATTCAGATAATGATCTTAAAAGGGAAGAAATGAAAAAACATTCATTAAGCTTATGTTGTCGGAAGCTAAGCTCAAAATTTGACATTGCATTTACTGTCAGATTGATGGGATGGTATTAGAATAACTTAAGTTTAGACCACCCAAGAGCTACATAGAAAGTGATGAGGTATCTTTATGATACCAAGGTTTATATGAATTTTTAGACGAACTAACAATCTAGAAATAGTTAACATAATCAGATTCAAACCTCTCTAGTAATTCAACATTTGATTATGTTTTATATTTACTGGTAGAGTTGTGTCACGGAAAACCTTGATTGCTACTTCAACTTTAGAAGTCAGTTTCATTTATTATTTTGAGGATACATCGTATGGTGTATAATTTTAGAGTTTCAGGTCTTAGAAATGTAGATTATATTTCTAAAGCCATAAAGAAAAACCTTGCGACAAATCCATCTGCAGTATTTATGGCTTGAAAAATAACAATAATTGTAGTCGAAGCAAGCTTATCGATATTAAGTATTTAGCCATAAAGGAGTGTGTTAAAGAAAATGAAAGTGGTCATTAAGCACGCAAGCGCTAAAATGAATGATCGCAGATCCCTTGACTAAAGGCATGCCACTACATAAATTCAAGGATCATAAAGTGAATATATGGGTTTATGTTTCCCCTACGTAATTTTTCATTAAAATTATTAATGAAACTCTTATTTAGATATTTTCTCATATTCATGTCCACCTTAATTTCATGTAAGAAAATTTATCTTCATTGGACCTGACTAAACATAGGGTTTATTCATTAAGTTGAATCACCACATAAAGTTTATTGTTGAGTAATAAATACATTGTAATACATAGAAGATAATACTCGTCATAAAAAGATGACCTATCGTTATGATTCATGTGTTTGTTGCCTAACAAGGATAATCATTGGGCTTAAGTGGCACTTTAGTTTAAATGCAAACCAAGTGGGAGAATGTTAGAATATATTATTATATTAATTAGAGTTACCAAAAACCATTAATTCTAATTGATTTTGATTAAAATCAATATTGAGATAAATTGACAAATATTCTCAATATGGTCAGCATTTAATGTAGTTACTCAATATTGAGTTGCCCAATATTTCATATCCTATTGAATGTCAAATATTCTGACATTAATTATGGCAGAGACCTTGATGGAATGTGTCACCTATATAAATATAGGGTTCTGGTCCACAAGTTCAACGCTCATTCTAATACTCCATCTAAAGAGTTAGTGAGAACTTGGAAGTCCATTACTCTCTATAATTCTCTTTTGTTTTTCTTTTGCAGATCTAAAGACTTTAGATCGAAGTTATCAAATCAATGGCTAGAGGTATAATTAATCGATCTCCTTTATTTTTGTAACAATCCTATACAGTTTTATTCCGCAGGATTGTCAATGCATCTAGATTTATATTAATCTTATATGTCTTAGAATGAGAGGAGAAGCCTATTTTTATAGGCTTCATGGAGAGTTGAAAATGAGTATGAATCAAGTGCGTTAATGCCAAAATATCCCACAAACCTGGGATCTTAATTTATGAGAATTAATCATACTTATTCTGGTAATATAAGTTCTTACCCAAATTGATTTTCTAAAAATCAATCCGAATTAATCACACAATAATTAATAATCTCAGTTTTGACCAAAGTAATTTGCTAAAAATTAATCATAATTAATCACATAATATTTTGAGTGATTTTCTGAATTATTAATATTTTAGGCATCAATTCCTCGTTCACTCAGTTTTTTCCAACAATAAAAACATCAAGCACTTTAAGATCCATGTTGACTTCTGATATTTCACTCAATTTTTTCCAACAATAAAAACATCAAGCACTTTAAGATCCATGTTGACTTATGATATTTTAAGATGTTAACTTATAATGAGCTTTGCAACTTGAAGAGTAATAACGCTTGTTTTTAAACTAAAAGCTTCATTTTATTTAGGTAAAAGCGGACTGCATGCTTTCGCATTCACATGAGACAGCACACATTATTTCACTGTCCTTCCTATAGTATAAAAATGAGCACAAACGCCTCCTACAGTCCCTTTTAGGGACAAAAGTGATACGAGCTAACACGTCTTAATCTTATTATAGGGGTAAAAACAAAATAAATATATGAATGAATGAGTTCTCTATAAGTCAAAATTACAAATGCATTATTTGAATACAAAAATATTTGAAAATAAATATAGAGCATGTATTTTATGAAGAAAAAATCTTCATATAAATAGGGGAGCAGAAAACCATTTATTCTAATGTGAATTTGACTTACTATTTCAAAATAATCATTTGTAATTGAAAAATGAGTTTCATCCTCTTTTAGCATAATATCTTAATGATATACTACAGGTTCTCAGAAAATAAATATATATACATATTTTTCCAAAAATGTCATCATGCAAGAATGAAAATGAAAAAAAGAAAAAAGAAAAATAGTGATAATTGATTTTGAAAATGGGAATATACTTATTTGGTACTCTATGTTTTTGCAAAATATCATTTTGGTACTCTCTCTTTTTAATAATGCTCATATGATATCCTGTATTTTAAAATCGTACATATTTGGTACCCTAAACTCAAATTATTATTATTTTTAATATAAATTATTTAAAACTTGAAAGGAATATTTAATTATTAAAATAATAATAATATATAAAAAAGAATGAGTCAGTCAAGATAAAAGAGCAAATAAATGAAATATTTTCTCCACTTCCATCACTTTTAAGTTGAATGAGTTTTTATTAAAAATAAAAATAATAAAATAAAATGCTCTATAAAAAGGGAGAGAGCAGAATAGTTACATGATTTTTGTTTTGGGGCAAAGAAAAATTGATACGCAAGAGTGAACTAGGAAAAAAATTCGAGAAAAGAAAAACACTGCATATTATAAAGTCTTCTTTCAAGCTTTACAAAGGTAAGTGAAGATTCATAAAATGGATCTATATCTTCTTCTTTTGACTCTTTTATTTTCAATCTATTGTGATTAAGAGTCATTCTAATCCCCTTTGATTCACTAGACTTCAGAAAATAAGTTGATGTGATATATAATCAAAGGGGAAATGAAAAGACTAATATTTTTATGTTGCCAATTTCATCATGGATTCTTATATTTCTGTTTGATTCATTAGACTTCAGAAAATAAGTCAACATATGATACATAATCAAAGAGAAAAATATGAATTTTTCATGGTGTTATGCTGCCCGATTTATTGTAAATCTTTATGGTTTCCCTTTGGTTCACTAGACTTCAGAAAATAAGTCAATATGTGGTACATAACCAAAGGAAAGAATAAGAGATTTAAAGAAATTGTCATGCCGCCAAAATTATCACTATGTGTGGGTTTTAATGAAAAATAATAAGAGTAAGATAGAAAATTTGGTTGAATAATTAAATATCTCCTAAAAGGAAAACACCCTGAGCCAAAAAGATGTAAAACTAACCCAGTCGATTGATCTATTAAACCAAATTCACTCTTTGATGAAACGAAAATTGCCGGCGTAAACCTCTCTGCCAAAGTCAGATGTAAAATTAATGACTACGTATATATGCATATATATATATATTAACATTTGTGAAGAAGAAGAAATCATGATTCATGTATATGCGTATGCCATGATAAACAATAATGTTGAATCATCGTGATAAAAGAAACAAAACAAAGAAGTCTGACTTATTCGTGTCCAGTCGCATGCCTCTGTTTCAAGAGTGAACATGTATTATATATATTTAACTATCAAATATATATATATCTGTATGTAATGTTCAATCATGGCATTAAGTTATATGTGATATATGCCTATTCGTGGCATTGCTCACGTGAGCAACAAAAAGAGATGAGAAAATAGGTGGCTTACAATCAAGGTGTATGTAAAATTTTGTATCAAATCCCAAAGTCCCAAAAGTCCCACGACTAGCTGATTGAGGAAAGAAAAAAAACTTGTGTGCTGTAAAGAACGGTCAAGAAAAAACCATAGTCATATATTTACATGTAATTGACTTTCTTATCAGTAAATAAATTAAAAAAAACGGCATATGTATATTAACAGTAAAACGTAAATCTCAATATATATATGTATTGATGTAAAGAATAAAGAATCTACTGTAATTACTCACTCGATGGTGATACGCAAGTATACGCATATGTGCATAAAAGAGAATTTACTGGGCACAAAGCCTTTCGTGGGTAATATGGTTTACTCGGTAACTAATGAGGGCCAATTTATATATCTCTTAATTTGTTTCTATATGCAGAAATTCAGGGGATATTATCTTAAGATGGTTCATGATATTTTGATTCATTAATTTAAATCTAAAGTGAGATTTAAATTATAAAATAGGGATATCTGATTTATCAAAATTGTATTAAAAAAACTGTTCTCACAATTCAATTCATAATTTAAATTTAAACTTGAATTATGAGACATTATCCGAATGAGACAAGTAATTATTCTTTTAGGATAATTAATTAAAATATTAGTCAAATAATCTCTTTATTTTTAAAATAAATAAATAAAGTGATTTCAAGACTAAATTTGTCACAAAGTGATAAAATTCCAAAGCCATACAAAATGGTATAAGATTCCAAATGAGCTCATCAAAATCAATTCAAATGATGAAATATCATTCCAAAATTACAAAGTGGTCATTAACCTTATAAAATCTCAAAAATGGTAATTTTACCTCAAAATTAAAAGTGCACTAAAATTCAAAGCCATAATAAATGGTATCCCAAAAAGAGGTCATTCACCTCTTAACTTTCAAAGCATCACAAAGATGCTCTTGAACTACGTTTGACTTGATTCCTATAAAAGGAAACGTAGGCAACTTAGTTTCTGAAGATAAGTGGAGTCACAAAATACCACAAAATTCTCAAATATCAAACACGACTCTCAAAATTCCATAAAAGGTCATTTACCTTGGAATTTTTCCTAACTTCCAAAACACTAAATGATTCCATGAATGGTCATTTACCGAAATTTCACAAATTTCTAAAAATGCCATGAATTCCTATGAATGGACATTTACCGGAATTCTTCCACTCATTTTCCAAAATAACTAACTAGAACTACAAGTGACTTGATCCTTCATAAAGAACGTATGTTGGCAGCCCAGTCAGTCAAATTTACTGAGTGCAGTCGCAATTCCAAATTCCTCAAAAATTTCCCAAAATTACACAAGTACTTAATATCATCATAATTGGAATAAAAAAGTTTTCCTTTAAATAAAAATGTTAGTAATTAAGAGGTTATTCTTATAATCTTGGATGGGTTCAACTTAAATTAATAAACTCTTATGCTAAAAAATTGGCATAGGTGAAATTGTGTTTGGCATTAATTTTAATATATTAAATTTGAAATTTTATTTTAACATGATTTTTGGCACGCCCAGTGGGACCCATTCTCCTTTTCATCTCCAACTATGATATGATGACTATTCTTTAACTTTAAAATTTTGGTGCTAACTGTGTTTACCATTTTCAGGGGAAAAATGGCACCACAAGTGACAATTTACTTCCACAAGTTACCAACGACCTCTTCTAACCAAGGAGAGAAAAAGAATCGCTTCCTGACGACATTCTATATTGATCGGGTACCCATTTCATATAGCGTACCCAAACTTGTAGAAGATGTGAAGAAAGCTACACAGGCTAGAAAGGCTGGAAAAGGAAAAGTTGTGAAGGATGTCTCTAAGACTCAGCAAGCCTTGAGAGGTAAAGCTGCGAAAGGCTTCAAAAAGAGGCAAACTCGGTCAATGAAGAGATCCATTTCAAAGGTTGGTAAGCCAACAACCAAAGGTTGTTCCATAACCACACAGAGGGAATGGGGCCAGGAGCGTATCATGATTGGTTCCATCCCGATTTTCTTGCCCGCTAACGCTTCAGTGATGGTTACTTCTGCAAAGAAAACTGAAGCAAAACCGGTTTTTCGAACTCTAGGAGGCAGGAAGGCAACAAGAGGTGGGAAAGGAACAAGAGACAAGAAGGCAACAACAATATCACCCTCGCCAAATCCTCTTGAAACACGGGAATTGATAAGGGATGGGCTGATCAAGCCTGCGATCGTGATACATGCCAAACATAAAGGCCAATAGAGGGTATCCGTTGAGGACAGTGAACACCCATTATTACGTCTAAGAGTAGATGAAGGGTGTACAGTGTCTCCTACCCTCTCGAAGAAGGCTAGAAGTGACAATGTAAGGTCTCCCAAAGCAAACCCTAATCCGTTCCTAAAATAACATGGTGACTGGGTTTTCCTTCAGGGATATCGACCAACAAGAGTCACTTCAAATATCGAGCCTACACCTTATACAGGACCCGTAACTCGATCGAGAGCCCGTGCCATGCATTCAACTCCTGTTCAGGAATCTGTGAACCCCCTTGCTCAGGAAGAGGGGAGCAGCATATCTGAACATTCTCTAAAAGACACTCTTTGTGCCAAACAAAGTAAGGAGGTCTCAGATGATCTCATTACTCAATTTGAAGCACTAACAATTGGCAATGACAAAAATATGCCAGTGTTAGTAACTGGGGCAATCAGTAGTGAAGAGAAGGTCCTGGAACTTCAAAGACTACTGGTCAAGAGGGATGAAGAAGAAGCCTGACTCTCAACACAATTAGCTTAGCAAGTTAACATGATAAAAAGAGAATGATATCAAGCAAAATTCCTCATCTTCCGCACTGCTTGTAAGCAATACACAACTGTCACCGTCTGGTGTGCAACCACAATTAGCTGGTGTTCAACCACAACAAGACTTAAAGGCTTTTATCATGGAGAGTATTTGAGAATACCAAGCTGTGACAAGCAGGCCTATTCTAGGATATCATAAGCCATACCCAGCTTACTATGACCAAATCTCGTTTCCACCAGACTATGTCAGACAAAAGTTTGAAAAGTTTGATGGAATTAACGGTTTCCTCACGAGCATTTGGCATATTTTACTTCTGCATGTGGTGAATCTGCCCAATCAGACGCACTGTTGATTAGACAATTCGTGCAGTCGCTAAAAGAGGCAACGTTTACCTGGTACACTCAACTGCCCCCAAGATCCATAAATACTTGGGATGACATGCAAAAAGCCTTTCTGGCACAGTTTGTGAGTTCAAAAAAGACAATAAGCATCTATGATCTGGTGGAAATGAAGCAACGAACGAGTGAAAATTCCAATGAATTCATAACGAGATGGAGAAATCTTAATCTTCAATGTCCAAAAAGGTTATCAGAACAAGCTGCAGTTTCGATGTGTTCTAGAAACCTCAACCCTGAGGTGGCTACCTTCGTGGGCACAGTAGAGCCCAAAACTTTCAACGAGCTTGTCTCAAAGGCATGCAATCTCGAAATACAAATTGCTCGGCAGAAGGATGGAAAACCCTGCCCAAGATTCGACAATAAGAAGCCATTGAAGAAGGGTGAATCAATGGCCACTTTTGTCAATACTGACAATAACAAGGACAAAGGGAAGGCACGAGAGCCACAAAAGAAATTGACTCTCAAAGACCGAAAGGAGGTCAAATACTCATTTGATGATGATGACGTTGACCAAATTTTTGACGAGCTGTTAAAGGCTAAGGCAATAAGACTGCCCGATCCTAAACGACCCAATGAATTTAATATGACAGATGACCCAAATTATTGTCGGTATCATTGAATTGTGAGCCATCCACTAACGGATTGCTACATCCTCAAAAATATTATCGAAGGCATGATCAAGAGAAAGGAAATCGAAATTGACTCTTCCCTTGGAAAAGCGGCGACAAATACGACTTCCTTAATAGAAAATGACTAATTACCAAACGATCCTACACAAAAGGACGTAATTTTTGTTGCATTTGAAGTAGATAAGGAAGTTATAATAGTTCAAGCTCACTCAGACACGCCAAAGCCAGGAAATCCAAATATTCCTACTTTGTATGAGCTCATGACAGAGCCCAATCTAGAAATTTGGGATGATTGGTATGACAGTGAAGAGGATTCGGAAAGTACATGGCAAACGTGTACTCGAAAAAAGTCCACAAAAATTAAAAGTCCATCTCGAAAATCATCTGAAAATTCCGGAGTCAAATTTTGGAGTAGACCACAAACAAAGAATCATAAGAATAAGAGAAGGACTGGAAAGAAAAAATATGTTTTAAAAGGAAATGAGCTTGAACAGCCAAAACGAAATCTAGTAACTCTGGAGGAGTTTTTACCAGAAGAGTTACGGAAAAAGGCGGTTGTTGGTGACGACTGTGTGTCAGATTGTTGCATGACTTTATTGGCAGAAGAAGGTCATGAATCTACCTCGTCAGAAAATGAAAAGGAGGTAGATGAAATTACCTTGCAAGATATGCGACCTAAAATTGTTGCAAAGAAGCGAAAGAGCTTGAAAAAACTAAACAAGACCTTCAAAAGCCTTCATCTTTGACCAATAAAGAATTCGTTAATGACGGCGAAGAGACAAAAGCTTTAACACCCTACTGCCTAAGAGTCGTTACTAAGTGAGTTTAAAATGTGCAATTAACTCGCTAAGCGAGGTTTTAGGACAAAAGTGTAATTAAACCATAATCAGAGTCATAAACTTGAAAATAAACCTTTCATTGAAAATTATTAAGCGTTTAGCATTTGGGATCCCAAAAATATTGTTTAGAAATATTTACAATTAAGAAATATATCCAGAGTCGGCTAAACGACAAAATTTAAATTTAGTACAATCATCTCCCAAAAGTATCTCCGGCCGTGGCAGCCAGGCAGACCAGACATGTACGTGTCGCTCATCACGCTCACCATACTCAAGGTTGGTCGACTTTTCCCTTACCTTTACCTGTACCATAGAGCACCCATGAGCCAAAGCCCAGCAAGAAAACCCTCACAAGAAGATAATATATGCATATCAAACACTTAACATATACGCAAGCCATCATCAGGCTATACACATACGGCCATGCCGTCCCAGACGCTCTACCTGGCCCTGGGATTGCGGTCCACACCGTGAGGATATCCTAGGTATCCTCTGGGGTCTCGCCCTGGCAACTCGCACTCCGCGTGCTAAACACTGCTCCCGGCCCTTTGCCGTACTCAGCCTTCATCGTTCTTGGCCTTCGCCATTCTCGGCGATCGCCGTTCATTCATTTATATGTACACATAATACAACTAAACAGATACTTAAACACATATAAGTTCAATCAAAGGGCCACGCCCTGCAACACAGTCATATAGGGCCAAGCCCTGCAACTCAATCATATAGGGCCGAGCCCTACAACTCAAGCTCTATCGGAACAGTATTTTTCTTACATGTCTCCCAAGCTTTCCAGGCACCGATGTCCCGAGAATAGTCCCCTAGTCCAAGCCTCGCTGAAACCCTAGTCACAACGCACCAACAATATCCATCCATCAAGTTCTAAGCCATTAAATAACTTTGGGTCATAATTCTAGTCTCCAAGACCTTGCATTTTATCAATCGGGTGTTAAAATCCAGAAAACCTCCATTTTTCCCTGCATTTCCTTCGAGCCAATCCTTCTAAAATCATCCCAACTCAATACCTAAACCCAAAATAAGCTTGAGCCTCCCTACCACATCATCTAAGTTCCACAACAAATCCAACACAGTCTTATAAACTCAACCCACAACAAAACTCAACTCATGATTCTGGTTCACATGCAACTTACAACTCTAGCTATAATTCAACTGAAACTCAATGAATTTTAGAGTTAGACCCCTTACCTCAGCTGATGAATTCAAGCTTTCACTAGCTCCTCAACCTCCAAAGCTCACCTCTTCCAAGCTCCAAGCCTCAAGCTCCCAAAATCCCAACTCCAATTCCTTAGTTTTTGACTAGTTTCCTCCAAGATGTCACTAAGCCTCCAAGTGAAGAAGAGAAACCGAGTGAGGGAGAGAGAGTGGGTCGGTTTAGAGAGTTCCAATTTATTCTATGTTTTGTTTTATTTAACTTAAGTCAATAAGGTTACCTCAAGGCTCGGGGTACCAAAAACGTCCCCGAGGGCAAAATGGTAAATTTCCCCAATATTCCCCCTAGGCATACTAACCTCAAATATATCTCCAAATATTTATTTCCATAACCCGATAACCCCATAAGATGTCTAATACCCAAAATACCCCTCGACTCGTCCCGAGTTAGATTTTCGACCCCGTTGTGACTTTCTAGCTAACTGCTCCCTAGGACTATCTCGGATCGTGTAACACATATATATCACAATTTATTCACAATTATCACTTTTTCACTCTCCGCGAGCTAAAATTACAATCATGTCCCCAATAACCAAACGAGGCCCACATACATATATAATTCACCTAAACATGCATCTCTAATCACATATTCACACAAATTCACTTATTACCCTCCAGGCATGCTAATCAAGGCCCTAAGCCTTATTAGCAATTTGGGTCATTACAACTATCCACTCCTTACAGAAAATTCGTTCTCGAAATTACCTGAACAACTCGCGATGTCGCTCCCACATCTCAGATTCAAGTTCCCACGTCGCCTCCTCGACCTTGCTGTTCCTCCACATCACTTTCACTAAAGCGATGGTCTTGCTTCGCAAGACTTTGTCCTTCCAGTCGAGAATCTAAACCGGCTTCTCCTCATAAGAAAAATCCTGATCCACCTCCAAATTCTCATAACTTAGAACATGCGTCGAATCAGACACATACTTCTAGAGCATGGACACGTGAAACACATCATGAACCCCTGACAAGGCTGAAGGCATTGCAAATCTGTAAGCTACCTCTCCAACCTGCTCTAGAATCTCGAAGGGGCCAACAAATCTAGGGCTCAACTTTCCCCAAACACCGAATCGTTTCACACCCCTCAAAGGTGAAACCCTAAGGAACACATGGTCACCAGCCTGAAATTCCACGCTCCTGCGTTTCAGATCTAAGTAACTCTTCTGGCGACTCTGGGAGGCGAGCATTCGAGCTCTAATCTTTTCAATCGCCTCATTGGTCTTCTGAACCATCTCAGGACCTATGTACCTCCTATCACTGGTCTCATCCCAATCGATATGTGATCTACATTTCCTCCCATAATGCATTTCATACAAAGCCACTCCGATAGTCGCCTGATAACTGTTGTTGTATGAGAACTCAATCAATGGAAGATACTTACTCCAAGATCCCCCAAAATCTAACACACAAGCTCGTAACATGTCCTCCAATATCTGAATCGTTCTCTCAGTCTGTCGATCTGTTTAAGGATGATAAGCGGTACTAAACTGTAACTGTGTGCCCATAGCCTTCTACAGACTCTCCCAGAACTTGGAGGTGAATGTGGGGTCCCTGTCGGATACTATTGACCTTGGAGCCCCATGCAGTCAAACAATTTCCTTCACATATAACTCAGCATAATGCTCCACAGTATAAGTCGTCCTGACGGGTAAAAAGTGGGCAGACTTGGTGTACCTATCCACTACCACCCACACCGAGTCATGCAGTCCCACGGTCATTGGCAAACCAACCACGAAGTCCATGGCAATATCTTCCTACTTCCACTCCGGGATCCCTAGAGGCTGCAGCAACCCTGCTGGCCTTTGATGTTTAGCCTTGACCTGCTGACAAGTTAAGCACTTGGCCACATAATCAACCACATCCCTCTTCATGCCCGGCCACCAATACAAATCTCTCAGATCTTGGTACATCTATGTCGTACCCGAATGTAAGGAATAGGGAGTGGTATACAGTTCATCTAAGATCTCCCGTCGGATACCTGAATCCTTCGAAACGCAGATCCGACCCTTATACTTCAATAACCCCATCTCCGAGATAGAAAAGTCCTTAGCCACTCCGACTAAGACATTCTCCCTGTGACCTCTTGTAATGCCCCGAAATCCCTAATGCGGTTTAATGGCTGGATTAGTAGGCCGGGAGGGCCATAATTGTTTAATTATGCCATTAAATGATTATATGCATGTTTATGTGAATTATATTATAATATGATGTTAAATGCATGCATGTGGGTCCACATTTCATTTCAGGGGTGTTTTGGTAACTTGGCCCATTGAGGGCGTAATTGTATATTTGTATGCATGTCGGTGACATATTGTTGAGACCACATTATAATGTGGATTTGTTTGGGCTATTTGGCATGAGACGATCTTTGAATATTAATTAGCAGTTTAGTCATAACAGGTTTAAGTTCGGCGCTCGGGGTGAGTCTCAGGGAGATTTTAGTGATTAGAGCGTTGCCGGGAATTAAAGGGTAACGGGATATGAATTATTGGTGTTTGAGAATATTGAGAATAGTGGGAATTGGAGAGCGTTAATTATGATTAACGAAATAGGTGGAAACTGCCGATTTTTCCCTTAAGAGCCTTTAGAAATGTTTATTTAACCTAGGGGTATTTTGGTCTTTTCACTCCTAGGATAGTATTAAGCCATTGAAGGTTGTAGAAGGAAGAGAAAACAGAGCATAGAACAAAGCCTTCTCCCGTACCTGTTTTTCCTCATTTTTTCTTTGGATTTTTGAGCCTAACTTGAGGATTCAAGCTTGGGAAGTAAGTCTTGAGAGCTTGGGAGTGTGTTCCACCATTGAAGAGCATCATAAAATGAACTTGAGGTAAGTTTCTAGCCATTAAAATTCCTGGTTTGCTCTGTTTTATCTTTGGTTTTCAGTTGAGATTTCTAGGTTGGATGATTGGTTTTGTTGGGAGTTTTTGGCTAGGGTTCTTGTGGTGGTGTTACTCAGGGCACGTGGGGATGATTTTTGGGTTCATTTGGCACCAAAAATGAGGTTTGGAAGCATTAGAATTGAGTTGGAATTGAAGGAGTCAAAGGAAGAGGTTTCAGGGGAGGATCTGGCTGGGTGTAGCGCTACTGCGCCCACTGAGAGCGCTATACCCAGTGTTGTGCTGGGCGGTTTGCGGTTCTGAGAATAGCGCTAGGGGGCTAGTGATCAGCGCTGAAGCACTACTCTGTTCCTTCAGAATCCCGTTTTGAGTGTTTTTAAGGGCTTTTGGCTCGGGGTTTCAATCCTTAAGGCCCGGGATCAAATCTACTCACCGTGTGGGTACGTTTCGAGGTCCCGAGAGTGGGGTTTGGGTCAAGACCCTTTCATTGTTGATTTTCATTAATGGAGGTTATAATTGGTTATGATTAGGTAACCGCTAAGGAATCAAAAGGTCGATCGTTCTCAGGAGTCGTTCTTGTTCTATTTCTCGTTCGAACCAGAGGTAAGAAAACTGCACCATGTGTATATGACATGCATGATTGTTTTTTAGGCATGTTGGTGGATAAGTGTGGGCATTGATTGCATATTAAATGCTTAGCAGAGCTTGCTTGCTTGTGTATAACACTGATTAGTCAGGGACGGCACTGGTCACATATTACTGACCTGAGAGTCAGAAACGGCATAAGAGTCCTGAACGCAGGGCCGATAAAAGATTATATCTAATCGATATCAGTGTTGAATGACTCTAGGAGCATTAATGCTGGACTGACCCTAAGGTCGATTAAACTTATAAGCGCTTGGCTAGTCTATGACTAGTTACTCAGAGCTAGGGCAAAAGGCCTAGGTGACAGCTTGTCACATGGCTAGGGAGCGGAATCCCATGGTCATGACTCTATGGTCATGAGATAGGTTATGTTGGTGACTAGTTCATCTAGTGAAAGGTTCACTTATTTGTTTAATCTAGTGAAAGGTTCACTTATTTGTAAAGCCCCGGTGACCCTATCGTCACATGGCTAATAGGAACGGAACCCACCTTAGTGACTTTTGCGACTGTCACTCATCTGTTTTGGACTGAAAGTCCTGAATGATTATCATGATCATTATTTCTATTATATTCATGATATATTGTATTTTTTTTGCTGGGCTCTGGCTCATGCGTGCTATGTGGTGCAGGTAAAGGGAAAGAAAAGCTCATCCAGCCTTGAGTGGAGAGCTTAGGTGGTGTTGTGTACATATGCGGCCGCTTGACCACCACGGCCAAGGAGTTCTTAAAAGAACTAGGGGGTTTACCTTATTTTTGCTGCTTAGGTCGACGGGTTGTAAATTTAAACAGTAATGACCATTTTGAGTTGTAAATAACTTGTAAATGTTTTTTATGGGCCCATGAACAGTTTTATGTTCTAAATAAAATATATCATTTCCTTTTGATTGGTTTTCCACCTTAGCCTGTTAATAATACCTAGAAGCACGTTTTTAACAAAAGAACTCGGGTAGCGAGTTAAATTTCTGATTCATCGTTCACCGTAACTATTTTGGGGTAAACAGGGTGTTACACCTCTCAAATGGGAATCATTCCCCTGCGCCTCCTTGATTCTCTCAAGGAGCGTAGACTGAAGAGTGATGTTGGCTAACCCAGAAAACCTCCATTTTTCCCTGCATTTCCTTCGAGCCAATCCTTCTAAAATCATCCCAACTCAATACCCAAACAAAAAATTAAGTTTGAGCCTCCCTACCACATCATCTAAGCTCCATAACAAATCAAACACAGTCTTATAAACTCAACCCACAATAAAACTCAACTCATGATTCTGGTTCACATGCAACTTACAACTCTAGCTATAATTCAACTGAAACTCAAGGAATTTTAGAGTTAGACCCCTTACTTCAGCTGATGAATTCAAGCTTTCACTAGCTCCTCAACCTCCAAAGCTCACCTTTTCCAAGCTCCAAGCCTCAAGCTCCCAAAATCCCAGCTCCAATTCCTTAGTTTTTGACTAGTTTCCTCCAAGATGTCACTAAGCCTCCAAGTGAAGAAGAGAAACCGAGTGAGGGAGATAGAGTGGGTCGGTTTAGAGAGTTCCAAATGATTCTATGTTTTGTTTTATTTAACTTAAGTCTATAAGGTTACCTTAAGGCTCGGGGTACCAAAAACGTCCCCGAGGGAAAAATGGTAAATTTCCCCAATATTCCCCCCTAGGCATACTAACCTCAAATATATCTCCAAATATTTATTTCCATAACCCGATAACCCCATAAGATGTCTAATACCCAAAATACCCATCGACTCGTCCCGAGTCGGATTTTCGACCCTGTTGTGACTTTCTACCTAACCACTCCCTAAGACTGTCTCGGATCATGCAACACAGATATATCACAAATATATCACAATTTATTCACAATTATCACTTTTATGCTCTCCGCGAGCTAAAATTACAATCATGCCCCCAATAACCAAACATACATATATAATTCACCTAAACATGCATCTCTAATCACATATTCACACAAATTCACTTATTATAACAATAATTCACTTATTGCCATCCGGGCATGCTAATCAAGGCCCTAAGCGTTATTAGCAATTTGGGTCATTACAAAAGCACTGGTGAAAACGAAACGACGCAAGCATAATATGACATATTGGCTCATCTAAAGCGCATCCCTGCTCTCTTGAGTGTTTACGATGCATTGCAAATGTCCCCTGAGCATAGAAATGCGCTTGTTGTTGGATTGACAAGTCCTGAATTTTATACGGAGAAGATAGGGCCAATAAAACCTACATCACTCGAGACACATACCTCTTGTATGGCATGTATAGCTTTTGGTGATAAGGATCATCAATTGGGAGCCGCCTTGCATAATAGGCCCCTTTTCGTTATAGGTATGGTTGCCAAGGTTCGTGTGAGCCACATCATGTTGGATTGTGGATCAGCTGTGAATGTACTTCCCTTAAAAACCTTGAGAGACGTTGGTTTACATCCACGCCAGTTGTCTCCGTCATCATTGAAAATTCAAGGTTTTAATCAAGTCGGAGAAAAAGTAAGGGGAAGTATTACATTAAAATTTGAAATAGGTGAACTAAATTCTGAAGCTTTATATAATCATATTATATAAAGCACCTTTACTGAGATGTCTTTCCACATCAATAATCCGAATCTAGATTATTTGTATCATTATGATACTCAGTAAACCGTACTTACAACTCCAATTAAAGAATTCCATAACTTTAATTTGTTGTTGTTGACCATTTTTATTCATTCATGTGATCTTAATTCTCTCGTACTAATACAAGATCACATCCTCAATAATGAATATGGAATTTTTCTGATATTTACAAAATTATTCAAACAATAATTTAAAAATCTAAATATGACAATAATAATAAACCATTGTATTTATTTATTCACAGAAAAAACAAATGTCTTTACATGCTTTTAGGACACACTCCTAACAATCTCCCACTTGTACTTAAAGCAAGTGAGGCATTTCTCTCAATCCCATATTACGTACATGACCCTCGAATTGCTTTGCTGGAAGCGTCTTCGTGAATGGGTCCGCCAGGCTGTGTTCTGATACGATTTCTCTGACTAAGTGGTATTTGCGATCTATATGCTTTCCCCTCTTGTGGCTTCTTGGTTCTTTAGAATTGGCCACTGCTCCACTGTTATCACAGTATAGAACAAGTGGTTTCTCCACTTCTGGAACTACTTCCAAATCTGTGTAGAACTTTTTCAGCCAAACTGCTTCCTTAGCTGCTTCACAAGCTGCTATGTATTCAGCTTCCATGGTTGAATCAGCTATACTGGCTTGCTTAATGCTTCTCCAGACAACTGCTCCACCACCAAGAGTGAATACTGACCCAGAAGTAGATTTTCTACTATCCTTGTCAGATTGAAAATCTGAGTCAGTGTATCCAGTAGGTTCGTGGTCACTACCCGAATATACTAGCATATAGTCTCTCGTTCTCCTGAGATACTTGAGAATATGTTTCACCGCAATCCAGTGTTCCAAACCTGGATTTGATTGATAACGACTGACAATTCCTACTGCATAACATATGTCAGGTCTAGTACATAACATTGCATACATTAGGCTCCCTACAGCTGATGCATAGGGATACTTTCTCATGTCCTCTTGCTCTTGTAGTGTCTTTGGACACTCATCTTTGCAAAGAGAAACTCCATGTCTGGTTGGTAATTGACCCTTTTTGGAATTCTCCATAGAGAATCTTTCAAGCACTTTATCTATATAATTTGCTTGTGAAAGTGCTAGGAGCTTTTTCTTTCTATCTCTTAGAATTTTAATGCCTATAACATAGCTCGCTTCTCCCAAATCTTTCATTTGGAATTTGTCAGCCAACCATTTCTTTACATTTGATAATGTCTCTACATCATTCCCAATAAGTAGGATATCATCAACGTAAAGAACTAAGAAAACCACAATTTTTCCTTTGATGTATTTATAAACACATGCTTCGTCAACATTTTGTTCGAAACCATATGTTTTAATAGTTTCATCAAATGTTAAGTTCCAAGATCTTGATGCTTGTTTCAATCCATATATGGATTTCAACAATTTGCATACCTTTTTATCTTGATCCTTCTTTATGAACCCTTCTGGTTGTTCCATATAAATGGTTTCATCAAGGTGGCCATTCAGAAAAGCTGTCTTGACGTCCATTTGCCATATCTCATAATTATAAATGGCAGCTATGGATAAGAGTATGCGAATGAACTTAAGCATGGCCACAGGAGAAAATGGTTCTTCATAGTCCACACCCTCTCTTTGTGTGTAGCCTTTGGCCACAAGCCTTGCTTTATAGGTTTCTACCTTTCCATCTGCACCCCTTTTCTTCTTGTAGATCCATTTGCATCCAATGGCATTAACATTGTCAGGCAGATCTACAAGTTCCCAGACTGAATTGGAATACATTGATTCCATTTCTTGATTCATGGCTTCTTGCCACTTATCAACATCAGGGTCTTCCATTGCTTCTTTAAAAGTCAATGGATCGTCCTTTTCAGTATCTGATACAAGAACGTGTGCCTCATGTTCGTAGCGAATAGGTTGTCTCACAAACCTCCCACTACGACGTTGCACTGGTTTTTCCTTTTCAGGAATTGTGGTTTCTTTGGTTGTGTTATCATTAACTGATGAAGAGGATGGATATGAAATATTATCTGTCATTAGTTCCTGTAAAACTACTTTGCTCCGAGGTTTAAAATCATTCATATAGTCCTGTTCTAAAAAGGTTGCATTTGTCGAAATAAATACCTTTTGATCACTTGGGCTATAGAAATATCCACCTCTTGTTTCTGGAGCATAGCCCACGAATATACACACTTCAGACCTAGAATCCAGTTTTCCAGATTTAGGTCTTAGCACATGAGCAGGACAACCCCAAATACGGAAATGTCGTAAACTAAGTTTACTTCCATTCCATAGTTCCAGAGGTGTCTTTGTAACAACTTTGGACGGGACTACATTCAAAATGTAGTTAGCCGTTTGTAGTGCATATCCCCAAAACGATAAGGGAAGTGAAGAGTAGCTTAACATAGACCTGACCATGTCTAACAGAGTCCGGTTTCTTCTCTCTGAAACTCCGTTTTGTTGTGGCGTTCCAGGTGCTGTGAGTTGGGATAGAATTCCATGCTCCAGCAAGAAATCTTTGAATTCAGAATCCAAATATTCACCACCACGATCAGATCGAAGTGTTTTTAAAGATTTACCTAATTGCTTCTCAGCTAAAGCTTTGAAGTCTTTAAACCTTTCAAAGGTTTATGACTTCTTAAGCATTAGGTACACATGACCGTATCTAGAATAGTCGTCAGTAAATGTGACAAAATATTCATAACCACCACGAGCTTGAATGTTAATTGGACCACATACATCACTATGTATTAGCTCTAGTGGTTCTTTGGCTCTATTTCCCTTCGAAGTGAAAGGTCGTTTAGTCAATTTACCTTCTAAACAGGATTCACAAACCGGTAGGGTTCCAATTGTTAGTTCCCTTAGAGGTCCTTCTTTAGTTAACCGGTTTATCCTATCTAGACTGATATGACCTAATCTTAAGTGCCATAGATACGTGTCATATTCTTTAGAAACCTTTTGTCTTTTGTTACTTTGCGGAACGGCTACTTTAAATAATTCAGAATTATTGAGCGATTTTTCTATTGGATCAAGCATGTACAGTCCGTCCTTTTGTTTTGCATGACAAATATTGTTCCCATTCCTTGAAATAAAAATCATATTATTATTAAAAGAAATGTTAAAATTTTGTTCATGTAACAAAGATAAAGAAATAATGTTTCTAGTAATTTCAGGAATAAATAGCACATTATTCAAAACTAAAAAATTGTTCTTAAAATTCAAACGGACTGTTCCACATGCTTTGGCTGAAACAAGCGCTCCACTTCCCACTCTTATAGTCATCTCTCCTTGCTCCAACTGCCTTGCGGACTCAAGCATCTGCAAACAAGAACAAACATGGTTAGTGGAACCAGAATCAACTATCCATGATAATTTATCTTGTTCCACCATACAAGCTTCGAGTACAAGTAAATCTGATTTACCTTTCTTTTTCTCTTTTAGCTCGGCGAGATACTTTGGGCAGTTTATCTTCCAATGACCATCAACATTACAATGGAAACATTTTCCTTTGGGTGTCTTTTGTTTGGGGTCATTGTTCTTTTTGTTCTCGGGCGCTTTGGATGACTTCTTTGCCTTTTTCGGATTGTCCTTTTTAGGTTTGCTGTCATTGTTATTGCCTTTTCTTTTCTTCTTTGAAGAAGATGGTTTTGCTTCAGCAACATTTGCTTCAGCCTGACTTGAGATGGTCTTATTCAAAGACTCAAAAGTTTGTAATTCATTCAGCAATTGTGTCATGTTAAAATCTAATTTGTTCATAACATAATTTGTTGTGAATGCAGAAAAGGCAGGAGTTAAAGACTCAAGTATAATGCTTACTTGTGTCTTTTCATCCATGACTGCTCCATGCGTCTCAGCTTCATGAAGTACACTGATCATGTTCAAAACATGCTCACGCACAGATTGACCTTTCTTCATCTTAGCATTCATGTAGGTTCTAGTAGCCTCATGACGGCTTTGCTCAGATGGGCGCCCAAACATTTCCTTAAGAGATTCTAGTATCTCAAAAGCAGTTTCCATGGATTCATGCTTTGTTCGTAAGACATCACTCATGCTTACAAGCATATAGCATTTAGCTTTGTTATTGGATTGAATCCATGCATCAAATTTGTCCCGAACATGTTTCGGGCCATTTGCGCCAGGTTCTTCAGGACATTCCTCATTTAGGACAAACTTGTGGTTTTCACTAACCAACAACAGATTCATATTTGATTTCCATTTTATGAAGTTATCACCAGTTAATTTTTCTTGTGCAATCAAAGCAGTGATGGGATTTCTAGAGATAGACATATTCTGAATAAAATAAAAAAATACAAATATATTATTATTATATTTAGAAAAATAAATATCAAAGTTTCGGAAATTAAACGTGATGCATGAGCACAATTAAAACACATAAAATAAAGATTAATTTCCACGATAAAATTTTCTAACAATTAAAGTGCCGCCTTAGGGTCGATCAAATTAATTTTAGAGAATTTATAAGACATTCTTATCTTTATTGTTTAATACTTAAAATAACTCTTTATTTTCTCTTTTAAACATTAAAGTACCGCTTTGTTTGGTCAAGTTATGATTATCCACTCTCAAGCTTAATCATAACTTTGTGAGTGTAACCCATTATTTCGAAGTTCATGACTTAACTTAGGACATGCCACCTTAGGGTCGGTCAAGCCTAAAATACATCATTAGTTCCTATCTATATAAGAAATATAACCTTGCTATTGATATGTCCAGACACCTTCCTTAGGGGGACGAAAACAAAGCCGTCGCGAGGCGCTATTCATATCTCACGGTGTTATATTAATAATGGAGACCATGGGTTATGTTTGAGATATCAACCCTCTCCCACTCACTATTTTGAAATAAGTGTTTTTAACCTAATTAATTCCAAATTAATTATAGTTTCTTTAAACTTTATGAACACAATTAAAATTGGAAAGAAAGCGAGTTTCTAGGTCCATGTCCAATTTTAAATTACCAATCATGTTCATCTAAACTTTACTAAAACACTTTTTAAAATAAAGTTGGTTTAAAGAAATTAAGTCATAAAGACTTAAAAAAAAATTGGTGTGATATTTTACCAAGTTTTCAAAATAAAACTAAGTAATTTACATGCAATTGATTTCACAAAACAATTCATATAAACATATAGGACAATCATAATAATCATGTTTCTACTGATGAGATGCAAGATTATAACTGTGTGGGTTTTTATGTATGGCATACAATGCATGAACATGTTATCAATCACATTAACCACATGAAAATAATTATTTAAATAAATAAATAAGCAATAAATGTTGAACCGGGTGCTTTTGGGTATTTCTAATTTTACAACCACTTTATAAAATTAAAATAAATAAAATAAAATGCATTGATCTCCATCGGGCTTCTTTACTTTACTGTCGGTAGGATTTGTGGCATTGTTAGTCCAGAACAATAATAAGAAAACAATTTTCAAATTATTTTTGATTAATTAAAACAAACTTTTAAATAATCAATATTTTTCTTTTTCTTTTTAATTAAAACAACTTTTAATTAAATCTGAAATGAATTTAAATTAAAATCTGTTATTTTGTAAAAAGTAAATTTTAAATAAGATATTCAAAAAAGTTTGTTAAGACAACAAAAATATCTCATTATTTAAATATCAAATTTCAAAAATAGGATATTTAAACATTTTAAAATTAAAAAAAATAACAGATTAATTTCAGAAAAAAAAAAAAAAATTCTGGACCGACAAGCGGGGACACATGGCGTCAAAACGGGGTCGCCGGGCTCGGACCGTACGGACACGTCCGTACGGCGTCCGTACGACGTCGGGCAGCGGCTCGGAGGTTGGCCTCGGAGGTGCGGTGGCTGATTTCTGAATTCCGGGCTCCGTTCTGACTTTTGTGTGATCGGAATTACAATTTTATGGTATCAAAAACCAAATAAAATTACATAAATCCTATGCCCTTTAATGGCTTACACAATGATCTAATCATAAACAAATCCTAACCCAAAAACACCATATCATTAACGATTCAACATTCCCACGCATTCAATCACATTAAGCCATCCATTCATAAATAAATGCATAAAATTAAACCCACACAGATTCAATACATATATATGTGAAGATGGCTCTGGTACCATTTGTTGGTTTTTATTGATCAAATCAGAGATTATGCGCAGCGGAACAACAATCAAATTGTCAAATTAATCCCATAAGATTTCTAGATCTACTTCTTCACACTCATATATATATTGAATCAAGGACAAGAATAGAAACATTACCTCAGGTCCTTCCTTGCTGCTATCTTTTCGTATGGCTGAATCCTTGAGATCTCACACCAAGATCTTCCAAAATGTTCTCAGTCACCCAAAGAACGAGTGTGGGCTCGCTATACAAATAATAGGCAATAACTATTTATCAGATATTCTCAACACATGAGATCTGATAAAGTTTGGACCTAGGTTTTGTGTAGAGCAATGACCTTTGTTTTGTTACTGATCTTTTTCTCTGAGAGAATCCTAGATATTTTTCTATCCCTGAAAACTTACGTTCTGTGAAAACTGATATCCAATATTTAATAATATCCAATATATTAAAATATTTGTTATTTTAAACAAATTCAAAATAACTGATCAGTTATCAGATTTTTGTTTAAATAATAATATTTAAATCAAATCAAAATATCTCATTATTTATTTAATATTTAAATAACTAAAATTGTGGAATCAAGAGACCAAGTCTATCTCTTATGCGTGAAGCACAGTGCATGTGCACTGTGCCACACGTGTACCACATGCATGTGCATGCATGTGATTTTTCCCAATTTTTATTATTATTTAAATACCAAAAATCCCAAAAATAAATTAATTCAAAATTAATTATATTTTTGTTAAATCAAATAATTAATTAATTCTTAATTAATTAATTACACATAATTAAACAATAATTATGTTTGATACATAGAAAAATATTTTACTTATCACATAAGTCCTTTTTACCCATTTTTGTATTTGCCTTTGACAGTGATTGTTTGAGCCATTCTGGGGACCATGGACCTATAACATTAAGCTCCAATAAATTGAAACTAAATAATTAAACTCTTTAATTATAATAGTTAATTTATTAATTCTGATATTACTCCACTATAAATTCAGAATTGCACTCTTTATGTTATAGATATACTTTTACAGAAATCTTTTTCTTAAGTCGTCCATTGATATAACCATCTTACAATAGTTCAACCCTCTAATTAATTAGTTCATAAATTAGAATGGAAGAATTACCATTTAACCTTTCTAATTTATTTCTTATTCCTTAAGTACCATTAATTCACTAGTGAATAATTAATCTATAATCTAATTATAGATTTGAGCTCAAAATCATTCAGTTCCAGAATTAACCCTTAAGGGAACTAATATACGATATGTTAGGAAAGATTAGATTCCGTGTTGTTGATACATGTTCCCAGCCATCCATGATATTAAATCTCCAAAACAAAAGTCATTAGCCTCATTCTTTGAAGAGACCTTAACGAGTGAATCAAAAGATTTAATAAACATGAACAGGAGTTCATGAACACTCAGGATTTAGGTTGATCTATAAATGATCATCAGTTATGATATGAATTACAAATCTTCGTTGTTAAATGGTTTTTGGATAAAGACTTTAATTCATATCGGTCCATGTCATATATAATCATATTATATAAAGCACCTTTACTGAGATGTCTTTCCACATCAATAATCCGAATCTAGATTATTTGTATCATTATGATACTCAGTAAACCGTACTTACAACTCCAATTAAAGAATTCCATAACTTTAATTTGTCGTTGTTGACCATTTTTATTCATTCATGTGATCTTAATTCTCTCGTACTAATACAAGATCACATCCTCAATAATGAATATGGAATTTTTCTGATATTTACAAAATTATTCAAACAATAATTTAACAATCTAAATATGACAATAATAATAAACCATTGTATTTATTTATTCATAGAAAAAACAAATGTCTTTACATGCTTTTAGGACACACTCCTAACAGTATTTGCTTGGGGGTATCAAGATATGCCAGGGTTGGATCTAAATGTCACTGTACAGAGGTTGGCAGTATCGAAAGACGCTACCCCTGTAAAACAATCTCAAAGAAGAATTCGACCAGAGCTAATTCCCAAAATTGAGGCGAAAATTGACAAGTTAAGAAATTGCCAGTTTATTCGAGAAGTTAAGTATCCCATTTGACTCGCAAACATTGTCATTGTGATAAAGAAGAATGGGAAACTATGCATATGTGTAGACTACCGAGACCTTAATAGGGCTTGCCCAAAGGATGAATTCCCACTCCCCATCACTGAATTATTGGTAGACGCTACTACTAGTTTCGATGCTTTATCATTCATGGATGGGTTCTCTGGGTATAACCAAATCAATATGGCACCTAAAGATGAAGAGCTCACCGCTTTTCAAACACAAAAAGGCATATTTCGCTATAAAGTTATGCCATTTGGACTCAAGAATGCAGGGGCAACTTACCAAAAAGCAATGGCCACGATTTTCGAAGACATGCTTCACAATACTATTGAATGTTATGTTGATGATTTAGTGGTCAAAACAAAAGAAAGGAAAGATCATCTTGATGATGTAAAACGAGTCTTTGATAGACTTAGAAAACATCAACTCAAGATGAACCCTTTAAAATGTGCATTTGGGGTAGCATCGGGAAAATTCCTCGGGTTTATTGTTAGACATCGAGGAATTGAAATTGACCCTGAAAAAATAAAAGCAATTTTGGAAATGCCTCCCCCACGTAACTTACGTCAATTACGTGGCCTACAAGGAAGACTTGCATATATTCAAAGGTTCATTTCAAATCTTTCCGGCAGATGTCAACCTTTTTCGAGATTGATGCAGAAAAATATCCCATTCATATGGGATGAGGGATGCCAAAATGCTTTTGAAAGTATTAAGAAATACTTGTTACACCCACCAGTGTTGAGAGCTCCAATTATAGGAAAGACATTGATATTATATATCACATCACGTGACCGCTCTTTAGGGGCCTTGCTGGAACAAAACAATGAGGAGGGAAAAGAAGTTGCTCTTTACTACCTAAGTAGAACTTTAGTAGGGGCTGAACAAAGCTACCCTCCAATCGAGAAAGTGTGTTTGGCTTTCATTTTGCCGTCACAAAATTACGACATTATTTACTCTCACACTCTCTGACTTTAGTGTCAAAAGTTGATTCCTTAAGATATATCTTATCAAAGCCTGTATTGTCTGGATGGCTAGCCAAATGATCCATGATTTTGTCAAAATTTGAAATTAATTTTGTCCCGTAAAAAGCAATAAAAGGACAAGTGTTGGCTGATTTTCTAGCAGCACACCCAATTCTAGACAATATGGAGTTGCGAGAAGATCTTCCAGACGAAGAAGTTTTCACAGTCGAGACTTCATCATGGCAACTATTTTTTGATGGGGCAGCAAGAAACAGTGGGGAAGGTGCTGGTGTAACGACCCAAATTCGCTAATAAGGCTTAAGGGCCTTGATTAGTGTGCCAGGAGGGCATTAATGGAATAATTGTGATTTAATGAGTAATTATATGTCTAATAATGTTTATATGATAATTGGTTATATTATGTGGTAATATGATATGTGAGGTATTTGGGAACCACATTATTATGTGGCCAGGTTCGCTGAGCACGACTCAAGACGATTCTAGGGCCAGATAGTGGGAAAAGTCACAACGGGGCTTAAGATATGACTTTGGACAAGTCAGGGGTACTTTCTGATAGTGGGTAGCAATTTGGACTATTGGGTCATGAAAATAAATATATGGAGATATATTTGAGGTTAGAATGTCTAGGCGGGAATAATGGGGGATTTTACCATTTTGGCCTCGGGGACGGTTCCGGCACCCCGAACCTCGGGATTAACTTAATATGTGAGATAGACTTAAGGAAGCCTTTAGAAGAAAAACACAAACCGACTAAACACTTAGTCTCAGCTCTCTCTCTCACGCTTAAGGGAAAACAAAGGAAAGGAAAAGGAACACAGAAAACAGGGGAAACAAGTTGGGATTTCTGAGTTTGGTGGTGAGAATTTGGAGGTTTAGCTCAGGGGAAATCAATGAACTAAAGCAGGGATTAAGGTAAGCATCTAACTCTATTTTCTGTGGTTGAATTCTGAGTTCTAGCTGGGTTTTAGTTAAGTGCTGAAACAAGTAAAGTTTTGATGTTCTAAGGCAGAATTAAGAGGGAAAAACTTGGGAGCTTAGCTTGGCAATAGCTTGGTGAAGTGATTCTACAACAGAGGTAAGTTTTAACTCCAAGTTTAGAGGTTTTAAATTGGGTTTGAGTGGCTGGTTTGAGTGTTTGTAGCACTTGGGTTTCAGAAATGGAAAGGAGGAGATTAGAGTGTGTTAGGCTATGTTTTCTTGGGAATTATGTTGTTTAGATCATGATAAAGAAGTTGGGAATTAAATGGTTAAGAGTTGGGGAAGTTTTGGGATGGTTTAAGGTAAGGTTTTGAGCTTTGAAATGGTGTAAAAACTGAGTTCGAAGGGGAGGGTCGTGGCTCTGTTCTAGAGCGCTGCGGCCCTAGCATGTAAAGAAGCAAAGGGGGCTCGGCTAAGGGGCGCGCCGCGGCGCCCAAAGCAAGGGCCGCAGCGCGTATGTGGTTCAGTGAGGGAATAGGTTCTGATTTGGGGAAGGGCCGCGGCTAGGCTTTGGGGGCCGCAACCCTTGGTTGCACACTTGAGATTTTGAGGGTTTTAAGCACGGGTGAGTGGTCTAGTGTGCTCGGGTTTGGTTTCACCACCGTGCTTGGTGGAATTAGGAGTCCCGGGAGTTAGTTTTGTAACTGGAAACCTATATTTGAGTATTTATGAAACCCTATACTTTGGTTGTGGCTAGGTGATAAAAGCTTAGGCTCGGGAACGGATCGTGCTTGAGGGGCGTTGCTCGTAATTCGATAACCGTACAGACTAAAGGTAAGAAAACTGCACATGGTTGGATATATGTGATGGGACTAAGGGCTCCCTACTGTAGAAGCTTGAAAAGATGGTATTATGCCATGCAAACCATTTAGTGAACCAACAGCTTAAGGGTGCCAAGGGTCTCACTAGTGCACAGGGCGTGGCTCGGCCACTGGTAGCCGAGGACAGCTTAATATGCACTGAGCTTGGTTTAAGCGGGCCAGAGTCAGTGGGTTAAACAGAGGGTGCGGCCTAAGTCGTCGGCCCTGGGTATTATGTGATATGAATATTATGTGTGATAGAATGTATCCTGTATTGGACTGTATATGCTGAATATCTATTGTGGAATATCTGATGAATATACATGCTTACTGAGCTATTTGTCTGTTGTTGTTGTTTGAGTTATCTATGATGTTTTCTTGCTGGGCCTTGGCTCACGGGTGCTACGTGGTGCAGGTAAAGGCAAGGGCAAGTTAGATCAGCCCTGACTGGAGAGCTCAGCGAGCGGAATGTACATAGCCAGGTGCTCGGCCGCCACGGTTGAGGTCTAGGCAAGAACGTGGAACCTGAAGACTGTCTGTTTTGCCTTAGTATGGCTAGTGGTTACTCATGTACTTTTGGGAGTCTGTAAACTTTCTTTAACTTCATTTTTGTATGGGATCCCATGTTACTACAGTTTAAATATGTTAAAAGAATCTTTTAAGACCAAAACCTTTTTAACCTTAGATCCTACATGTTTAGTGACACGTTTTCAAATTAATGACTTGACTAGCAAGTCCAACACCTTTATAAGTACACAGTGTAACGGTCTTGACTGTCCAGGGCACTACAACTTGGTATCAGAACGTCCTAGGTTTAAGGGTTCCTGAAGATAGCTTGGATATGTACATTCGCTGCTGGAGGCAAGCTCAAGTCAGGGTTTGGTAATGTGTATATGTGTGCTTACGTGCTTATGTGCCTGTGATGAGCTATGTATGTTAATTTTCATTGAATTGCTAGGAAGCATGAGATACTGATAGGGCCTGGCCCTTGACTGCTGTGTGAGAATATTGAGGCATGTTTATCAACATTGCCGTGCATGAAAATAAGTATGTGGATGATTAATTTTCATTGGCTACCTGTGATTGATTATGTTCTATTTATGAGTTTTGGAGAAGTTATTACCCTGTCATTGTGGTCTGACTGCCGAGTTGATATTTGCATATTGACTTGGATAACTATGCGTCCAAGGAAATCTTCACGACTAGCCGACACTGGGTCCGGGACCAGGGGAAATGACCAGGGCCAGACACCTCCGCCAGTCCCTGAGAACTGGCAGCAGTTAATGGCTGAGATGCAGGCTCGACTACAGAGCCAAGATGAGCTGATTCGTATTCTGCAGCAGCAGGCTCCATCAGGGAGTGCTGCTCCTTCTTTACCACCTGCAGTGGTACCAGCTGTGCAGCCTGGGGAGGTTGTTAACAAGTGGGAATCGTTATATGAGCGGTTCAGGAAGCAGCAACCCCCAATCTTTGAGGGAGGACCAGATCTGTTGAAAGCCGAGCAGTGGCTAACTATGATTACAGTGATTCTGGATTTCATGAGAATAGAGGGGCAGGATAGAGTGGCCTGTGCCACTTATATGTTGAGGGAGGATGCCCGTATTTGGTGGGAAGTGGCATCGCAGACCAGGGAGGTTGCCACACTGACTTGGGAAGGTTTCAAGGATTTGTTTGGCCAGAAGTACTACAACATTGCTGTTAGGGCAGCAAAGGTCAATGAGTTTGTGAGTTTGGTACAGGGCAGTATGACTGTTACTGAGTATGCCCTGAAATTTGATAGGCTTGAGAAGTTTGCACCAGATCTTGTGCCTACTGATGCTGCTAGGCAAGATCGTTTTATCAGAGGGCTTAGTGCCATGATAGCCCGGGATGTTCAGATTACCACGGTACCTGAAGGAACAACTTATGCCAAGGCCATTGAGAGAGCTCTTATCGCAGAAGAAGCAGAGAATAAGATATGGAAGGAGAGTGCGGTAAGGCATGTGGGTCGCAGGGCGGTGCCTCTTTATTCAGGGACAGGTAGGGGCGGAGGCCCCAGTGACTTCAAGCGGAAGACTCCTGATACGTCGGCTGCTCCTAGTTCTGATAGGAGAGGTTGGGGTGGTCAGGGTGGCCGTCAGGGTGGCGGTGAGGCATGGCCGACCTATCCAGAGTGTCCGAGGTGTAGAAGACGCCATCTGGGCGAGTGCCGGGCCAAGGCATGTTTTGTTTATGGAGCGGTGGGGCATCTCAGGAAAGACTGCCCAACGGTGAAGAAAGGAGAAGCGGGAAAGGTGGATAGCTTGACTCTAGCTCGAGTATTCACCTTGACTGAGGCAGAGGCTGAGGTTAGTCCCTCAGTAGTGACAGGTCAGCTTTCTAGTGCTAGCTTTCCTTTTACAGTATTGATTGATTCTGGTGCTACACATTCTTTTGTTTCTAGTAAAGTGATTGATAGACTGTGTAGACCTAGTGAGTATCGGACTGCGGGGTTCGGAACTTTGTTGCCTACAGGGGAGCTGGTAGTCTCTAGGAGGTGGATTAGGGCACTGCCAGTGATGGTTGATGGTAGGGAACTTTCGGTGGATTTGATTGAATTAGATTTTGGAAACTTTGATATGATTCTAGGAATGGATTGGCTAGCTAGGTATGGGGCTACGATTGATTGTAGGAGGGAGATGGTTACTTTTGAGCTGGAGGGCGAGGACCCTTTTGTCTTTGTGGGTGCGGTGTCTGGACCCCGCATACCTATGATTTCAGCGTTGAGAGCCAGAGACCTGTTGCAGGGGGGATGCATAGGTTTTCTGGTTAGTGTGATGGATACCACCAGAGCTATGACGACAGGGCCGGGCAAGACCAGACTAGTGTGTGAGTTTTTGGATGTCTTCCCTGAGGATTTGCCAGGATTGCTGCCGCGTAGGGAGATACAGTTTGAGATTGAGTTGGCACCGGGAACAGAACCATTATCCAGGACACCATACAGGATGGCACCAGCAGAATTGAAAGAGTTGAAGATATAGCTACAAGAACTTCTGGATTTGGGGTTTATCAGGCCTAGCTACTCTCCATGGGGCGCACCGGTACTATTTGTTAAATAGAAGGACGGGACTCTGAGGATGTGCATCGATTACAGAGAATTGAACAAGCTGACTATTAAGAATAAGTATCCTCTGCCAAGGATTGATGATTTATTCGATCAGCTGCAAGGTAAGACGGTGTTCTCAAAGATTGATCTTCGATCTGGTTATCACCAGCTGAGGATCAAGGATGAGGATATACCAAAGACGGCTTTCCGGACGCGTTATGGGCATTACAAGTTCTTGGTCATGTCTTTTGGTTTGATCAATGCCCTAACATCTTTTATGGATCTGATGAACAGGGTGTTCAAGGACTTTTTGGACCAGTTCGTCATTGTCTTCATCGACAACATCTTGGTATACTCCAGTTCAGAGGCAGAGCATGAGCAGCATCTCCGACAGGTTTTACGGAGGTTAAGGGAGCATCAGTTATACGCCAAGTTTAAGAAGTGTGAGTTTTGGCTACCAGAGGTGACCTTTCTTGGACATATAGTTGGGGCATAAGGGATTAAGGTGGACCCATCCAAGGTAGAGGCGGTTAGAGATTGGCCGAGGCCGAGGAATGCCTCGGAAGTGCAGAGTTTCCTTGGGTTGGCTGGTTACTACAGGTGGATTGTAAAGGGGTTCTCGAAGATTTCTTCGCCGATGACAGAGTTGACAAGAAAGAATCAGAAGTTCGTCTGGTCAGAGAAGTGTGAGAATAACATCCAGGAATTGAAGCGACGACTTATCTCTGCGCCCGTGTTGAGTCTTCCTTCAGAGGAAGGGAAGTTCGTGGTTTACTGTGATGCATCGAGGTTGGGTTTAGGCTATGTGCTGATGCAGAATGAGAAAGTTATAGCAAATGCATCCCGACAGCTGAAGGAGTATGAGCAGAGGTATCCGACTCATGATTTGGAGTTAGCGGCAGTTATGTTTGCACTGAAGGTGTGGCGTCATTATCTGTATGGAGAGAAGTGCGAGATCTACATGGATCATAAGAGTCTGAAGTATTTCTTCATGCAGAAGGATCTGAATATGAGGCAGAGATGTTGGTTGGAGTTGGTTAAGGATTATGATTGTGATATCCTTTATCACCCTGGGAAAGCCAACGTGGTGGCAGATGCGTTGAGCCGGAGGGGCCCAGGACAGTTGTATAGTTCTACTCAGATCTCGAGAGAATTGGCTGATGAGATGATTAGGGCAAAGATAGAACTGGTGGTAGGCAAGTTAGCCGATATCACTTTGCAGTCGACCCTGTTGGAGCGGATCAAGGAGGGTCAGTTGGTGGATGTGCATTTGCAGGATAGTAGGCAGCATGCCTTAGCGGGGACAGCTAAGGATTATTCAGTTTTAGAGACAGGTTTACTCCGATATCAGGGACAGATATGTGTTCCGGCAGATGAGGGGATTAGGCGTGAGATATTGGATGAGTCCCACACTACGCCGTACTCACTTCATCCGGGTACCATGAAGATGTATCAAGATCTACGGACATTATTCTGGTGGCCCGGGATGAAGAAGGATGTAGTTGAGTATGTATCTAGATGTTTAACCTGTCAGCAGGTTAAGGCTGAGCATCAGCGACCAGCGGGATTGCTGCAGCCTTTGGGTATCCCAGAGTGGAAGTGGGAGGATATTACGATGGATTTCGTGGGAGGATTACCCAGGACAGTTGGACTTCATGACTCGGTGTGGGTGATAGTGGACAGGTACACCAAGTCAGCTCATTTTCTACCAGTGAGGTCAACTTATACTGTGGAACAGTATGCAGAGCTGTATGTGAGGGAGATAGTTCATCTCCATGGGGTTCCAAAGTTTATTGTGTCTGATCGAGACCCTATCTTTACCTCTAAGTTCTGGGGAGCTCTGCAAAGAGCCATGGGGACTCAGTTGAAGTTTAGCACAGCTTTTCATCCTCAAATGGATGGACAGTCTGAGAGGACGATCCAGGTACTGGAGGACATGCTTAGGGCATGTGTGATTGATTTTGAGGGTTCCTGGGGTAAGTATCTTCCCTTGCTTGAATTTTCATATAATAACAGTTATCAGTCCACGATTGGAGTGGCTCCGTATGAGATGTTATATGGAAGGAAGTGCAGATCGCCTATTCACTGGGATGAGATGGGTGAGAGAAGATATTTGGGGCCAGATATGGTTCAGAAGACTAATGAGGCCATTGAAGAGATTCGAGCTAGAATGCTTGCCTCGTAGAGTAGACAGAAAAGCTACGCTGATCCTAAGCGTAGGAACGTGGAGTTCCAGGTTGGGGACCACGTGTTTCTGCGAGTTTCACCGTTGAGGGGTGTGAGGAGGTTTGGGGTGAAGGGCAAGCTGAGCCCTCGGTTCGTTGGACCCTTTGAGATCCTAGAGAGGGTTGGGCAGGTGGCTTATAGGCTGGCCTTGCCACCGTCCTTATCAGGAGTTCATAACGTGTTTCACGTCTCTATGTTGCGGAAGTATGTTTCTGATACAACACATGTGCTGAGACATGAGGACTTGGAGCTGCAAGTAGATTTGTCCTATGAGGAGAGACCAGTTCAGATCTTGGATCGGAAGAAGAAGGTTCTGCGGAATAAGACGATTTCGTTAGTGAAAGTATTATGGAGGAATAGCAAGGTCGAGGAAGCGACCTGGGAGCTAGAGACGGCGATGCGGGATCAACATCCCGACTTATTCAGGTAAATTTCGGGGACGAAATTCTCATTAGGAGGGGATAGTTGTAACGACCCAAATTCGCTAATAAGGCTTAAGGGCCTTGATAAGTGTGCCAGGAGGGAATTAATGGAATAATTGTGATTTAATGAGTAATTATATGTCTAATAATGTTTATATGATATTTGGTTATATTATGTGGTAATATGATATGTGAGGTATGTGAGAACCACATTATTATGTGGACAGGTTCGCTGAGCACGACTCAAGACAATTCTAGGGCCAGATAGTGGGAAAAGTCACAACGGGGCTTAAGATATGACTTTGGACAAGTCAGGGGTACTTTCTGATAGCGGGTAGCAATTTGGACTATTGGGTCATGAAAATAAATATATGGAGATATATTTGAGGTTAGAATGTCTAGGCGGGAATAATGGGGGATTTTACCATTTTGGCCTCGGGGACGGTTCCGGCACCCCGAACCTCGGGATTAACTTAATATGTTAGATAGACTTAAGAAAGCCTTTAGAAGAAAAACACAAACCGACTAAACACTTAGTCTCAGCTCTCTCTCTCACGCTTAAGGGAAAACAAAGGAGAGGAAAAGGAACACAGAAAACATGGGAAACAAGTTGGGATTTCTGAGTTTGGTGGTGAGAATTTGGAGGTTTAGCTCAGGGGAAATCAAGGAACTAAAGTAGGGATTAAGGTAAGCATCTAATTCTATTTTCTGTGGTTGAATTCTGAGTTCTAGCTGGGTTTTAGTTAAGTGCTGAAACAAGTAAAGTTTTGATGTTCTAAGGCAGAATTAAGAAGGAAAAACTTGGAAGCTTAGCTTGTCAACAACTTGGTGAAGTGATTCTACAGCAGAGGTAAGTTTTAACTCCAAGTTTAGAGGTTTTAAATTGGGTTTGAGTGGCTGGTTTGAGTGTTTGTAGCACTTGGGTTTCAGAAATGGAAAGGAGGAGATTAGAGTGTGTTAGGCTGTGTTTTCTTGGGAATTATGTTGTTTAGATCATGCTAAAGAAGTTGGGAATTAATTGGTTAAGAGTTGGGGAAGTTTTGGGATGGTTTAAGGTAAGGTTTTGAGCTTTGAAATGGTGTAAAAACTGGGTTCGAAGGGGAGGGCCACGACTCTGTTCTAGAGCGTTGCGGCCCTAGCATGTAAAGAAGCCAAGGGGACTCGACCAAGGGGGCGCGCCGCGGCGCCCAAAGCAAGGGTCGCGGCGCGTGTGTGGTTCAGTGAGGGAATAGGTTCTGTTTTGGGGAAGGGCCGCGGCTAGGCTTTGGGGGCCGCAGCCCTTGGTTGCACACTTGAGATTTTGAGGGTTTTAAGCACGGGTGAGTGGTCTAGTGTGCTCGGGTTTGGTTTCACCACCGTGCTTGGTGGAATTAGGAGTCACGGGAGTTAGTTTTGTAACTGGAAACCTATATTTGAGTATTTATGAAACCCTATACTTTGGTTGTGGCTAGGTGATAAAAGCTTAGGCTCGGGAACGGATCGTGCTTGAGGGGCGTTGCTCGTAATTCGATAACCGTACAGACTAAAGGTAAGAAAACTGCACCTGGTTGGATATATGTGATGGGACTAAGGGCTCCCTACTGTAGAAGCTTGAAAAGATGGTATTATGCCATGCAAGCCATTTAGTGAACCAACAGCCTAAGGGTGCCAAGGGTCTCACTAGCGCATAGGGCGCGGCTCGGCCACTGGTAGCCGATGACAGCTTAATATGCACTGAGCTTGGTATAAGCAGGCCAGAGTCAGTGGGTTAAACAGAGGGTGCTGTTTAAGTCGTCGGCCCTGGGTATTATGTGATATGAATATTATGTGTGATAGAATGTATCCTGTATTGGACTGTATATGCTGAATATCTGTTGTGGAATATCTGATGAATATACATGCTTACTGAGCTATTTGTCTGTTATTGTTGTTTGAGTTATCTATGATGTTTTCTTGCTGGGCCTTGGCTCACGGGTGCTACGTGGTGCAGGTAAAGGCAAGGGCAAGTTAGATCAGCCCTGACTGGAGAGCTCAGCGAGCGGAATGTACATAGCCAGGTGCTTGGCCGCCACGGTTGAGGTTTAGTCAAGAACGTGGAACCTGAAGACTATCTGCTTTGCCTTAGTATGGCTAGTGGTTACTCATGTACTTTTGGGAGTCTGTAAACTTTCTTTAACTTCGTTTTTGTATCGGATCCCATGTTACTACAGTTTAAATATGTTAAAAGAATCTTTTAAGACCAAAACCTTTTTAACCTTAGATCCTACATGTTTAGTGACACGTTTTCAAATGAATGACTTGACTAGCAAGTCCAACACCTTTATAAGTACACAGTGTAACGGTCTTGGCTATCTAGGGCGTTATAGCTGGCATTGTCTTTGTGATGTCGTCGAGAGGCCTGATACATTACTCTTTTCATATTCTGGCTATATGCATCAATAATGTAGCAGAATACGAAGCATTTGCACTCAAAATGAAAATACAATCGTTGGAAGTATTTGGTGATTCGCTTTAGGTTATTAAACAAATGAGTGGCGAATTTGCAGTGAGGCATGAGAATTTAATCCCTTACCATGAAAAGGCTAAATACTTGCTTGCTCAATTTCAAGATATCATCCGAAATCATATCCCTAGATCAAAAAATGGTAAAGTTGATGCGTTAGCTAACTTAGCTGCATCGTTGACACTTCCTGAAGAAAGGGATATCCAAATTACAATAGGAGAACGCCATGTGCTACCTCAATCCACGGAAAGAGTTAAAGAGGAAAATACAGTCAACTTGATAACTTTCATGCACAATGCAAACGAAACTGACTGGCGCCAACCAATCAAAGACTACATCCAAAAGGGAGTATTGCCAGAAGACTTAAAAAAAAGAGTGGATGTAAGAAGAAGAGCGCCTCGATTTGTGATCTTTAATGACACATTATACAAATGCTCATTCGATGGGATATTGTTGAAATGTCTCTCAAAAGAAGAGACGACACAGGCACTTCAAGAAACTCATGCTGGTACATGTGGCGCTCATCAAGCTGGCCCAAAACTGTCAGCTCAATTAAAGCGGTTGGGTTACTATTGCCCTACTATGGTTCAAGATGCGATTAATTTCGCCAAATGCTATAAGTTATGCCAATTACATGGGGATTTCATCCACCAACCCCCTCAACCACTCCATCCTTCTATACTGTCATGGCCTTTCGAAACATGGGGAATGGACGTTATGGGTCCCTTTACACCACCTTCTTCCAAAGCCCACAAATACATCCTGGCCATTACAGATTACTTCTCCAAATGGGCTGAAGCTGTACCGTTAAAAGAAGTACAATCAAAGGATGTCGCGGATTTTATAAGGACTCACGTAATTTATCGATACAGGGTTCCTTAAAAAATTATCTCTGACAATGCCCTTTATTTCAAATGTAAGGCAATGGTCAAATTGATGGACAAGTACAAATTCAAGCACAGTTTTTTAGCTAGTTATAACCCGTCTTCAAATGGTCAAGCAGAAGCATTTAATAAGGTGTTATGAAAAATCATGAAGAAGACAGTGACAAAGAATAAGAGGGACTGAGACGAATGCCTCCCAGAAGCTTTGTGGGCTTATAGAACCACTGTAAGAACTGCGACTGGTTGTACACCTTATAACTTGGTGTTTGGGTCTGAAGTAGTTTTACCTTTGGCGGTTCAAATACCTTCATTAAGAATTGCTACTCAATTAATGACCCCAGATGAAAATGTGCAAGTCTGTCTAGCTGAGCTTGAAGTATTAGATGAAAAACAACTTGTTGTTCAACAAAAGCTCGAAATTTACCAAGCCCAGGTAGCTGGGGCATTCAACAAGAAAGTTAAATTCCGATCTTTTTCAGTTGGAGACCTAGTGCTTACTGTAAAAAGACCTGTTGTCATAACTAGAAGGATGAAAGGCAAATTTGAGGCAAAATGGGAATGACCGTATGTTGTCACTAAGGTCTTCCTAAGAGGGGCATATGAACTTTCAGATTCAGAAGGCCGATGAATTTACCCATGCGTTAACGAGAAGTTCATCAAAAAGTTCTACACTTAAACAAAAAGGTCTTTACCCAAGGTGTAGACTGCGCATTTAAAAGAAAGGAAAGTGTGCAATGAACTATGAAAGGCTTGATCCCACTCTGGGTACGTAGGCAATCTAGTTTATAACTAGGCCCAGCCACAAAAATAAAACAACTCATATTCCCCTTAAAAAAAAAAAAGAACTACGAATGGCTTGATCCCTTAAAAGGGTACGTAGGCAATTTAAACAAAAATTGGATGCAACCACAAAAATAAAAACAAAATATTCCTCCCTACAAAGGTATCAAAGTTCTAAAAGGTCTGAATGACAAAATATTATTAGTCCTCAAGGCTAATAAACAAAAAAAATAACAAAAACTAAAACTAAAACTAAAAGTTTTAGAAACAAAATGATTAGATCTTCAGACCATCTAGAGAAACAAAGTCAAAGCACCAAGTTTTTTCCAGAATTCTTCTTGTTGAACCTTGAGTGTCGTTTTTGCCCTTTCCGCTTCATAGCATTTTTCCACACCAGCTTGGTCCTTTGATTGACTTATCTCCTCAGCAAGATGTTGATGTTTCTTCAAAGAGTCATTAAGACTAGAAAGATCTTCTTCAAACGATGCTTTTTCAGCTTCAAACTTAGCTCGTCGTTGTTGTATGTCCAGTTCTGCTGCAATAATCTCTGCCTCCTCTGTTTTAAAATCTTCAAAGGCCCTTGTCTTGTTGGAGAAGGATATAGACACATGATTCATAGTTGCCGAATTGTCTTCATCACGACGAAGAAGGTCATGGATAAGAGATTCATCAAGGTTAAGGGCACTTTCAACAAGTTGGGTAGAAGCGACAAATTTTTCTTTTACCTCAAACGAATCATTGACAGAGTCAATAAACCATGTAATCTCTGCTGAGTTACATTTAGACTTCTCACAAATGGTACTCAATATGTCAATTTTTGAGTCCATTTCAGCACGATGTCTTGAAATATCATCTGCTAGCAAAGAAGAAGATAACAAACAGAGAATGTATTTCATGATATCAATCACAAACCTTTTGGTATACTCATTTAAATGGGAGTTGGTGATTGCTGAAGCTGACATTGTCGATACCGGACCTAGCAGAGGAATAGTTGGATGAGGAATAGGTGGATCTGGTGGAACAACGAGCTCTTGTGAAACAATTGGTTCTGCTGAAATAGCATCTCCAGGTGACACCCCATCATCAAACCAAATATGAACATGATCATCAGACCCATCAAAGTCAAAAAGTTCCTCAACTATGGAGCTAGAGGTGTCAAAGCAACCATCAGATGGCATGATCCCTAAATCCTGAGTATCTAGGAACGAAACACTTTCATTATGACTACGATCATCATGCTTTGCATGCTTTACTCTTTTGAAATATGGATCTAAAGTATCGTCACTATCTGATTCTCTGTCAGCATAACTAGCATTGGCGAAGTCATCAGTCTGGGAAGTACGTTTCACAAAAACCTCATCAAGGGTGGAGTAAATTTCACAGATGTCCTGGATTACGTACTTCGACTCGTCCTCTTCGTAGGGTTGTGTTAATTCTGTATATATCATCTTGACAGATCTCCCTAAGTACGGGAGGCTACTCATCACCCACCATGTACATTGACCTATACGAGTAATCTTAGGTTTATGAAAACGAATGTTGGTATTCCTCCTTAAAATCAAAACCCAAGCTTTGGCGATATCTTCTATTTCGCATTGCGTCCTCCTAGGGACACTCAAGCAAAAGTTCTTTGAGGGAACACCTTGGTCAAAACTAAATTGGCGAGCAAATCTGTTGGGATAATAAGGCTCCATATATATATATATATATCACTGCCAACTCTCACGGGTTATAAAGCAGAGCACATTGACATTAAAAATTCAAAATTTTCATCAGACAAACCTTCATTATCCATTCAGTCATGATCTTCCTCTGAAGGGAAATAATATGGTCGGTGAATAACATAATCCTCCCCCCTCAAAATATGTCTAGCCCTATTCAAAGTCTGGTATCTAGCAGGAACCCCAGCATATTTACTCAAATGAGGCAAACTGGGAGTAAGATCTCAACCACGATAAAGATCACGAAAGTGCTCAGCTAACCACCTCAACACATAATGCACAGGTAAAAAACCTTCACCTCGTTCTTGACTATGTAATGCAGAATTATATAAAGCACGATATATATAGCCCAAGATAGAAGGTGCAAGTGAAACTCTGACTCCATGTGCCATTACTGAAGCCATATAAAAAGATTCAGGTCTAATGTTTTGGACCGGGGTAGGAAAAACAAAGCGGCTTAGCCATAAATACAAGAATGCTGCAAGACCACCCTCTTTCGATACATTCAAGGGGATAAAACGAAGATCATAAACTTCACCAATGTTCTGCTGGCTAAATTTTCGAGAGGTCTTAACAGTTGAGTTCATTTTTACCCCTTCAAAGATAATTGGCCCTCGATAAAAAAATTCAATCCATTGCTTCCAGGATACACCCATACCCTTAGAACGATTATATGCACCCTTGTTTTTTAGGTAATCACATATTTGGGCATGGATTCTTAAAAGCTCCACAGTAGTGGAACAATATGTGTCATCACTCACCAACTTTTCATTAAGAGGGATGAACTCTTCATAAGGAACTCCTAAAATGGGCAAACCACTACTAACCTTCAAATCATATAAAGAAATACCCATCTCACCACTACTATGATGGAAGGTGTTAGACAAAGGACCCCGAAGTTCTGAAAAAGCTCTCCAAACATGAAAAACCCATAAGACAGGGTACCTGGACACAAAAATGGCACCGTAAAACCCAGCTTTGTTCAAAACGCTTTGGTGGTGGAGCAACACCTGTTCGGTCCACTCCATGAGGCACCGTATAAACTCGGCTCGCCCCCGAAAGACAAAATTGTTATTTGATTTCCTGTCCTTTAAATAATGATAAAGACCTGGAAAGAAATCTTCACTCACTTGGTAAGCCAAATCCCCATCCTCTTTATTATCAACATCTCCTAAGACATTTGCTCGAAAAATGGCACCGTAACCTCTAACACGGTGAACGGCGTTATCATCATCCGAAGAATGGTATCTCAAGTCCCCTGAACTGACAACCTCAATCTTAAAAAGAGAGATAGGATCCTGGTGGTTATTAGATGCCTGAACTTCTGTTAATGACATAGAACGATGATAACGTGGCCCAATCTTGACTTCTGTCCCAAATTCATCCGGTGCTCTTTGAGAGTCTAGAGCCCCAAACGTAAACATACTGCACAAGAATCAAAATGTAGTATGTCAAACTAAAGAATATAGAAAAAAATTCTCAAGCAAGGTACGTTTACATAAATGACACGCACTTGCTTGAGGGGGCATCTGTTGAACAAAAAAAAAGCAATAAATTATTTTTATTTTTAATATATAAAAATTTCCTTTATAATGCATTTAAAACATGAAAGGAATATTTAATTATTAAAATAATAATATATAAAAAAAAAGGGATGAGTCAGTCAAGATAAAAAAGCAAATAAAGGAGATATTTTCTCCACTTCCACCACTTTTACATTGAGTGGGTTTTTATAAAAATAAAAATAATAAAATAAAAGACTCTAAAAAGGGAGAGAGCAGAACAGTTACAGGATTTTTGTTTTGGGGCAAAGAAAATTGATACGCAAGAGTGAACCAGAAAAAAAATCCAAAAAAGAAAAACACTGCATATTCTAAAGTCTTCTTTCAAGCTTTACAAAGGTAAGTGAAGATTCATAAAATAGATCTATATCTTCTTCTTTTGACTCTTTTATTTTCAATCTATTGTGATTAAGAGTCATTCTAATATCTTTTGATTCACTAGACTTCAGAAAATAAGTTGATGTGATATATAATCAAAGGGGAATGGAAAAGACTAATATTTTTATGTTGCCAATTTCATCATGGATTCTTATATTTCTCTTTGATTCATTAGAGTTCAGAAAATAAGTCAACATGTGATACATAATCAAATAGAAAAATATGATTTTTTTCATGGTGTTATGCTGCCCGATTTATTGTAAATCTTTATGGTTTCCCTTTGGTTCACTAGACTTCCGAAAATAAGTCAATATGTGGTACATAACCAAAGGAAAGAATAAGAGATTTAAAGAAATTGTCATGCCGCCAAAATTATCACTAAGTGTGGGTTTTAATGAAAAATAATAAGAGCAATAGAAAACTTGGTTGAATAATTAAATACCTCCTAAAAGGAAAACACCCTGAGCCAAAAAGATGTAAAACTAACCCAGTCGATTGATCTATTCAACCAAATTCACTCTTTGATGAAACGAAAATTGCCGGCGTAAACCTCTCTATCAAAGTCAGATGTAAAATTAATGACTACGTATATATGCATATATATGTATATATTAACATGACTACGTATATATGCATATATATGTATATATTAACATTTGTGAAGAAGAGGAAATCATGATTCATGTATATGCGTATGCTATGATAAACAAAAATGTTGAATCATCGTGATAAAAGAAACAAAACAAAGAATTCTGACTCATTCGTGTCCAGTCGCATGCCTCTATTTCAAGAATTAACATGTATTATATATATTTAACTGTCAAATATATATATATCCGTATGTAATGTTCAATCATGGCATTAAGTTATATGTGATATATGCCTATTCATGGCATTGCTCACGTGAGCAATAAAAAGAGATGAGAGAATAGGTGGCTTACATTCAAGGTGTATGTAAAACTTTGTATCAAATCCCAAAGTCCCAAGAGAGTCCCACGACTAGCTGATTGAGGAAAGAAAAAAACTTGTGTATTGTAAAGAAGGGTCAAGAAGAAACCATAGTCATATATTTACATGTAATTGACTTTCTTATTAGTAAATAAATTTAAAAAAACTGCATATGTATATTAACAGTGAGACGTAAAACATAAATCTCAATATATATATATATATGTATTAATGTAAAGAACAAAGAATCTACTGTAATTACTCACTCGATGGTGATACGGAAGTATATGCATATGTGCATAAAAGAGAATTTACTCGGCACGAAGCCTTTCGTGGGTAATATGGTTTACTCGGTAACTAATGAGGGCCAATTTATATATCTCTTAATTTGTTTCTATACGCAGAAATTCAGGGGATATTATCTTAAGATGGTTCATGATATTTCGATTCCTTAATTTAAATCTAAAGTGAGATTTAAATTATATGATAGAGATATCGGATTTATCAAAATCGTATTCAAAAAACTGTTCTCACAATTCAATTCATAATTTAAATTTAAACTTGAATTATGAGACATGATCCGAATGAGACAAGTAATTATTCTTTTAGGATAATTAATTAAAATATCAGTCAAATAATCTCTTTATTTTAAAAATAAATAAATAAAGTGATTTCAAGACTAAATTTGTCACAAAGTGATAAAATTCCAAAGCCATACAAAATGGTATAAAATTCCAAATGAGCTCATCAAAATCAATTCAAATGATGAAATATCATTCCAAAATTTCAAAGTGGTCATTAACCTCACAAAATCTCAAAAATGGTAATTTTACCTCAAAATTAAAAGTGCACTAAAATTCAAAGCCATAATAAATGGTATCCCAAAAAGAGGCCATTCACCTCTTAACTTTAAAAGCATCACAAAGATGCTCTTCAACTACGTTTGACTTGATTCCTATAAAAGGACACGTAGACAACTTAGTTGCTGAAGCTATGTGCAGTCACAAAATACCACAAAATTCTCAAATATCAAACACGACTCTCAAAATTCCATAAAAGGTCATTTACCTTGGAATTTTTCCTAACTACCAAAACACTAAATGATTCCATGAACGGACATTTCACAGAATTTCACAAATCTCTAAAAATGCCATGAATTCCTATGAATGATCATTTACCGGAATTCGTCTACTCATTTTCCAAAATAACTAACTAGAACTACAAGTGACTTGATCCTTCATAAAGAAGGTATATAGGCAGCTCATTCAGTCAAATTTACTAACTGCAGTTGCAATTCCAAATTCTTCAAAATTTTCCCAAAATTACACAAGTACTTAATATCATCATAATTGGAATCAAAATGTATTCCTTTAAATAAAAAGGGCAGTAATTAAGAGGTTATTCTTATAATCTTAGATGAGTCGAACTCAAATTAATAAACTCTTATGCTATAAAATTGGTATAGGTAAAACTGTGTTTAACATTAATTTTAATATATTAAATTTGAAATTTTTATTTAACACTTTATTTGAATATTATTACCAAACAAAAAGAAAACTAGAAAAGTAGGACAATAAGATACATAGGGGGAATAAGTAATGATAGGTGCACCTAAAATATGTAACAAAAAAATATCAGTGAGTTTCAATTTTGATAAATGTGATTAGTTATGCTAAATTATCACATCAATATTTTGGTATATAATTTAAGTGCACATATCATATGAAAAGAACCTAAAAATATGAAATGGTATCTTTATATTAGTGAGAAGTGAGAAGTGCTAACAACAACCTCCTATTTCAATCTCTTAATTAATCTCTGCATCTGAAAACACATGTCAGAGTATTTTTTTTTCCAATTTTTTTTATGATGGTGTTCGTTGTATTTACAATACATTTACTGTAAATTTTCGAAAAATTCTGAATAGTTTACACTGTCGAAAACAAGTTTATATTTTTTTTTAACATTTGTAGTAAACTCGAATATCAAGAAATATCTAAAACTTTGTTTTTGACACTAAACTATTAAAAAAAATTGAAAATTTGTAGAAAGAATGTTGCAACTACAGCACACCGCAATGAAATTAAATTGGAAAAAAAATACTCGGAAGAAGTTGACTAAAAGGTTAAGGTTGACCATAGCATCTTTGTTGAATTCTTATTGGGGTATTATACTTCTTGTACATTCTCATTCCATCCCTTAACATTTTAATCGTTTTATACAATAAATTAATGACTAATCTCAAGTTGACTTTAGCCGTAGCCTGTTTCTCGAGGACTTTTTTTAAAAAATAAAAAAATAAAAATCTAAATGCAGACCTTAGTGTACCCCAATCATTGGGTAGCATGTACCATAAATACTCCATATCATTAATAAGATTTCTCTTACGTCTTGAAACTTTCCTATCTATCATCTTTATTCTTTTCTTTCTTAGAAATATTTGCTTCCAAACATGGGATCAGTTAATGAGTCAAGGAAACCTCACGTTGTTTGTGTCCCATATCCAGCACAAGGCCATGTTACCCCATGATGCAACTAGCCAAGCTTCTACACTCAAGAGGCTTCCATGTCACCTTTGTCAACACTGAGTTCAACCACAGGCGCTTGATCCGGTCCGGAGGTCCGGATTTTGTGAAGGGTCTTCCGAACTTCGGTTCGAGACCATACCCGATGGTTTGCCTTACATGGACAAGGATGCCACCCAAGATGTCCCGGCTCTATGCGATTCAACAAGGAAAAACTGTCGTGCTCCATTCAAAGAGCTGCTCTTGAAGCTCAACTCCTCAACTGATCAAGATCAAGTGCCTCCTGTTACATGCATAATTTCTGATGCAGTTATGAGCTTTGGTATCAAGGCTGGCGAGGAGTTGGGGATTCCAGAGATTCAGTTTTGGACTGCCTCTGCTTGTAACTTCATGGAATACCTGAGTTATACTCATACTGAGCTTATTAATAGAGCCATTATTCCTTTCAAAGGTATTTCGCACTTTCTTAAGACCTCACTTGATCGATGCTAATATATTTGTTATACCCAGATTTCGAGCCATAAGAATTGTGACATCGAAAGCTGGATTCGTAATATCTGGAACACGTCTGAAGTTTAGGCATCGAGCCTGCGAAGAAGAGACGACTTCAAAGATAGTAGCCTCGGGATACTCACAAGCTCGAAAGACAGACCCCAAAGTACATCTGTTCTCGGGATGGCCTCGGATTAGGACTCCGAGCCTGACACCCGTATGAGCTCGAAGTCATGTGATCTCGGGAAGATGCTATAGCTCGAAAGTCAATAAGATACCTAGGTGAATAGGGCCTTGGCGATATAAGATATTAACTTTGAATATCTTGGTGAGTCATCAACGAGAGACGCGGTCCACATTGATTGCTATATATCCCCTATAATCAAGAGATATTAATTGTTCAGTTATACGCCCACTGATTTTCATGGAACGTTTCCTTATATATAGGATTACAGGCTTTGAATGCCATTAAATTCATTTGCATATACAAAATAACTTCCCGAACTATGTGGGATAGTATTCTGAAATCTTCTCTATAAATAGAGAGGTCATGCACCATTGTAAATGACCGAATTTTTGTGATCTTGAGAGAAACTCTGGAGAATTCATCTTTGAAGAATTTTCAGAGATCATCTTAAGTTTAATAACAAAGACTCGTGGACTAGGCAGATTTAACTGCTGAACCACGTAAAAAATCTCGTTTGTGTTATCATATTTCTTTAAGCCATAACTGATTATTGTTTTCGTGCTCTTATTTCACTGTGGACGAAAAACGGCGTCAACAATATTTGTTCCAAGCTTAACTATAGTTACCTTGAATATTTTGTGTTTCTTTCATTTTTAGGGTATTGTCTTCTTTGATAATCTTACTTTAATTTATTGTATTAAACACCATGAGACTTACTTTGGTGGGTTTTCTCTTAAAATGGTTCATTTTATGGCAAAAATAAAGTACGTAGCTGGCTAGTTGTTAATTTTAAGGTAAGGTCAAAGATTGAATAAGTTTGGGACATGCAGTCCAAAAAGAACGGCAGGACGAATTGTCTTTGTATTTTTCCAAGCCACCGAATATAATTTTTGACTGGAAATGATAACATCTGTCACATGCAGAATGTTTATGGATATAGACAAAATACCATTTGACTAAATTTCAATAAAACGATTGCTATGTCTTATTGAAGTCGCATAAAGTTGAGTAATGCAACATATTAAGCAGGGGATGCTACGTGTAATGCTTTTCTTGTTTTGTTAAAATTCCATGTTTTCGAGCATATATACTCAATTTGTTATACAGATATTGATTGTATTACCCTTAAACTCTTGCAAATTATTCAAAAAATCTAGTTAGTAATTTAGGGGATAGGGATAGACCAGAATTTCTAAGTGAACACATTTCAAGGATAATCCTAATCTTTATGGACTTGAGAATTTGGATCATAAAAGAAGTTAAAATTTGTTTAAGATAATATACACCTCAAATATCCTTCATCATGTGTTTTCAGATGAAACGTTCATGCAGGATGCTACACTTGACACACCAGTAGACTGGATCCCAGGCATGAAAGACATCAGGCTAAAGGACTTTCCAAGCTTTATGAGAACACAATCTTCGGACGATATAATGTTCGATTTCATGGGATCAGAAGCAAGAAACTGTCTGAAATCCGCTGCAATTATCTTCAACACATTCGATGAATTCGAACACGAAGTGTTAGAAGCAATCTCAGCCAAGTTTCCCAACATCTACACAATTGGCCCCCTTCCTCTGCTCAGCAGGCATATCCCAGCTGACAATCAACTCAAGTCACTGAACTCAAGCTTATGGAAAGAAGACTCAACATGTCTAGATTGGCTTGACCAAAAAGAACCCAATTCAGTTGTCTTTGTCAATTCAGATGTTGTAATGGGGAGTGATTCAGTAGCTTTGCTAGAAGAATTTTTCAATGAGATTAAGGGTATAGAGGACTACTAGTAAGCTGGTGTCCACAGATAAAAGTGTTGGAACATCCATCAGTTGTGGTTTTCTTAACTCATTGTGGCTGGAACTCTACTATCGAAAGTGTTAGTGCTGGTGTGAGTGTAATGTGCTGGCCTTTCTTTGCTGATCAGCAAACAAATTGCCGGTATGCTTGCACCACATGGGGGATAGGGATGGAGGTCAACAATGATGTCAAGTGCCATCAAGTTGCGGCGCTTGTGAAGGAGATGATGGAAGGAGATGAGGGGATCAAATTGAGAGAAAAGGCTTTGGAGTGGAAGAGCAAGGCTGTTGAAGCTACTGATACTGGAGGTTCATCTTATAACTCTTTTGATAGATTTTTTAAGGAGAGGCTCTCAATGTTTGAGTGTGATTGTGTTGTGTTTAACAAAAGATCCATTATTAAAATATGGAACATGTACCTTCGTTTGCTCTTATGTTGAATTTACTGAAAGAATAAGATTTTATATTTTTTACTTAGTCTCGTGAAACTATGGCTGCGTTTGGTGGTGCGTAGAATTTTAATACAGTTGATTGATATTAAATTATTTAAACATTAAAATTTATTTTACATATTTAGTTTATTTGTAAAATGATTTAAAGAAAAGTTTTTAAGTGATTGAAATAAGACCATTATTTTTTAATCAAATGAGACTGTTGGAAAGATTTGGACCATTTACTTCAATGTAAAATTAGCACTAAACATGAAATAAAGATAAATAAATTTTATCTATCTTACATCTAGTCTCGTACCTGGAGCCATCTGAACTTAATTTTCAAGTTATCCATTTAATTTCCTTCGAACTTGTTTGGTACAATAGAAAAGATCCTGGAATAGAATTTCTATGTAAAGTACGAGTAATGATATGTGCCATGAGCTAGCAAATTGGCTAAATATGACACGTGTCAGTACTCCAATCTAGTAGGTTAGAAATAAAATGATATTAGATGGTCATGATCATGTTACTCGCATGCAAAGGACAATAATAAAGAATGATCAAGTACAAAATAAATCATCGATCCACAATAAACTAGAGCATATTAAAGAGAGCCAGCTAAGGAGGAGTTGATCTTCATGGATATCACAAAAAATAAATTGCATATAACTTAAAAGACTATTAGTAATTGAATAATTGAATGGCATAGAAGACCTACCTGATTGATTCATTGAGATAATGTAAGTTGATAGTACAATACTATATACTAAGTCTTCCTTCTTAGATTTCTATTTCCAAAGCAGATTATTAATTCATACAATTGTGATGAGACAATACATATTTATAGAGTTAAGGAGGGGACCTAGCGACGAATCCTTAGTTGGACTGAGCCACCTTATCAAAGTCTTCAGTTAATTAGAAAACTCACATTTCTGCTTAAACTAGACTACTATCGATGTTAAACCCATTAATCAAGATAATTACTAAGGGGCACTACTGGTGCCCAACACCACAAGAATGTGACATCTATTGGTGCAATCAATTATCGGGTCCCACATATTTGAATTTTATAAGTATTATGAGGTATCGCAAACCAATTATTAGGTGTCACCTCATGTAGTGTTGGACATCTTAAGGTGTCAAATAGCAACACTCATTAATCAAAGATCACATAAAATTGCATGGGCTAAATAGACAAATAACTATTCATCAACCTATATTTTAATAAAACAATTGATTTTTTTTCATATTTATGGCTTTTCTTTGGTTGATTTACAAAAATATAGACATTTAATTTTTTTTATTTTTTATGATTTTTTTGATTTGGAAGTTTGTAATTATGAGATTTTATTTCCTATAAATTTGAAAAAATATATGATTATGCCATATTTATAATGATAATTATGTTTTCTTGGGTAATTTTGTCTTTTTCTTCTGCAATTTTTTAATTTTTTTCCTTTCATTTTTTAATTTTTTTCTAGCTTTCTATTTCCTTCTTTTTTTTCCTTTTTTTTCTGTCTATTTTTTGCTTCTCTTTCTTCTGCCATGTTTATTCTTCTTCGTATTTTTTTCTTTCAATTTTTCATTTCTCTCCCTTATTTTTTTCCGTTCATATTTTTTTTCTTTCATTTTTCTTTATATTTATTTAGTTTTGTTTCCTCCATTTTTTTCCTTCATATTTATATATATATATTTTCAGTTTTCTTTCTTTTTCCTTCTATTTTTTTTTTTCATTTTTTACTTCAGTTTTTTCTTCTTCTTTCTTCTTACTCATTTTCCTTCCATTTTATTTTTTCTATTTTTTTCACATATACATTAATATTACATAATTATTTTACTATTTCATTAATTATTATTGTACCTTTTTAGTATTTTTTTTCTACTATATATAAAAAACATCAAATCAATTTTTTTAGCCTTTTCTTTTTAAAGTAACCCTGATATAAACATCAAAATTTGAAAAAAAAAATAGATATAAAAACGTGAATGAGTAACTAGTTACCTTTATGAGAACATTCAAATCTAGAAAGAAAAAAAACTGATATAAAAACGTAAATGGGTAACCAATTACCCTAATGAGAACATCCAAATCTAGAAGAAAAAAATAGATATGAAAATTTGAATGGGTAACGAGTAACTCTGATAGGAACATCCAAATTTGGGAAGAAAAAAAATAGATATGAAAATGTGAATGAATAACCAGTTACCTTGATGAGAACATTCACTTCTGAAACTATATATATGATATAAAAACGAGAACGAGTAACTAGTTACCTTGGTGTGAACATCCAAATATGGAAAAAAAAACCATATATGTAAATGTGAATGTAATTAGTTACTTAACCAGACAAAGAAAAAAAATAGTCACGATAGAAGAAAAAGCTAGAACAAAAAAGCTGATTTTATTTTTTTAAATATAGTAAAAAAAATAAGTACAATAATAAAAACGATAACAAATAATGAAATAATTTGAGTTGAAGGTGTGACGACTGATTAAGAGGCTCTCTCCAAAAAGGAGGAGAAAGAAGATGTCATAGAGAAGAGAAGTTGAAGAGATGAAAACTGAAAATGGTAAAGTAAAAATGTATTTGTGCTTTTGAATTGTAACATTAAATTACGAAATAAATATTAAACAATATAAAAATAATAAAATAGATTAAGCTTTCTTTTTAAAATACTAAACTAATATTGTCTAATAAAATAAACAATCAAATTAAAAGGGATATTATATTTGCACCCCACAATTTGATTAAGAAATCAAAATTTTTTATTAAAAATTAATATATACTATAGGGATATTGGCGGCGATAATACCCAACTTTTTACAAAAGTTATACTTTAATACCTAAATTTTTTTTGTTGGTAATAATACATAAATCTACAATTTTGGTGCAACCGTTAGCACTCATCATTAACTGCCCGTTCAGTAGTTAAATCCACGTGACACGTTTTTATACTCGTAAATTTAGGTATTAAAGTGTAACTTTATAAATGATTTGAGTATTATCGCCACCAATATCCCTAAATTCTTTAAATACTATAAAAATCATTTTTAATTTTAAAAATTTAAAAGATTATTAGAAAGTAATTAATAAAACTAAAATATGCAAATTCGAAACAACCTAAATTAAAATTGGAACTCAAAATCATCTCAAAATCTATATTATTAATTAGTTTTTAACAATCTTTTAGATTTTTTTGAAATTTAAAATGATTTTTATAATATTTAAAGAATTAAATAATTTAGTCTAAAATCATCTCAAAATCAATATGTGCCACGTGGATACTTAATGCACAATTCACGGTGAGTACTAACAGTTGCAAAAAAATTATAAATTTAGGTATTACCGCAAAAGAAAAGAAATTAAAGTGTAACTTTTGAAAAGATTTAGGTATTATCGCCGTCAATTAAACTAATAAAAATGTACCAAGTGGATACTTAATGGACAGTTAACGGTGAGTACTAACAGATGCACAAAAATTATAGATTTAGGTATTATTATCGGAAAATAAATTTGGGTATAAAAGTGCAGCTTTTGAAAAATTTTGGGTATTATTGCCGCCAATATCCCTATACTATATATATTGTTTTTCAATTTATGCTCACATTTTTCTATTGTTTTTCTTTTTCGTATTCTAAAAATACATATAAATAATATATATTTTAAATAAAAATTAAAAATATATACATATATTAAAACATGTTAAAAATAAGAGTTTAATTTCTAAAATATTATACATTATTTAAAAAATATGAAAAAAAGTTGGATAAATTTTTTGAAATTAACGAAAATAAAGAATTAAAGAATGTGAAAAAAAATATTGAGCAAAAATGTTAAAAAGTATATTAAAAATTAATTTTATTTAATTATTGGGGTGCATATATATAGATATATATATTCTTGGGCTGCAAATAGAAATACGCAATAAAAAAATACTGAAATGACTAAAATAACTTCATAAATTAAATAAACTTAGTTAAGAGTAAAAATATAACATAAACTAACTTTTATACAAAAATATGATAAAAACAAAGTCCATAAATTTGAAAATTCTAAAAAAAAAACCATAAAATAAGTATTTTGAAAAAAAACCATATTTTTTTTAAATTTGTTAAAAAAAGCCATAAAATATGTAATTTCCTCATAAAACTATTTAAACATTAATGTAAGCCCATTAATATTTTGACATTCTCTTATTTGGGCTACATTAATTTTTTTAATGTATATATATATGGAAGACTTCTCAATGGTTACTACCCATAGACGGGTACTAACAATTATGATGATGTGAGAACATAGTAACTTGATATAGCAAGTCAACAACATGTAATATTTTTTTTCTCGTTAATTTTGAATTTAGTTATTATTTTTTTGCCATAATTAATGTTGTTTCCAACCAATGAGAGACACTAGCTGTATTTAGAATTTGACATGCATTTTAAAAATTAAAAGTTTGCAATATTATATTTTCATAATAAATACACGTTTCATTAGGTAACCCTTCCAAAATTTTGAAAAAATAAAAAATTATTTTTAGAAATATTAAGGAACAACTATAAATATGGACCATTAATCTTAATCCAATGGTTAATATTAAAGTAACCATTCATGAGTAGTAACCATTAAAAGTGCACCTACATATATATTTATATATATATATATATCAAAATAACTTTATTTATATAAAACCACTCATGAGTTGGATACCAAAACAAAACAACTTTGTGGCCACTTTATAATAAACAATAGTTTTTTGATAGCATCTAAAATAACCGCTCCTATTTAATATTTGATATTGAACTACGACAATCACTTTGCTTTCTAATCAACAAAAGACATTCATAATCACAAATACCAAAATATTAAATCAACATGGCTAATAAGTCTAGTAGTGTGGTAAAGAATTATGTACAATGTGTGATCAATAATATAACAGAATCTCCTTATCAATCCTAGATTTCACTGATACCGTGATGCTAATAAATAAGCCAGTGAAATTACATACTACTGATTAATAAATAAGTCAGTGTAATATCATTAAATTTGGTTAAGAAATAAGACAATATGATGTCCTTGTCATTAAGCTAATAAGCTCAAATGATGATAAACACAATATTATCAACCACATGCTTTCATTTCAATATTCTCGATAATATAACAAAACATAAATGAAAGCATAAAAATTAAATAATAAAAAAAAATATTGAAACACAAAGCAATCTATGTAGTTCATAATTTCAATAAGAAAATTAAAAATAATCATATATTCTAGTTGAACAATAGTTTTATGAAGAACAAGAATAAAGCAAACTCTCTCACTCACACAACCAAAGTGAAGAGTTTTTGGGATCACCAACTTGAACAAGATTTACAACATTTGTCCAGAAGCTTATTTCCCCCTATCTCAAGTACTAAGGGAACTCTCACAAATGAAATAACTTTCTGGAATAAATAAACATTTATGGTGAATTTCTAGCCAAGTGCTCTAGTGGATAAAAATTGATGTGTATTGCAAGTGAGCAATAGACTCCTATTTATAGAGTTTTGAGACACCTTTTGAATTTCAAATTCTACCAACCCCCATGCTTGTTATGAATGTTGAATTGGATGCACTACAACAATTTTACTTTTAATGACTCTCTATAATGACTTACACCAATGGTGTAAGTCATTAAAAGTATTCAGGGATATTTAAAGTCTAATGGTGTAAGTCATTAAAAGTTATTGTTGATGACTACCAAGGTAAGTCATTAAAAGTGGTGGGAGACGTTAATTGAAAAATATGAATATAAAATTATTTATTTATAAAATATCAGACTTGTAAGAGCATCTGACGTCTCCCCTGGGGAGACGTGCCACATGGGACGTCTCCCCAGGGGAGACGTTAGATGTCTGGCACGTCTTCCCAGGGAAGACGTTAAATGTTTGGCCTAATATATATATTCAGCCTTTCTTTCTTCTTCCACGAGCGCATGAACCAGAGGCGGAGAAGGGCGATTTTCTGGGCGATTTCAGGGCAATTTTTTTGATGATTTTGGCCGATTTTAGGCTATAAAGTCTCATTTGAGGTAAGTTTTTATTATTTATAAGTGTTGTATAATAGTTAGGATAATTTTCATGCTTATTGTCTCTAGTTATTAAGGAATTGATATTGGGATTTTAAGGTTTATGAGTTGCGGTTTTGGGTGATTTTTGGCTCAACAAAGTGGATTTAAAGCATATTTGATGTAGGATTTCAAGATTAAACAATGTATTATAGTTAGAATGGTATAAAAAATTATTTTTGTGCATTTTTTTAATATGATTTGTGGGTTTTATTAGAAATATTAGTTTAAAGTATGAAAAATAATTTTTATGTATATTTGAGATACTATATTGTTTAATTTTAAGATGATACCACATTATTTACTATTTTTAATTTTTTATTACTATTTAATCCGAAAATTATACATTTTTTAATTAATTTTTAATGTTTGTTAAGTATATATATGTAAATATGTTTTGCTAAAATGTATTTAATAATTGTCTAAAGTAAGAAAAATAATTTAATTTGAATTTTACATACAAAATAGTAATTCAAGTTTATAATGTTTATAATTTTTTTTAATTTATATTATTATTTAATTAGAAAATTATATATATTTGTAATCTTTATTAAAATTTAAGTAGGTTATTTATATATAGTTATGTTATTTTATTGATTTAGTAATCTTTTATTAATTAATTAATTAAAAATTTTAAGTTGTGGTTTTAACTGAGATTTTTGCTTTAAATTTTCGATTTCAAGCACACATTTGAGGTTTTAAAGTTTCTAAAATTTCAATAATAAATTATTGTTAATCTAATTATTTAATGAAGTTTGTTTATTAATATTTTATTTATTAATTAATTTAGTTTTGTAGGTTGTGAATTTAATAGCAAAGTGAAGTAAATTTGTTAGCAAGGACTATTAATTGCAAGTGGTACATACATTATCTTCTTTCTTGTTTTAGTATTATTAAACTTTTGTTAGAGGGGTTTAAATATCTTAAATATTCATCCATAGTGAAGTAGGTTCTGAGATTAAAATTGTGTGTTTCGGTGATAACAGAATGTTGAGAACTGTGTGTTTTAGTGAAGTAGGTTCTGGAAAATTTGTTTGTGTGCTGCGGAGCTATAAGGAAGAAACTTATTGTGTGTTATTTGAATTTTTTGACTTGTTGTTCACAGATGGTTAGATTACTATTATAGGGGAAATGCTGCTCGATTTTGTCTAGAATTATGTATTTTATTATTCTATTATCATATTTGTATTGTGTTGTGCTTATTCGATTGGATTTGATTAGATTGACAGATGGTTAAGTTACTAATATAGGGGAAATGCTGCCCAATTTTTCGTATGCTTATTTAGTATTTTTTTTAGTTTAATTTTTCATAGACATAGTTAACAATTTATTTATTATTAAAGTATATATAATTAAATAATAATTAACTAATATATTTTACTTTGTATTTTTTTGTAGCTAAACACTACGCCATATACACCAGCACATATTAATGAACTGCGACAACACTGGGCGAACCATATGCTACCGATAATTCAAGGTCATCGTCCCACATATTAGGTTTTTTTTTACATTTTATTTCTTACCATATGTCTAGCTAGCTAGAGTAATATTTGTTAATTTTGTATGTTTAACAACAAATATTACAATTTTGTATATTTAGCTAGCAAAAACATATTATATACACATTTCGGTTTTATTAATGAAAATTCACAATTTAAATTTGCATATAATTTAAATTTTTTAATTAATATATTTAATTCTATTTCAAAAAAAAATTAATATATTTAATTCTATTAATTAATATACTGAAAATAATTATTTAATTGTTTTTTTTTAAAAATTACAAAAACCAATGACGTCTCCCAGGGGGAGACGTTGGAAGTCTACAAAGTCTCCCCATGGGAGACGTCATATGGCCACTTTAGATGGCTCCTGCAACAACGTCTCCCCTAGGGGGAGACATTAAATGTCTACAATGTCTCCCCCATATAGCCATTAAATGTCTATTTTGTTGTAGTGATGTTTATGGAATTAAAAAGGAGTTTTGGGAGTTACATGAGTTGTTAGAACCGTTCAAAGTGGAAATGGAAAAATGGTTTTGGCTATCAGCCTCACTGGCCGCAGCCAGAGCCATTACTAGTCGGGCCCGTGAGCCTATGTTCCACAAGTCGTGGCCAGGAACACTAGTGGACGCGGCCACAACCCATTTTCAATACATATTTTTGTGAGATTTTCCAAATGGTTCTAAACTCTTCCCACATGACTTTGTAACCCCCAAACACATTATGAGGGTTTAAATCATGTCTCTAACAGCCATATCACTTATGACTTTGACAAATTCAAATAAAAAAGTGTAACATCAAATCTACACATTATTGGGTAATATTTGAGACTTACAAATTTGTAACTATTTTCTAACCCCAATTATGTTACACATTTGGATATTCACATTATCCAAAAATGTAACTCTCATATATATTAAGTTACAATATGTGACACTATTTATCACATTTATTTAATCTAAACATTATATTATAAATAATATAACATCCCCCCACTAGATTCAATAGTTCACTATTGTAACCCTTATTTAATCAATCAACATTATATTTAAAAATATAACATTTCCTCCACTTGATTAAATAATAACTCTCTCATATAGAAGCCATTGCATTTGTGCATAAAGTAAAGTATTCTTCAACTTGAACTTTACTATAGTGTAATTATCCCAAAGTTTGTTGAAAATTTGGTTGCACTAGGCATTGAACCAACTTTCCATAATAACAAACCGGTGATAACATACCTTTGTTATGCTCACTTGAGACCTCTTAGTCTTGTTTTGCACCGTTAATGGCCATGTGCAATTTCCATTCATGGACGTTCTTGAGAATACTCTCAATTCTCATGAGAGGCGGCACCACCCCTAGGTCCATATTGGTAGAACTCTTACAGTATTTTTGTTATCATAAAATACTTGTTTTCTGAAGACTGGGTTCTATTAAAAAACCTCTTGGTTTTAACCCTCAAATGGGTAACTCACAAGTGCTCATATCTCATATGGGACTATTTTGAGTACAACTAATATCACTTGATTGACTTGTTATTACCTATTGAACCTAACACTAGTTAAGTAATTAGTATTAAGATAAGTTACCATCAATCGTGAATCTCTTTAGGGAGTTTAAGTCCCATCCCTTGAGATGAGGTAGCCACTAAATTTCTCGTTAGTGGCTCAGTAAAAAGATCCTCCAAGTTTTCACTTGATCTCACATAGGATATTGAGATGGCTCCTCTTTGAAACAATTCTCTTATGTATCTGTGTCTTATACTAATGTGTCTAGACTTCCCATTATACACTCTATTGTATGCTCTAGCCAATGTTGTTTGCCTATCACAATATATCGATATAGTGGAAACATTCTCTTTGATTAGGGATATCTCCATCAAAAGCTTAACCATTCGTCCTTTTTGCCGATAGCAGCTAGAGCTATGAACTCTACTGCCATAGTAATATGAGATATACAGGTTTGTTTTTTGGAACCCCAAGAAATTGCACCCCCACCAAGTGTAAATACCCAACCAGTGGTGGACAAGTAGCCCCCTAGATTGGATATCCAACTTGCATCTGTATACCCTTCTAAGATTGAAGGAAATTTGGAGTAGTGAAGGCTTAGTCCTTTGGTTTTCTTAAGATAACCTAAGACTCTTCCAATAGCCTTCCAGTGATCTACACTTGGATTACTTGTAAACCTACTAAGTTTACTCACCACAAAAGCTATATCAGTTCTAGTACACTGAGCGGCGTACATAAGACTCCCTATAACACTTGCATACTCCAATTGAGTCACCGCTCTTCCTTTATTCTTCTCTAGTTTTACACTATGGTCAAATGGAGAATTGACATCTTTAACCTTGAGATGGTTAAATTTGTTCAATACTTTCTTAATATAGTGGGCATACCCCAATGCGAAACCCCCAGTATTTTTCTTCACTTTGATACCAAGTATGGTGTCAACTTCTCCAAGATCTTTCATCTTGAAGATTGATGATAGAAACCTCTTCATTTCTACTATCCCTTTCATGTTATCACTTAGGATAAGCATGTCTTCCACATATAGACAAACAATGATCCCATATCATTTACAAGTTTTGGAATACAAACACTTGTCTCCATTGTTATGTCTAAACCCATTTGACATGATGGCTTGATCAAATTTCACATGTCATTGATTTGGAGCTTGTTTCAATCCATATAAGGATTTTATAAGTCAACACACTTTATGTTCATACTTTGGTAGGACAAAACCTTTGGGTTGTTCCATATAGAGCTCCTCATTGAGGTCATCATTAAGGAATGTCATCTAGACATCCATTTGATGAACATACAAGATGTGTATAGAAGTCAAAGCAAACAAAATTCTTATAGAAGTTGTTCCTGCAACAGGCGCATAGGTATCGAAATAATCGATATCCTCATTTTGCCTAAAACCTTAAGCTACTAATCCAACTTTAAAGGTTTGGATAGTGTCGTCAATGTAGTATTTTCTCCTAAATTCCCACTTACACCCAATTTTCTTAGACCCCGGTGGGAGATCTACCAATTCCCAAGTGTTGTAGGAAAGAATGGAATCCATCTCATCATTGATGGATTTTTCCAAAATGCACTATCTCTAGATTGCATGGCTTCTTTATAAGTCTTAGGATCATCCTCAACGAGAAGTACAATTGGAATTTTTCTTTATGACTTCTTCTCTATTTCCTTCTACCATGTAGAATGAAATTCGTTGAGAATCTATCTGATCCAATCCTATACTTTTATCTTTTCTAACCCTTTGACTTCTTCTAAGTTCAATGGGTTGCTCTAAGTTCCTTTGAGAATTCTCCCCTTGAGAATTATTTTTGGAAATAGATGCTTGAGAATTGTTCTCATACAACAATTTCTCCTTTAGAGAGTTTGAAGCTTGAGAATTGTTTTCACATAACATGTTCTCAAAAAATTCAACTTCCCTAGATTCTATCATAACATTAGAATCTAGGTCTAATAGCCTATAAGCTTTACTATTGTTGGCATAACCAACAAAAAGCACACTTTATGGCTCTTGCACCTAACTTTGTTCTATTAGATTTGTTTTTCTTACAATATGCAAGACACCCCCACACTTTGAAGTACCCTATATTGGGTTTTCTTCCTTTCCATAACTCATATGGAGATGTCTCATTTTTCTTCATCAGTATTCGATTAAGAATGTTACAAGCAGCTAACAACGCTTCACCCCATAAGTTGAAGTTCAACTTAGAAAACACCAACATAGAATTTATCATCTTTAGATAAGTCCTATTTTTCCTTTCGGCAACACCATTGTGTTGTAATGTATAAGGTGCGGTGCACTCGTGAATTGTGTCATTTTCTTCACAAAAAGCATTGAATTCATTAGAGAAGTACTCACCTCCCCTATCACTTCTTAGCACCTTAATCTTTTTATTATGTTGATTTTCAACTTCTAATTTATAAACTTTAAAAGCATCAAAAGTCTCATATTTATGCTTTAAAAGAAACACATAGGTATATCTACTAAAATCATTTATAAAAGAAAGAAAATACATTTGACCACCTCTAGTCAAAACACCATTTAATTCACAAAGATCACTATGGATTAGATCAAGTAAATTAGAAGATCTTTCTACACTAGGAAGTGGTTTCTTTATCATTTTTGCTTTAACACATATTTCACATTTTCCATAGTTTTTTATATTGCATGCAATCATACCACATTTTACTACTCTTTTCATGGTCGGAAAACCTATATGAGATAGTCTAAGATGCCATAAAAATAAAGAATCATACTCAACAATATAAGCGGAATTAGAATTTTTATTGACAACATTGAAAGTTACATCATTGGTGTACAACTTAACCATACCCTTTCAAGAGTATCCTTTTCCCAAAATTAATTGGACTTGGTAAGAATAATTTTACCAGACTCAAAAATGGCCTTAATGCCGGGTTTGCCAAGAAAATCTCCACTTACCAAATTTCTACTCATTTCGGGAACATAAAGCACATTCACTAGTATGACTTTCTTGTCGGAGGTGAAAAATACTTCAATGGTACCTTTGCCAAGTACATTGGATTAGCCCTAATTCCCCACTTGAATCTTATGGTTGCCCTTTGACTCTTCAAAGGTCTTGAACAATGACTTGTCATAGGTGACATGGATGGTGGCACGTGTGTCATACCACCACCCTTTCACCTTGCCTTGGACCACATTCACCTCACTAAGGGCAACAACTATATTCTCCTCTCAAGTTGCATTCACCTTAGGTCCTTGTTGGTCTTCTCTATGCCTACACTCTCTAGCATAGTGACCATTTTTCCCACACATAAAGCAAGGACCTTTCTCGCCCTCAAACTTGTTTGAGTTGTTGACGCAGTTTTTCGCCAACAGTGTATGAAAAAATTAAACAGGTAGATTAGTGCTATTTTATAAATTGTAATGAAGTAAAAAAACACTCTCTCGAACACACACAACTTTTACGTGGTTTAGTGGTTAAAATCCACCTAGTCCACGAGTCAATATTATTATTTTTCTCTTTTAATTTCTGCAGAGTTTTAGCAATACAAAAACTGTCATCCCTTCCCTGTCCAATATTCCTAATATTTATAAGGGAATTCCATGGACAGGTTTGGGTAACCGCATGAATAAATAAGGTATATAATTAATGCAATTCATATCCCATTTACATTGGGATATGATTTGATAACAGAATAGAGTATACTCTCGCTATCTTGGATAATAAATGATAGATATGTGATACAACCTAGGAATTAATGAGCGTATAAAGAGTCTTTGAATCACTTGGGATCCTTCAACATGCGTTCTCTCCAGGTTTCCACGAGCTGAATATCTCACCCGAGCAGACGTTCAATAACTATCTGAACCCTAGCTTGTAGTAAGCTTTGAGCGCCCAAAGTTGGATCTGGCCGTTATAAGTTTCGAACTTAACAGTTATCCTGAGAGGCAGTTTGATAATAAACTGTGTATCGTGCTGTCAAACCCCCAAACTCGAGTTGTTCACATCATTTTTAACTAGATATTCTACTTGGATAATTTTCCACACATTCATCTGCCAGTTATCCTAAGCTCTCGGTCTTGATTGATGTCGTCACTTTTTTACATGACAAAGTAGGGGCTTTTAGGCTTCTACCATGTAAAATCATGCCTGCCCACTACTCAAGTACTGGACACGTGGCTTCCTGCAATTGGCGTCCGTTCGGGTTTCGAGGACTATGAAAACAGTCCTGTTAACTTTGCACCGCTGTATGGTTATTTAATCTTAGCCTTTGGAGATTGAACTAACCCAATCGGATGACCCGGATTAATTCCCGTATTTTATGTATAAATATGGTGATCAGACCTAAAACTTCACCACCTTTGCATTCAAAAAAATCCTTTTAAAAAACCCAAGTTTCCCTTTTCCTTCTCCAAAGTCTTCGAAAAACCCTCCATCGCCTTTCAGAATTTTAGAAGCTTTCAAGCAATTTCGTGTGGACATATCAACATCTTCTTTGAAGGAGCATATAATCTTTAAGTATGTAACGCCCCACATCACTATGGCTGTTTCCTAGAATGACGGCTGGCCCTACAAACCAACACGAGTCTTTCAGTGTGCTTTGTCCTCACTCGTACACTTCATGGGAAAACTTCCCAGGAGGTCACCCATCTTGAGATTACTCCAGGTCAAGCACGCTTAACTTTGGAGTTCTCAAGTGATGGGCTACCAAAAACAAGATGCATCTTGTTGATATAGGTAGTGCCCATCAATCCATTTAAGCCCTCTTCAACTATGTAGTCCCATACCTACATAGTCTTAGAGTCATCACACTTGACCTTCCCCAACCGGTGTGGGATTGCACAGCTTTACCCGGTCTTTCCCCTTACGGAACACAGGGTTCTGACTGTCACAATCACCCCCCTTACAGGCCCGACGTCCCCGTCGGCCACACTTCCGGTTGGGTCAAGGCTCGGATACCATTTTGTAACGCCCCATGTCACTATGGCTGCTTCCTGGAATGACGACTAGCCCTACAAACCAACACGAATCTTTCTAGTGTACTTTGTCCTCACTCTTACACTTCCTGGGAAAACTTCACAGGAGGTCACCCATCTTGAGATTACTCCAGGTCAAGCACACTTAACTTTGGAGTTCTCAAGTGATGGGCTACCGAAAAGAAGATGCATCTTGTTGATATAGGTAGTGCCCATCAATCCATTTAAGCCCTCTTCAACTGTGTAGTCCCATACCTACACAGTCTTAGAGTCATCACACTTGACCTTCCCCAACCGGTGTGGGATTGCACAGCTTTACCCGGTCTTTCCCCTTACGGAACACAGGGTTCTGACTGTCACAATCACCCCCCTTACAGGCCCGACGTCCCCGTCGGCCACACTTCCGGTTGGGTCAAGGCTCTGATACCATTTTGTAACGCCCCATGTCACTATGGCTGCTTCCTGGAATGACGACTAGCCCTACAAACCAACACGAATCTTTCTAGTGTACTTTGTCCTCACTCTTACACTTCCTGGGAAAACTTCACAGGAGGTCACCCATCTTGAGATTACTCCAGGTCAAGCACACTTAACTTTGGAGTTCTCAAGTGATGGGCTACCGAAAAGAAGATGCATCTTGTTGATATAGGTAGTGCCCATCAATCCATTTAAGCCCTCTTCAACTGTGTAGTCCCATACCTACACAGTCTTAGAGTCATCACACTTGACCTTCCCCAGGTGGTGTGGGATTGTACAACTTTACCCAGTTTTTCCCCTTATGGAACACAAGATTTTGACTGTCACAATCACCCCCCTTACGAGCCCGACTTCCCCGTCGGCCACACTTCCGGCTGGGTCAAGGCTCTGATACCATTTTGTAACGCCCCACATCACTATGGTTGCTTCCTGGAATGACGACTGGCCCTACAAACCAACACGAGTCTTTCCAGTGTGCTTTGTCCTCACTCGCACACTTTTTGGGAAAACTTCCCAAGAGGTCACCCATCTTGAGATTACTTCAGGTCAAGCACGCTTAACTTTGGAGTTCTTAAGTGATGGGCTACCAAAAAGAAGATGCATCTTGTTGATATAGGTAGTGCCCATCAATCCATTTAAGCCATCTTCAACTGTGTAGTCCCATACCTACATAGTCTTAGAATCATCACACTTGACCTTCCCCAGGCGGTGTGGGATTGCACAACTTTACCCAGTCTTTCCCCTAACAAAACATAGGATTCTGACTGTCACAAAGTATTTCCTCACCTGGTTTGAATCTTTTCAACTCTTAATTTTACAGTGAGTCTTTTACTATGAAAAATTCCCTTTGCTCAATATCATTTAGGCTATGTCTAAGTGTAAATAGGAAATAGGGTTTGGTTTAGGCTAAATGATTGAAATCAGACTTGTTTAGAATTGAGGTACTCATAAAACCGTGCATCTTTTTAGGATTTTTCCTGAGAAAATTCTAATGGTAAATCGGTCTGTATATCTATTTGGGGTGTAGAAGCCAAGGGGGTTTTATGTTTAATCCTAGGTAGCTTAAAGGTTACGATTCCTTAGGCGGTTTTGCACTAAACTGCTTTCAAAAGGAAAGTAGTGGGTCTGACAGATCTGACACATGAATCCTGAAGTATTTGGGAATTTTAAGAAATCGAGGTGCGTGGCCTTGGACCACGTGTGGGACCACGAGTTGAGGCTAGGGCAAAGATTAGCTCGTATAATTTTTCAAATCTCAAAAGCAAACCACGTAAACCTTTGATCTTTCGTACCTCTACAGCCGTAGCTAGAAACCATCTTAGGTCGCCTACTAATAGGCCGCTTTTTCGTCAGGCGATCTAAATCATGGCACCCACAAAGAAAGCTTCTGCGAGCTCCTCTATTCAGAACCAAGATAAAGGCAAGCATATCGCCTCTGATTCTCCCATCCCTCACTTTGGTCCTGTGGTGGAGAGAGAGATTGTGGTCGACCCCAACACATTCTTTGAGGTCGACTCAAGCTCCTCTTCCCGTCATCCCCGAGCTCCCCCCTTCTCAAGAGGCATTGCCAGTCAACGAGGATGCCAAGGAGGAATAAAATGTTGCACCTCTAGTGCATAAAAGGTGAGCTCGTGAAGATAATCAGGGGCCCAATCCTGAGCGAGCCGCGTCTGCGGCAGCAGCCGGCCCCTCCGACCAAGGTAACCCATAACCTTACAGAAAGTTAGATTGGGCTTCTGCCAGTTATAGGCTAATTCGATTCAACCTTAACCAACTCGTTATTCGTCACCTTACTGACCCAGACCTAAACACAATCCTCTTCCAATTCGTGGATCATTTTGTGGTACGCTATGATCATAGCTATTCCAAAGTAACCATCATAGTTGACAATAGTTTACATTTTAGATCCACCATTTTTGAGGAGTATGGAACAAACCTTTGGTCCTGGGCTTCCTTTCTTCAGGGCGCGTATGCCCTTGGTTTTAGGCAGTACGTAGATGAGTCTAGCTCTGAGGAAGGACTTGAACCCCCTAGGATCCAAGCGGTCATAACTTTAGAATATCCCCTACCTCCATTAATCCAAGAGTTAGAGGTTGTGCCTAGCCCGGTCAATACCCCCGAGCTGATCGTAATAGATTCCTCCCCTAGCCCGAGGGTAGGATTCTTTCTCTTTTCTTGTGTATAATATTTTTTAAATAATTACTTCTGTAAACTAAATCATCTGCTCACTCTCTTTCAGGTGAAGAGATGGAACTTCCAGGAGCTCAAGATTTAAGGGATGTTTTTAAAGTCGGTGGGACCGGAGTTGGTCCTGTGGTGAAAAGGCCTAGGGTGACCAAGAAAACAGCTCTGAAGACGGGGCACCACCAAATCCGCGACTAAGGAAAAGGATGTCAGCACTGCTCGGGAGCAGCACCAAAGAGAACTTCCTCCAGCTCCGGTAACAGCGGTTACTGTCCAACAAGCTCATCCTCATCTTCCTCGACACATACCTCCCTCAAATCCTCAAGTGATCGAAGGCGAGGATCCTATTGTCTGGATCTCGGTTGAGCCACACAACTTGGACAAGATCCCCGAAGCCTTTTGGGGTATTTGTGTATGAGACAGCAAGCCACATGGTGGGCCATGCCTACAAAACCAGTGCCAGGGATTTAATGGCTATAGAGGAGCGCAATCATGAAGACGTCCTCATATCAGCTATGGGGATGAAAAAAAAAATTCCTGAATTGCTTCATTCTTCTACAATCGATCTTGGCCCAATATTGAAGCATAGCTCGCGTTAAAGCTAGGAACGAAGAACTCCGAGCTACCCTGAGTGCCGCTCAAGAGAGCGAGTAGGCCGCCAAATATGCCCTATCTTCTTCTCAGGAGGGTGAGTGGTCTGCAAAGGGCGACCTGGCCGCCTCTTAGGTTCAAATCGTGGAGGCGAGTCATCGCGCAAATCAGTTTCTGGCTGAAACTGATGAACTCTCAGCTGATCGAGGTCGAGGCTAAGGCCAAGGAGGAAGCTACAATGTCCTCATCTCAAATGGAAGAGATGTTTTACCATTGTTGAGCTTTCAACCAGGATGAGAACTTCTCTTTCATGCATCCCGAGCTGTGGGATCCGTGTCTTGCTAGGTTCAAGATTCGGTTCTCATAGGAACCTTCGTAGACTGGCGAAGCTTCCGGAGCTACAGAGGGGGATGGTGAGGAGGTGACCTCGCTGGAGTGTGCTGACGGAACTCAGTGATTTTATTTCAACCTCTGTATTATTATTATTATTTTTTCTAATTTTTGTAACAGTCCCTTGGCACCAAAACAATTGCCTTCGGGCTTAGTTCAAGGTTTTTTCTCCTCGAGATGGCAATATACTTTTGAATATACACCTAACTTGTGATCTATTTGTGTTTCCCTTAGTTTATTATTTTCTCATGTGTTATGAATCCTTAGACTCTTGTACATTCGAAATCTTAAGGATTGACTTTTAAATTGAGATAGATTTTATTGATATCTTAGTTGTATCCAAGATTTTTCTTGCTTATTTGCGTCATACTTGTTAAGAATTAGGCCTTGGACCTGGTTATGTCCAGGGTTTTAATAAACTTAATAGCATTATACTTGTTAGAAATCAGGCCTTGGACCTGGTTATTTTCAGGGTTTTATTTATTTCTCAAACTTAGTTCGCGTTAGATTTATTGAAAACTCAAGCTTTAAAAAGTCGTTGAATAATCAATTTCTCTAATCTCCCAAGTTTTTAATCCTTATCTGAGTAAGCTGAACTTTATCAAAAACTTTCTTCGGTTATGTGCCCACCAAGTAACTAGAATAATAATAATGTGAGATCGTTCTTTGTTGCTTTTACAATGTGAGATCGTAATAATAAAACAAAGAAGTGGTTATTTAATAATCCAAATGTTATTGAATTGAAATGGCTTTTATAAATAAGCCTTACATAAATGGTAACACTATTGATAATACTTTTTTAAATGAAGGGCATTCCACGTCTGTGGGACTATTTCCTCACTTATTTGGGCTAGCTTAAAAGCTCCTTCACGTAAGACATGTACGATCTGATACGGTCCTTCCCAGTTCAGGCCTAACACACCATCCTTGGGATCTTTATTCGCCAAAAAGTCCCTTTAGAGAACCAAATCGCCTAATCCGAGTATGCGTCCTTTGACCTTTGAATTGAAATAACGAGTGATCTTTTGTTGATAATGGGCGAGCTGTAACTGCGACGCCTCTCATTTTTCTTTGATCAGATCGAGAGATGCACTAAGTAGCTCATTATTATGATATTGATCAAATGTCCTTTGTCTTTGAGTAGCCACCATTGCCTCAATTGGAAGTAGGGCCTCGCTTATGAAGGTTATGGAAAAGGGGGTATGTCTCGTGGAGGTTCTATGCGAGGTCTGGTAGGCCCACAGTACTTATGGGAGCTGCTCAGGCCATAATCCTTTGGCTTCATCCAACCTTTTCCTCAGACTTGCCTTCAGGGTCTTATTTACAGCCTCGACCTGCCCATTGTGTTGTTGGTATGCTACCGACGAAAAACTCTTGGTTATGCCATATTTTTCACAAAATTCTGTGAAGAGATCACTATCGAACTGCGTTCTGTTGTCTGACACAATCTTTTTAGGGAGTCCAAATCGACATACGATATTCTTCACAACGAAATTCAGGACTCTCTTTGAGGTTCATCCTCTACCCACTTTGTGAAATAATCGATCGCCACTACTGCATACTGAACCTCCCCTTTTCCCATAGGTAGGGAACCTATCAAGTCAATTCCCCATGCTGCAAATGGCCAAGGAGATGAAAACATTGTTAGCTCGACTGGGGCAGCTAAGGCAACCATGGAAAAACGCTGGCATTTGTCGCACTTTTGAACATACGAGATCGAGTCCTTCGTTAAAGTGGGCCAAAAATATCCTTGTCTCAGTACCTTCAGTGCTAGGTTTTTCCCCCTAGCGTGGTCTCTGCAAAAACCTTCGTGTATTTCTTGTAAAATGGTTTTTTCTTCCTCGGGCAGAACCACCGCAGGAGGGGCAACAATTGACCTCGCCAATATAGGATTCCCTCAACTATTACATATTGTGGAGCTTGATAAAGTAGTTTTCTCATGCCTTTCCTGTCATCAGGTAGCTTTCCAGTCATGAGATATTCCATTATTGGAGTCATCCAGGTCGGTCTTATGTTAATCATTCCAACCTCCACCGTTTCTCCCGTTATACTTGGGCTTTCCAAGAACTCCACTGGAACTACATTCAATGATTCAGCCTTTTTGGTGGTAGCAAGTCGAGCCAGAGCATCAGTGTTAGAATTCTGCTCGCGAGGTATCTGTTCAAAACAACTAAACTTGAATTCAGAAAACTCGCCCTTTACCTTAGCCAGGTAGGCTGCCATATTGATGCCTCGAGCTTGGTATTCTCCCAATATATGATTTACCAGGAGTTGGGAATCACTATAGCATTGGATGGCTTTCGCCTTCAGCTCTTTCACCACCCTTAGCCCTGCCAATAAGGCCTCATACTCCGCTTCGTTGTTGGATACTTCAAACCCGAACCTAAGAGCTGTACAGAACCGATGTTCTTCAGGTGAGAATAAGATTATTCTAACTCTTGATCTGTTCTCTTTTGACGACCCATCAATGAATATTTTCCATAATTCCGGCACTAGCTTCCTTATCAGCTCGTCTTGAAAACCAGTGCAATCAACCACAAAATCAGCAAGGGCTTCACCCTTGAGTGTTGTTTGTGGCATGTATAATATCTCGAACTGGCTAAGTTCGATGTCCCATTTTAATAGACGTCCCGATGTTTCACGCTTTTGCAATACCTGCCTTAAAGGTTGGTCGGTTAAGACATTAATAGAATGGGAATGGAAATATGGCCTATGCATTCTGGAAGTCAAAATGAGGTAGAATGCCAGCTTTTCTATCAGTGGGTACCGTGATTCAGCTCCGAGAAGCCTCTTGCTTACGTAATATACGGGTTTTTGTGCCCGGTTTTCTTCTCGAACTAACAAGGCACTGACTGCATTCTCTGTCACGGCCAGGTAAAGAAAAAACCCTCTCCGGACGTCGGCTTTGATAGCATAGGGGGTTCAGCTAGATGCATCTATCAGTGGGTATCGTGATTCAGCTCCGGGAAGCCTCTTGCTTACGTAATATACGGGTTTCTGTGCCCGGTTTTCTTCTCGAACTAACATGGCACTAACTGCATACTCTGTCACGGCCAGGTAAAGAAACAGACCCTCTCCGGACGTCGGCTTTGATAGTATAGGGGGTTCAGCTAGATGCGCTTTCAGATCATGAAATGCATGTTTGCATTCTTCAGTCCACTCAAATTTCTTGTTTTCCCTGAGCAAGTTGTAGAATGGTAGACACTTGTTAGTGGATTTTGAAATGAAGTGGTTTAGAGCCACCACCCTTCCAGTTAGGCTTTGAACTTCCTTACGTGACCTGGGCGATGGCATTTTTAACAACGACTTGATTTTTTCAGGATTCACCTTTATCCCCCTTGTGTTGACTATGAACCCCAGAAACTTTCCAGATGCCACCCTGAAATTGCATTTATGGGGATTCAGCTTCATGTCATACTTTCTCAAGATGCCAAAACATTCTTCCAGGTCGGATACATGGTTATTGCCAGTCTATGACTTGACAAGCATATCATCGACACACACCTCCATATTTCTCCCGATCTGGTTATCAAACATCTTGTTGACCAACCGTTGGTATGTAGCCTTTTCAGTCTAAATGGCATAACTTTGTAGAAATATACGTTATGCCTGATCATGAAACTGGTATGCTCTTGCTCTACAGGTTTCATCGCGTTCTGGTTATATCTAGAATACACGTCCATAAAAGACATGAGCTCGTGACTTGTCATGGCGTCTACCAACTAATCGATTCTTGGTAGTGGGAAACAGTCCTTGGGACAAGCCTTGTTGAGGTTGTAGAAATTGATACAGTTTCTCCACTTCCCATTTGACTTCGGGACCAGCACGAGGTTAGCAACCCAGATCGGGTATTTTGCTTCCCTGATAAACCCACATTTCAGTAGGCGAGATACTTATTCTGCTAATGCTTCAGCTCATACTGTCCCTAAAAGCCTCCATTTTTGGGACTTTGCAGACACGCTCTTGTCCAAGTTTAAGTTATGAATTATTATACTAAGACTAATTCCCACCATATCCTCGTGCGACCAGGTGAAAACATGTAGGTTCTTCCGTAAAATCTCGACCAGCTCCTTCCTTTTGTCTTCAAGATATTTCCCAATTTTTACAACCTTTGAAGGTTCTTTCGGGTCGATGTTTACTTCCTCAAGCTCTTCTATGGATTTAAACTCAGACATGTTTTCGCCTACCCACAGATCAATGTCGTCACATTAAGCGACCTCACCATCCTCTTCTTGAGGTTCTTCCGTCCCACGGGTGATTTCCATTTCCTGGGACTCCTCACCTCCTTCACTTATGACCATCGCCTGCTGCCCGGGTTGTGATTTTCCCTTCATAGAAATGCTATAGCATTCTCTGGCAGCGAGCTGGTCTCCTCTCGCTGTACATATCCCCAAGGTTGAGGGGAATTTCATTGCCAGGTGTCGGATCAAAGTTATGGCTTCAAATGCCATCAGTGCAGGTCAGCCCAAAATCGTGTTATATGTGGCCGGACAATTGATTACCACGAGCTCGAGTATTTTGGAGATAGTTCATGACTCTTCTCCCAATGTCACCACTAGTCTGATTGTCCCTATGGTCATTTCTCCTTCACCCAAAAACTTGTATAGAGTCATTGAGGTCACCTTCAAATCGGATACGGACAATCCCATCTTTTCCAGGGTGGACCTGATAAGTAAATTTACCTAAATTCTGTTATTCACCAGTATTCTTCGTACCCTTCGGTTATCAAGCTGCACGGTTACCACCAGCGGATCATTGTGTGGGAATTAGACATGGCTAGCATCATTTTCCATGAAAATGATTGTTGTTTTTCCAACCGTTGTTGCTTCGATAACCGCTGCTCCTGGAGAAACTTCACACCGTTATGAGCCTTCAACTCATTGATATACATCTTTTAGGCTCCGCTGCTTGTGCCCACCAATTGAGGTCCTCTGGCAACAGTGGTTATAATCCTCCTACTATTGGGGGAGGATCGACCTGATTCTTTTGAGCTTTAGGTTGACCTATCGGAGCTTCTGAAACTGGTAGGTTGATTGAGAACTACCTGATTTCAGGCGTACTGGGCCAATGGTCCAGCTCAGATGATAGTCTCAATTTCATCCTTCAGTTGCTAGTAATCATCAGTGTTATGACCAATGTCATTGTGGAATCGGAAAAACTTTGAAGGATCTCTCTTCGCCCTCTGGTGCCTTAAAGGCTCTGGTTTTTCCATGGGAGGTGATTAGAATTAGCCAGGAAGATACGCGTTTGTCAGGTCAGTATCGGTGGTGTACATGGGCTTGAATTTCTCCACAGACTTGTTCTTCTTAGACCCATTCTGGTCGCCCTCACCATTCCCCTTCCTCTTGTTATTTCCCCCTTGGTTATTCTGGGTAACGGGTTGAGTCGTAGTTGCAACACCTGTCACTGCTTCAATTGGTTGGACAAGGGCCTGGCTGGTTCCTGCGACAGAATCTCGTGCCTCCTCCAGGTTTATCCACTCCTGAGCTCAGACCAGAAATTCGTCTACACTTCTAACTCCTTTTCTTTGGAGTTCTTGTTATAGGTCGCCTCCCACCAGGATTCCTATTCTCATTTCCATGAGCTTGGAGTTGTCATCAACGTCCATAGCTTGTGCAGCAACATTGGCAAATCTACTCAGGTATGCTTTCAGTGTCTCACCAGGTTGTTTCTTTATGTTGGCCAATGAATCGGCTTCAACATGAGCTGCTTGTGAAGCTTGGAATGCACTTTTATACTCGAAGGAAAATTTCTTCCACGAGCTTATCGAATGCCTCTTGTATTGTTTAAACCACTACTTGGCAGGTCCGACCAGAGTTGCAGGGAACAAGATACATCTTAGATTGAGCCTGACATTGTGGGCCATTATCATTGTATCAAACATCCTGAGGTGATCAGATGGATCTGTGTTTCCATCAAACGTCGACATGTATGACATCCTAAAGCCAATAGGATATGTTTTCACTGCAATGTTTGGAGCAAAAGGTTCGAGCTCCTCATCTAAGTTGCAATCGTCCTTTCCCTTCCCAGATAAGAGTCTTTTCATTTACTCTTCCATTAAAGCCATTCTTTCAAGGGTTTGGTCCCTAGGTTAGCTAGGGGCTGTTCAACAACTCCCATCCTAATATACACGTTTGATGGGTTATTTTCCCTCCAAGTTTGAGCTTGGTTAGGTGGGACATTCCCATTGTCGCGTACAATGGACAGACCTCCCTCATGTCGAGTATATCTAACATCCTCATTCTGAGCTGGCTACCTTCTTTGGGAGTTCAAATGATCGTGCAAGTCAGGTTATGGATCATATTGAGGACATTGTGCTGAACTCAAGTGATTTCTCAGGTTTCTCTCGGACCTGCCTCCACGCTGGCTCTTTGTCCAGTAACTTCCGTTTTTGAAACTCACGGCTCACGGTTGAGATCGAGGACCTGTATTCTCAGCACGCGTCTATGGGGCGTAAGTATTTATAGATGGAGGAGGATTTCTCCTACTGTTTCCATGAGCTAGAGCATTTCGTTTAGGGTGAGGTGGTGTTGGATGTCTTATCAGTTATGGAGGATGCCTTATTGGCGAGGCTATCCTGGTTCAATCAGGACAAACTAAATTAGCCCGCCTCAGTTCTATTCCAATGTCCCTAGTTCTTTGTGCCTGGGCTCTGACCGTGACAGTGAGGGATTCATTGGAGCATTTTTCCTTCATGAGCTTGTCCCAGCTCCTCCCCATGGGTTGTTATGGGCATTTCTGGAAATTTGTGAAGAAGGCACAGAGCTGGGGGTCGCAGTCCTGACCGACCGACTGACATGTTAATGATGACCAGTGGGCTGAGCACTCCGGTGGTTTCGCTCTATAGGCACAGAACTTGGAGTGGCGGTTTTGACAGAACGACTCCATTTAGACTGGTTATTCCTATGGGACTTGTGAAACCCACTTTGCCTCTTTTCGACATTAACGTTAGTTACAAGAGGGGGTAACTGAAGCCAAGACCTCTTCAATCTTCCTATTTTCCCTAGCGAGATGACTCCTTAACAGGGCGTTTTCCATCTTGATGGCAGTCAAATATCTTCGATTAGGATTTGGTGGGAGTGATGCTGAACTTCTAACATTGTCCTAACCCACCGGTTGTTTCCATGGACGTTGTTGAACATTTGGGCCCCTTTCAATGGGAAAAGAGGTATGATGGGCCTCCTTCCCACCAGACTGTTCCATCTCATTATCATGCATCGATCGAGTGAGCACCATGATGAAAGTCTACCGAAACTTGTGGAGCACCAATTTCCTCTCAATGAAAGCACCAAACGATTTTTCACCAACAGAGTATTAAGAAATTAAACACGTAGATTAGTGCTAGATTATAAACCGCAATAAAGTAATAAACACTCTCTCGAACACGCACAACTTTTACGTGGTTCAGTGGTTAAAATTCACCTAGTCCACAAGACAATATTATTACTTTTCTCTCTTAATTTCTGCAGATTTTTTTGCAATACAAAAATGGTCGTCCCTTCCCTGTCAAATATTCCTAGTATTTATAGGGGAATTCCATGGACAGGTTTGGGTAATCGCGTAAAAAACCGCGTGAATAAATAAGGTATATAATTAATAAAAATCATATCCCGTTTACATTGGGATATGATTTGATAACAGAATAGAATATACTCCCGCTATCTCAGATAATAAATGATAGATATGTGATACAACTTGGGCATTAATGAGTTTATAAAGAGTCTCCAAATCTCTTGGGATCCTTCAGTATGCATTCTGTCTAGATTTCCACGAGCTGAGTATCTCACCCGAGCAGATGTTCAACAACTATTTGAACCCTAGCTCGTAGTAAGCTTAGAGTGCCCAAAGTTGGATCTAGCCATTATAAGTTTCGAACTTAACTATTATCCTGAGAGGCAGTCTGATAATAAATTGTTTATCATGCTTTCAAACCCCCAAACTCAAGTTGTTCACATCATTGTTGATGAGATATTCTACTTGGATATTTTTCCACATATTCATCTGGCAGCTGTACCCGAGCTGAGTAATTGAACTCGTGCTAATTTCAACGTACGACAACATTCATCATCAATTTGATTTGCTCTCTTATCTTGTTTCTAAATTTTATCTTGTATTTTCTATTTTAATCTCTACTTTGATACTCATGGGCAGAATTGAAATTAGATTTATGGTCTTTAAATTAGCAACGAACTAATCTTTTGTGGCTTGAATTATTGGTGAACCCTATGGCATAGTGTAGTAATTTCTTACACTTTATTTTAGTGAAATCTCTCTTGTTCATTTAAGTATGCTCTATGTTAATTTCTTGTTGTTATTTGGCCATCAATGGCAAGATGATTAGTTATGTTTGATGCTGGAAAGGTTAAATATAATGGAAAGAACTTGGATGACACAAGTTCATATTCTTTGTTAAGTAATGTTAGTGAATGACATAGGGATGTGTTATTTGCCTTGTGTAACTGAACCTTGAAATTGTGTTCTCAAATGTGATTCAGCATAGGAATATGTTTAATTTGGGGAAAGAATTAATATCATAGAATTTGGGAAAGTTCTATGAGCTTTTATTGAATTCTTGTTAAGCTAGGAGTTTTGCTAAAATATTGTTGTCACAATCTGTTCAATATAATTGACATAGGTGGATTTACTAATTCAGGTCCATTTTACAATCCAATTTTTCTTTATAATTAATTTGTTTAGTTCAATTTTATTTTCATTATTTTCATCTTTTTAATATTTAGTTTAGCTTACAAACAACCAGTTTAATTGTTAATTCATTTAAGTTGTTTAGTAATTGTTTCACTTATTTTTTTTATTTTGCATTCCCTGTGGAGATGATTTACTTATCATTGTATTACTTGTGTGATTACATGCACTTGCGTATTTAAATCAATTAAATTTTCACAATAAAGAGCTATATAGAAAACAATCCCCAAAGCCCAACCATATAAGACATAAAACATAGACATAAACTAATTCTTATCATCACAACCTAAAACATAAACTACTCATAGACGATACTTTATCATATAAAGTTCCATAATCAACCATATCATAATGAACATAATCATAGCATAATGTAATCTATCCTAACCTAACTGTAGCGTAACATAAACATAGCATAACGTAAACATAGAATAATTCATAACACGTATTACTTCTGTCATTTCGGCCATAAACCAGTGTTGATCTTGTTAATTGTGCAACTGAGCACGAATTAACATAAGCATGCCCTTTTCATAACGTAAGCATGCAATTTATTGCAACGTGAACATGAATTTTCATATAGAAAGCATGACACGAAAACATACATCATATTCACACATATTTCGGTCATACATAACATTCACCACTCATAACATAGCTCCTAACATAATTAATAACATAATGTAACTCATAGCATAATTCATATCATAGTTTATAGCATATAATTCTTAGCAAAGTTCACAACATAATTCATAATATAGCTTATATCATAATTTATAATGTAACATACAAAATTTATCACACTTAAGTATGTTGAGTGTACACCCTGCGTGCAGGTGTCCACTATTCTTACCTCAGGTCTAGCAGCGCTCCACACACACAAGCGTCCCTTCAAGTATCCTTAGCGAGCCTAAACATGTCATAACAAGCAAAACCAAAACCATAATAAAAGTACACCCATGTCCCCCCCCCCCCCCTGCCCCGCCCCCTTAAGGATAATTCATACTTAAAGTATCCTTAAGAAAGTCTTAAAAGTGTATTGCATAAAACCCCAAACCAAAAACTACCAATTTATAACAAAAGGGTGCACTTGAACCAAAATACTGCATTTCTGGGCACCTGGCGCGGTAGTGGCAGTGTCTAGGCGCGGTCGCGCCCATAGAGCCCATGAGCTTTCTAGCCAAGTACCACAGTTGCGCCAGGGCTGGGCGGGGTCACGCCAGTCCCTGAATAAAGAAATCGCATATGCAATTTTAAACCTAGATTTCAACCCCAAATCGCAAAGTTTTGACCCCAATTCACCAAATCAGTCAACCTAGCATGATTCCAACCCTTGAAACACATATATTACGAATCCTAAAACATCATTAATAAATAGTACAATAAAATCACTTTTTCAACATCAAAAACCTAAATCTATCATCAAACCTACACAATAAAATTGGAAGAACTTACCAATCAATATTCAGCCACCGCTCTCTCAATCCTTGCTCCTTTGTATGATTCTTAGTCCGCCAAAATACTAAATCCACGTCCTCCTTTGGATCCCTAAGCCTCAAAGATCCAGATCAAGAACAAGAGAAGTGTTCTTGGCTTGTTACTCTATCGCATATCGTAATTGAGAAGTGTCTGACTATCATATCAATTCTAAACCTAATTCCCAATATTAATTTATTTATGATAATTAATCATATATAGCCAATTTACTATACTATTGTCATTCTCTAATTTTCCTTAGTAGTAACTTAAGACCATTTTTGTAATTCCTCCTTAAGCTAATAGTTTTGACTTTCCTTAATTACACTTTCTACCATAAAACTCATATTTCTACTTTGACCCTTTATTTCCAATATATTTGGCACTTAAGCCTCCAATACTCATATGCATATCATAATCATAAAATAAATCACATATTATTGTGAAATTTATAAGAAAACAATTCACATATGCATCAATCATAAATTACCAAATTGCCATCAAAGGCCAAATCAGCAAAATACCCTTAAAATGCAAAGGCAGTTATTACAACTATCCCCCTTAAAAAGGATTTCTCGCTCGAAATTCCTATGCCATAACATCTCAAGATTCTCTCAACCTCAAGAGTCTCTAACAACTCAACATTTCCTTGCCACCTCAAATTTTCATAGAATCTTTCCATCAAAACTGATCCTCACTACTTAGGATCATCATGATATATCTTGGCTAAATATTATAGCCACGTCCAATTATAATCTGCATATACCCATATACATTGTCTGGTTTACACCACCCCCAATCTAGTTTTGTTCACTATATCACTTATTCTTTAATTAATTTTCAACTTATTTTCTACTTGATATTCCTACCACTTTTCTGTCCATTCTCGTAGTAACACATCCATATATGTTCTACTTCATAAATTAGCAACTGCAGCCATATTTCCAATTTCATAATCCATGAAGTTTTCTTTACAACTCCTTAGTATCCGTAACATTTACATATATACTTCATACTTGCCTCTTTGTCTAGAATTCTTATTCACTTTTAATGTATTTCCTCTTCATTCCTCCTCTCTTAACAATTAGATCAGGCAACCGCATTACATACATTTGATACATAATTCCATAGATTCCATCATGAACAATCTTCTAATGTCAGATGATCACTAATTCCTTTAAGCAACACTTAAGGCTTAGAATGCCCATCTCAATTTGCCTTTCAGCTAGTCCTTATAATGGTGTTCTTTAGAGGCACTTATAGAAGTACTTGCTACATGTTCTCAATCTATCAATTCAATTGTACTCTTCCATTTACTTAATTAATGTATTTTGTTTTTCTACTAACCCTCATAATTAGTCATTCACTTCTGACCCTTCTAGATTTCTTGCTTTTGATGTATCCTATAGAACAAGTAACTTCCTCCATTAACCCACTACTTAAGATGTGTGTCCAAATTTTATCACTTGTGAGCTACAACAATAGCATAAAACTCATACACATGTTGTAATATGGTACAATCCAAAACTGAATCCATATGGTGTTTCTTAGAACATGGGTATCCTTTACTTATCCTTTTTGTCCGAAAACAAGGGTCTAGGCCGCCCTTTATCTTTATAGCCATAGACATTTACATTTTTTTGAAATTCAAGAAGATAGTCTTAAACCTTGTACAAAACCTATCCAAATCTATAGTTCGCAAAGCTTAAATAATCTTCCTATGTTTCCAATTCTAAGATACAAAAATAACCCACATTATTTTGTAGATCAATCCATTCTTATCGCTAACGAATCTTATTACTTTGAATCATTTGGAAAATTCTTACACCTCTTCCATATTGATCTTACTTTCCTACTTCCTTTTATTTGTAACATCCCTACATGTTACTCATAATAAAATTCCCCCCACATTGGGTTTTCCTCCTATGCAAAATGTGAAAATGTCGTCTATCATATTGATAATTTATAGGCATAATTGTCCAAATAGTTCGTCTTCAGAGTCCTTACTATCTAAGTATAAACTATTTCCAAAATATGTTCTTTCACGTATAATTGTTTACTAACACGTTTCTCATTTCTTGTAATCATAGTTCCTTTCACCTTATCATAGCTTGGGCATGTTCCTATTGCCTCAGATTCCTCAAAACCAGGTGCAATCACTACAGTCTTAATCCATAACTCCTCTCCCTAAAACTGTTTATACATTGCTTTGTATCCATGCCTCTCTATTCTTATTTTTGTCCTCCTACTTATGTGCTCCTCATATCTGTCGTCAAAAGTAAAATCATCATGATCTCATGCAATCTTTCCATATGTTTGTAGCCTCTGTCATGCCATGTAAAAAAGTGACACCTCCAATTCTTTAGCATTCTTCGTGTGGTCATATCAATCGTGTCACATAGTAAGCTTCTGCATTGTGCTTTACATGGTGATTTATCCTCCTGTGTCAATCCACTGCTATCCTTGTCTAGTCTGCTTCATTCGCATGTGGTTGTTCATCGTCTCCTTTTCTTTATGTGGTGTCTTTGGAAATTTTTCCTTGGAAAGAGTAATTCCATGTCTGGTCGGCAACTAACCTTTCTTGGAATTCTCTACTGAGAACCTTTCCAACACTTTATCTATATAATTTTCTTGAGAAAGCACCAAGAGCATGTTCTTCCTATCCCTTAGGATTTGGATTCCCAGAACATAACTCGCTTCGGCAAAATCTTTCATTTGGAACTTTTCAACTTACCACTTCTTCACATTTGATAGTGTCTCTACATCTTTGCAATGAGTAGAATGTCATCCACATAAAGTACTAATAAAACCACTACTTTTCTTTTGATATATTTATATACACATGCTTCGTTGACATTCTATTTGAATCCATATGTTTTAATTGTCTCATCAAAGGTAATGTTCCAAGATCTAGATTCTTACTTCAATCCATAAATGGATTTTAGCAATTTGCACATCTTATGATCTTCCCCTTTATTCACGAACCATTCTGGTTGTACCATATAGATACTCTCATCAAGACAACCATTAAGAAAAGTTACCTTGATGTCCATCTGCCATATCTCATAGTCATAAGCGACAACTATGGATAAGAGAATGTGTATGGATTTTAGCATGGCAACATGAGAAAATTTCTCTTCATAATCAACACCCTCTCTCTGTGTATAGCCTTTGGGTATAAGTCTTGCCTTGAAAGTCTCTACTTTCCCATCAGCTCCTCTTTTTTTTCTTGAAGATCCATTTGCACCCAATGGGCCTGACATCTTCAGGTGGGTCTACAAGTTTGATAAGTGAGTTTTAGACTCATTTATCTTTGTGTTTTTCAGGTAAAGTATTAGGTGTTTGTTTTGTTTTTGTTCTATTTTACGCTTGTTTCGATGTGTTTTCAGGTATCGAAGGAGTTAGGGGATTTAGGTGTGGAAACATGGTGGAAACATAGACAAAATGACAAAAAGTGGTGGAAATTGTGTTTCGGAGCACTTCCTGCGACCGCAGGAAGTGTGTCTTGCGGCCGCAGCTTCAGAGGAGTTTTGCTTTCCAGAGCATTCCTGCGACCGCAGGAAGTGTGTATTGCGGCCGCAGCTTTAGAGGAGTTTCACGTTTTAGAGCATTCCTGCGACCGCAGGATACGCCTGAAAAAGAAAAAAACGCAGATTTTAATTAATGGGTTTTTAGTCATTTGAGGGGAATAAAACAGGGATTAGGTTAAAAATGATGAGTAATTAGAGAGAGGCAGGCATTTTTGGAGTACTGAACAGAGGGAGACGACGGCGGAGAGTGGAGGACACCATTGGAGGATTCATTCTTGAGTTTTCTTCATCTGTCTTTATTAGTTTCATGTTTGTAATTGAATTCTATGACTGCTAGAATGAATATTATGGGCTAATTTCTTCTTTAGGGCTATCATGTGAATCTTTTGGAAACCCTTTTTATTGATTAATGCAGAATTCTTGTTCTTCTTCATCTCTTTCAATTCCTTACGATTTGTATCACTTGTGCAATTATTGATTGATCACCGCTAATTGTTATTTCATGAATCAAATTGAAATCTGAAAAGTGAAATTTGATATGCTTTGATTGTTCGGATGCAAATTCAATTTAGAACGAAAGTATGTAAATTGTTTGCCTATTTTTCTGAGTTGCGTGTTTAATGCCTTCTTCATGATTCAACTTACCATAGAAATATAGGAAGTTGTCATTTAGATTGAATTTTATAAATCTTAACCAGATTATAAATTGTTTTTGCAACTTGTTCTTGAATAGGAAGAAGGGGATATAATTCTTGCATTAGGAAATAAAAGGGTGGAAAATAGAGGATCATAATTGTCCTAATTTTATTTTCTCTGTTATTTTGTTTAAATTTTCATTTTTCTTGGTTAGTATTCTTCTTTGTTTGAAATCTCTGAAATTTTTTAATCAAATAGAATTAAAAAGATTGATTGATTGGTAATTGATAAATCAATCCTTGAGGACGATACTTGGTTTTTACCATTTTATTATGAATTGCGACTGTGTGCACTTGCATAGCTAAAATTTCGCAACAAGTTTTTGGCGCCATTGCCGGGGACTGAAAATAATTATCAATATCAGTCTAATTAATTTTTATTCTAATTTGATTTTAATTTCTCTTGTTTCTAATCTGCTTAGTTGCTTAATTTGTCTATCTCAGGTGAACTGTGTTATATGCGTAGCAGAAGAGGAGCAGACAATCTTGTTCCTTTGAATCCTGAAATTGAAAAGTCCTGCAAGCAAAACAGAAAGAACAAGAGAGAGGCCCAGAAATCTGTGAAGATGGCACAGAATGAAGGGGATGGCAGGAATGCTTTAATTCTTGGAATTGTACAAGGGGGTCAGGCTCAGAACAATGCTGAGAGGAGCCTGAGAGATTATGTACTGCCCACTCTGACGGGAGTACAAAATAGTATATGCCCACCAGCTGTAGAGGCTAACAATTTTGAAATCAAGCTAGCTATTCTACAAATGGTGCAATCCTCAGTTCAATTTAATGGGTTGCCTTCTGAAGATCCTCACACCCATTTGTCTAATTTTTTGGAGCTGTGTGGAACTTTTAGATACAATGGGGTGAGTGATGACGCAATTAAGCTTAGGCTTTTCCCATTCTCTTTGAGGGACAGAGCTAAAATTTGGTTGAACTCGTTGCAAGCAAACTCTATTGTCACCTGGCAAGTTCTAGCTCAGAAGTTTTTGTCAAAATTCTTCCCTCCGTCCAAAGCTGCTAAATTGAGGGGAGAGATCAATAATTTTTGCCAGAATGATGGAGAGTCATTGTATGAAGCTTGGGAACGGTTCAAGGAACTCTTGAGAAGATGTCCTCATCATGGCATTGAACAGTGGATGTTAGTACAAAATTTTTACAATGGTTTATGTCCTACAACCAGAACCATTATTGATGCTGCAGCGGGTGGTATGTTTATGAGCAAGAGTGCAACTGGTGCTTATGAGCTGCTGGAGGACATGGCCACAAACAATCATCAGTGGTCTGAGGAAAGAACATCAGGAGTTAGAAAGGTAGCTGGGGTGCATGACCTGGATACAATCACTGCTCTAACAGCACAAGTAGCCTCCTTGACAAAGCAGTTACAATAGAGCACTGTATCTGCTAATGCGGTTCAAATGGCAGTTAGGTGTGAAATTTGTGGTGGTTCTCACTTTTTCGATCAGTGCCCTATCAGTATAAACAATAACACTCCGATGGATCACGCTCAAGTTCAAGCGGTGGGCAACTTTCAAAGGCCACTCAATAATCCATTGTCCAATACTTACAATCCTGGGTGGCGAAATCACCCCAATTTTTCTTGGAAGAACAATCAAGGCCAGCAACCTCAGTTTCAGGGCCAATTTCAGAACAACATGCCTCAGCCACCTATGCATCAAGCCTCTTCATCACAACAGCCTAGGCCTCAACAGTCAATGAATCAAGCTCCACCTGAAAGGCCTAATGAACTACAAGCTGCATTATTGAGCCTCACCAATACGCAAACTCAGTTTATGACAGAGACTTGATCTTCTATCAGAAATCTGGAAACACAAGTTGGGCAGTTGGCCAATATGCTCAATAATAGACCGCAGGGAAATTTGCCCAGTAATACTGAAGTCAACCCTAAGGAGCAAGTTCAGGCAATTACTCTGAGGAGTGGGAAGCAAATTGAACAGCCTAGACCTCCACAGGCAGTGGTTCAGAATAAAGAGATGGGTGAACAGTCTGATCCAGCTGAGGTTACTGAAGACCACCAGCTTTCAGAAAGGAATCCGCCAATTGTTAATTAGCAGCCAGTTCGAGTTCCATACCCTCAGAGGCTTAGAAAGACTACACTTGATAAATAGTTTTCTAAGTTTTTAGAGGTGTTTAAAAAGCTGCATATAAATATTCCTTTCACTGAGGCATTGGAGCAGATGCCTAGCTATGTGAAATTTATAAAGGAGATTCTGTCAAAGAAAAGGAGGATGGAGGACTATGAAACTGTAGCACTCACTGAAGAGTGCAGTGCAATTTTACAAAGGAAGTTACCCCAAAAGCTGAGAGATCCGGGGAGCTTCACCATCCCTTGCACCATTGGCAAGTTTGAATGCAAGCACGCCTTATGTGATTTGGGGGCAAGTATCAATCTGATGCCCTTATCTGTGTTTAGAAGACTTGGCTTGGGGGAGGCAAAGCCAACAACTGTCACTCTACAACTAGCAGACCAATCGGTGACACATCCACGGGGTATTATTGAAGATGTTATTGTGAAGGTGGATAAGTTTATATTCCCAGCTGACTTTATCGTTCTGGACATGGAGGAGGATACGAATGTACCAATTATTCTCGGTAGGCCATTTCTAGCCACAGGCCAAGCTCTTATTGATGTTCACAAAGGAGAGCTTAAGCTTAGAGTTCAAGGAGATGAGGTGGTCTTTAATGTCTTCAAGTCCATGAAGTATCCGGTGGCTAGTGACAGTTGCTATAGTGTGGATGTGATAGAGAAGGCAGTCTCGAAGAGAAGGATGAATAGTGATGCCTTAGAGGCAGTATTATTGGGTGATGAGGTCGATGATGATGATGATTCTGAGATAAGAGATTGTGTAAACTGGATCAACTCTTTCTTGCCATACTGGAAGAAGTTTCAAGAATTAGCAGATGCGCCTGATAAACCGCTAACATCCATTCAGCAGCCACCACAGCTGGAATTGAAGGTTCTCCCAGACCACTTGCGGTATGCTTATTTGGGAGAGAATGAAACTTTACCTGTCATTGTGTCAGCTGACCTGTCAAAGATAGAATTGGAGAAACTGTTGAGTTTTAAGGGAGCATAAATTGGCCATTGGGTGGACCTTGGCGGATATTAGAGGAATAAGCCCATCGACAGTAATGCATAAAATCTTATTGGAGGAGGATAGCAAGCCATCCATAGAGGCCCATAGAAGACTCAATCCAGCCATGAAAGAAGTCATACTGGAGCAAATTCTTAAATGGTTGGATGTTAGGGTGATCTACCCAATCTCTGATAACGCGTGGGTGAGCCCTGTGCAAGTGGTCCCTAAAAAGGGTGGTATGACTGTGGTGAAAAATGAGAACAATGAACTCATCCCAACGAGAACTGTAACGGGGTGGCAGATTTGTATAGATTACCGCAAGCTCAACAAGGCAACAAGGAAGGATCATTTTCCTTTGCCTTTCCTTGATCAGATGCTTGACAGATTGGCAGGCCATAGCTACTACTATTTCTTGGATGGGTATTCAGGGTATCATCAGATCGCTATTGCACCAGAGGATCAAGAGAAAACAACTTTTACATGTCCTTATGGCACATTTGCTTTCAGGAGAATGCCATTTGGACTATGTAATGCCCCTGCAACATTTCAGCGGTGCATGATGGCCATATTTTCAGATATGGTAGAACGGTGTATTGAGATATTCATGGATGACTTCTCTGTTTTTGGCTCATCATTTGACCTCTGTTTGGGTAACTTGGAGAACGTGTTGAATCGTTGTGAGAAGGCAAATCTGGTGCTGAATTGGGAGAAATGGCATTTTATGGTAAAGAGGGGATTGTTCTTGGTCATAAAATTTCGAGAGAGGGAATTGAGGTAGATAGAGCAAAGATTTCTACCATTGAAATGCTGCCTCCACCAGTTTCAGTCAAAGGTGTTAGAAGTTTTCTTGGTCATGCTGGGTTCTATCGAAGATTCATAAAAGATTTCTCTAAAGTGTCCAAGCCTCTCTAGAATCTGCTTATGAATGGAGTTGTCTTTGACTTTAATGATGAATGCTTGAAGGCTTTCAATTTCTTGAAGGAAAAGCTTATTTCTGCTCCAATTATGATAGCTCCAAATTGGGAATTGCCTTTCGAGCTGATGTGTAATGCTAGTGACTATGCAGTGGGGGCAGTTTTGGGACAGCGAATTGACAAGGTATTCAGGTCTATTTATTATGCTAGTCGGACTCTAAATGATGCTCGGCTAAATTATGCTACTACAGAAAAAGAGTTACTATCTATTGTGTTTGCTTGTGATAAATTTAGACCATATCTGATTGGTAACAAAGTGATTGTCTACACTGATCACTCTGCCATTAAATACTTGATGTCAAAGAAAGATGCCAAGCCCCGCCTGATTAGATGGATTCTTTTACTTCAAGAATTTGACATGGAAATTCGTGACAAGAAGGGCAGCGAGAATGTGGTAGCTGATCACCTCTCTAGACTTAAGGTGGAGGAGACTGAAAATAAGAAAGCAGTGCAAATCAATGATCACTTTCCTGATGAACAGCTGTTTGGGGTAAGTGAGAATTTAGCTGTCCCTTGGTTTGCTGACATAGTAAATTTCTTGGTAGCCAAGATTGTGCCTCCTGAAATGTCAAAGCAGTAATTAAAGAAATTCTTTTCTGAGGTTAAACATTACTATTGGGAGGAGCCTATTCTCTATAGGCATTGTGTTGATCAGATTATCAGAAGGTGTGTTCCTGATGAAGAGATGCAGTCCATTCTTAACCATTGTCACAATCAACAATGTGGTGGGCACTTTGGTACATCCAGAATGGCAGCCAAGGTATTACAAAGTGGTTTCTATTGGCCTTCATTATTCAAGGATGCCAATGTTTTTGTCAAGACCTGTCACAGATGTCAGCGAACTGGTAATATCTCGAGGAGAAATGAAATGCCTCTACAGGGGATTCTTGAAGTGGAACTGTTTGATGTATGGGGCATTGATTTCATGGGGCCCTGTCCACCATCTTACAACAATGAATATATTCTATTGGCAGTAGATTATGTATCTAAATGGGTGGAGGCTGCAGCAACTAGAGCCAATGACGGTAAAACTGTGCTTAATTTTCTTCATAAACATATTTTTACTAGATTTGGCACTCCCCAAGCTCTTATTAGTGATGAAGGGAAACACTTTGTGAATAAAGAAATTGATGCATTACTGGCTCGTTATGGAGTATATCACCGAAAAGCTTTGCCTTACCACCCTCAATCAAATGGGCAAGCTGAAATTTCAAACAGAGAAATCAAAAGTATCCTTGAGAAGACCGTTGACAGTTCGAGGAAAAATTGGTTGAAGAAGTTAGATGATGCGATTTGGGCCTACAGAACTACATTCAAAACTCCAATAGGTATGTCTCCTTACAGGTTGGTGTTTGGTAAAGCATGTCATTTACTAGTTGAGTTGGAACATAGGGAATTCTGGGCCATGAAAAAGTTGAATTTTGATTGGAGTGCCGCTAGTGAACGAAGGTCATTGCAACTGAATGAACTTGATGAGTTCAGAAATGAGGCTTATGAAAATTCCAAGATTTACAAAGAGAGAACAAAGGCTTGGCATGACAAGAACTTAGTCAGGAAAGAGTTCCAACTAGGGCAGAAGGTACTTCTTTTTAATTCAAGACTGAGACTTTTTCCTGGCAAATTGAAGTTAAGATGGTCAGGACCATTCACTATTGTCCGGGTCTTTCCTTATGGTTCTGTGGAGGTTCAGGGCAACTCAGGTGATTCGTTTAAGGTCAATGGTCAGAGATTGAAGCCTTACTTGGGTGGAAATTTTGATCAAGCAAAGTCTATCCTCCTTCTGAAGCCTCTCTGAAGAGGAGGTCAGCGTCCGGCTAAATGACGTTAACGACAGCGCCATTGGGAGGCATCCCAAGTTCATTTTTTTAAAGCAATTTTAGTTGAGACAATTTTATTTTATTTTGGTTTATTTTAGTTTATTGTAAATATCATGGTTTTGTCATTGTGAAATATGTGAAAAAAAATGAAAAAAATGATGAAAGTGTGGTTTATAGAGCAATCCTGCGACCGCAGGAATCATCTTATGCGGCTGCAATATCAGAGAGTTGGGAAAAATGGGTGCAATCCTGCGACCGCAGGATGCGCATGTTGCGGCCGCAGGTCCAGAGCTGCACGCCAAATGAGACAATTCCTGCGACCGCAGGAATGGTGTCCTGCGACTGCAGGACCCCGTATTCTTCATGTTATAAAAAAAAAATTAAATCTATACATATTAATATATACTCTCATCAGATTTCTTCCCCTTCTCATTCTCTTCTTACTTTCTCTTCTTTTTCCTCCCAACAAAAAAAAAAAATCAAATTCTCTCATTCATGCATTTCTTCTTTCATTCTCTCAAATTTTTTCAAGAAGCAATCTTAGGCCATCTCCAAGGTTTTGTAAGTATCACTCTCTTCTACTCATTTTCACTCTCTCTCCATTATCATCTACCATTGTAAGTTTCCTCCCTCTTTCTCCTTTTAATTTCTACATTGTGTTCTTAAGAAAATTGTTCATGCTAATCTCTTGAATCCGAAATTTTGTGTAGTGTTTGATAAATATATGTTATTTCTGCATTTTTAAGATATTATTGAAACAATTGTGCATGTTGGTGGATTTGCATGTGTCTTAAGATTCCTTGATTTTGCAATTGGGAAATTTTGACCTAATTTTGGGTCTGAATTTTTCTGTATGATTTTGTGCAATTGACTTGACATTGGTGAAATTGGGAACTATAATTGCTTATTTTTTTGTTCAATTTTATTGGGTCTTCCATTAATTTGGAGAATTTTGTCATTTCCTTATTATAAGGGGTCTATTTGGGGCTTTTGAAATTTGAAGGAATTGATCCTTGTTTGAGCTTGTTTTGAGTGGGTAATTTTATAAATTGAATATCGCTATCACTTGTGCAATTGGTACCCTTGAATAAACTGTTGGTGGAGTGTGCATTCTTTTGGGTTGTTTTGGTTCTTGAGTCATAATGTCTACCAGTAGAAAACGCCCTAACACAGGAAAAACTAAGAAATGTCAACCACCACCCCTGCCCATAGAAAATGAGGACGACCTAAATTTTGAGGACGTGCCTAGGTTTGTCAACCCAACAGCCAATTCTAGGTACGTTCAAGTTAAGGAGCGTAGCCTCATTCGAGAGAGAGGGTTTGCTACCAATTGGAAAGATGAGTTTATTGTCCCTGAGGAGTATACATCAGTGATTAGAGCCCATAAGAGGGAGGTTTTCTGTGCACCTCCAATTGCTGCTATTATCCCTGTTGTTAGAGAATTTTATGCTAATGCTTTTCATCATGATTATACCTGGGAAGCAATTGTTAGGGGCAAAATTGTGAAATTTCACAGAAGTGATATCAATAAATTTTTCAAATTGCCTACCTTAGAACATGATGAATATAGGGACTTACAGGATCAACTTTGTGAGGAGAGTACTTGGGACACTATCTTGCAAGCCTTAACCCCGCCAGGTACTGAATGGACCTTCAATGGCACTCATCGAGTGGGGTTTCCCTTCAACTTATTGACTAGGGAGAAAAGAGTGTGGTTGTATTTTATTTGTTCAAATATGACACCCACCGAATCCTTTACCATTGTCACACCTAGTAAAGCCGTATTGTTGTATGCTGTTGTACACAAGAAATCCATAGATGTTGGCAACATTATTGCTGCTAATTTAAATGAGTGTTGTGTCACTGGTTATGTAGGGCTTTATTTTCCTAGCCTCATCACTAGTTTGTGTTTGCAAGCAGGGGTCCCCATTAATGACTTAGAGGAGAAATTGCCCCCTCTAGTTTATGATCTGGTTAAGATTAACAAGGTCAAAACTTTTTCAGCTGATCCTAGTGCAGGTACTTCAAGGCAGGTTGCTCGTCCACCACCAAGACCTCAGAATGCCAACCAAAGGTTGGTCACTTTAGTGTCACAGTTTCAGCAGCACCACTTGTGGATTGTCGGTGTGGCATAGAACCAATATGCCTACAACCAAGCTTTCGCCACTCATTTTGGCATAGACACAAGTGGATTTCCACCATTTCCACCACCACCTAATTTCGTGTATCCTCCACCTGAGGGGGATGACGAGGCCGGTCCTTCTTCCTGAGTCAGGTAAGTTTCCTTTCCTTAGCTTTTATTTAAACATTGGGGACAATGTTTAGATTAAGTTTGGGGGAAAGGAATTTATTGTTGTTTGAGTGTTTGTCTTTTATGTTTTGTCTTTTATGTGTGTCTTGTTTAGGGTGTTTGTGTCTTGTTTAGGGTGTTTAGAGTGTCTGATAAATCAAGTTGATAATGATTAGCTGATGATGATGATTTAATGGATTGCTTGTATAGTTGGATGAAATGAAAGCCATAAAATTGAAATAATCTGTGTGCTTGGTCGAATGTTTCTTTGAGTTTCTCGGGTCTATCTAAATATGTGAGAGCTTGATCATGATTTGTAGATAAATCTCGTGCATTTGATGATATTTTTGCTTGCTCAATTTTGGTTTAAGGAAAGATGGATGATTATGCTTAGAACTTGCTTGCTACTTGAGGCGAAATCATAGACAATGCATACTTAGGAAGATGATTTAGGCGATTTTTTTGGAACGATTGAGCCTTTCAAGCCAACCTTGATTAATTTAATCCCTAGTTGTCTTTTTTGAGCCTAATGTTACATTCTTTGTTTTGACACCTATTTTGAGCTTACTTTAAACATGTTATTATATTTCCTTCCCTTGAATGATTACCGTGAGCATACAAGTGAATGATGATTGGGGGATTGGTTTTGTAATTGGGTGTATTGTGGAGTGTTATAAATAAAAAGATTGAGACTTGTTAAAAAATAAAAAGATATTGAAAGTAAACTACACTCCTTTTAAACATATTATAATAAAAAAAAAGTTTGGGGGAGTGTAGTTTGAAAATAAAAATAAAAAATCTAAGTGTGAATTATCTCAATCTTGAAAAAAAAGGAAATACTGGGATTGTTTGTGAACTGTAATGTGGATATCAAGTGTGGTTTGTATGGTTTGTATGCTTATGGTAATTTTGAGCCTAAATGACATCTCGTCTACCCATGCCTAAGCCTATCGTTATAAGCTATAAAAGCCCTATTGATTCTTGAGCATGTGTTGTCTATATTAGTGGAGAGTAGTAAGTGATGCAAGCATATGAGATAATAAGATTTGATGGTTTGTGGTGAGTAATTTGGTAAGTTTAAATAGATTCAAATGCATGTTATTTATTGATCATGATCAGGCGAACATATATTTGTTTGGAATTGAGTGAGTTGAAGAAATATTTTGATCGAAATTCTAGATTATCATGATGGCTGGATTTTCTGAAAACTATATGAGCATGACAAACATAATTTGGAGGCTTGATTTGTCGTTGTCAATTTGATTTGTCTTTGTTTAGTTGTTTTAGATTTTTAGGTTTGTTTAGAGTTCTTTACTCGAGGGCAAGTAAAGGTTAAGTTTGGGGGAGCTTGATAAGTGAGTTTTAGACTCATTTATCTTTGTGTTTTTCAGGTAAAGTATTAGGTGTTTGTTTTGTTTTTGTTCTATTTTACGCTTGTTTCGATGTGTTTTCAGGTATCGAAGGACTTAGATGATTTAGGTGTGGAAACATGGTGGAAACATAGACAAAATGACAAAAAGTGGTGGAAATTGTGTTTCGGAGCACTTCCTGCGACCGCAGGGAGTGTGTCTTGCGGCCGCAGCTTCAGAGGAGTTTTGCTTTCCAGAGCATTCCTGCGACCGCAGGAAGTGTGTATTGCGGCCGCAGCTTTAGAGGAGTTTCACGTTTTAGAGCATTCCTGCGACCGCAGGAATGGCATCCTGCGACCGCAGGATACGCCTGAAAAAGAAAAAAACGTAGATTTTAATTAAGGGGTTTTTAGTCATTTGAGGGGAATAAAACAGGGATTAGGTTAAAAATGATGAGTAATTAGAGAGAGGCAGGCGTTTTTGGAGTACTGAACAGAGGGAGACGACGGCGGAGAGTGGAGGACACCATTGGAGGATTCATTCTTGAGTTTTCTTCATGTGTCTTTATTAGTTTCATGTTTGTAATTGAATTCTATGACTGCTAGAATGAATATTATGGGCTAATTTCTTCATTAGGGCTATCATGTGAATCTTTTGGAAACCCTTTTTATTGATTAATGCAGAATTCTTGTTCTTCTTCATCTTTTTCAATTCCTTACAATTTGTATCACTTGTGCAATTATTGATTGATCACCTCTAATTGTTATTTCATGAATCAAATTGAAATCTGAAAAGTGAAATTTGATATGCTTTGATTGTTCGGATGCAAATTCAATTTAGAACGAAAGTATGTAAATTGTTTGCCTATTTTTCTGAGTTGCGTGTTTAATGCCTTCTTCATGATTCAACTTACCATAGAAATATAGGAAGTTGTCATTTAGATTGAATTTTATAAATCTTAACCAGATTATAAATTGTTTTTGCAACTTGTTCTTGAATAGGAAGAAGGGGATATAATTCTTGCATTAGGAAATAAAAGGGTGGAAAATAGAGGATCATAATTGTCCTAATTTTATTTTCTCTGTTATTTTGTTTAAATTTTCATTTTTCTTGGTTAGTATTCTTCTTTGTTTGAAATCTCTGAAATTTTTTAATCAAATAGAATTAAAAAGATTGATTGATTGGTAATTGATAAATCAGTCCTTGATGACGATACTTGGTTTTTACCATTTTATTACGAATTGCGACTGTGTGCACTTGCATAGCTAAAATTTTGCAACAAAGTTCCCAGAGAGAATCAGAATACATCAATTCCATTTCTTGGTTCATGGCTTCTTTCCATTTTTCCTTTTCACGGTCTTCTATTGCCTCCTTATAGATCAATGGGTCGTCCTTGTTTGTGCTAGAAACAAGGTAGTGTGCCTCATGTTCATTGCAAATAGGTTGTCTCACAATCCTCCCACTACGATGTTGCACTGGGGCTTCCTTTTTAGGAACAATGGGTTCTTTGGTTTCTCGTTTATCATTTAATGATAACAATGATGGAATTTGATCAGCTATGAGTTCCTCCAAAACTACTTTGCTCCGAGGTTTATAGTTAGTCATATAGTCATGCTCAAGGAAGGTTGCATTTGTGGAAAGAAATACATTTTGGTCTTTTTGACTATAGAAATAACCATCTCGTGTCTTTGAAGCATAGCCCATGAAAATACACACCTCAAACCTTGAGTCAAGTTTCCCTGATGTAGGTCTAAGAACATGAGAAAAACAACTCAAAATGCGGAAATGGCACAAACTAGGTTTGTTACCATTCCACAACTCTAGTGGTGTCTTGTTTATCGTCTTAGATGGGAGTGCATTCAAAATGTAAGTCATCGTTTGAAGTGCATAACCCTAGAATGTGAGATGAAGAAATGAGTAGCTTAACATAGACCTGACCATATCCAACAAGGTCATGTTTCTTCTCTTTCAAACATCATTTAGTGTGTGGCATTCCAGTTGCTATGAGTTGGGATAGAATACCATGCTCCAGCATAAAATCTTTGAATTATAGACCCACATATTCACCACCTTGATTTTATTGAAACATCTTAAGAGTTTTACCTAACTGCTTCTCAACCTCAGCTTTGAAGCCCTTAAACTTGCCAAAGGTCTCTAATGTCCTAAGCATTAGGTAAGTATGGCCATATCTAGAGTAATCGTCAATTAAAGTGATGAAATACTCATAGCCACCTCTAACTTTTATATTAATTGGACCACACACATCGATGTGTACAATCTCTAATGGTTCCATTGCTCTATTGCCTTTCGCTAAGAAATGGCGTTTAGTCATTCACAATCCAGAAGAGTTCCAACAGTTTGTTCTCTGAATCTTTTGTTAACTAGTTTATTCTTTCTAGACTAATATGACCTAGTCTTAGATGCCATAAATATGTGTCATCCTCTTTAGAAACTTTTTGTCTTTTGTTACCTTTCAGTTTAGCTACTTTAAATAACTCATAGTCATTAAGTCAACGTTCATTTGGCTTAAGCATATATAGTCTGTTTGTTTGTTCAACAATACAAATTTTGAAAACATTATTCGAAATAACAATAACATTATTATCAAAAGAAATATCTAAACATTATTCATGCACCATAGATAAATAAACAAAGTTTCTAGAAAATCAAGGAATAAAATAAACATTGTTTAAACAAAGTTTCTAGAAAATCAAGGAATAAAATAAACATTGTTTAAAATAAGAAAATTATTCCCAAAATATAAACGGATTGTTCCTAATGCTCTTGCTGACACGAACGCTCCACTTCCAACTCACATAGTCACCTTGCCATCAGCAAGTTCCCTTGATGACTCAAGTATCTGCATAGAAGAACAAACAATGGTTAGTGGCTCCAGAATCAATGATCCAAGATGACATGTCATCTTCCACTATACAAGCTTCAAGTACAAGTAAATCAGATTTACCTTTCTTTTTCAGCGCAGCGAGATACTTGTTACAGTTTCTCTTCCAATGGCATACAACTCTACAGTGGAAACACTTTCCTTTTGGTTCCTTCTTTTTGGAGTTAATGTCATTCTTGTTCTCCTTGGCATTGAGTGTCGTCTTTGATTTCTTGAACTCTTGTCCTTTCTTGGACTCTTCAATGACATTTACCTCTGCCTCTTTAGTTATTTTTTTGTTAAGAGACTGAAATGTCTGCAGTTCATTCAACAACTAGGTCATGTTGAATTCCTACTTATTCATAATGTAGTTGGTAGTGAACACAGAGAAAGCAGGAGTGAGTGATTCAAGTATGATGCTTACTTGAGTACGCTCATCAATGACAACCCCATGCATTTATGCTTCATGCATCACGTTAATCATGCTTAAGACATATTCACACACAAAAACACCTTTCTAGATTTTAGTATACATGTAGGTACTAGAAGCCTCATGTCTACTTTGATTAAATTGCTGCCCAAACATGACCTGCAGAGATTCCATTATCTCAAAAGATAACATCATTCATCCTCACAAGCATGTAACACTTATCGTTATTGTTGGATTGAATCCAGGCATCATATTTGTAACAAACAATTTTCGAAGTAGTGATAGCGGGCTCTTCAAGACATTCCTCAATTAGGACAAATTTATGGTTCTCACAAATCAATATCAGAATTAGATTTGATTTCCATCTCATAAAATTATCACAATTAAGTTTTTCAAGTGAAAGTAAAGCAGTAATCAGATTGCCCATGTTTGACATTACTACAAGAAATAAAATACAAAAATATTATAATTTGGATATAAATATCAATAATTTTGGAAAGTAAACATGATGCATGAATGCAATAATTAAAACACATAAGCTTAACATTTACTATTCTACGATAAAACTACCCGACAATTAAAGTGCCGCCTTAAGGTCGGTCAAGTTAATTTCACACAGTCTATGAGACAGTCTTATCTTTATTATTTAAAACTCAAAATAACTCATATTTTCTCTTTTAAAAAGAAGGTACCACTTGTTTGGTCAAGATACAATTATCGGCTACAAAAGCTTAATTGTATCATTGTGAGTGTAACCCATTATTTCATAATTTATGACTTAACTTAAAGAATGTTGCCTTAGGGTTGGTTAAACCTAAATTATATCACTCTTTCCTATCTTCGTAAGAAGCCAACCTTGATATTAATATGACCAGAAACCTTCCTTAGGGGGATGGAAACAAACCTTTATGGAGACCCTAATCATATTTCACGGTGTTGTACTAATAATGGAGACCATAGGTCAAATTGAGATGTCAACCCTCTCCCACCCACTATTTTAGAATAAATGTGATTATTAAACTAATCAATTGATTCCAAATTAATTACTAGTTCATTTATAACCCTATGAATGTAATTAATTATAAAATCATACAATTATAAAAGAGCATGTTTCTATAATTAAAGTGATCTAGAATAATTACCCATTACATTCATCAAAATTTACTAAAACATTTTTTTAAATAAAGTTGATTATCCTAAAAGACCTATATTAACTATTGCCTTTATATTGTGGTGTGATTTACCAAGTTTAACTAATTTAAGAATTAGTAGTTTACATGCAATTGATTTCACCAAAATAATTCACATAAACATTTAGGACAATCCTAGATAATCATGTTTCTAAATGAGATACATGATTAATTCAAAATTTGTGGGGTTTCATATATGGCATGTAATGGGCTAATGTAAGAACATGTTATCAATCAAACATTAATTAACATTTATTTAAATAAATACAATAAATAAATAAGAAATGATGAACCGAGTAGCTATTGGATATTTCTAAATTTTACAACCCTTGAAAAAATAGAAATTTAAATTACAAAGTGGGCTTCCAGTCAATTACAAAACCTCTAATCTGCTACTCCTTCTCTTTGGTCCATGTTCATAATCTTTAGAAATTTATTAGGCCCATTAATTAATTAGAAACTAATTTTCTAATTATTTTTTTTTAATTAAATAACCTTTTTTTATTATCTTTTAATTTAGTTAAATTTAAATAATTAAAAAATTAAATTCAAATAATTAATCAAACTTAAGAAAAAAAATCTTAACCATCTAATAAAAATAAAATAAGATAATTAATTGTCAAATTAAAAAATTAAAAAAATCAATTAAATAAAAGATAATTAGCAAAATTATAGGGATTTTGTTAAGCACCAGCTAGGGTGAGGCCTCTGCCTCATAGAGCGCTGCGGTGCTAATGTTGGGTGTTGCGGAGCTAATGCACAACGCACAAACGTGCATGGCGCAATGGTGCTGGCTAAGAGGCGCAATGGCGCGAGTCTGGGGGCTAGGGAGCTAATTCGCGGCACGGTGCTTGGGCCATGTGCCCTTGGTGGTGCATGGTTTGAGTCCATTTTCTTTATTTTATCGTTGTGAACAAAATTTTTATAGCAATATTTCACAAATAAAATTACAAAAAATCCTATGCCCCATATGGCTTACACAAGATCTAAGAAAAAATTAAATTCAATTCCTAACCCAATAGTACAATATAATTAACGTCCCATCATTCAACCATAATTTCATAAAACAAAACCAGTCATTCAATATACATATCATCATACATATAAAAAAATGCAACAAAAAAAAAAACCACATAACATTTAAAGTATACATATATGTAGACCGCTCTGGTACCAATTGTTGGTATTAATTTGAATAAAATCAGGGACGCAGCAGAAGGGGTGGTGGTTTTAAAAAAAATATCAATACCGAGTCAGGATCAATACATATATCTATACATTAAATCTACACAGAAAAATAGAAAAAGATTACCTTTTGTAGCATATCAAGAGTCCTTTGGTCTTTTTGTAAAATCAAACGATCTTCCTATCCAATGAAAACTCGCACCTTAGTCTTCCAAGTCATTCCTCAAACAATAAAAGGACGTGTGTGGGCACGTAAGATTTACTGGTTTGATTATTTAGGCTCTCTAGATGTTCTGAACACATGAGATCTAGGGAGTTTGGAGAAGAGAAAATGTTGTAGAGAGTTCTATAAATTTTTAGGCTTAGAAAAATTTCTATCGATATGATTGACACGTCTAATTCAACTGACTTAAAAAGGTCGTATCTTTTTAAACACATATAAAGATAATAAAACAATTTTAATTCTTTTAATGTTATTAATTCTAACTCATCAGTTATATCTTTATTTTGATCAAATTAAAACAATAATTAAATAAACAAATAATAGTTGAAATTCAAAATTCAATTCTCAGGGACACGTGGCATTGTAAGTGGCGCCACTCAATGTGCAAGCACACTGATTGGCATGTACCACTTATTTGTGTCCCTAATTTTTCTTATTTTTTTGTTTAATTAAATTTAAAACACTATATTTATTCCAAAATTAATATAAATATTATTTCAAAATAAATATCAGTTAATTCAAATCTAACATTATCTTAAGTTATCAGTTTGAATAGTTATCTTATACCAAGATAATATTTAATTCTCTTTAATATTAATCTAAACACTAATTAATAGCAATTTCAACTAATATAAAGTTTTTCTAATAAAAAATAATTATTCAATTAATTAATTAATTACTCATAATTACTACATAATTATCACTTAGCCCTGGAAAATTAATTCCTTTGCAATTTAGTCATTTTCTCTATTAATCTTGCTTGTGACATCTTTACCCTTGACAATGTAGGACAGAAGCGACTCGGGGACCATGAACCTATAATACTAAGCTCCAATAAACCAAACTATTAATTAAACTCTTTAATTAAATTATCTTATTTATTAATTCCATTATTACTCCACTATAAATATGGAATCCACTCTTATATTTACAGAGTATTCTCTTGCAGTCCATTGATATAATCAATATATCTAGTCCTGTCCTCCATTTATTGGTTCGCTAATTAGAGCTGGTCAAGAATTACCATTTTACTCTTCTAATTACCTCTTACTCCTTAAGTACCATTAATTCACCAATGAATAATTAATCTATAATCATATTTTGGATTTGAGCTCAATAACTATTCAGTGCCTATACTAACCCTTAAGGGAACCAATAATCGGTCCGTTAGGAAAGTATGGATTCTATTATTTTTTAATCATGTTCCCAACCATTCAAGATATTGAATCTTCAAAACAAATGTCACTAGCCTCATTATATTAAGAGACCTTAGCGAATGAATCAAAAGATCCAATAACATGAACATGAGTTCATGACCACTCAGGATTTAGAGTAATCCACAAATGATCATCTTTTAAGATATGAATTAAATCATTATGACAAACAGTAAGTTTATAAAGAAATTAATTCACATCGATCATGTCATATATAATCTCAATTATATAAAGTACCTTTACCAAGATGTATATCCATATCAGTAATTCGAATCTAGATTACTTGCATCTGATATGCGTCGTAAACTATATTAGCAACCATTCATTAAAGATTCTGTACTTTAATATGTTGTTGACTATTTTATTCATTATATATGATCTTAATTCTCTTCATACAAGATCATATTCTCTTAAATGAATATGGAATTTTCCGATATTTATATATAAATTATTCAAATAATAATTTGAATAATCAACATAATAAAATTGTACTTTTATTTCAATAAATAAAAAATGTCTTCTTACGTGCTTTTAGGGCACCAACCTTAACCGTTTGTCACAAAAGAAAAACTTCACAGTAGTGTATTTCGGTTTGGTATCCTCCTTTCGCTGACCATTTCCTTGCTCATTTCCATTATCATTCTTTTTGGAAGCATTATTCTTGGAATTTTTTAACATCCATTTTCCTTTGTTGGGCTTGAGTTGAGAAACATAATAAGTAGATTCATTCTTTTCTTTTTTAAGCTTGGTTTCCTTATCAACATACTTGGAAATCAAATCATTGGCACTCCAGGTTTGATTATAAGTTATGTAATGTTTTAGAGTGACTAAAAGATGCGGGAAGAGAATTAAGAGCACGATGAATGATATAATCGTTAGGTAGATCAATTTAGCAATTTTTGATCATGGATTGCAAAATGCACGAATTTCATAATAAAGTCTCTCACTCCCTTAGATTCATCATATTTGATGCTAAGTATTTCATCCAAAAGAGAGTTGATTTTTGCATTCTCATCAGTGTCATACATTTTCCCCATAGCAATGAAAAATTCTTTGGCCTTTTTAGTGTCTGGCAGGCCACTCAGTAGATGTTCAGGAATATTTCTTTTCATGGCAATAAGACTAAGACGATTCGACTTTTCCCATTGGGCATGGAGACTACGTTGGGAAGTAGTGCTTGAATCAGTAGGAGAAGCAGGTTCATCTTCTAGCAAGCATATGTCCAAGTCCATTATCCCCAAACTAAATTCTATATCTTGTTTCAATTTCTTGTAGTTGGACTCTGTCAGAAGTTGAATAAAATCATTATTGTTGTTCATAGAAAAAGAGACTATAAATACAAAAATAAACAACTTGATTAAATTATGAGAAATTCAATAAGAAAATATAAATAGAGGCAAGATGGTCATCATAAACTCTCATTTGGGGTGAGAATACAATACACATGCGATCTCCTTTCATGAAGTGTAAAAGAAAAAAACATATATAAATTAAAATTTTATTACCTTTGGGAAAATAAGTTCTTAAGACATATATTTTGATTCAAACCAAAAACGACAACAAGTATACACGTCGAAATTATTACCTTTTGGGAAAATAATTTTAAACATGCATATTTTTAATTAACACACTTCATGGAATCTTAACTAATATATATAACTACTTTATTTGGGCAAGTAATTACACATATTAATTGATCAAAAGAAATATTTTCTTCAAACAAAAAAAAATGTTAATAAAAAAATCATTGAAAATTAATATATTTGCTCATAATATTTGGATAATAGAAAAGAAAGTGTCATCCATAACACTCTATATCAACAAATCAAATTGTCACTTTGAACAACAAAGATATAGTTTAATTAAAGAAAATCAATTACCTAATGTTGGGGTAGAGAATACACTATGAATTTGAGGATAACCAAGAGAGTGAGTATGTTCAAAGGAATGAGAAAATACTCAAATAATTTTCTGTGATTTAAAGTTTTAAAAAATATGACAATATATTTATTATTATTTTATAACTACCAAAACAGTATTAATTTAATAATAATTATTTAGTGACATCAAAAAATTAATTAAAAAATCACAAAAAATCAAAAATTAAATTTTAATAAAGCTGGAAAAAAATTGTTGAAAAACTAGTCCCTGAGATGTCGCACGCGCCGGGGGCCAATAGTGGGTGTCATCCTTGAATTGTGTCTTCTACCTTTAGTTGGGTCTGAAAACGGGTTGCCCAACCTGATTATCTCCAGCCAACGTTCCTTAGTGATTCTGGCCAAAATATGACATTTTTTCGACAATTGTTTGAGGGGTTACGATTATAGTGGGATTGCTAACAGATCTAGATGATATAATTGAAAAAAAACAAAGAAAATAATCTAGATCTAAAGCATCCATGGCCGAAAATTATAAAAAAAAAAATTGTACCAGATTTCTTCATAAAATTGAAGAATTAAGGTGAATTTAATCTATACAAAAGGTGTATATCCATAGAGAATAAGGAAGAATCATTCAATTTATAATATAAACCTTGAAACTTAAAGATTCTAAATCAATTTCATAATCTTTGTCATGAGAAATCCTAGAACTTTAAACACAAAATTCTCTCATATTACCCAACGAAAATAAGCATATAAAATATATGAACAGAAAGCTTAGGATATGAGGAATAAAAGCCCTATAATTTCACGAACAACATATAAAAATTTGAACATAAAATAATGAAATCAATTTTGAATCTCTAATAAGTTAGATAATTAAACACAAAAATTAGGTCCTAAATTATATGCAATTGGCAATCTGATACCACATGTTAGAAATTCATATAACATCACAAAAAATATATTGCATATAACTTAGAACTCTGAGTAATTGAATACTTGATTGATATAGAAGACATACCTAGTATTCATTGAAATAATACAAATTGATAGTACAATACTATCTACTAAGTCTTCCTCCCTAGATCTCTATTATTGAAGCAAATGATCATATTATACAGTTGTGATGAGACAATACATATTTATAGAGTTAAGGAGGGGACCTAGCTACAAAACCCTAGTTGGATTGGGCATCCTCATCAAAGGCTTTCGTTAACTAGAAAGTCCAAACTTCTGCCTTATCTAGATTAGTATTGATGCTAAGCCCATTAATCAAAGATCACTTAAAATTACATGGGCTAAATCGACAAAAAACTATTCATCAACCCATGTTTTAATAAAGCAATTTACAATATTAATGTAAGCCCATAAATATTTTAACAGAATTTACAATAAATATTTAGTATTTTCAATCGGCACCATTGCACATTTTCATTGGTAATTTAAATCGTTTTCATTAGAGCTGGCTTTGTGCCAAAGATGTAGGTGCCAAGATCATACCCTCAAATCGTCAGAACCACCTAGGATTGCCACAGAATGTAACTGTGTTGATCGAGCTTGACGGGAGATCATTGGGCTTAAAGTAAAAGCAAATGATGAAGAATTGAGAAGACGCCATAGATTTGGCTTCTAATACCAAGTGAAGATTAATAGCTAAAAGATGAAATGGTGAAAACTCTCTAATAATTAAATGAATAGATAGATTGAGCCTTATATTTATAGAGTGTTCATTATAATCAACAATTTAACAGCCACTCCGTAAATCCATGGAGGTTACAAGACAACTGTTAAAACTCCTAATAGCCAAACTAACTACAAGGCTCACTATAAAGATCACACTATATTCCATAAATTAAAAAGTAGAGACATAGTTTGTTAGAAAATATGCATGTCATATTGACTATTAAAGAAAATAATTAAATAGGCATAAACATATATTGTGAAAATAAATAAGAAAAATAAATATAATATTATGACAATATTATATTTAATAACTATAAAATAATGTATATAATAGAAATACTACTTTTGTAGTCAAAACTGAGTCTAGTGTATGCCACACTATCTTCTTAAAACAATTATGCCTCCTTACCACGTGCTAGAGAATTGCTACGGTGTTTGTCTCCCAGTATAAAATCGTCTATGAGCAGCAGCTAAGCACCTTTTTTTCTACTCCCAGCGAATTGAGGAATGTTTATGTAGCGTCCCGGAATATTACTTAGCTAGATAGTAGTAGTAGTAGCAGTAGTAGTTGTAGAATTTTAGTTTTAGTGGATATTGGTTCAAGCCGGGATTTAGTTAGAAACTCGTAGAAATAGTTATGAATTTTGTAAGTTTAACCTATAGTTTAGAAATATTAATTTTAACATAAGGTTTGATTAATATAGTTGGTCCTAAGAATATTATTTATTATAACCTAAGGTTTAGATAGAATAATTAAGAGCGTGACACTTGTCACATGTATGTTTATTAAGGATTTAAGTATTTTTTATGAATAGTTTAATTAAAAGAAAGAACTAGAAGCTCTAGAACCTTCCATTATTTGTTAGGATCACATTTTACTTAGTCAAAGTAGTTTTTAATCAATTTCAAATTATCCTGAAATGTGCAAAAACGTGTTTGAAAAATCAGTGTATGCCGATATATCGTAGTTATAAGGGTCGATATATCGCCTATGATTGATACGAAAAACATGTCAACTTTGCATGAACGAAACCACGGACCCTTGGGATCATGGTAGGGGCGATATATTGGCTCCAATGGCCATATTTGAGTTGTTCGTAGAATTTTGAACTAGAAATAGCCCTTAACAACCTTGACTCGTTCCTGAACGTTTTTGACCAAGTTCTGAGCATCTGTTGAACAGATAATTCAAATTTATTCATTTTTAATCATTTATTTATTCATTGAAATTGGAGTTAGTTTCACTCCTTGAACTCTATAAATAGGACCTAGTACTCAGCCATTTTTCTTCATCTTCAAGCACAGTTCAGAGCCTCCAAGCTGCTAAGATTACTCTAGAGAGAAACACTAGGGTTTTGGGGTTAAAGCTTTCAAATCTAAAGCTTTTATAAACACTTGGGAAGTAAGTTTTTGTGTGATTTCGGTGTTCGAGGTATAGATCAAGGTTCTAAGCTATCCAAGGTATTCATTATCTTCACGTTTAGTTCACTATAGTTTCTATTATTCTTTCATTTTTCTTCAAATCCTAACTTGTGATAGTGAATTTCGGTTAGGTGTTCATTTCCTTTGAAACATAAGGTTTCTGGTAAGTTCTTATCCCGATGGTTTAGATTTTCTCTTCAACTTCATTTCTTTAGAAACTTATGGTTTATTTATGTTTGGTTTTAGGAGTTTCAATCCCGCTCTTGTCTCCAATATTCTAGTTTTTGGTAAGGAAAATTAGGTAGTTTAGTAGTATGACTTAGTTTATGTAGTTTATGTTTGTATGACCTAACATTTCAGGTACAATAAAGGGGTAAGTGTGCTGGACCTAAGGTGTCCAATGATGTATGACGAACTATGTCCAGTAGGCTCGGTTGCCAAAACTTTATGACGGACCTAAGTGATGTCCGGTGTATGATGGACTTTTGTCCGGGGCTTAATTGCCACCCCCTGTATAAACACTTATCTTTTTATTACATCTAACTTGTTATTATCACCCATAGTTACGATTATGATTATGATTTATGACCTATGACCTATAGTTATGAATATGACTTATAACCTATGATTTATGATCTATGACTTATGATTTATGGTTATGACTTAGATTATGATTTATGATTATGACTTAGGCTATGATATGACCTATGGTTTTGTGATGTGATATGTTTAGTATATTTGAGTTTTGTTATGACTCTTGTGTAATTTAGGATATGTTTGATTATATGATTACATGACTAACTTTTGTATGTATTTTCCTTACTGGGCTTAGAAGCTCACTCCTTATGATGTTATTATTTTAGGCAATTAAGGATAGAAAGGCCGGTGGTGAGTGGAACCTAAGAGCTTCGTGATGTACTCGTGGGGACCATATAGTCAAGGAAGATCAAGCGGACCTATTTTTTTTTTATTAAAACATGTTTATTTGAAAGTTTTATTTAAATGTAGCTCATTTTTTTATGTTAAAGGCAATTATTTTATTTTTGTAAAACCATGGATCCATGTATGTAATTATTTTCAAGTTTTTATTAAATAAAAGAGTAATATTTATGAATTATGATCCAACGATGTGTTCTCGGTAATCTATGAGAAATTAGGGCGCTATAGTTTAAGAACACCACCAATATCTGACTAAGGACTAAGAGAGCTTCGACACTAGATGGTATGAACTTAGAAAGAGCTTCAACCCAAAACCAAAGCAAGAGACTTTCTGTTTACCCAAAAAATATTTGCCTGCTAACGTGGCACGATCGGGGTGCACGTGGATAGCACGTGAATGTTTAGTGATGACAGTCTAGTCGACCAACGACCAGGATAGCAGCTGCTCGATGGATTCAAGAAAGATGCTGAACAGTACGACAGAAGATATGCTAACATATGCGACCAGGTTTGATCATAGTAACGAAGCTAGAGTTCAAATACAATTATTAGTCGGATATTTCTGAGATATTTGACCCTCTTTATGTGTAACTATTACGATTTCTGTTATTATTCAAATATGGTTGTAACAAAGTTTAAAGACGGCCCATCAGCCCATATGTACATCCTTGAGCCTATAAATAGGACTTTTGGGATTCATTTAAAAGGGGGAAATAATTGGTATTCAGAGAGAACTAGTGTTTTTATACACGAATTTTGTATCCCCCTTTGGAGCTTGTGAAACATAGTGAACCCTAGTTTGCTGATCGCAGGTTTCAGAGTTTACATCAATAGAAACACTAAGTGGACATAGGTTATTACCAATCTCTAGGACCGAACCACTATAAATCTTTATGTCGTTTACTTCTTGCATTTAGCTTATCAATTCTTATCATTTTTGTGACTCTGTGTCGGTTGCTAAATCATCAGTCAACATTTTGGTGCTTTCATTGAGAGTTGAAATCAAGAAATTCATGATTAAAAATGGCGAAAACCTCTATGAAAGTGGGTCAGATGGGGCAGACATCTGAGAGTATGTCAAATCAACCTCCTCAACAAAATGTAGCGGAGGAAGAGCCACAGGTGGAACTGGAAGAAGAGGAGATGGATGTTGAATCCTTGCGAACAACTTTGATAGTATTGCAAGAGAAATTAGCTACTTTGAAAGATAATCAAGAGAATGTGGCTTAAACAATGGTGCTGCAGCAAATGGAGATTGACCGACAACGCCAAGAACTGAATGAGCGGCAGGCTGACATGGACCGCTGGCAGAGAGATGCCACAAAAAATTTAGAAGAAGCCATTTAGTTGGCCTGAGGATAACCCGTACCAACCTCTCAACCATATCAGCCACCAAGCTCTTACCCTCTCCAAAATCTGCAGTCAGAGCATCCCCAGTATCATCACAATCCACCACGCCCAAGGAGTCCTCAAAGACCAGAGCAACCTCCCGCTACTCAGTAGGAAAAACCAACCCAAAATCCTGACAGAAACAACGAGCAACAACCACCCTCTCGATTTGGTCGAGATAAGGTTCGGCAGTACAGGCAGAATATGGCCAAGCAGCATCCCAGAAGCCCTAGAAGCCAGACAATTGGGTAGCAAAACCCTTCAGGCACGGGACAACGTCCCTCAGAAAGCAGAAGGCTAGTGGACTTAGGCTCTGCGGTTTGAGATCCCCTGCGACATAGTAATTTTAGAGGTCCTAACGACCAACGCAAGCCTCCACCTGTTTATCGAGACGGCCCAAGAGGAAGAGAGGGGAACAATGCGTACAATAGGTTGCACACTCATAGTTCACAATTCAGAGATGGCCATGATTACAATGAGGCAGACTCTAGCAGGAGGAACAATGGTCAGCAGCAGGAGGAAAGAGGCAGACAACAAAATCCTCCTAGAAAATCGACTGACGAGCCAAAATGCTGGGGGACAGCCTAAACAGCCCAATGTCTTAGACCGACTAGGTGAAAGCAAGCAGAGACACAGGGATGAAGATCTGAGAGATGTGCTCAATAACCGAAGAGAAAGACATGACGAGTACTTCCCCCGGCACCAACCACTCCAGCAATACCAAATGTTGTACAGGCTCATATAGATGCCTTGAATCAGGTCGTGCAACAGCTAGTTGGGAATAAAATTTCCCACATAGAGTTTGATCGAAGGAACGACACCCCATTCATTAATATAATTGATGTGGCAGAAGTTCTGAGCAAATTCAAAATGCCAATACTACCCAACTTCACGAGAGGAGAAGATCCAGTATATCATGTGAACAAGTTTGAGATACAAATGGACATCTAGAAGGTGTCAGAAGATGCTCGGTGCAGGATTTTTCCTGCCACTTTGTTTGAATCTGCTCAGGAATGGTATTCAAGTTCCCTCTGGCCAGTATAGTTCCCTAGGAGATGTTCATAAAGGAGTTTTACGAACAATTTTATGATGGTCGAATACATCCAACAGATGCTAATGAGCTGGTCGACATTTGACAGAGGGAAGGAGAAACTCTCAAGGAGTATATCCAGCAGTTTATGCGAGCGGCTGCTCGATCCAAAATTGTTGGAGACGAGCGAAAGATGATGGCATTCAACGCTGGAGTGCGATGCCATTCTCCCCTCTGGAGTAGTCTTTAGAAGAATGAAGTCAACAACACTCAAGAATTTCTGGATCGAGCAAACAAATATATCAAACTCGAGGAGGCCATTGCCAATGAAGGAAAGTCCCCAAAAGATGACCAGAGTAAGAAAGAGGACCTGACCAAAGCCGTCAATGGGTCTGGTAAACCCAATGGCAACGACAAAGGTAATGGTAACAATAATAATGGGGCAAAAAGGGCGAACACCGAACCAGCAACATCTGATAGCAAGTGCCCAAACAAAATAGATATGAACCAAGGTTCACCAATTACACTGCTCTTGTCATTAGCCGAGCTGAAGTGTATCAGGCCAGTCATACCATTGTTCACTTTAGGCGACCAGCCCTAATCAGGAAAGACATATCCAAAAGGGATACGACCAAGTTTTGTCATTTTCACAACGACTATGGCCATGATACCAATGAGTGTAACTAGCTCAAGGGTGAGATCGAGTTCCTTATTCGACAAGGACATCTAAGGAGATATGTACGAACAGGGGGAAGTTCTCAGCAGGAGGCTCATAGAGGCAGCAAGCAGGCACATGTACGCCAACGATCGCCTCCTCTACAACCAACTCCTGTCGCTAGTACATTCTGCGGAGGACCACATATAGTAGGAGATAGTGGTAAGGTGAGGGAGAGATACGCCAGAACCCTACGTCACGATTAGGACATTTAAATGTTTAACATCGAGGAGTGAACTCCCAGAAAAGCTCGAATAGAGGAAGAATTACTAACTTTCTCCGAGTTGGACGCACAATATGTCCAATTTCTCCACTTAGATCCTCTGGTTGTGGATGTTCAAATCACCAACATGATGGTAAAACAAGTGTTGGTGGATACAGGAAGCTCGGTCAACATTTTGTACAACTCTTCACTAGAAAGAATGAAATTGTCAATGCAAGATTTAGAGCCATGCAACCAAGCCATCTACGGTTTTTTTGGCAAAGGACTAGCACCAACAGGGACGATCAAACTCCCAGTCATATCAAGGACTGCACCTGTGAACAAGACATTGCTTGCTACTTTTATAATAGTTGATTGTCTGTCTGCATATAATGTTGTGATCGGAAGACCCATACTAGTCGAACTGCGAGCTATAACTTCGGTCTAGCATCTGGCCAAGAAGTTTCCAACCAATACAAGAGTTGGGTGCGAGTTGGGAAACCAGCGAGAAGCCAGAGAATTCTACAATTCCTCTATCACAAAGGCAAGAAGAGGCAGATCAGGAAGTGGAGCCAAAAAGAGGTTGCTATTTGTAAATGAGTCGCAAGCCCAATCAGGTGAACAAGTCACCAAATAGGGCGTTGCCCAAAGTGAGAATAGGGACTTAGATCCTCGCTTTGGGGATTTTGAAGAAAACATTGGGCCTATGGAGGACCTCGAGGAGGTCCAACTAGAAGAGAAAGATCCGACCAAGGTTGTGAAAGTCGGTAAAAACTTAGAGACAACTATAAAAAAAAACTAGTGGAGTTTTTTAGGAGACACCAGGAGGTCCTTGCATGGTCGCATAAAGATATGGTTGGGATATAACCCATAGTGATTATCCATGTCTTAAATATAGACAAAAATCATCCACCTGTACAACAAAAAAGAAGGGTGCTCGATAAAGATAGATCTAAAGCCCTAAAAGAAGAAGTTAAGAAGGTGAAGGAAAATGGATACATCAGGGTAACGTTTTATCCATCATGGGTCTCCAATCCCGTACTAGTTCCCAAGCCAAATGGTAAGTGGAGGACGTGCATGGATTTCACAGACCTTAATAAAGCATGCCCGAAGGATTGTTTCCAACTTCCAAGAATCGACCAACTGGTCGATGCTACATCAGGACATGAAGTTTTATCATTCATGGATGCATACTCCGGTTATAATCAAATTAGTATGCATCCTCCTGATGAAGATCACACTAGCTTCCGAATAGATACGGTACTTTACTGCTACAAAGTAATGCCCTTCGGTTTTAAAAACGCTGGTGTGACTTACCAGTGACTAGTCAACCACATGTTCAAAGAGCTGATCGGCAACAACATGGAGGTCTACGTCGACGATATGTTGGTCAAGTAAAAAAAGGCTGGTAAACACATCAAGGACCTACATGAATACTTAAACATCCTAAACAAATATTAGATGAAGCTAAATCCTCTAAAGTGTTCATTTGGTGTTGGAACAAGAATTTTTTTTGGATTCATAGTAAACTCACAAGGAATCGAAGCCAATCCCGAAAAGATTCGAGCACTGATCGAGATGCAGTCACCTGCCAAAGTCAAAGATGTGCAAAGCCTAACAGGAAGAATTGTTGCCCTAAGTAGATTCATATCTAAGTCTACGGGCAAGTGTGTCCAATTTTTTAATCTACTCATAGAAAACAAAAAGTTTGAATGGATAGAGGAATGCGAACAAGCTTTTTAAGCGCTCAAAGCCCACATGTCGGAACTGCCCATTTTGTCCAAGTTGGTCGAATGAGAGACTTTGTACATTTACTTAGCCATAACAAAGAATGCTGCTAGTGTTGTTTTAATCATAGAGGAAGAAAACATTTAAAAAACATTATACCACGTAAGCAAAATGCTAGTGGGAGCAGAATTACGGTATTCGCCTATAGAGAAATTGGCTTACTGCTTGATTCTGGCGTCTAGAAAACTGCGACCCTACTTTCAAGCTCACCCCATCATAGTGCTCACTGACCAGGCACTACGGTAAGTCTTACAAAAACCAGAAGCCACTGGTCGATTATTAAAATGGGCGGTTGAGTTGGGGCAGTTTGAAATTTCCAATGCACCACGAGCAACCATAAAGGGACAAGCCTTAGCAGATTTCGTTGCAGAATTCATCGGACTCCTTGCCAGCGAACCGATGATGAAGACCGATAATCAAAATCATACCCCTGCTTGGAAACTATTCGTAGACGGGTCCTCTAACGAGTGCAGCGCAGGGGCAGGGCTAATTTTAATCACCCCCGAGGGACATCGATTTCACTTTTGCAATCAGATTCAACTTTATAGCCTCCAAAAATGAAGTTGAGTACGAGGCTCTACTCGCATGATTAATACTAGCCAAGGATATGAACATAAAGTCACTAGAAATATATAGTGACTCCCAGCTAGTAGTTAATCAGATTATTGGAGAATATCAGGCTAGGGGTCTCAAGATGGTTGCTTATTTAAACAAGGCGAAGGATTTACTAGCACAATTTGAGAAGTATACTCTCCAGCAAGTACCTCGCGACCAGAATTCAAACGCTGATGCCTTCGCCAAGTTAGCAAGGGCCAAAGATGTTGACACTTTGAGCATTGTACCAGCCAAAAGTTTATTGGCACCAAGCATTCAAGCGGAAGATTCATCGCTAATAATACAAGTATCTGACACATGGATGACTCCCATCATACAATATCTCGAACAAGGATTATTACCAGTAGATAGGAATAAGGCAAGGATGCTTCAAAGGAAATCAACTCAATTTATCTTTGTCGATGGAGTCTTATATATACGAGGATACTCAATCCTTTATTATGGTGTGTACCCACGGAAAAGGCTAAGGAATTGATACGAGAAGTGCAAGAAGGATTATGTGGAGATCATGCTGGGGGCATAGTTTGTCAAAGAAGATTCTTCGATGGCCTACAATGATCGAAGATTCTATGAAATTCATTAAGAAATGTGACAAGTGCCAACAATTTTCCAAGGTACCTCGAGCAACCCCAAATGAGCTTAAATAGATGCAAATCCCATGGCCATTCGCAGTTTGGGGAATTGACCTAATTTGATCTTTGCCTACAGGAAAAGGGAATGTCAAGTACACAGTAGTTGTCGAATACTTTACTAAGTTGGATGAAGCTGAGCCACTTGCAACAATCACGACCAAGAAAGTATTGGATTTCGTTGTCAAAAACATTGTATGCCGATATGGGTTTCCGAAAAAAAATTGTCTCAGATAATGGCACACAATTTGACAAAGACCTTTTCACCGATTTTTGCGAGCGTCATGGTATCACAAAGAGCTTTTTGTCAGTCACTCATCCACAAGCCAACTGATAGGTTGAAGTTGTTAACAAAACTCTGAAAGACACACTGAAGAAAAGGCACAGAGAAGCAAAGGGAGTGTGGCCAGAACAATTTCCAAAAGTACTCTGGTCGTATAGGACATCTCCCCGAATAGCAATAGGCCATACGCCATTTTCCTTGGCCTAGTGGTATGAATCCATGTTACTCGTTGAGTTAGATCCACCATCACATAGAAGGCTGACATACGACCAAAACACGAATAATCAGTTATTAATGGAGTCTTTGGACTTGGTCAAAGAAAGGCGCGAGCATGCTTAACTTCGAGTTGCAAATTTCCAACAAAAGGTCGCTCGATATTTTAACTCTAAAGTATACGAAAGAAAGTTTGACGTGGGAGATTTGGTACTTAGGAGAGTTTTTCTCAATACTCGCAACCCGGCTGCTGGAGTAGTCGGACCAAACTGGGAAGGGTCATATAAGATTGAAGAAATCCTTCAACCAGGCACATACAAACTTGCTCGCTTAGATGGAGATCTCGTTCCTCCCTATTTGAATGGAGAACACCTGCACAAGTATTATCAATGAACAATTTTTTTTAAAGAGTTGGCTTGTATTAATTTTACTTTTTACAAGTTTGTGAACAAGGGCTGTCCATTTATATGGCTGATCGCTAATTAGTGTAAGATCAATTTTTGATCACTCGTACATACACCAATCTTGTCCATTTTTTTACGAGGAATAACAGGAATTGTGCATAGCAAGTTATTCTTGCCAATTATTTTATTTATTACAAGTATTTGCTCATTACGTGTGTTGTTTTGCTATATTATCATTGATCGTTTATAAGTACGTGAGCAGTAATGTTTGAACAGGTATTGGTCATGGCAAGTGACCGAGAACCTTAAGCTCCTCGATCACTTGGGGGGCATATAAGACACTAAGCGAGAAAAACATATCAACATAGACATATGTAAACACACAAGCAAAATAAGGGAAAGCATACTACGACACTTAGAGTATTTTAAAAAAAATAGTTAATTTTGTGAAATCTTAATAAAGTGTTATGCTAAGTTCGGTCATACGATCAGATGTTATAATAACAATAAGAATATATTATAATATCACAATGAAATTTTTTTACACCACAAGCAATTTCTGCTCGGAGGTAACTAAAAATAATAAAAGGAAAGTAAAGCTGCCTTAGGCAGCAAATTGTCTTAACACCGCGAACAGTTTGTTTGGGTATTTTAATTACATAAAAAAATTTCACTATGTAGCTAAAGAGAGATGATCCTGAGACTGAAGGTCCGACTTCTTCGTCAGCACCATCGATGCTTGTCACCAAGGAAATTTTAGGAGAATCTGAGGCATTTTGATCATTTTTCACCCCCTCTAGGCGAGCAGCACACTTGGAGAGTTCGACTTGTTTTACCTTCTTGGGAAGGTAGTCAAATTTTGCCTCAGTATTCTTCTTCCAAAACATGTGGAAGCAGTCGAAGGTAGCTCCTCGGAACCTCTCTAAGTATTGGGAATTCTTCTCCTCGAGCAACTTGACTCACTCCACTAGACCAGTGGCCTCCTTCTTGCTTGCCTCCAGATCCTCTTAAAGCTCCTTGTAGTTAGTCTTGAAGGCTTCCTTAAACTTCTCCTTGGCAGCAACAGCCTTGGCTAGATCTTCTTGGCTTTTCTTCAGCTCATCGGTTAAAACGACAACTTTGTCTTCAGCGGCCTTAACCTTGGCTTCCCATTCCTTGATTTCCTCGGCAGCTACGTACCTTTTCCTTGGCCTCCTATCCCTTGATCTCCTCGGCATGTTTTACGTCGACCTCCTAAGCCCGACACCATTCGTTGCTCATAGTCAAGATATCGTGCAAACAGTGGAAGAATTAAGCAATTAGAGATAATCAAAGGAAAGTTTGTTCGACTAAAATACAATATAGAAGAAACTTATACTGAGGACTTCATTGAGTCTGCGAGCAAGGACCTGGCTGGGTTTCAACGAAGGAAGATAGGGAAAGGCCTCCTGGCTGTGACGGTGCTTGGACAATCTCTGCAGTTTGTCATTTGTTGAGCTATAAGCATTGCTCAATAATTCTGCAACCAAAGATCTTCTTTTCTGTTCAGTGGAAGGATCAGTGCGAGGAGGAGGAGGAGGAGGAGTCTTTGATCTGGAAGGAATGGGAGCTGGAGTGACCTCTGGTCGAGTCCTTTTTCTTGAAGGTTCCCCACTGCCTTCTCCAGGGTTTCTTCTGCTCGACTTCTTCTTGCTCGTTGGAGCATCTGCAGAAGCGTAGATATCAAAGGCGTCGTCGGATGACATGACTACAAAACAAAAACAAACGAGCAGATATGTCAAGAAGTAGTTTGGCTCAACAAAGAAACATACTAAAAAGAAATTATAAGTAGTATACCTGAACTATTATTATTGGTCGCTACATTATCTAAAGAACTACTACTACACTCACTATTTGCCTCGAAGAAGTCCAAGCTAAAACTATTGGTCGTAAATTTAAAGTTATCATCCCTATCAAATAAATGACAAGGGATTGGCATTTTATTTAAGAGTGAGAAATCTATACCGTTCTCGTCGGAAGATTCGAGTATAGGACCAATGTATTCTGGTAATTTTTGTTTTCCCCTCCCATGTTGGGTAGGAGTATTAGCTGCTTGAGTGTTAGGGACGGTTCTTGAATGGTCACTCTCGTTGTTCGTTGCCTCTAGGGTTGTGACACATCCTGCTGCTGCTCGAGGTTTTCTTGTCCTTCAGTGCCTTCTCCAGTGGCACTCCCCGAGGTGGATTCCCTCACTTCCTGGTGAGGTTCTAAAAGGCCTACCAACCTTAAATTGTTCTTCGTGACCAGCACCTTGATGCTTTTTTCTATATTTATCTCCATTTGTAGAGTGGGGTTTGGTCAGTGCCATGGTCCTAGATATAGCACAAAGAAATTAAGGACAAGGAAAGATGAAAAATGACTGGATAAATGTCGATCAGAGATTAAAAGTTTACCTCCTCGTGTGATGGCCATGTTGTCTACAACCAAGTCGGTCGTGAGGAAGTACTCTTGGAAGTACCTTCCTACATTGAAATTTTAAGTAATGTCACTTAGGAATGTGCGAGCGGACTCCTGGTGGTAGAAATGAAAGAACCCCGTGTTGTTCTGATTATGGTTGGATTTAAGATCGAACAGATAGTTGATCTCGTGAGGAGTAGGCACAGGGCCATCACAGGGACAAGCTTTGTATAAAGTAATCTCAGGAAGCCCGTACTTCTTGGGATATTTGGCCACCATCCTGGTCGATATGACGCTAGGTGGGGCAATGTACCAAGCAACCTCTGCTCGAGGACCATCATAGGGACAAGCTTTGGGCTGGATATCTGGTGGTGAAAAATTTAAAGGTTAAGGATTGCTTGAAGCACCCTCTGCATTGGTTTCAGGCTAGTTGGAAGGTGAATCTGTGGGTTTCTTTTTTCTATGAGCAGTGTGTTTGACACGACCCATATTCAATTGGTTCTGTGATGGATTGCGTAAAGGATTGGTCGTTAGGGTTTGGGTGTGAAGTCGAAGGCTTAGGAAAAGGCAAAGAATATTGTTCTTGATCCACGAACAGCAAAGCGAGAAGGTCGTCGTCTATTGGTCTCTCACCTCCCCAGGGATCATGCATGAATATCTGAGAAGAGCAAAGGGGTAGTGAGAATCTATGACCAATAGATAAAAGAAAGAGAAAAGCAAGGATAACGTTGCTCGTGTATAAAAGTTAAGCTTTTATACAACCAATAGCATCCTGATAAAAACACAATGAACATTCGAGCAGGTTGGAAAAACAGATCAAAAAGTGAATGTGAAAAGTTTTTCGGAAAAACTTTTCAACTCCGAAAACAGGCGGGAAAACCCCAGTTTTTTTTTCGAAATACTCAAGATCGAATTTTTACTTTGATTTTGAACCCAAAATCAGTGTACCTATACCCCCACTCCACTTTGATTTTTAAGCATTTTATAGTGTTTTATACTACCTAAAATACTTATTCTATGTATGTTTGCTTAAACCCGATTACCTAAAAATTTCTCAAGAATAGTAAAAATCCAGTTACGAAAACTTGTGAATCGGGATTAGAATACATGAAATTTACTACAAAGATAAGAGGGTGGATTCGAAAACTTACTTGGAGTACGGATTGTAGGAGAAATCATGAAAGTTTTGCTCGGAGTTGCTCAAAGACGTCTCGAATCGCACTGGAGTCTCTGGGTTTTCTTGAAGGTTTTTCCGAGTATTCTTGAAGAGAGAGAAGGTTCTAGTAAAAAAAGGAAAAAAAAAAGGTGAAGAGTCTTATATTTATACTGCCTGGGGCAATAATAGAAGGTAATGATTGGAATAGGGTTTCGATGCATGGGGAATCGTAATAACCGTCAAAACATTTATGGGAAACTGTTAAGGTCATGATTACTTGCCTATTGAAAAAGTAAGTACTGACAGTTGTGACACGTTAGATGGATTGCTGGCCGAGTAAGTTTATTAAATGTTGATCACATTAAAAAAACTAGGGGGGCAAATGTTTACCCAAAAAATATTTGCTTGCTGATGTGGCATGATTGGGGTGCACGTGGATATCACGTGACTGTTTAGTAATGACAGTCTGGTCAGCCAATGACTAGGATAGCAACTGCTCGACGGATTTAAGAAAGATGTCGAACAGTACGACAAAAGATATGCTGACATATGCGACCAGGTCTGATCATAGTAATGAAGCTAGAGTTCAAATATAGTTATAAGTTGGATATTTCTAAGATATTTGACCCTCTTTATGTGTAACTATTATGAATTCTGTTATTATTTAAATATTCTTGTAACAAAGTTTAACGACGGACCATCGACCCATATGTACATCCTTGAGCCTATAAATAGGACTCGTGGGATTCATTTAAAAGGGGGAAATAATTGGTATTTAGAGAGAACTAGTGTTTTTATACACGAATTTTGTATCCCCTTTTGGAGCTTGTGAAACTTAGCGAACCCTAGTTTGTTGGTCGCAGGTTTCAGAGTTTACATCAATAGAAACACTAAGTGGACGTAGGTTATTGCCAATCTTTGGGGCCGAACTACTATAAATCTTTGTGTCATTTAGTTCTTTCATTCACCTTATAAATTCTTATCGTTTTAGTGACTCCATGTCATTGGCTAAATCATCAGTCAACACTTTCAAACAAGAGATAATTTTTTAAAATTGAGATAATGATTTTTTAATTTTGTATGAAACAATGAGGTAAAACTCTTTATTTATAGCCTTCAATGGGGAACAATGCATTTAATTTCAACATTGATGGAAAATTCTCCTGTATAATCAAGTACTTGAATCAAGCACATAATCATGTCCAGATTCATTAATTTAGCAAATATGCTTGGCTGTCACACAATCAACAAAATATGGAAGACTTCCTACTTGGTTGACACACAATCAATAAATGAGAAAATATTCTAGAGAACATTCTCATTCTCATTTGCAAACTTTAGGTCAATTTCTCATTCACCTCATAACCATTTTGATCATATTAATACTTGATTTTGATTTTTATGTACTCATGTAGGAAAATACAATTCTACAAAGAAATCTCACTAATAACAAGTGAATCTCAATCAAAATCATGCCTCAAAATGCCGGTTTAAAATAGCGTGTAAGAAAACTTGAAAAAGAAAGGGTAAATAGCACTTGGAGTCATCATACTTTATCAATTATATCACTTAGGTCCCCAGCCTTTATTTTATAGCAATTAGATGCTCAACCCTTGCTTTATGGCTCACATAGGTCCCCAAATTTATATTTTATTAGATAAATCCTAATTTAGAGTGGTAAAATAGGATTTTTAAAAAATAACACCTATTTTTTTCTATATAAACCCGTCTTTATTACCAAATATTTTATTTTATTGTAATTGACCATAATATTCTCTTGAAATATTAAGAAATAATATAAAAAATATTTTCTATCATACCTCTAAAATATTTAATATATTAATTAGCTTACTATTTTAAATAAAAACATTTATATACTTTAAATTTTACAAATATTAAATGTATTATAGGTTGCTCTATCTATATCTTAATATTTTCTCACCACACACATTTCTATTTAAACTCCTCATAAATTGTTAAAAATTCTTTCCACACATATATGAAAAATTGAGCAATAAATTATAAATGTGGAAATAATTTATTGCTTAATTTTTCATATATGTGTGGAAATAATTTAGGAATAATTTATTGCTTAATTTTTAATATATGTGTGGAAATAATTTTTGACAATTTATGAGGAATTTAAATATGTATTTAGTGATAAAAAAAATGATGTTATAGAAAGAAGCGTCTTTAATGAATATCATGCTTCTAAAATTTAAAGCATGTAAAATAAATTTTATTTAAAATGATAAACTAATTAATATATAATGGATATATTGTATATTTTAGAGGAATAATAGAAAAAAAAATTTCTATTATTATTTCTTGATATATTATAAAATAATATTTAGATGAAAGAACGCCCTAAACTATTTACTTTGTAAAAATGTCGCTCAGTTCATATTTATTAGAAAATACCATTTTAGGTAAAAGGTTTGGTGAGACCTTGTCAAAACATGCAATATGGGATCAATAGTTTAAAATAAAAATATAGTGTCTTTATGCAATCTTGAAAATAACATAAAATATAATGTCTCACTATGATGTAATGAAAACATAAAACATAACATAAAAGTTCACAAACTTTCTTGGCATTCGTCTAGATCGTTAATCGCTCACAGACACCCCGTGTCATACATGCCTAGACATTGGAACTCCCCACATCACGGTGTGTGCCAAGAAAAACCCCTATTGCCTACCTGAAAGGGGGAAAGTAAGGGGGCGAGCTAAAAGCCCAGTAAGGAAGTACAAATAAAATACAACAATTTACAAAAAATACAAAGCAATCATCATTCATATTGTAAACTCATAATATGTCATAACTAATCATAATCACAAGAATTCATAAAGCATAATCATACTTCATGTGAATATGGCACCCTTATTGTCCATGTCACATCATGAGGGAACCAGTAAAGGAACACTGGTCCTCGAATAACCTTGTCCCTTCCGCGTAACATAATAACATTTACGTCATATCCTTAGTAACTCATTTGTTGTGTCGCGTTCAGCACACTAACAACCTAGTATTTTTCATACAACATGCAAGCAGATATACAAACAACTCATATCTTAACATAATAGCTCATACTTTTCCATAACACAATTGCTTACCATAGCTTATACTTTTCATAACATAATAGCTCTTGCAACATATTACCTCATACTTTTCATAACATAATACATAGAATTTCTAACAAACTTCCTTACATCAATTCCAAGCAAAAATAAAGTGTGGGGTACTTCACAACAAGCCTAGAATCATAATCAAATGCCTGTCTTAATAGAAAGTAAGAATGCACATGTCCAACAAGCATACCCCACGTGTGCATGGGTCATTCACACGTGACACAAATTACATCACAAAATCATAGAAGAATATAAATCTCAAACTTACTATAATGATCTTAACGAATGCCAAACAATTAACATTCTCTCAATCAAAAGACGTATTTTGAACGTAAAACTAAACTTGCATGTGACATGCGTATGTGGGAAAGTTTTTAAAACGTGCGTAGAAGTTGGTAGATTTTAGTCCCTTTAACTCTTTAGAAATCGCGTAAGATTTTATTAAACAAAAATATTTACCAACTTTATTTATACCACAAGGCCATACTAAAATCGTACTCAATATATAACTAAAAGAATTATCTCATTTTAGTTGTCATTTACCAAATATTAATCCCATTTAAATTAAAATAAGATAAAACAAAAGTATAATAACCCCTTTTTCTTAATTCTTTTCTCACAAAAATAATTAAAAATAATTATTAGTCAATAATTTAACATAATTATTTAATATAAAACAAATCTTTTGTAGTCACTCCCTTTACCAAATTGTTAAAAAAAATGACCCATTTAACTTTGTTAAAAAAAAAAATAATGTCTCAGTATTACCACATTTTCATAAATATCATAATTTTAATTATGTTGAAAAAAAAAATCTTTATTCCATCCTTTTACTCAAATAAAATATTTAATCTCATAAAAATAATACAATTTAGTCAATTATTTTACAAATAAGAAAATTGCACTATTTTAATCAAAATATTTCATAATTTGATGTAGGTAAAATCACATTTTTCATGCAAAAAGTCTCACGCTAAATTTATTTGAGCACATGCTTTACATATTTTATTTAAAAGATATTTTCTTCCAATAAACTAAAAATTCCAGCAAGCATTTTATTAGTTTAAAATCACACAATTGGACAAAAACATATTTTCTTTCACAAATCATATATAAAAAAACAACATGTGTTTAGTTAGATAAAAGTCCCATTAAATTGTGAAGAAAATAATGTATTTTGTTTATATAGGTTCTATAATTAAATTTTTAGGTATAGCTTGTGCATTTCAAAATCATTGGTTAATTATCACAATAAAGATGAGAAAAATACAGCAAGCAATATTTATCTAAAATACACATTTACTCATGTTAAAACCATCATCTAGCATATTTCTACAATTCATGCATTCCAAGAAACAATTCTACTCATACATCAATAATCTAACCTTTTAGATAAAAAGCCAAATTAACATTTTTAAAGAAACTTATACCCACTTCAAATCTTAAACAACTTAGCATATTTCTAATCACAAGTGACAATAAGATATAAAAAGAATAATTAAAACATATTAAGGAATAAAAAGGCCCTAGGCCGAAACCACCAAGCTCAACAACAACCAGTTTAAAACTAAATCCCTAGCATGTGTCTATTATCAACTTTGCATACTCATAAATATATCATTAGAATCAAAATACCAATGAAATTATAAACATAAGATCCCCACATAAATCTCATCAAACTCATAATCTCCCCAATATTCCCGTAAATCTATTAACCAAAACAATATTTTCTTCTTGTAAAATAACCACCACCATTCCAATGTGCATTTTCAAGAATCCAAAGTTCAAACAAGAACCCAAAAACATAACAACGTCAAAATAACCAAGCATTAAGATCCCCATATATTACAATCATGCTTTGACAAAAAAAAACCCAAAACATAAACCAAAAACATGTATAATCATAAAAAAAAAAAACATTAGGCTAGGGATTTCCAATACCTCTTGATTTTTCCATAAGAACACAAAGACCAAAAGACAACCTTGGCACCTAGATTTTCGAACACCACATAGAAAAGAAGAAAAAAGAAAATACTTCTTAGCATCAATAAGATGAGGGAAAGAACTTCGATGATTCAAACCACTTAACGTCAAGAACACAAACATAGATTTGGAGTTCCCTTCCTCTTTTCTTCTTTCTTCCTTCTCCTCCACGATTTCTCTCCCTTTCTTTCTCTCTTTCTTTCTTTCTTTCTTTCTTTCTTTCTTTCTTCTCTCTCTATCTGACGAGCTCTCTCTCTCTCTCTCTCTTATTCTCTTGCATGCCATCCACAATTAGTCTCTAACACTCATTGTTCCTTATTTTATTTTCCCTAAGGTATAATTACCAAGGCTAATGAAAAATGGGAAACTAATCAAGTCCCATTACCCTTAATCCCCTCTCCCCAAATCAAGGCATTAACCTATTGTCCTATCAAATAAAGAAAGAAAAAGGAAACAATCCGCTTCTCCCTTGGCTTTCATCCACTCTCTCTCACTCTCCTTCCCATTTTCTCACATTTTAATTTACTCACAATATCAAAGACAACCAAGCAAAATAATCTCATAATTACATAGTGATTTTTCTTACCCAAAATAGCTAAAATGCATCTAATATAATTGATTTAAATTTCAAAATAAATCTCACCCTTTCCCTCTCTTCCACACGCCAATCACTCTCTATTTCCTCTTTTTGTAATTTCCCACTATTTCCCTTTCTTAATTAAATAAATAGAATAAAAAAAAATACTAAACAATAAATAAAACAATAATCTAGAATAATGCACGAGAATTAACTATTGCATGCTCATCATGCAATCATGCAAATGCACACATGCAAATGCTAGGGTGCATTTCTACTAACCATGCACCTTGGTGCACACAACCAAAACTCAAGAACTCTCAAATTAAAACAATTATCTAAAATAATTAACGATTTTAATTGACATAATTTCTACCAAATAATTCAAACAATAAAAATAAATTCCTAACACTTAAAAATTAATAATAAAATAATGCACACAAATTAATAAAATAATATTAAAATTTGTGCACTACAATAAACCCTCCTTAAAATGATGAAACTATTTCTTACCAAATAACTGAGGGTATCTTTATCTCATGTCTTCCTCTAGCTCCCATGTTGCTTCTCTTTCCGTACTATTCTTCCACATGACCTTAACTAGCGAAATCTTCTTGGATGTCAGTTCCTTGATTCCTTTTTCGATGATACACTCAGGTTGTTCAATGTAACTCAGATCATGTTTCAGCTACAACGACTCATAGCTCAAAACATGGGAGGCGTCTAACATGTACTTACGCAACATCGAGATATGAAAGACGTTATGCATTTGGCTAGTGCTGGGGGCAGTGCTAAAGGGTACCCAACTTGCCCAACTCTGTACGAAATCTCAAATGGACCTATAAATCTCAGGCTCAATTTCTCTTTCTTCCTAAAACGCATAACATCCGAGACTCTTAAGAACACCAACTCGCCAACTGAAAACTCGATGTCCCTTCTCTTAAGGTATGTGTAGCTCTTTTGCCTACTTTGATCAGTAAGCATCCTTTGGCAAATTTTCTCAATCGCCTCGCTGGCTTCCCTAATAGTCTCGAGGCCTAAAATCTGTTTTTCCCCAACCTCATCCCAGTGCAAGGGATATCTACATTTGCGTCCATAAAGCATCTCATAGGGAGTCATCCCAATAGTGGACTGATAACTATTGTTATAGGAGAACTCCATCAAGGGTAAGTATCAGCTCCAATATTGCCCATATTTTCTCAAATTTTAATAATCCTCTCAGACTGCCCATCGGTCTAGGGATGAAAAGCGGTACTGAATTCAACCTTGTACCCATTGCTTTCTGCAATCCCTTCCAAATGTTCGTTGTGAATACTGACCCTCTGCCAGAGATAATCAACTTTGAAACCCCGTGAAGTCTCACTATCTCGCTAACATACAATTTGGCATCCTGGTCTGCTATGTAGGTGGCCTTAACTGGCAGGAAATGGGAGGATTAGTGAGCCTGCCTACTATTACCCAAGCAGAATCATGCTTTTTTGTGGTCCTATTTAACCCTACCAAAAAATTCAGATATGTCTTCCCACTTCCATTCTGAAATGTAAAGTGGTTGAAGTAGCCCTGCTGGCCTTTGGTGTTCTACTTTCACTTGCTGACATGTCAAACATCTGGCAACAAACTCAACAACATCTTTCTTCATTCCAGGCCACCAATACAGTGCTTTAAGGTCTTGGTACATCTTAGTCAACCATGGATGTAAGGAATAAGGTGTTGTATGTGCCTCTCTCATAATTCTTGCCTTAATCACATCACTGTTAGGCACACAAATCTTATCCTTATACCACAACAATCCTTTGTTAGACATTGCGAAGTCACCGCTACCACTCTCTTGTATCAAAGCCTCTTGCTTTATGAGGGCTTCTTCTACCTTCATCCTTTCTCTGATCTATTCTAATAGGGAAGACTGTAGAGTGAGGTTTGCTAGGCCTCCTGTCACTAATCTAATACCAGCGTTAATAATTTCCTTCTGCAGAGGTGCATCTATCGTACTTAGAGCTCAGACACTTTCATGTCCTTGCCTACTCAATGCATTGGCCACCATATTGGCATTGCCTGGGTGGTATAGAATTTCGCAATCATAGTCCTTTACTAATTCTAACCACCTTCATTGTCTCATATCAAGTTCTTTCTGGGTGAAGAGGTACTTCAAACGTTTATGATCGGTGTAAATCTCACACTTATCTCCATAAAGTTGGTGCCTCCATATTTTCAATGCAAACACCACTGCTGCTAATTCAAGATCATGGGTGGAGTATCTCTGCTCATAGTCCTTGTAACGCCCCACGCCACTATGGCTGCTTCCTGGAATGACGACTGGCCCTACAAACCAACACGAGTCTTTCCAGCATGCTTTTTCCTCACTCACACAATTCCTGGGAAAACTTCCATGGAGGTCACCCACCTTGAGATTACTCCAAGTCAAGCACGCTTAACTTTGGAGTTCTCAAGTGATGGGCTACCGAAAAGAAGACGCATCTTGTTGATATAAGTAGTACCCATCAATCCATAAAAGCCTTCTTCATCTGTGTAGTCCCATACCTGCACAGTCTTAGAATCATCACACTTAACCTTCCCCAAGCAGTGTGGCATTGCACAGCTTTAACCGGTCTTTCCCCTTAAGGATCACGGGAGTCTGAATGTCACAATCACCTCCACTTACGGGCTCGATGTCCCCGTCGTCCACACTTCCGGCTTACACGAACACTATATTTCATATACGATTTGTGCGCTTGCGAGTATAAATTTTTAAAACATACTTATTTTGGGTCTATCAAGTTTTTGGCACCGTTGCCAGGGAGTTGCAAGAAAGGAAACGAAATTTATCTCAAGGTTAGTGAATTCTTTTACTAGTTATTTTAATTTTTGCACTTAAAAAAAACTATTAAAAAATATATATTTATATAAAAACAAAAAACAAAAAAGATAAAAAGAAAATTTGGGACGGTTCCACCACCCGTAAAAAAACTTACTTATATAGTTATATTTTTTTTTAGTTGACGGCACTTGTGCCCCCTAATTTTTCTATCTTTTTATTTTTTATAGTTTACAACACTTGTGCCTACTATCTATCTTTTTAATTTTTATAGTTGACGGCACTTGTGCCTCCAAATTTTATTTTGATTTTATTTCGTTTATAACTTTGTTAGTTGACGGCATTTGTTCCTCCTAGCTTATGTGTTATTATTATTTTTATTATTATTGTTATTTTGTGATAGTTGATGGCACTTGTGCCTCCTAAATTTTGTTTAATATCTTAACATTGTTTTTGTTCTCTTAATTTTATTTTATTTTTATTTTTACCTTAATTGTCATTTTAAAAAATATATCTATAATATTATTTAGTTTTTACCATATGGATCATTTTAATTATAGTTGGAATTCTGAGTACAACTATTATGAGTGCTCAAATTTAAATTATGGAGAAACTAATGATATGTATGATATGCATGAATCATTTGATACCCATTGTACCCCCGCCTATAATCCAACTTTTCATGGAATCATACCCAGTCTCCAATAGGGCATGAATTCAACATGCCTAATCCAAGTCATGCCCAATTCGACCTATCATATCCCATTCAACAAGAAACGAGCCCATCTTTGGAGGATACCCTACAACAGTTCATGCAATCAACCTACCAAATCTTACTAGCTCAATCTCAGTCAATCTCAAAAATTGAGACCATAGTAGGACAATTTGCAACTGTTATAGAGTCGGAAAAACAAGTTTATCCCAACCAACTCATTCCCAATCCAAATAGTCAAATTGAAAGTGAAATGGAGAATGAAGTTGTTGAAGAACTTGTAATATGCATTCAACCCCCTAATGAAACAAAAGAGTTGAATGAAATAATTTTCGAGGCTCATGAGGAAAATGAAAAAGATATAATTATATCTCAAGAGCCCATAAATGAACAAATTTGTATATTTACTCAAAATGAAAAGGAGTCTAATATAGATATGCAATTTTCTAATTTTCTTGTAGGTGTGATGTTATCAATTATTATTTATGACATTTGCATCAAAGTCATAACTCACCCTACTAATGAAATTTTACACCATTGATTGGGTGTAGGTTGAAAGAAAAAAATTATAGTCGAGCTAAAGACCATAAACTAAAGCGCTTTGTGGGAGGAAATCCATACTTTTCATGTTTCATTTTATATTTCACTTTTGTTGTATGTTTTAATTTCATGTTTTTAGAAAGCTTGAAGGAAACTTCTTGCCCAAAAAAGGAAAAAAAGAAAAGAAGAGAAGAAAACAAAGGAGCCAAATCAAGGAAGCATACATCCAAGAGAGTAGTTCTTAACTTTTTCCATTTTATTACTCATTGAGGACAATGTTTCATTTAAGTTTGGGAGTAGTGTGTATGTGTTTTTCCTTGTGTTTATGTGTTTTTCTTTGTGTTTATGCATGTTTCTTATTTGTTGTAAAATGTTAAAAAAAATTATTTTTTTTTGTTTTGTTTGGAAAAAAAATATTGGTGATTTTCATTTTCCAATGATAAGAACTATGATTGAAATTGTTCTTAGTTCTTAGAAAAATATAAATAAATCTTAAGCTATGTTTTTAATTTTTGAGTTAGTTTTGTTTAATTATAGATTTTTTTTTCATTATATGACAATTTTCGGTTATATTTGAATTATTGTGATATTTGGACAAAGTTTATTTAAACATTAAATTATTTAAATCTCTAAAAAAAATGAAAAATCTTAGAATTTGCTTGATTATCTCGAGGTTTAATTTTTTTTTTTTTGCATAAGCTTGTCTAATGTTCACATGATGATTTGATGATAGTTTGTGTGTTTGCATGTTAAATATATATTTTGAAAAAAAATTAACTTTTTAATTAATTACATAAGCTTTACTTTTATTTGTGATTTTCTTTGAACTATTTTCATTATGTAATTTTTGACGAAAACATTTGACATCACCAATTTAAAAAAAATTGTGTGTTTTAAATTTTCTTTTGCTTGAGGACTAGCAAAATATTAAGTTTGGGGGTGTGATAACTTTACAAAATAGAGTTATTTTACCACTTTTTATGTGCTAATTATTGCTTAATTCTTGAGTTTTAATTGATTTATTAAGTTTTAAAGTAATTTTGATTTTATTGGGTTTATTTTGATTTTATATATTTTTGTGTGTTTTTATAGTTATTTTGTTGTAAAATGTTGTAGTTAATTATTTAAATTATTGTTGTTTAGTTTGAGGTAAAAAAATGTTGTATTATTGAACTTAAATGTTAAATATAAATTAAGTCATAATTAATATTTTTAAAAAAATTAAATTGATTTATTTTATAGTTGAAAATTTTTATTATGATTTATTTTATATTTATTTTGTAGGGAATTTATGGCATTTTTGGGCTTTGAAAAGTAAGGAAAAGAAAGAAAGAAAAAATGGCATTTTTAAAATTCCATAAGCCCAATCCAAGCGGCCCATCACTCCTCTCTCAGCTGGCCCAATCTGCTCAGCCAACTCTCCAGCCGGCCCACAAGAAGCTTCAGCCTAGCTCCTTGCTCCCTGCCCAGTCGTGCAGCCACCCTTCCCATGCTCTTGCACGTGAAGCTCCCTAGGCCCAAGAAGCATCCTCTCAGACAGCCTCCTAGGCCCATGCCCAAATGCCTCCTTAAGCCCTTTCAGCGAGGCCGCCCAACTCCTTTGCCCAGTCGGCCCAAATGCCACCCATCATGCTAGCTCCCTTTCCTTGCTGCTCTAGTCGTGGCCCAAAGTTCCCATCCAACAGCTACCCGCCAGCATCTTTGGCCCACCAACCCGAGCCCAGCCCAAGCTCCAGCTTGCCAAAATAGCTGCCATTTCCCTTCTTGAGCCCATAAATTGCCTAAATGTACCCTTTCTCCCCTATGTCCAAAATGCCAACTTTTTACCCATTTTTCTACATATTTTCACCACAACATCATCATTACACCCTATAATTTACCTCTACATACCATATTTATTTTATTTAATTAATCTATTATTTTAATAATCTCATTTTTGCTATAAATATGGAATTTCAAGACCATTTGGGGTGCTTAATTTTTGGTTACCATCTTCTTTCGACCATTTCTCTTCCATTTTGGTGTTTTTCAAGAGCATTTTCAAGCATGCATCTTGTTTATTTTGTGATTTCTATTCTAGTTATGTGCTTCTAATCTTGTTCATAAGATTATTAAGATCATGATGAAGCAACTTGTAACTAGGTAATATTTATGTTGTATTTTGATTTCCCTTGTAATGCAACAAAGTTTTTAGATTTTTCTTCTTCATATATGTCTTTCATCTTTAATATCTCATATTTTGGATTGTTAGATAATATACACTTTGTTCTTCATTTTGCAAAAACATAATATTCTTTGTGTAAGATGTGTCATTAAATTGTACACATCCATGCTTAGAACAAAAATATTATGTTTTAATTTATAAATAATGTTATTTGATTTTTTGTTGTTTCATTAGGTTGATTCACATTAAATACTTTGAAATTATACTTTTTTTGAAAAGTGAATAAAAATCCTATCTTTTTAGAAGTAATTTGTACTTAAAATTATAAATCTATTTGGAAAATGATAGTTTGACTTATTTTAACTATCACTAAAACTTGGGAATCAATATACTAATAAGTATTATTAAACTCACATTTTGTGGATTCTAGTATCTTAATAATCTTTCTTTTAACACTTATTTTCAAATCATTATTGGTTTATTTTTATTCTCTTAAATAGCTTTATTTTCAATCTTTTATTTTATGTTCATAACATTAAAACTCATCAATCTTTGGAGCTAGGTTAGAATTTATTAATTTTGGTTTAAAATAGTTTTTTTATTTTATTTTAGATAACTCATTTGGGTTCGATCTCGTGCTTACACGAACACTATATTTCATATACGATTCATGCGCTTGCAAGTATAAATTTTTAAAACATACCCATTTTGGGTCTATCACATTGCTATTCCATTCTTGGAAACTATATGCCATAAGAAGGTCACTTGTTCAAACCAAAATTCACACTTAGATAACTTAGCAAAGAGTTGGTGCTCTCGTAGTCTATTGAGCGTCAACCTCAAGTGCTCCTCATGCTCCTCCTTAGTCTTTGAGTAGATAAGGTTATCGTCTACAAACACCACTATAAATTTATCCAAGTAGTCTTTAAACACTTTGTTCATCATGTACATGAATGTCGTTGGGGAATTAGTGAGTCAAAAAGACATCACTAAAAACTCATAGGGCCTGTAGCAGTCTCTAAATGATGTTTTAGGGCTATCTCCCTCCTTCACCTTTAGCTGATGGTACCCGGATCGCAGATCAATCCTTGAGAACACTACTCCCCCTTGAAGTTGGTGAAAGAGGTCATCTATCCTAGGCAAAGGATATTTTTTCTTAATCGTGACATTATTGAGTTCTCGGTAATCGATGCACATTTTCATACTTTCATCTTTCTTTTTCGCAAACAGAACTGCTGCTCCCCATGGCGAATGAGTAGGTCGTGTGAACCCCTTGTCCAACAATTCCTATAGTTGGGTTTTTGTAATAACCAAGTTATTATTCTATTTTCCTATAAATTATTTTTGTGTTTCGCTACTTGGATTGTTGATATGAGATGATTGCTTTAGTATGGTAAATTTATAGGTTATGATTAATTTTGATATTAATTTAAAGCCCATGATAAGTTTGGACTTTATTAGTTAGAATAAGAGGTTATTATTTAAGACAATATAAGTATACGTAGATATGTCACACATATTGGAAGAAATTATTTAGCATTTAAATTTGTTGGTTAAGATATTTGTGGAAGTTAGAAGAATTAGATAATTAAATAAATTTTTTGTAACTCTAAGGTACTATAAATTGAGACTCAGTTTTTATCCAGTTATATTATGATTTTGGAAAAATGATATTTCTAAAAAGTTGTAGATAATTGAATTATTTTTTCAATGGTATCGAGATTGTTCAAATTGGACTACTACAACTTCAGAAATGTTCATTTTGCTACATATAGGTCTAAAGTTACGAGATTTCTAAGAAATGCAATTTGGAGAGATTTAGGCTAAGTTGGAACAACTTGATTTGAATTCCTATATTACAGCTTGTAGACTTATGGAGGAAAGATTTGAATTGATTTTAAACATTTAAATTTGAGGGATAATAGGCATAGGTGGCGTGTAGGCTTGAATATAGGCTAGAAACAACCAACTAGGAGGACTTGACTTTGTTTTGAATAGCAAGCTTGGGCGTGTGGCATTAAGTGAGAAAAATGTGGGGATTTGGTTACCACAAGACTAGAGCTAGTCGAAACATAGGAGAAGGGAAGAGGTTGGAAAAGTTTGAAATTTGAAAGTAGGTTGAGATGGTGGGAGAGAAACTAGGAAGGAGGTTAAGATTGGAGGCTATAAATAGGTCTTTAAAGCCCTTCATTTTACTCACAAATTTTGAACAAGCCTAAGTGCCTAAACACTCTTCATTTTCATCTTCATTTCTTCTTTGGCTTATGTGTCCTTTGATCTTGATAGTGTCCAGTTATATTATCATCTTCATATTCCATTCTTCGCTTTTACTTGAAACTTGAGTGTCATACTTGCGATTTCCTATGATGCATCTCATCCATTAAATACGTTCATTAACAACAAACATCTTTAGAAAAGCTGATATTCACTCATCTTCGTCGTTTACCTCCCCTATATGAACACTTGAGATTGGAGGCTATAAATAGGTCCTTAAAGCCTTTCATTTTACTCACAAATTTTGAACAAGCCTAAGTGCCTAAACACTCTTCATCTTCATTTTCATCTTCATTTCTTCTTTGGCCAAAATACACTACACCCTAAGCCCTATCATATTTTTTAAACCCTAGCTCACTATCCTATCCTCTAAAACCCGAAACACTACACCACTACAAACATTTCTACATTGAAACCTTAGTTTCACAAAGCCGAAACCCTAAGGCTATTTTTGGTCGAAACTTAGTTGGTTTTTAAGACTCTAGGAGCTAGCTTTATTCTTCAAGGTTTTGTGGTTCATTCATAGTTCAGAAAAGGGTATTGATTCACGAAGTTAAGGTATGATTTATTAATGTTTAGTATTGGATGAAGATATATGTTATTTAGACTCTAATGTTAGTTTATGTACATTTTATTATTTAAAGGGCACTTTGGGCTTGTGGTTCTAAGGATCTTAGCGCAATCATTCTCTTATCTCCATTTTCAAGGTAAGGAAATTAGGTAGATATTTATGATAGAATCTGTATGTATGATATGTTTGTATGGAATATGTATGCTAACGTTGCAGAGATAGGAGGGATTTGTACCTAAGGTGATGTGGCTCTGGTTTGCCTATTACGGTTATCTCTACCCTCATTGATTATTTATTTCATTATTATGCATGTAAGGATATCATTGGTCTTTCATAGGTTCACTTTTGGATTAAGCTATGATATTAGTAAGGTTTATGTATGATTTTGTATGGCTATGTTGAATAGGTATATGTATGTGATATAAGACTTGTTAAGTAACTTTTTGCTAGGTATTATGATTGTTATGCTTATGTGTTTGTTTGTATTTTTTTACTAGGCTTAAAAGCTCACTCTTTATGTTTTATATGTGTGTAGATAAAGCCAGGTAGAACATTAGACTGATGAGTGCAAGTTGATTCCAACCAGCAGTGTGTGTATCAGTGAAGATCATATGGCTGATGATGGTCAGAAGGGCATGCACGATTTTTATTAGTTTTTATTTATTTTAAGTGAGAGATTTATAATGTTGCTTTATTTTACATTACTTTATGCATTAAAGATTCTGAAGTATGTTTTCTTTTGATTGGGTACCCTATTGCATTGTTTATAATAAAACATGCAACATTTAATATTATTTTTCAATGTTCTAATTTATTAAGTTATTTTGAATAAATGCGGCCGTTACAAGTTGTATCGGAGCCACGACTATATCGATCCCGAACGTTCTCATGAGATACACATAGTGGCTGGAAAGAGGGTCAAATTGTTACTCTGTAAGTATGTTTAAGTTTTGATTAGTTTCACTACAACAATTTTTAGTATATATTACATTAAAAAATGACACATATTTAAAAGTGTTATTAATAGATGATAAAATAAAACACGGAATACAACTTTTTTGGCGCCATATGAAATATTCCTGTAGGCTCCAAATGAAAAAAATTTGGGGTTTAATTTCTCTCAGCCAAAATTTAATCCCTAAACCTAAGATACCCAAACAATTTCTCTCAGCCTCCATTACTGCCTCCCTGCCTCTCTTTCTTACATTCACTCTCTCTCACACACATATCCTCTCTCACTCTCATCTCAACTCATCTATATCTGCCTCACGACGTCACGCCGACTATCTCAAGCTTCCAGAGTTCTATCTCTTCCTCACGACGTCACGCCGACTATGTCAAGCTTCTGGAGTTCTATCTCTGCCTCACGCCAACTATCTCAAGTTCTATTCTCCTCTGCTTACATCTTTTTAAGGTACAATACCATATTAAATATATCTGATAATACAAATTGTTGGCTGAATTGCTTACTTTTTCTCCCACGACTCATATTCTCCTCTCCTTTTCTTTTTCATAGCCTGGGTTTTCATGTCTGGTCTGGTGAATTCGTAAAGCCTATAAATTTGTATGTAATGGTGTTATTAACACTGTATATTTGGGTCATAGAAAAAAAAATTCATCAATTTTCTAAAGAAAAAAAATTATTCTTGTATTGATAATCACCCTATATGATTGTCTATGTAAAGTTTAGTGGGAAAATGTTTCAAACTTTATTTTACTGTAATCAATGATCAGTAAGAGTGAAGCTGGCTTCTCATCGAAAGAGTAGAGGTGGTGGCTTCAGAATTGTGTGGGTGGGGTTGGAGATGTGCGGGTGTGGCTGCAGGTTGGCTCTTCTTGGGGGAAGAGGGTCTCGGCAGTGGACGGGTGATTGGGGTGCCATGGGTTCCATTTTGTTGTTGTTTTTTTATTTTATTTTTCTGTTGTTTAATGGTGGCTTCACCAAACCCTGGTTATGCTATCTATCAAAGCAAGAATAATTAATTCACAGTTTGATGTTGGGACAGCCTAACACTCAGTTTTTTAATTTTATTTTTAATCTTTATTACAGGTATATATCATAGACTATGGTCTTGCAAAAAGGTATAGCGATCTTCAGACGCACAAGCACATTACGTATAGGTAACAGATATTTGAGAAATATTATGGTCTTAAGTAAAGTGGAAGGTGTTTATATCATGTGTAATGATTATCACTGTGCTAAGTTTTAACTTATAAATGTTAATATTAAATAACAAGTTTTTAGATTGGTTTGGGCAAACATTAGGTTATACTTATGTGTTTCTCATTATCAATTTTGTGTTCTTGGATCCAAATTTGCTTGAACCTTCAAATTTCTGATCATTATGTTAATTTATTGCTTCAGGGAAAACAAGAATCTCACAGGAACAACTTGTTATGCAAGTGTTAACACTCACCTGTGAGTTGGTGAGCCATTTATAATTCCTAATTAGATAATATGTTATTTGTTTCTCCCTGTAATGCTTGAGACTTTTGGGCTTTATCTAATTGTGAATGTAATCTTTATGCAGAGCAAAGCAGAAGAGATGATTTGGAGTCTCTTGGTTATGTGCTTATGTATTTTTTGAGGGGAAGGTTGGATACTTATGTGATATGTTGAAATCCATTTTCCTTTGTTTCATTGCTATGTTTCACCATATTATTTACTTATTTTCTTTACTAGTCTTCCTTGGCAGGGATTAAAAGCAGGTACGAAAAAACAGAAATACGACAAGAACAGTGAAAAGAATATGCTTACTCCCATAGAGGTATGATCTTAAGCTCTTGCAAGTAGTGTGGGGTGAAGTTAGCATTTATAACTCTCATATGAGTATGGTATTATTAGCTCATTACAGATGGTTGGTGGTGAATTTTTCAGCTCACTTCCATTGATACCATGTACTGTTATTTTTTAAAGTAAAGGCATGGGAGATACTGATATGCCTACTACTTTGACAGGTTCTTTGTTTATTCTTTATACTCTCTCTTATTCATGTTTATTCTGTTTTTCCCCCTTTTGTAGCAACCAAGTGGGAAACCGGTTCTAAATCCTGGGCCATCTGCAGAGAGAATAGAGAGACCTTCAGGTTTGTTATTTTTTTTCTTGGAAACATCCACCCTCGCTGCCCTAGTGGACATTTTTTGCACATGTTTAGAAACTCTATTATGTGGTCAGGGAATTTTTGAGCCTTTTTCTCATTTAATGTTGAAGTTAAACTAATTACTCATTGTTTTATGTTGGAATGTTCCATTAGTGGGACAGGAGATTCGAGAAAGATTCTCTGGTGCAGTTGAGGCTTTTGAGAGAAGGAATAGCCCTGGGCATGGTTTGCATTGAGACCATTCCAGACACAGAACTTCAGATGATGCACCATCGTCAAAAGATGTGGTAAGTGTTTTGCAAGCAGTGCAATGATATTTTACATATTTTATTTATGCATATTCAATAATATGATTTTATCAGGCTTTTATTCACGTGAAAATATATAATATTGATTGTATGGGTTTTGATCATAAATAATGAGATTGTTGTTTGGTGCTGTCATATTGCTTATATATGTCTCTATCTCTATATTTTTATTCTCTTTGTAATATAGTTAAAACTTTTATGGAAGGCTGCCACCAAGAGAAGAGGCAAGATACTTGGTGTGCAAGCAATCTCTCACGAGAGACTCTTACTTTTGTTTGCATTTTGCAAGAGGTATACCTTTGTTTTAATATTATGCAAATGTTAGAAGAGATTGAATATCTTAAATATTCATCCATAGTGAAGTAGGTTCTAAGATCATTGTTGTGTGTTGCGGTGATAACGGAAGGTTGAGAACTTGTGTGTCTTAGTGAAGTAGGATCTGAGAAATTTGTGTGCTGTGGCGAGAAAATGAAGAAAACATGCATGTGTTTTTGAATTAGTTGAACTGATATTGGCAGATGGTTAGTTGCTAGTCTAGGGGAAATGGTGTTTGATTTTATATAGACTTATCTAGTATAACTGTTTTATAATTGAATTGTGTTTGCTTGGCCTACAATAAAATATCAGTTCATTTTTCTTGGTCCCCAACCCCACCAAACAACCTTAGAACATAAAATTTAAAATTTGTAATAAGATGTCTTAGGCATGTCTAATATCTGAAGGGACACATTTTCATATCAAAACTAGAGCAACCATAACCATTTAAAATCATTATCTTCTCTTCCAATCTTATTGATGCATAATAGGACATGTCATTATCTGCTATACCAAGGGTTGCTTACTTATCTCATTATCTGCTAGAATTATGCTTATTGAAGGCTTTTTTCATTATTTACAAGCTGTTTTTTGTCAACAAAATGTAGAGATATATTTTTCAATACCAATATCATTTGACTTGCCACAAAAGTCACAGCCTCTTTCTACACAAATAAAACTAATACTGAGGTTTTCCTATATGAATTCTTCTCTACAAAGTGGTTGTACATGTGAAACTAAAGTAACTTTTTTTTTTCATGTATATCACAATTAGATTATGAAATGTGACTATAGTACTGCCAAGTATTTTGCTAAGGCAGCAGAGTTTGTTTTTTTTAAAAGAGCCAAAAGATGAGATTTGTAACTTTATTTCAACAACTGCTTAAGTCAAGCAAAGAAAGAATGTTTGATACATGAGAATTTGAGGACTTGGGATGTTAGTGATCTCAAGTTTATGTGTATTTATATTCAAGAACCTTGAAAAGATATGTAAAACAGATATATCTTTTGTATTGAAATGAATGGTCTAGACTATATAGAGGAAATTTGCTAGATGGGGTCTAGTGAGGCATAGTCCTTGTGCAATCACATGATACAATTGCAATTAGATGTGTTAGGTATGTCCCATATCTACAAATCTGTTTGTTCAAATAGATGTGAATGATTAATCTTAAAGAAATTTTATTT